>NW_017728886.1:9864918-9916672 GCF_001723895.1 Crocodylus porosus | reverse complement strand
TCAGTCTCCGCAAGAGGAGACTGAGGGGGGATCTTGTGGCTGCCTACAACCTTATCAGGGGCCAGCAGCAGGGACTCAGGGAAAGTCTGCTCACCAGGGCCCCCCTTGGGGTCAGCAGGAACAATGGCCACAAGCTGAGGGAGGAGAGGTTTAGGTTAGATATTACTTTACTGTAAGGGTGGCCAGAGCCTGGAATAGGCTTCCCAGAGCGGTGGTGCTCTCACTTCCCTGGAGATCTTCAAGAGGAAACTGGACAGGCACTTGGCTGGGGTCTTATGATCCCCGCCACCCCCCAGTGCTCCTTCCTGCCCATGGCGGGGGGTCGGACTAGGTGATCTGGCTAGGTCCCTTCCCACTCATTGATTCTATGAACTGCGGAGTAAATCTCTTGTGTAGATGCACCCACTGAGACTATGCACTGCCAGGGGTTTCCCCATTAGCCTCCTATGCCCCAGAGCCCCTCTTAAAGGGCACTTTCTCTATCAATAGAAGGGCTCTGGAAGAAAGATACTTTCTTTAGCTTCTACAAGTTGCTTTTCTTGTCTGTATTAGGAGTTCCTAACCCTTTTATTATCTGTTTGCACAGCACCTGAGAGAATGAGGCCAGTGTGGGAACCGTTAGATGACACTATGAATAATGGTGTCCTGCAACTTCAGAGATAAAAATCTCAGCTACCGAAAGACCTGGGAAGAGCAAGGTATTTTAAAATAACACTTCAGACATTGGCTAAAGCTGACCACCAGTCATGCTTTTCCTAAATGTAAATGTATATAAGCGTGCACGCGCGCACACACACACAAACAAACATTAAGACAAGAGAATGTGTGTGGAGTCTCTTGTACCAGAGAAGTTAGATCGGTGCAAAACAGACAACTGGCAAAATCATAAGTACAGCTACAGCAGCAAAAGGAAAAATATTGTAATTAGAACCCATCAAAATATAATCACGTACATATGCACTGAGCAATTAGCAGTCAATCTGTCCCTGATTTATGGAGTAATGGAGTCAGAAGAGGTGTTTTAGATAAATCATCTGGCATTAATTCTACCCTCCAAAAATGAATAACCTCAAGAAACAAAGAAACCAAAACGTTTTATTCACGAAAAAAAATTGACAAAATTACAGTAATTCATTTACACCAGTTCGGAGTACACAATAAAATACATACAAGTGAAATAAAATATTACAAAAGAAAAAGAGACCAAGGAAACAAATTCCAAAGTGAAAAGAAATGTTAAAAAAAAGAGTTCAACACAAATGAACAAATCAGAAGTAACTACTCTTCTAATCTCTTCCATGCAGTGTGAGGCATAAGGAAATCTTCCATTTCAAATCATATAATCTTTCTACCTTTCTAACTCCCCCAGTTTAGCATGGGACAGTATCCATCCCATGGGAATCTTGTACAACCCCATCTAAAAGCGGCTCGACTCATTATTTCATATATTTCATAGACTTCCATAGACATTTGGGCTGGAAGGGACCTGGGAAGATCATCGAGTCCAGCCCCCTGCCCCAGGGGCAGGAAGTCAGCTGGGGTCAGGATTATGAAGAAGGGTGCTGCATCCCTGCTTGCTTGTGCAGAAGGGCTTATAATCAAGAAGCAAACCTTGCTTGCCCTTATTTGAAAAGTATTATTGATCTCAAGGAGCAAGGAAAATATACTTCTTATGGTCCAAAATTTGCACCAAGAAAGCTCAAGGTACAGACCACACTACTTTCCTAACCCAACTGCTTATGAGCCAGGTTTATAAGCAGTGTATAAAATGCAACATGCCATAGGATTGTGATGACATTTTAGGTTGAAAAGGATGAGCAACATGTCCACATAGGGTACGTTAACTCTGGAACTGACTTCTCACTTATTTACGGTAACACATCATTTCTAAACCAAATGGATGGTCAGGTTCCCCTCACAGTTGCTCCAGTCCTGAAGCTGGGCATGACTTTTTATTGAACTAGGCAGTACTTCATTGGCGGGTCTCTATTCCCTGCCAACCTGTTGCAAATGGGAGGTGAGTGGGCACCCCGTTCCTGCACTGCCCAGACAGGCTGTGTCAGGGTCTGAAGGATGCTTGTACTTTGCTCTGAATAGCTCTACAGAAAACAAGAAAGAAGAAAAGTTCTCATCAGTGCAAGCCCTGAAGCATAATGAAGTTATTTAGGGATATTTAAGTTATTCTGGGATGTTCTTTGGAGGGAACATATATGTCTGTTTATTTTAGGACAGAGATAACTAATGGAGGTATGAGGAACTGGCAGCTCAGGCATTCAGAGACGGAACGGTTCCAAGAACCAGGCAACTAGGGCAGTATACATTGCATTATCCTCACACAGGCATAATGGCTCTTGGTACTTATGTTTCAGGAGAAATTAAACAAAAACAACAACCCTTCTTACAGTAATGCAGGAGATCATTTTAAAATCCGGATATGAAACCACAGTGGAATTAAATAAAGATACCTCCAACAGGACAAGGCTATTTCTATTTTGTTAGCTGGTTCACTGGAAATGTTTTTCACTTGCATCAGCTTAATTCTATAGGGACAAATATACCGTTTGGTAATTTACATATAAATGAGGATATGTAACACTGAAAAATCATTTTGTTTGGAGTGCCCACAATTCTGAAGTGTGCCAGGGCTGCTGTGTGAAGATAGGTTTGTATATGGCAATATTTTAAAGGCCACACTTGGAACTGCTACAGCTTTAATTTTCCAAGTCCCATAAAAATCTTTTCAAGCATAAAAAGGGGTGGACAGGCCACCACGCAAACAATGGACCTAATAAAGTGCCAGCACAAATATTGAACAAGATTGGAGGTGACTAGAATAGCACGCAACCTTGCAATAAAGAGTGTTAATTTTGTGGAAACCCTATTGTTCGGATAGATGCACTGTAAGCTAAAGCAGCTTGCAATAGTGGTGTCAAATTTGAATTATTAATTGCAGGTATATCTTCCCTCAGGAGTTGCCTAAGCAAAGTTTGCAAATGAACTGAAACTGGCTACAATGTGAAAGTTGTACATGTGCAGAGGCAGCATTTGAAGGACTAGGAGGCCATTATTTTAGTTTCTGAGCTAGGTCTTGGCTGTGTAACTTATGAGGGGTGATTTTGGAATCGCTTCTTTTGTTAACAAGCACTTTTTCTCTGAAAAGAGAAAGGGCTGGCATTTTGCCTTTTCACCAGTCTTGGAACAAGGTGAAGGGAGAGCGGGGGGAATCTCCTTGCAGCAGTCTCTGGCTCCCAAAAAACCCAAATTCATCAACAAAACAGGTTTTTGATGAGTGAGAACCAAGGCCAAGACTGAAAAAAAAAAAAAGTTAATGAAAATGAAGCTTTTAAATTCTGTTTAGGAAGGTAAATAAGTGACCTTATTTTCAGAAGTGCCCAGCACCTACAGTTCTCAGGGAAAGCAATTGAACAGATTTTGCCATTTCTGTTATTTTAGGGAAATGGATTAAATTTGTTTGTCCACATACCCCTTTACCTGTGAAATATTGCTGCTTGTACCCCCCACACCCAACACAACTCTGCAACGTTCATTCCTTAGGAAAAATATCAGCGCTTAACAACACCGTTACTCAACACATCTGGATCAGTCAGAAGCTCCACTGCCATTATTAATAGCTGGGCACAGACCCCTTGGCAACGTGCCGCGTGCCCCCAGGGATATGCCTACCTCGGTTTGAACAGCACTGTTGTACAGGAAAAGATCTGACCAGTAGGAGGCTCAGGAATTAGCACGTGTGCACATAGGCACCTTGACAGGACCTCTAAAACCCTTTCTTTGGATGCTCCCATCCTTTCTTCGGATGCTCAAATTGGCAATAAGGCACACCGAGGGCTGGATCCACAGCTCACTGATATCAGAAGAAAACTCCTGGGGTTACAATGGGGTTTGGATCAAGCACTAACAGAGTGTTTATTCCCTTTGGGGAAGTGCCACTCCGACAGTCCTATCTGGAAACAGGGACCTCCACTTGAAAGCCGGTCTGGTTTCATCTCTCTCCCTCTGTTCAAAATCCAATTAAGCAGCGACTCTGCTGTTCTCATGAGCCCAGTGTGGATCTGACGGAGAGGCTGACTTCCTAATGCCACTGAAGCTGACCCTCAGCGCATCAGCTACACAATATAAATATCAATGCTCCCACATGCTTGTGCCTAGCTCCAGCCCTGTACCAATTCCACCTGCCAAAATTAATGGTTTGACTGGACAAGAAGAGGCACTGTGAAGGATTATCGCCAGCTGGCTGCAGAAGAGAAGAGGGTGCAACTGTGTAGAGAACTTAACCTCTGTCGTTCCTCTAGCTGGTGAATGGTAGCACCTTGCTATTGCTAAAGGATGCTTATTGCATCTGATATATCAAGCTATCAAAAATAGCAGTTACAGTTCATTAAGTTAATTCAGTTTATTACTAATTACTATCTGGCATATGAGATGTTCTTCTAACCTTTTAAATAACTATCAAACACCAAGACACAACAAAGCAATTGGACACTTAAGTACAACTGATTTTAAGGCAGATGAACTGAAACTTAAGTTTGCAGTCTGACTTAAGTCGTTTATTTAATTTACTATCCGTTTCTATTACAGCCTAAGAACCGGACCTTCAGGCGCCCTAGACCAGCACTCAGAAAACTTGAGAAGTGGGGGAAAAGCGTAACTTTAACCATCTTACACTATCAAGAGTAGCCAGAACCGGAGTGGAGCGAGGATCTGGACAGAAAGCTTCATTCAACATCTGATGTAAATCAAGGGTGTCTCTAATGAAGTCAAGGGAATTATACCATGTAAATAAAACTGGCATGATAACAGGACCAAGCCCCTTTTAATGCACTATCCTATGTACCACGCTATAGACTAGAAATTTCCATGAGAGCTCACAAGAGGGTTGGCTTGGACTTCTTGCATCAAGCTTGCAAGCAATGCCTGGAATTCTATATCTGTTCTTCATTTGTACCTGAGCTACCATTGTTTGACACAGGGCTATCTTTGCCGAGGATGCCTGCAGATCATATTCTTATATTACTTTACGTTGCTCCCTATGTGGTTTTAATAGGCATCCCGACTACATGCTGAAATATAAACCATGAGAATGGCATGCATGGGTGCCCAAGAACTTTGTTTCCCTTGCTTTTGCTTTTCAGGTGTTTTTATGTGGCACGGAAATATGAACAGGTGTGGTGAAGCGTGAAGAGCCTTGTGGCACACAAAAGCAATTGCTTTCAGAGATATGGGGTTCCCTACAGAGGAGAGGGCACTCTTAGCATTAATTATGCTGCACATTTAACTCCATGGTGACTTAGCACCTAATCCTTTGTCAAACAGGCAGAACAGCTTGCGTGAAGGCACAATGCTGTTAGAACAGATGTAGAAATGCACAGGCAGCCAGCACGCTGTCGCTGAACATCAGGCTCACTGACTGAGAAGACCATCATGATAGGCAGGACTAATGGGCCTACACGTGGACCACTCGGATTGTGTGAGCTCTGCACTATTTTGCTCATTGCATTTGGGACGTTAAATGGAGGAAGGAAAAGGGAAAGAAAACTTAGTTTTCCAGTGAAACGGCTTCACAACTCTCAGTGCCAAGTGGCTAGTGGAGCCTGGCACAGAAAACCTGCTTTGGAAATGGCCTTTGTAGCTTATACACTCCTCGAAGCAATATCCCACCGTGGCAGCAGCGTGTCTACAAGCCCAGAGTTCGGAGGCTGTGGATGAAGCTCACAAGCCTGGACACCCAGGTGATCTGATACAGAATTCACTACTGCAGCAGATGAGAAACAGAAGGGCATACGGTGTCCTAAACACAGACCGGTTCTTAACTTAGCCCAAGTCTGAGAGCTGAAATTAGCCCAAGTCACGGAGCTGCCAAATTGTTCCTCAGGGCCTCAGTTACCGGATCTGACCTAAGTGCTAAGGAAGGAAAACTGCAACTGCTGACCGAGGAGGGCAGATGTTCAAAATCTGACAAGTGATTTGAGGTTTTTTAATATTTGGGTGCCCAGCTTGAGAAACCTTTAATGAGTTCTGAGTACCCAATTTCTGGAATTAAGGTCCGTTAAAATGCCTTAGATGGTACACTCAAAACTTGAGGTATCTCAGTCTTGTTATTTTGGAAATCTTGGCTTTGAATATATTCATAATAGCCTCTCAAAGTTTCCTAAAACAAGCCATAGACCTCCTGTCTCAGTGCCAAAACCCAAGTTAGATGTCTTAGCATCAAATCTATTCCACAACAATGAACACAGCAGGAGGACCCAGACACATTCCTATGCAGAGTCCTATGCAGACGGTAGTTGCAAGATATGAATTCGCTGAAACCTAGTGCTGCTGTGAACCCACCATCCCAGAAACTGTGTTGACGTAGGGAAGAGGGTCTTCACATATAGGCTTGCTAACGTAGTGAGGAGGGCATTAAACTACATTCACCGGTGAGAGAAGAAAAAAGCCCAGGGTAAGTAAAGAGCCAGGGGACCTGGATAAAAATGTAGTAAGGGGAAGCAACAGCAGAAGCCTAAAGTAATGTTCTTGGGAGAAGCAGAGGACGATGAGCGCTTATATACCACTGTGAGATGCACAGGGAACAACCAGGAAGAACTGGAGGACCTAGTACAAGCACAGCATAATGATCTCAGTGACATGGTGGGATAATTCACTGACTGGGGAATGGTCACAGATGGGTACAGCTTGCTCATGAACGATAGATGGGAAAAATGGAGGTGTTGCCTTGTATTTAAAAGCAACGCACATGTGTGCAAAGGGGCAGTAGGAAGTGGAAGGAGGCTTGTTGAAAGCCTCTGGGCAGAGGCGAGAGCAGCAGGGAGGATGTCATGGTAGGTGTCTGCTACAGGCCACCAAACCAAGAGGAGGAGGTGAATTAGGCCCTCTTTAAACAACTGATGGGAGCTTCCAAACTGCAGGACTTGGTTCTCATGGGAGACTTTAATTATTGGGACATCTGCTGGGAGGGAAACACAACAGTGCACAAGCAATCTGGCAGATTCTCAGGGTGTGCTTGGGATACATTTTTGATATAGGAGAACACAACAACTAGGCTGGGGTGGGGAGGGAGGTGAGCTCGTTTCAACTTGCTGCTTACAACCAGATTAGGAAGAACCTTCTGGCTGTGAGGGAGGTCAAGGATTGGAACAGGCTACCGAGAGAAGTGAAATCTCCATCCCTGGAGATTTTCAAGAGTGGGCTGGACAGATGCTTGACTGGGATGGTCTAGTCAGGAAAGATAACCTTGTGAGATCCCTTCCACCCTTACTTTCCTACGATCAGTTAACTACCCTCGTACTTCAAGCAGGGATCCTTTCAAGTCAGGAGTTACAGATTAGCTAGACCATAAGCTCGTTAGGGTAGGGAGCCTATTTTTCTTCTGTTCTAATGTGTCCCCTAGCACAACGCTTCAAATCATGCCAACAAATAAGACCAACACAAACAGTACCAGAAGGAGGCTTGCAACTTCTTATTGTTTTTCCAGAGCTGTCAAACTAGAACCTAGCATGAACCACCAGATTCATTTCCAAAGGACTGACAACAATGAAAATAATTTGCAGACAACAAACCAAGGGAAGAACCATTTCATCTCCAAGGACCCAGCACTGGTTGGCTTATGAGCTGTTTGGCATTTGCTCCCCAGTTCACTCTGTGCATAGTCCTTATGGCTCCTTTAAAGAATGAAACTGTAAGGAGAACAGGCTCCCTGCCAATTAGCTTTTATCTCCAGCTCACATTTTCTGGATAGATTAGATACCAAACCTATTTCACAGAAGACACAACATCCTTCCCATCGCATCATCAAATCAACATCTGTTGCTATAGCACCTCGCTGTTATTTCCTAGACAACCACAAATGTGCCAACAGGGCTCTCACTCACGACCCAGTCCAGGTCATTTTTAATATATATATTTTTAAAAGGGCAGAGGCTGGTGAATGAGAAGAAATGCTGGCAGAGCTCAAAGTTTTCCAGACACCTCAGGGCTCAATTCTGTAAAGCCCAAAGACTTGCTGTGAAGACGCAAGAGCTCTCACTAGCTGCTTTTCCCACCAGCAGTTCGGGGAGGAGATGCACACCACAGGGATGATACCAACAGATTAAAAAGAAACGAACCAGCAGCAATCACTGAAGTATGAACATTTTTCTAATTTGGTTCAGATCATTTTCACAAATATACAGATAAATGACCCTTCACAGGCACCATACTCTGTGGCTATTCTGCCTTCAACATGTGTCATACAAAATTAAACCAAGTAAAGTACATTTTAAAAGGTTCTAGGTTGCTGTCCTGGATCAACCTTAATGATAGATAAACACAATTAATTAAAAAATATATAATTTCTACACTGCATTATCTTAGAATCCCCATTATTTGTATGATTAATTATGTCATTGATCTTAATGGTTTATTTTTGTCTTTCATTTTTATCATTGGGAAGCATAATACTTTTCCCCCTTTCCTCCAGATGGTGCATTGTAATTAATGAAATAAATGTCTTGATGCAGTGCAGTGTAACCAAATGTTGCCCTTCAATCCTGAACCAATGGATCTCACTGTGTGTTATGGGGTCTACCTCTTAGAGAGGCAAACCAAAAATCTCTGCAAAGAGTTCAGAACTCATATCTGGATTTTGTGGGACATTCACTGTGCCGTGCCTGCATTCACTGTTAAATGCCTGTACTTCTATCAGGCTCTCACTGGGGTGCATAAAGCATTGTGACCTACCCGCTGCTGGCTGTCAGAGCCAGCTTTCTACCGCATTTACATAAAAGTAAAACTTGACATAACAAAATGTGAAATACAGTAGAGGTGCAAGTACCTACAACAACTAGCATGCCTTTAATGTGGGGAAGAGAAAGCAGAACATGACTACAAGGCTGCACTCCCACCCACCCTGGTGCAATGAACTTGCTCCTCGGCCTCATCTAGAGAAGTGGAGTCAAGTCCCTTCCAAAGCTCACAGGGAGGTGCTTATGGAGCAGTCGCCAACTGAAGGGTCTGTGACTGTGCCAGC
The DNA here is from genome assembly GCF_001723895.1 of Crocodylus porosus. NCBI lineage: Eukaryota > Metazoa > Chordata > Crocodylia > Crocodylidae > Crocodylus > Crocodylus porosus. Next base: position 9,907,644 of record NW_017728886.1, on the reverse strand, counting down.
CCGCTACATTAGCCATGTATGAGAGGTTTCACCCTGGGCGCATCTACACAAGACATTTACTGTGAAGTTGCCTAATTAGTTCTGCAGTAAACATCTTTCCTATTAGGCTGCAGGAAACTAATAAACCCTGCAGCAGGTTAGCACTTTTGGTGTGCGGCAATGCACGTGTAGACACTAACGGGGCTGGCTGGGGCACAAGGATGCTTCAGTGTGGGGTTGCCTACTAGTTAGCTCCACACTGAAGCAGCCTTATGCCCTGGTCAGCCCCTCTGCAGCATGTTGAACTTGGTTGGAGCAGCTCTAGGCTGGCAGGCATGTCTAAACGTGGCACGGGGAAGCAATAAACTCCAGTGCAATATGTGCTGGAGTTTATTGCTGCGCATTAATATGTGCATGTAGATGCACCCTCTGAAGACTTGTGTGAAGACCTGTCACATGTTATTGCCCAGTTCTAATAATCTGACATGGTCTGCGTGGAGTGGACCTGGTTACTGATGTGGTATTACTCCACCAGCCCCTTCTACCTGGCATTTCCAATGTCAGCTGAGATGTCTTCCAATGGATTCACATTCATAAAAACGCCACCCTTGCTATTTTTATTGCATTTATTTAACTAATGTATTCCTTCCTTAGAGGAAAGCAGATCGTTTTAACTACACTGCTACACCAACAGTGCACCTACAGTGCAAAGCCTATGCCTGTGAGAAGCCAAATCCCAGCTAGCCATCCACTGTTCTCAACTGACATTTATTTAAACTGGATGTGAAAGGCCCTCTGGTAGCTACCTGGGACCTTTCACTCATGCCCTCCCCAGGCAGCTGTGCACTTGACTGAATGTTTGGATACAAAAAAGGCCAGAACCCATTCAAGTTGGAGGGCCTAGGCTGGCATGACATACCCATACAAGATATTTAAAAGTACTGGTTTTGGAGGCTGGGCAACATCAGAGTTTCACAAGGCAGAAGGAACTCACCAGAGAGAAAGTTGCACCTGACAAATGGAGCAGCGGGGAATTTTTGTTTCATTTACAGTCATATTTAGAGTCACACAAGGAAAATCCAAACACAAGAATTAGCCTCCATGCAGCATGCCAAGAATAAATCCCCATAAGGGACTTATGGGTTGCCCCAGAGTCTGCACATGGGGTACAGACAGCACCGAATTTGGCCTTTGGTCTTCATGCTGTCTCTGCCTGGTGGGTTTTGGCAACTGATTGGAGGCTGCACCTTGTTTAAAGATGCTACAGTAACACTGAGGAAAGAACCAGGCACGTGAACCATATGTGAAAAATCGGACCGTACTCACCGTGTCACCCGTCCCAGGTTTTTCCATAACAACTGAAGGCAGCAGTAACCCCGTTGGAGAGGCTGGGTCTGGGTTATGTGCCCCGGTGCCTCCTTCCACCAAGGAAACCACGCCGTTGCAGTCCACCGAGCTGTTTCTCTTGCCAGTGTGTGTGTAGCTGGGTGTAGCCGGGTAAGACATGTGGCTTGCTTGACTCTGCATGCTTGGGCATCTCCCCAGCCTAGGAACTAAGAATGAGCCACGGTGGCTTTCGGTTTCCCCAGCAGTACTGATCTCGTCGTCGGCAAAATCTGTTTCAGAGCCGGTGTCTCTGCCTCGGAGTCGGAAACTGAATACGCTTCCATGGCTGGCTTTGCGCTTCAGCAAATTTGTACTGGGACCATAACTAATGCCAAGGAGAGTCTGGAAACCCCCAGAAGGGAAAAAGGGGAAAGAGAAGTAATATTTTGCAACACATTTTTGGGAGTGAGGAAGGTTTTGTGTTTCTCCAGCTATACTGGGAGACTAGCAAGTGCTGTTTTAAACCAAGTGGCTCAGAGAAAGATTTGATTTAGATCTGTTAACCTGAGCAGCATTTAGAATTTGAATAATTGTTCCTACCCACGTGGTATTTTTTTAATACATCGCAGTTAAAGACATACTGCAACACAAAGGGTGAAGGCTGTGTACACCTAGCAAAAGGATACTTCCTTTGCTCCCACTCCTTCCTCATCTGATAAGCATGACAAGATGTGGGAAAGTAGTATGAGAAGCAGAAGACTGGGGCAGTTTGGGGAGGCCAACCCCAGTTTATAGTGCAATCAAACATCTTCACAGAGGGCTAGGGAATGAACTCTGGAGTGGGATGTCAAGAGATAAAGGAGAAAGGTAGGAGAAGAAATTACAGGGCAAATGTAGAGAAGAAAAGGAAGGAAGAAGAAGGAAAAGAAGAAGAAGAAGAAGAGGCGGGCTTAAAAAAAAAGCAGAATAAAGAAAAATGACTTGATACCTTGTGGATTAAATACCCTGATGTAAGTGTATTGTTGGCATTTGCAATGGGCTCGTCACCAAATACATGATGGTATCCTTGACAGCCATAGGTGGATCCAGGATTTACTAAAGGGGGCCATGGTGACAAGGTGCAGCTGGAGCACCTGGGCCAGTGGGGGACACCAAATAGCTGAACAGGGAACAGAAAGGAGAGGGACCCACTTGCCACAGTTGCTGTCCACGGCTTACCTGGGAGCAGGGGGAGCCCCAGATCTGGTCCTTCCCTACTTCAGCTGGGGAGCTGAGTTCAAACAGGGTAACAGCACACAGATTCCTCCTTCCAGTGCCTGCACCCAGCCCAACACCCCCCATCCACAGCCCCCTCCCTTATGTCCCTCGCTGCCTGAGAGTAGGTGCTGGGGAAAAGGAACATGCATGCCACTGCTACTGTCCCCAGCCAAGCCCAGCACCCCACACAGCCAGTCCCCACAGACCCTGGCTGGCACAGAGCAGGAGCAGCTCTGGAGCACTCCCTGTGTCTGTCAGCAGGGGACAATGGCAGCAGTGACGGGGGGTGTTCCTCCTCCCAGTGCCAGCTCCTGGCCAGCAAGTGACATGGCAGTGGTGGCAGGGAGCAGACGCAGGGTGAAGAACCTTGTGTCACCACATCCCACATCTGGAGTGGGGCAGGAGTGGCTCTGGGGATCCCCATACACCTGGGTCGGGGGGCAGCACCACTGGCAGCAGAAGTGGGGTTTGATCCCCCCTGGATTCACTCCTATTAACAGCGACATAGGATTGGTGAAGATGATACCATAACATTAGCTACCAAGAATAGAAAGATGAGAGAGCATCAGCTGTGGTGAAGCCCAATCTTAAATGTTAAAAAAAAAAAGAACCCGCCTCCCCCCAAACCTGAAAAGAGACACTGACTTACTGAAATAAATTTAGTAAAATATGTAAAGATTTAAAGTCTTTCCCTTCTCTGCTGTCAGTAAAAGGAGATTAAATGGAGGAAGGGTATTTGAGTGGACATTAGGATTTCTTTTTCTCCATTTGTCAGCTTTAGCAGAGCATTTTATGATCCAAATGCTCACCGATAGGGATCAAAACTTTTCTGGATCACTCCCCAGTCAGACTATGATTTCACTTCCCCTAAACACAGCATTAAATTGAGTGCTACCTGATTTATGCCAGTGCAATTAAGATGCTGTAGTACTAATAAGTGCATTACATAGGGTGACACCTCATTTTGACTGCTACCGATTGCTAACTGGTCAAAATTCCATTTCTGGGTTTCCATAATACAGTCACTGAATCTGATTCCTTATGGCAATGTGCTTACAGCAGCTCAGATATCATCTGTATGGTGATGACTCAGCCTTGATCCCTCCAACCATGCTAGGCATAGCCTTACAAAGAAGATTTACTATAAGCCTTGAAATGTTTCTTCTATGTTTCTCATGCATATAACATCCAGGGGCAAGAAAAGAAATCAAGAACTATTAATCTAAGAAATACACTGATAAATATGCAGCTCTGATTCAAGTTCATTCTGGAACCTGGAATCTTGAAACTCATTCAAAATGAAATAAAAGAGCAATTCTTCTATCATGAACAATGGCACACTTAGAAAAGAAACCCACTCACTTAATTAAACAACAACAAAACCTTTGGGATAATGAAAACTGGGTGGCATTTTTAGAAGACTGGCTCTATGTAAATTTTGAAATCTAGGAAGCCATTAATTTGTCACATCTACTTACATCACTTACATGTCTTCTCTGCACTTTTTATGGTTGCCAAATGTTCCTAAATTTACTGACAATAAAGCATTAAAAGACTGACATCATTATATGGCCTTTCACCACTAACTAATTAGTACTTTAAACTCTGCCCCTGTAAAGCATAGACAGTGCTAATATATGAAGCTGCTTATCATCAGTTGATGTTGCATTAGTTGCAGATTGATATTCACATCTCTCAGTAACATTTATATTTTTTGGAACAATACTCTTACCCCAGTTCTGTTTTTTTTTTTTCCCTACAAGACAAAGTGAAAACAGTGCCAGAAAGTTTTTATTAGGTGACTAATGAAAGAATAGAAAAGGGCAATCTTTAAGGTTTTTCTTTGTATCTCAGGAAAAAAAAATAAAACAAATGCAACTTCTTTTATTAGCTTTGCAGGTTACTTCTAAGAATATTACTAGCTCTGCTAAAGGCATGAATAATAGAGGTGAATTCATATTTTTTGACTGGTTTTTTTTCCACTGGAAAGGGAAATTCTGTATTTTTTTTAAAAAATCCCTTAAAAACAGTTGGCAAAATACTTTGGAGGAGATTTTTTATAGATTCTCAAATTAAAGAGTTGATAAGTTTCTCCGTACCAGTTTAACATAGAACTTGCATGATCCAGGAATGATGGCCAGTGTTTAATCCTTGGTTTTTGCTGTAAAGTTTAATTACAGTACTCCCATTCAGAACCCAGATTGTCCATCAAAGCACAAAATGAAATAAATCACCACTGACATTTCCGATCATGGCTTACCATTCTTCTCTGATGGCCATCGTACTCAGGTTTGGGAACCTTTTGGTCTTCTCCACAATCTTCTGCCCCCGTTGACTTCTTTTTCTTTCTCCTATTTCTTCTTTCTTTGGCATTTTTAGATGCTAAAGGTGACATTTCCAATGAGCTAAGTGACAAGGAGTCGATTCCCTTAGCAGCCAGCGCCTGCAATAATGGAGAGAGCAGAGACCATTTGTGAGGACAGAAATCAAGCAAGCTGTAATGATCTGTTCCAGAATTGTTCCTTATTGATACGTTTCATTTTATATGGCAGTTAAAATATTTAAGGTGGCACTGGGTCACAATATTTAACTTTAAAACCACTCTACTTGGTTGGAACTTGTTTAATAAAAAACTATTAGCTTCCCTATTTCAGTGCTGGAAATTTTCTGTTTTCCTTGCCCAGTAACAGGCTCACCAGCAGGTAATTCAGGATAATGAGCTGCTAGGTCTAAGTGTGGGAGTGCTCATGTGTAAGCCATGTCTTCATCCAGGCAGTCTACTCCTTACTTAGGCTTTGGCAGAGGCAATACAGAAGAACAGTGTTTACTCAAGATCTAGATCTATTAGCATTCAACAGTTAGTGCAGTTGAATGAATGGACAATATGATGTACACACCTGGAGGTGCATGCACACATACACCATGTCACCTGTATACCTGCCAACCAAAATCAGCCAAGGTAGTAGCATTTTAAGCCTATCAAGCCCTTAGCCATACTCCCGCAATCAAGGCTGAATGGGGGGAAGTGCCTACCATAGAGGGACCTCTTTAGCCTTTGCAGGCATATACTCGCAACACCCAGTAATTCAGCTGGCACATTTTAGAAGCACAATCTTATCCCCAGCAGTGGTAGAGCTAACTCTGATTAGGGATCAGAGGCGATGAATACATACCCTGGGCACGAAAGGAGATAAGATGAACTGTACCATGCCATGTGCCTCAGCACCATGTGCTCTACACCAGCTACTTCACAGAACCACTGTGCAAAAGTATGGCAACAAAAGAGCTGCTGGAAGCCCCAGCAGAAGCCAAATCTGCAAGCCTGGCAACATTACGCGATGGTCTTGAAAAGCAAGGGGCTAGCCAGGAAAGAAGAAATCAACACCTTGGAAAAGATTCTGCCACCCAATGTTAACATGGGTGAAAACAGCCAAGCATTTGCAGCAGTGTAAAACTGGGAGATGTGCCACTCCATAAAGGTGGATAGAGATTTGAAAAGAAACAGTCCATCTTCAGGATGCCAGTCTATTAGAAGGGGCTACTTCCATTTAATGTCTGCCTTTTACTCTTTTCTCAGCCAGAGCAGAGAAGGGGCTAATATAACAAATGACAAAATCCTACAGGTTCTCAAGCACAGAACAAACGCACGAATCCTCCTCATTATTGTCTGCAAGACACCAGCATCCAACAAACAGCCAGCTCTGAGAAACTGAATATTCCCTCCTCCCACAGGCATCAGTTCAAGTAATGCAGGGAAAGTGCAGCTACTTAAGAGTCATAAAAGGAATCAATCATGTATTTCAAAGAGTGCGGGCAGCTCCCTTTATCCTCCATCAAATGGAGAGTTCAGCACAGCAGCAAAACTTAATTCCCCTGAGATATATCTGCCATGAACAAACTGCTTACAGAGGAGAAGGAGATTTCATACTCTGGTCTGGGCCATTATTCTAATAGACCATTGGGTTTTTGCATCAGTTGATTTTATTGCTATGCTGAGGTACTTTTCAAAGTCTGCTGGTGTTCAGTTTGGGCTTAGGACTGTGTTAAACCAATTATACAAGCTGACAGAAAGACTCCAAGCAGGCCTATCAATTCTAACTGTGTTCTCTTTTTATTATCTAGCATAGTCATGGGTTTGAAGTGTTTCAGTTTTCCTTTGTGCTTGCCATCGTATTTTTGTTATCTAGAAAAGAGTATAGACAGTACTATAAAGGTTATCTGACACTTCCTATTATACAATGCTATTTTCATTCCCCTATAGCTTTGCCTAACTGTTAACTATTTGGGCTGAAACTTTCCATCCTGGGTATCTTTTTCAAGCTGAAGTATTAGAAAATTTCATCTGAAATCATTTGAGAATGAGGCTGGGGAAACATTACATTGTTTTGCTCATGTTAAAAAAGTTGGCAACTTTTTCTTTATAAAGATCTGGCACTCCCATTCTTTGGAGCAGGGACTGAAATCTGCCCAGGGAGAATGGTCTGAGGGGTTTTTTTTTTTTAGGGTTTTTTTTTGTTTGGTTATTCATTTATTTTTTTTGCTATTTCCATTAAAATCAACCAAACTTTGGTCAAGCCACAAGCCTTTGAAAACATCACAGCTTGCACATGCTCTTTAGAGACTTCCGAGAGCTTGGCAGTTTAAATCCTCATGGATGACATCCGTACTACACCTGCTCACAGCCAAAGCAGAGCAGGCCTTTCCCTGTAATTGTAGCTCTGAGTTGGTGTGCGCTAGAGCCAGGATCAGGGAACCTGTCTCTCCTGCGCCTTCAATGACTTCCTTGCCAGGCTTAACAATATGGAAGAGGAAATAGCCAGATTTGAAAGGGATTAAAAAAAGACAGGGATTGGAAAGCGTGCAGTACAATAAAGAACCTGGGATGGGGAAGAGTAGGACTTAGGGGTGAATGAAGGGTGCAACAGGGAACCCGAGCCCTGTTACTAATGAAGGAAAGAAAGATCAAGGAAAAGGGAGAGGCTAGACTTGGTAGCTAGACTTTTGCTGCCCAGAAGGGCAGAGCACTTGGTTGCATAAAGTGTGCTCGTGAGCAGAGAAGGGCAGAGCTGCCCAGACCAGGAAGGGAAAGGTTGCTCTCTCTGGACAGATCCTGCTACACAGAGACAATGAATACACCCTAAAGACAGGGTTGCCAACCCAAGATATTTTTCCTTTACCAACAATCTATTTTTTCCTGACAACCAAATTTGTAAGTTTTTACTGACATATGCAAATGCAGCCCTTCTGCCTCACCCTTAGAAGGCAGTAACAAGGGCTGGCTTCAAATTTAGGGGTTTAGCACCAACTGTCTAAGCCCCTGCCCAGAATAACGTTTTACTTGACTGGAGCAATCACTCTACACCAGGCTGCCCCAACCCCAGGGGTTCCCCACTCACCCCATACCCTGCTGCCCCATGATTATGCCCTGCACTGTGTTGTCCACCCCTTCCCCAGCCCCCCCCCCTACAACCAAACGCCTGCTGGCCTCACTCACCCCATCCCTGAATGGACCCCCATCTTCTGCCTCTACCCCTTCCAGCTCTGCAGCTCCACCCAGGCTCCACTACCCCTCTCCCTGTCTCAACTGGTGGCTCAGTGCCATGCTCAGTGTCCAGGTGAGCAGCCACTACAGGCAGTGGATAGCTCGCACGCAGTGGCAGGGGAAACGGAGGGGACTGTGGAGACTCCCAAGGGTCACAAAGCCCTGACAGAGCTCTCTGAGCTATGCTCCCACTCAGAAACAAGGCGGTGCTGCGCCGCTCTCTTTATCAACACTTGCATCCAGGCTCAATCAAACTCTTGGCTTCTTAGGTTTTTGCTTTGTTTTTACAGACAGCTCAATTTTGATTGATTGATTTTAGCAGACTTTACTGAAGGGCATTTTTAGCCTTGCTTTTTTACGGACTGTCTATAAATTTACAGACAGCCTGAAGGGCTAGACTTGGCTGTTACCAGCAAGTGAGGGGATGGCACCTCTGTGAACCAGAGTGTTTTCATGTGAGGTTTGTTCACCTTTTTCTTTTGTTTCTTCCTTTTGGGCAAGGCATGGTCCCGGACTTCGAAGCCTGGCTGCAAGGCTTGGGACAGCTTGTTGGGGGAGTAGTGAGGCTGCTGAAGGCTCAGGGAAGGAGTGCAATCCCTGATCCTTTTTGTGGGCTGCTGAAGACCCACCAAGGGCTGCAAGCCCCATTAAAAGTAATTAGTGGATAGGGAGGAAGTGGGATCATTCTGGATAAACTTAGAGGGGAGGCTAAAAAAATGATCCTAGCCAGGCAGGTGCCAAAACCTCTGTATGCTACATCAACCTATACTCCCTGGACTGGTTGAAGGCTACCAGTGTAGAGGAGCCCCTTGAGGCCCTGCTGGACTCGCACAAAGCTTCTTAAGACCTTGATGGACTGAATTGTACAGATTTTGGAGCGAGCTGGGTAAGCAGATAAGCCTGAGTGTCTGGCTTAATTAATAGATTTGAGAAACCAACCAGTAGCTGCCTGGACTGGTTTATCTCGTGGCTGGACTAGATGCAAGATAGCGTAGTGATGAGCATGGTGGGGAGAGGCACCTGAGTGTCAGCCTGGCATAACTAAGGGCTGAATCCTAAATTGTAAGGCTATAAGAACAAGAGCGACACACGAGTCCAGGGAGGACACAAAGTGGGAAAGCAGGCTGAGACTGACCGTTGAAGGGTATCAAACTCTGGGGTGTAACACCAAACCTGCTACAGAAGGGATGGACAGAGGAGATTAGGGGGAATGGGCTGAAAAGTCCTTGCCAACTACTGTACACCTCTCTAGAGAGTCTGGAAGGGAACCAAAGATCCCCGAGCTGCACTCAGCCTCCGCCATTCACAACGATCTTGATGATCGTTGTGGACTCGATCGGGCTGGACTCGATGATCTCCCGAGGTCCCTTCCAGCCCTGATGTCTATGAAAAGTCTATGTCTATGTCTATGAAATCTGTAAATCCTTATGGGCGAATTGTCTCATTCCCCCCTAAAGCTGATCCATGCAGAAGATGCAAGTGTCTGCTGCTGTCAGTGATTTCATTTTCCCATGTCACAGAGACCAGTGCAATGGATCTACAGCCTCCCACCCAGATGACAAATCCTAGTAACACTGGTGGGACACCAGCGGGAAACAGGTGTTTTTCTGGTGTGCTCTTTTTTGCAAACCTGGGAAATTATACACGGACAACAACTGTTTTAATAGACCATGATTAAAGCTTCAAAAAGTTAGGTAAGGGCAGCAGCAAGGTTACTTGGGCAACTGTAATTTACTGCCCCCGTGCATTTTTGCACAAGGATGTGTTATTTTCCCACTTGAGCACTGCCTCTTTCGCTGCACAAGGGGGACCAGCCTGTGGATACAGCAGGTTTGTATGATGAGAGTGTTGCCTGTAGGAAACCTATAGGTCTCATGGATTGCAGAGGTGAGAGCTGTGTAAAGTGTGATGTCAGGGGAACAGTGGCCTGTTCAACCCCAGACCTCCCACAAAGTCCTAAGTCAGTGTTACTTTACTGCCAGCCCCCTTGCTGGATCTGGCCCAAAGAGCTGTGTTGGCCAGGCCAGGAAGCTCCTCATGGGTTCAGAAATTTGGTGGCAGGGAAGCGGTCCCAGAGCCACAGCAACTAATGTTCCCACCACTGCCAAATGTCTGGTCCTTGTGGGGAGCGCTATGGTCTGGATGACATGGGTCCAGTGCACCAGATCATGCCAGTTTGCTGTCGCTCTGTGGCCAGATCCGTCATTTGGGGTTGGGCTGGTATGCAGCATCATACCGGAGCACCTACGGACTGACCCTGTGAGCCGACCCCTTGCAGGATTTGGACCAGAGACTGGTCTTGTGCCACTCATCAGGCCAGTGGGGCTGGAGAGGTTGAGCACCACGGTTCTAGGTAATGACACACAAACCACTGCAGCTGAACTGCTCAGCGCCAGTGACCAACTGGGTGCTCCTCATTTACTCTGTCGAGCATCCAATTTGCTGAGTACTTTCAGCTGCAAACGAAGGCAGGGAAAGCTGGGCTTTGAATGTATGAAGTGTTACAATGGTAAGTACTCTGAAAAGCCAGGTCCTAAGTATCTCCAAGCTGAGTATCCAAAATGAACACATATGGTTGCCCATTATATTTCTGTGCCTCTCTTTTCTTTCTGTAAAATGGCAGTAATAACACCTGCTCATCTCACAGCAGATATTAGAGAAGAAATTAATACTACTTGTGAAGCCCTCGGAGTTGGTAGCAATGAACTCTATTGAAAAGTTTGTGACAAAATATCTTCTGGGACCACACAATAAGCAACAAGAAGCCAAAGAGCTGATCTTTAACTGTGCACTGAATGAGGCAGGACTGAAAATAGGAGGAGATCAGTCTGTACCATAATGCAGACTAATAAGGAGGCTGAATTAGATTGCAGCCTCACCTTTGGCATCTCCTGACATTAAATATTTGTTTTTCAACCTTAATAATGTTTCTTTAATATATTTGTGTCTGCACTACACACACATATGCATGCTTGCATATATATCCAGGCCTGTTTGGTTTGTCAAAGTTATGAGGTATTAAAAATAGAGTATTAAAATGTGAAGTGTTGAGTAAACATAATAAAAGACAGTGCTACCAGCCCTACATCTTATCAGGGAAAACTCTATTCAAGTCAGTTGTGCTAAGATGGGTGTAAGACAGAACCTGGTCCATATTCCTATGGGGATAATTCACATCGTTCAGGGCACCTGAATGAGAACTAAGTGCCACCTATCTTTTATATAAGTCCTTAAGATGAAGGTTAAGAAGGACTTAGATGTGCCCAGGCCTTTGCTAATTCACTGCACAGGGATGAAAAGCTTTAGTGTGCAAATAAAAAAAAATTATATTTATTTCCAATAATATCAGTGGGTTTTGAACTAGGCCTCTAAAACCTTTGTACCAAAAAAGAAACACTCCCACAAAAAACAACCATTAAGTATGTGAGATCAAATTGCATATAAGGTTTCTGGCAGAAGTTTGTTTTCTCTGAATTGCTGTGCTAGGAATGCAGATCTACATTACTTCTGCTTAATATTCTTATAGTCCTTTTATTCACAGGAACTAAAACGTTCCCCCTGACTCTGGCATGTTGTATTCTACCCCACCGAAGCCAAAGGCAAATGAAATCAGTGCTGTTAGAGCTCTAGTGTCATAACCATGGATTGGTTTCTCTGCACAACTCCATCTTATAGCGATATGTTAAACCTGGTTCTGTTTTATGCAGGGCTTCACCTCAAGTTGTGCCCGTTTAACTGTCTATACTATGGGATTTTACCTGGAGGGGTGCAAAATTGCAAAGTTTACATATTGTCTCATTTGTCAAACAACAGGCAGTTAATGCTAGTTGAAGCTGTAAGATTAATAAAGCAAAGAAGAAAAGAGTGTTAATTCACACGGTCAAAGAAAAGGGCTGCTACTTCAAGCCAGGTCTTCACACAGGTTTGGTACTTGGGTAATTTCTTTAGTTGGGGGGGAGGCATGCATTTTTTTACCGTAACACTTGTATCAGTACACACCTCAATATGGATACAATTATACCAGTATAAAAGTTTATACATTATGTAGTATACCCATCTAATTATGCCCACATGTTCTGCTTTAACAACAGTGACATAGCCAAAGCAGTATAACATTATTGCGTTAGCAAGACCCTTGTTGGCAAAGCCATTCCTTTTTTCCAAGATCAACTCTAAAGAAGACTACAGAGAGCTTCTGCTTCTAACAGAGGCCTTATTTCACCGGCCAGGCATGTTTAGAATAAAGAAAATGGCACTCCTGGTGCGCTACATGATCAAGTTCTCTCAGACCAAGCACATAATGGTTCACAGACCTCTTGCTCTTTCTTTAGCATTTCCATGGCTTCCCGAAACTTCCTTTCCTTTTCCTCTGTTTCAGCAATAGTAGCTTGGTTCTGCTCTTCATAAGCCATGGCTACTACAGCCAGGATCAAGTTGACCAGATAAAATGAGCCCAGGAAGATGACCAGCATAAAAAAGAGCATGTAGATCTTCCCAGCAGATCTCAGGGTCTGTAAGCACAAAAGTAAACAGTCTGACACATACTGAAGAACTGTAAGTCTATAAAATGCTTTAAAAGATTTACATAAAAATGTTATTGAATTAGATATTTGTTGACAGCTTGAATAGGATCCAGCCTGCTATAAAAACAAGCCCATTAAAAGAAGTCAGACTTTCACCAAGAAACAGGTAACATTTAATCAAACCAGCTTTATGTCACATAGCAAGATGCATTCTTAAAATGAAAATCCACCCTTATCTTCATAAATATTATATCCAAGTTTGCCTGGTATCAGATAAACTTGTAATCGATTGCAGTGCAAGCTTCCTTTACTCATGTCAACATACTGTGGTCCTGCCACCTCGCTATAAATAATATCAAGTTCTGGGGGGGAGCTGGTAAAAGAGATGATTGCCCAAACTCTCTATTGGCTGTCTAAATTCAGCCTTCTCAATTTGTATGTGCAGCCCTGCACCCATGAAGTGAATGACATGCTATTTAATTCCAAAACGGTGTTCATTTTTTCTGAAAGAAAAATAAATTGGGTACATGGCAGTACAAGGAATCTAAGTCCTGGATATATTCAGAAAGCCTGTACAGGCTGGTCTCAGGGGGTACACCTTTCCTTATGTCCTTGCCAACTTACTTCGGTCCTGACCTGAAGAAAGAAATCTTCAGTGGGAGGCAAACCCATGTGGACATCCAACCATAAGCATGCAACTCAGTGCCTATTCAGTGCTTATTTTTTGCATGCAATGCCAAAAAAAAGCAGGCAGTGCATGTGGCAGCGGCGTGCGCCACCCAAAAGCAGAGCCTAGCTGGCTGGAAATCACACTCAGGCTGCTGGCCAGGCTTCCTGCCATGGCTGCAACCCAGGGAGGCCCCCAGGACTCCAGGTAAGGCTGTTGGGGCCAGCAACCGTGCTGGTCCCAGCCTCCCCTACCCCACACAAGGTAACCTGCCATGTGCCAGAGGACGTGTGGCACGGGTGTTCCCTGGAGACAACTAGCAGTGGCACAAGGTGTGATTTCATGGTCTGCACTTATCTGGATGCACCCACTATTGCTATGCATGAAAACTGCAAACAAATTTGTCAGCACTATGCCCATAGAGACCAGGCTTCTGGAATGAAACATCTGATTTGGGCAGAATGCTTCTCACTACATGGATGCAACCAGTCCCCACATCCATTTACAGCTTGTTCATTGCTATGACTGGCAAGAAATATGCAAAGTGCAGCAATGACTTTTGTAATAATATGGAAATCATTTCACTTTGAGCTAGACTGGAAACACTGCTTCAGTTTACACTGGCCGGTGAACAACCAGAGAGGGTGACATTTTTCAGAAATAACTGACCTTATTCAGATTCAAGCATGTCAATTAATGAAAGACTTTTTTGCCCACCATCAATCTCCTCCTGAGACATTCAGTAGGAGAACGGGCATAATCCACTATTTAGAAGGAATTTCATTGAAGCAATTGATGGCTCCTGACCAGAATCCACAGAAGGGAGTCATTCATTCTCTATCTGAAGACCAACAACTTGTATTTCTTTAACTCTGACCATCAAGCTGGATGACTGGTTTATTTCACATTTTAACAAGCAAATCGGATACCTGTTGATAGAGACGCTCCCAGTAATCCTGTGTCATCAGGCGGAAGAGAGAGAGAAATGCCCAGCCAAAAGTATCAAAGCTTGTGTAGCCATGATCAGGATTTTCACCAGCCTTGTAGCAGCCATAGCCTTGTGGACACGTGCTGCAAATAACAATAGAAAATAATTGTACATTAGAGGAGTTGGAGAAAACTGCTTTCCCTGGAAATCCACGTATCGTCGCCTTTTGGATTGGAAGTGCCAAAGCCCAAAGGAAAATTGGTCCAGTTGTGTGAAAGCACAGAATGGTTACAGATACACTTAAGGGTGAACATCTACATCACACTAAGAAAATCCACCCTATCTACTTCTTCCTTAATGCCAAACTTCCTTACAATATTATCTTCCTTTACATGATAACACTGGGCCAGGTATTTAGGCCTCTAACTCCCATTAATTTCAATAGGCTTTGATTTCACTGAGAGTCAAAAGGCTAAAGACCTGGGTGGATCTGGGATCATGTTCATATCTGAAATCACACCAAGTGATCTTATAGGATCACAGGAAAATGGGGCTGGTAATGTAATGTAGTCCAGCCTCCTGCTCGAGGCAGGAGCATCCCTGGCTAAACCATTCTTAGGATAAAGATTGCGCAGTTTCTCCAGGTAGTCTGTTCCAGTGCGTGATCGCCTTCATAGTCAGAAAGTTCTTCCTAATCACCAACCTAAATTTCCCCCGATGAAGCTAGAAGCCATCACTGCCATTCCTGTCCCTATGGTGCCAGAAACAAGCCCATTTCCACTCTGTAATCGCCCTTCAGGTATTTGAAGACTGCTTTCAAATTCCCCCTGCAGTCTTCTCTCTCCAGACTAAATAACCTTAGTTATTTCAGCCTTTCTTCATAAACATTGCCCCTGAGGTCCCTGAGCATTTTTGTTGCTCTGAGCTGGGCTCTTTCCAAACTGTCCACATCCTTCTTGAGGCATGGAGCCCAAAACTGGACACACTGGGCAAGGTGAAGCCTCACCAGTGCTGAATCGAGTGGAAGAGGCACTTCCCTTGATTTGCACGTGACACTTCTGTTAATGCAACCTAGTGTATGCTGTTGGCTTTTTCTGCATCCAGAGTACATTCTTGGCTCATATTCAGCTTACGGGCTACCATAACCTCCAAGTTCTTCTCTGCAGTCCTGCAGCCCAGCCAGTCATTCCCCAGTCTCTATTTGTACATGCAGTTATTCTGTCCCAAGTGCAGGATTTTGCATTTGTCCTTGCTGAATCTCATCTGATTGATTATAGATAATTTTTACAGTCTATCCACATCACCTGGGTCCTAGCCCTGTCTTCCAGAGTACCTGGAACTATATCCAGCTTGGTGCAGTCTACAAATTTGCTACGTGGGCACTCAGTCCCATCTTCCAAATAACGAATGAAGATGTTAAACAATACTGGACCCAGGACAGACCTCCGGGGAACCCCACTTGATAGCTCCTCCCAACTAGATATTGAGTCATTGAGGACCACTCGTTGAGTATGATGATCCAACCAGATATATATCCACCTTACAGTAGCTCCATCTAGACCGTATATCCTTAGCTTGTTAGTGAGAACGTTATGGAAAACAGTGTCAAGAGCCGTGCTGAAGTCAAGATATACCACAATCCAGTGCTCTCCCCCATCCACAGAGCCTGTCACTTTATCACTGTCTTGAGCACTATAATGACACTGGGGCAAGATCATCAGCTGATATCAATGTGCATAGCTCTACTGAAGCTACTGGATCCACACCAATTTATGCCATATGAGAATCTGGCCCAATAACCTGTTGTAACCTGATCTGGGATTTCACATCCACTCCAGGTAAAACTCTTAGCTAGACTTTTGTGATGACTTCTGTTCTTCTCCAATGCATCTTAGAAATTCCCTTACTGAATGGTACTCAGCTAGGGTTGAAAAGATAGTTCATCAGGACACTGTCAGGAGTTTTGAAGTTACTCAAATTTTCACGCATGTAAAACACTGATGTTATGCATTCAACAACCCTTTAAGGACTTTAGTTCAGTTTCTTTAATCAAGCAGAATTTTTTTTAATAAACCTGTTCTGAAATGCTGAAAAAAGTAATGGTGAAGTGTCACAGGATGGGTGTATATCTATATTTCAGCTGGGCTTTCCATGAAGGATAAAAAGAGAAACTTCCATATTTAATCAAAAGTAAACTAAACGAGCATATAATTTGAGACTCTGTCAGCCTCAGTGCAGCCATGCAAATTTCCATCAGATGGATATGTGGCCAAATGAATACACTTCAAGGGAAAAAAATGAAGAAACATTTTCAATTCTTTTGCTTCCAATCTTAAAAAAAAAAAAAAAAAGTCCCTCCTGAGCTTTCTGCCTTTCATTCCCCATCATTTGTCATTAGAACCACAGGGCCTCCGTTACTTTGATTTGGTCATTCCCGGCTCCCGGAAGAGGAAAGCAGCATAAAATCCACCTGGTCTCTTTTCTACAACATACACGTGTGCTCTGAATACTTTGGTTTGTCCATTTCCCCTGTGTAAGTTGAGCTTTCAAGATAGGTCCCTGTCCCAACGGGGTAGCATCCCAAGCAGCCACATACTCATTAAGTTTCCTTCTTTGATCTATTACTGGAGACAACCTAATATGGTCAGCAGCATGCCTGGGGTATTTTTCCCGTGTTTTGATGAACTGATCCCTCCTGACCCTGAGAAAAACATTCATTTTTCTTTACCTGGAAAAGCGTGTCCAAACAGGACACAAGAAGGTCTTCTTGTCTGAAAAAAAGCAATGGTTTTGATACAAGGCACTTTGCTTGGGATTCAGTTTGCCGTTCTGTCCAGGGAAGTTCTGCACGGAAGACCAATCCCAAGTCACCTCACTGGGCCACATGACCAACTATATTCCTTTTTCTGAAACTAGCACTTTTGGCTGAAGTACCTGGGACGAGCTGCATGAAGTTTGAAGACCATTTTACATTAACTTTGGACCCAGCCTTACCCTAGGTGAAGTCACTGGAAGTTGTACTGTTGACTTCCATGGGAGCAGGACATTTTTCTCTGAATTCACCACAGATAAAGGATTTCTAGAACACCTTTAGGTAGTAGAGCTGCTACAGGCACCGTGTTGAATAAGTGCAAAGCAATGGCCAAAAGAAAGGGAAATACTGGAGCTGTTGTGCCAATTACTGCACAGTAATTGGTTCTAATCAAGAGTAAATTTGCTACCTGCAAATACAAGTAGCAAATTTACTTGAGATTACTTTCTGAGCAGTACTGCACCTGTATACAGTACAGGCTGGGGGCCTTCTGCAGAGCTGCTGCCCAGCCAGCCAAGGACCTGGGAGTTAAGTTGAATGTGAACCAGCAGTGTGCCCTTGTTGCCAAGAAGACTAACGGCGTACTGGGCTGCGTGGTAGGTGTGTTGCCAGTATGTTGAGGGAAGTGATTTTTCCCCTCTATTCAGCACTGGGGAGGCCACATCTGGAGTCCCGTGTCCAGTTTTGGGCCCTGCACTACAGAAAGGATGTGGACAAATTGGAGAGAGTCCAGTGGGGGGTGACAAAAATGTTTCAGGGGCTGGGGGACTATGAGGAAAGTCTGAGGGAACTGGGCGTATTTATTCTAGAGACGAGGAGACTGAGAGGGGATTTAATAGCAGCCTTCAACTGTTCTCAGTGATGGCAGATGACAGAACAAGGAGCAATGGGCTCAAGTTGCAGCAAGGGAAGTTTGCATTAGATATTAGGAGGAATTTTCTCACTAGAGGGTGGTGAAACACTGGAACAGGCTTCTGAGAGAGGTGCTGGACTCTCCATCCTTGGAGGTTTTTAAGACAAAGCTTTGGCTGGGATGATCTAGCTGGGGCTGGTCCTGCTTTAAGCACAGGGTTGGACTAGATGTGACCTCCCAAGGTCCCTTCCCACCCTCATTTTCTATGATTCTGTGATTCTATGTTGGCCACACCTGGCAAATCTCCAGTAAACCTCATGGCACCATAGGACTGGGTATCTCCACTGATACTACAAAATCCCTTTTAGATACACAGCCCGTATCACTGACTAAAGTGACTCTATTTTGAAGGAACAGAAGGCAGAGAAACATACATAAATGAGATATTTACTCAGTAAAATTAGTAGCAATTTTTTACTTTTGGAAAACGAAAATGGAGATGTAACCCTTTCCAGTATTAGACGGGATAAAACCTCTGAATAACATCTTTCTATTTATAGCACACAGCTGTCCAACTTATATCTGTATCTCCCTGCAATAGGCCCGTCTTTCCACTAGCATAAGATGATTTAACAGGTGTATCCCAGCTCGCTAGTGAAAAAGGACCTTGCTTGATTATGGAATGATAGTATACAATGCTCAATACTGTATCTAAGCCATTAGCAGGGGTCAAACTAGGAGTCTATAGTATTAATATCATAAGCCTCTAACCTCTTGAACTGAAGAACTGTTCAAGAGGTTAGCTGTACCATTAACATTAACTGTTAGCTGTACCAGACTTGTATCCTCCAATACGGGTCTTTGTGTCCAGCCCATATTTTCTTAGTCAAGGCTCACTCCCAATGAGCCTACTGGAAAGCAGGAGCAATTGATAGAGGGGGATAATCCATAGGCCATGCATATGATTTAGAAACCTCACGAGGAGAAGAAAATGAAGAAGTAGCTGCTTCCCATGAGGAGGCCAAAGGAAATGATTGACTTAAAAGCTTCCCATTTGAGGATATTCTTCTGGAACTATCTCTATTCCCTCCAAGGACTTTTTTTTCAGGGAGCATGGGCATTTGCTGAAGAGTCTGAGATAGATATGTTAACTCTTCCCCTTTGGACTTTCTAGCAGCCTCTCGACTCTGCAGCCTCAGGGGAAAGGGTCTGACAGGACTGCACTCTTTTCTGATTCACAGGGACTGGCAACAAAAACAAACTACGTTAAAATAACATCCTTCACAGCAGTGTAGCAGGATGCTGTCCAATTAATCACAATGAAATTACAGTATCATTGATTCAGAACAGTTAAAAGCTCAATATATCCCTCCATCCATCAGTCTATAATCACCAGAGTAAGTTGGCATCGGTGCAGGAAATGCAAGAACATAAGAAAATGCCTCATCCGAAGCAACAACACCGATTGGGCATTTTGGACACTAATCACCGAGGGGCACAATTACAAAATACTCTGGCTAAAAAGTTTAATCTGTGCAAACCAAGTAACCTGCTAATCCAGTCAATAGTGAACCACTGGAGCTGTTCAATGGAAGAAGATTTATAAATGACTGTGTACTGGACTGCAGCTTTTTAGTGCCTAAAAGTGTCTGGGTGATGCCCCTGTATCACTTGGAGTCAGGAATTCCCAGCAGCTGAGGCTGTCATCCCTGAAGTCATTAAACATCGGGACGGGGGGGGGCTGCACAAAAATCTGTACTTTCAGCTGCTCTGAGCAACAGACGTCCCACTCAGTCGGTTGCACAGACCTGTTTCAGAAAGGAATAAAAGGAGGAGACAAACAGCATTACTAACAGGATTGTGGAAGTTAAAACAACTGTTACCATAGGTCTTTAAAGTCATAACTATGAGCTGGAAGTTTCCAAAGCAGTTGAAATATATATTTGAACTGGTTCATTTTAGTGGGGTCTCTCATGAACCCCATAGGGTTTAAAAACGTTAACTAGCAAGTGGGAGAGGACCCTTTTGCTTTGATTAGGCATTGGGTTTGGATGTGGTTGCAGAATGGAAGAGGAATAGCTGAACACACTCAATTGACCCCAACTATAATACTCAACACAGAATAGAAGAGCATGCTTGTCAAAAGGCTATGTCTATACAGTAAATACCTTTAGCTACTATGCTCCAGAGTGATGCTGTCAAGTATGCTGGGTGGGCAAATTAGGATGGAGGCAGTCTAACTGCCACAGTCATCCTTCAGTACTAATTAGGCTGTCCAAAGCCTGTACAGATGTGACTACGCAGTAGCTCAATGTGCTTTTTGATGACACTGGAGTTCACCGTGTAGATACAGCTTTAGGCAAGCAGCTAATGCCAGAATATTATTAACTTTTTAGATCTTCATGGTTCTTCAGAGAAAGAAGGATTTATAAAGGGGACAGAGCAATAGCATGTTGGTTACCAGGTAGGACCAGGTAGCAGTTGAGCTCTCAAGTCTAACTGCTGCCAAAATCTCTAATTGGAGAGCTCTATTCATTTCCCCTGGAAGACCTCTTTCACGTAAGCATCTCATTAGTCCCCCAAAAGAGATGCTCTCTCTCCCTTAGACTTGGAAGCCAAATAGGTAGCCATGCTTCTTGTCTGCAATCACTATGCTTCATTATTTCCCTTTGTTTATGAACTTCAGACATCCTTAAACAAAACAACTAAATGAGGACCTTCCTTTCTTTGAGGGAGAAGCACATAGGTAGTCCATTTGTGTTGTGGTGCAACCAGAGATGTCATAAAACTTCGCTGCTGGTGATATGTTGTGGCTGCTGCCTGATAAGATGAAACTACTCATTCTGAGGTTTTCAAGAGTGGCTATGCAAAGTCTGGCCCCTATGTCCCATTGGCAGGTGCTCAGTGGGAACAGAAATATTTCAATGGGTCATTTTTATAAAAAAGGAAAATCTGAACATATTATGGCAATGCGGCTAAAGGAACAGCGGCGCATAAGCAAGTCTAACAGAACAAGGGGGAACAAACCTAACCTAACTATAGAAGAATCGCAAGGACAGACTCAGGGTATCTATTGATGTGACCATGTTCACAAGTCTGCAACCTAAAATGGAGAAATCACGCTGGCTTCCAGTTCAGGCCCAGGAAAGCCAGATTGCAGACCACTTCACATGTGTACAAATGGAGCCAGAATCTCCAATACCCCTGCACAGCCACCCCGACCTTATGTTCAGGCACAAAGAGGCAAGGAAACGTTGCATGCCTGCTGCTTCCCACCCAAGCAGGCGGATGGAAATTGGGCTGCCTTGACTCCACCTTTCAATGCACCAGCTAGCGAAGAGGGGTTGTCAGCTGCTTTGGATATAGATAAGTAGCAGACGGTTGCCTCTGTGGAGCAAAAGGGATGTCCCTGTGCTGTTTCTTGGATGGCATAGCAATAGATGATCCTTAATGAAGTCAGATTGTAAATGTGTAAACCACAGGAGTCTGGTTTAGTTCATATGACACATTCATGCCAGTGTAACATAAATTAGCATCCAGATCAGACAGATGATCAGTTCAGCCCTTGGCAGGTGTCACAGTTGGCACTCTTACAGCATCTTGTCATTAGCTGGCAAGGGAGCCAAAAATAACCTGCTTGCATTGAGCAAACAGTTACCCCAGGGAAGAAGTGGACACATGACAGGTATACTGGTGTTACTTACTCCTGTTTTTCATGCAGTAATTTTACCCCAGAGTAAAGTGATTTAGTAAGCTTTAGGCTGTAGTTTGGGTATCTGTTCCACTTTTTCTATGTGAAGGCAGAGTACACTGGCCATAAATGTATTGTGCACCCTTACTGTGGCCTCTCTCCCCTATTAGCAGTGGCTATGCCACCCACCGTGGTTGATGAGCTTGCTATATCTGTGGCTAACTGAAGTAGGTCCTTTCACTCAAGTAGCAATAACTTATTTGTTAACATCCAGTGGACCTGGATTTAATTCCTTCTGCCAGTGGCCTGCCCAGAAGCAGGGTGTTATACATGTATGCTCTAAGAGTGGGGATGCTAACGTTTGTACCTTGTGACCTACAGCATTAGAGGAACATTTTTTGCCAGATGCTAGGCCTGCTGCTTTGTGCCTTTTACATTCCTGGAAGGGGCTCTCCTGCTACAAAGAAACCACTGACGTGCCAATATGATTTTAGCCAGTACAAAGCAGATGGAAAAGCTGATGCTACTTACGTCAGAATCTAGTTATATTAATTTAAAAGATGCTGTAAAGTACGAAGGATTGCAATGAGTTCATTAGTGCTGCTTATTAAATTGGGGTGTAATTGGGTCATGAGCTCTGACAATCTTAAGAATGCATTTTGTTCTTTACAAGATTGCATCGGCCCAGTGATATTTTAAGAAGCTGCATTTTGGTCTGGAGAAACTGAACGTCATGGCCCTGCTTTTGCATGGCTAGCATTCCCCGTCTTTGCTGCCCATCCTGGCAGGCTCGATTCTATAAGATGCTTGAACACACTCACCCCAACCCCACAAACTATTTTACTTGTACTGAAGCCTCCGCGTCATCTGTTGACTTGGATGAAACTACTTGCTTAAAAGCTAAATGTGCCTGTTGCTAGACTGTGACTTTAGTTCTCCACACTTTGCATGGGAGGAGACCTTAAAACACTCGAGATGAGGACACAGAATGGCTACTGCTTTATAGTCCTTAAAAGCATTCTTTACAGCCCACCTTTGCTGCAATGCCTACAAAAGCCAACTTGATGATCATGGCTAGGCAGGTGACAAGTTAGTTCTTTTTTCTTTCTTTCCTCTTCCTACCTCTACCCTCTGCAAGACAGGGCATGCAGCTAACAAAGCTGGATCAGTTCCTTAGTGGACTCATTTGCTTGTGTGCCATCCCTCTTGTGTCTCTAGATTGCTAGCCCTGGAGAGCTAGGAGACTTTTTTTTCCTCTGGATAGCACCCAGCACAATGGGGTCTCAATCCTAACTGGGGCCTTTGGAGACTGAAATAATACATAGTGAAAACAGAAGCCTGGTGAAGATCAGGCATGCCAGGGCTGTATTTTAACTGTCAGCAATGGAATAAAAGAAATCACTGTGTGGCTTTGTGTACTTGTCTCTGATTCAGTTCCACCTTTCCCTACACAGCTGGGGTTGAGTAACAAGGCAAGTTTTTCTTTTTTGTTAATGGAGTAGTAGTTGGGGACACCATGCAGTGCAGCTGCTATTCTGATGCCAGTTGGTCACTTCTCTCAACCAGCCACGGGCCCCAGGTGAGAAAGCAACACGAAGCAATGCAACATCGTGCGGCTGTTGTATGTGAAAAGATAGGAAGTGCTTGTCCGAGACAATTAACAATTTTACCAGAGAGGAGACATGGCTTACGTACTTCACAAGGGCATCATGAATCTGAGCTAATGATTGTAAAGCACTGCAAAGCCATTGGTTGGAGGATGCATAAGTGCAAAGCATTATTGTTACAACTGAGGGAGCATCACTACACGTCCATGACAAGTGCCAGTGATAGCATGTAGGCATGGAAAACTCACCGTTAAAACTCGGCTTCAATATATAGAACTGAAAATGAATAATCTCATGCAGTTGAATGTGTTGGTCTATATTTCCTTGGTGAAATACGGCAACACAGAAGGATGCACATACTCTTGTCAGAGGACTGTAAACAGGACTAGGATTCATTTCTAAACTTTCAAAGGTTTTATGTAAATTCCCCATTTAAATTCTTCATTGACTAAGGTGAGAGCAAAAGAGTTTCCAAAATTATGTAGAAACTCACTTTGTTCTAGACTGACACTACATCAGTTGCTTAATGTATCCTGCCAAGAAAAATCAAGGTTATAGTGAGGATAAAGGTAGCTAAAGTTTCTATAGCAACAGTTACTAGGATGCAGTTGCCAAAGGTGCCTTCTTGTTACATCCTGAGTAGCTTTACTGGCTGCTTTTTCTTCCTGTTCACTAGTCTTTTTGGCAATATCAGGACTGACATGATGCAAATGTACTTGCATTGCTGGTATAATTTTGCAGACTACTCCTGCCCAAGAGCTGGACATACAGGACGTGTTGTGCAAAATGAAATAAAAACAAGTTAAGCAGTCTGAGCTTGAGACACAAGGAGGATACAGTTGACTTGAAAAAAGCACACTTCTCTGAAAACATGTTTTCCTATCGTCATTTCAACCACGGAACTGAGATTACTATGAATGGAAAAGCTAAAGGGACAAAAAGGCCCTTTTCCCTTTTTCTCCTAAATGTGTTTAGTTTGAGCTACGGACGGGCCTGTGTTGGCTTCCCACCTGTCCCACAGTTTCTTGTTGCCTGTGTGGATCCAAGTCACAAAGGAAGGGTGAGACATAATCCCCAAAATGGGAGGAAAGGGTAATTGAAAAAACTTGAAAAATAGGAATGCAATTCAAAGGAAACTGCAAAACCAAAAATCACTTTTCCCCTTTTCCATATTTTTGGGGGAGGAGGGAGAAGCTTTTCAGCTGAATCCCACACTGCGGTTGATTCCTTCAGCTTTGTATCCTGTTTTCACAAAGGAAGGCCAGGCTCCAGGTTTACAAAATTAACGAGTTAAGTTTTCAGTAATGCAGCTCGTTCCCGTAATGTGATTGCATTAATAATACAGTGGGGGTTGGCGTAACCTGATATAGCATCCTTTCTTTGCGAGTGCCCCCCCACTACACCTGCCATCCTGCTTTGGTCCAGTGAGTAGGATGGGCATGTACCTGGGACATTCGCAGTGTAGCAGGTGTACTCTGGGAGGGATCCTCAATAGCAGCCAGTTGATTGAACGAAAAGAAAAGACCAATTTCCGCTCAGTTGTTCAGTTCATAAATGTGAATGTCTGTGGGTGGTGAGGCGGGTGGGGGTGGTGGTTAATTTTAAAGCTGCCATTCAGTCACTTATGCTGTCTTGGCTGCGTGTCCTGCTCTGGGGCTGCAGGTGGGCTCACCATTAAAGGGGGCTGAACCATAGGCCTGTCAATGTGGACACTAGCTCCCGTAGAAAAGCCCTGCAGTGTGGATGTAGCTCAGGAAGCCAACCCAGTTTGACAGCCCTGGTTTATGTTTTAAGCCATCTCTATTTAAAGAAAATGCACTGGTCAATTTAGCCTGGGGAGGAGAAGACTGAGAGGGGATTTAATAGCAGCCTTTAATTACTTGAAGGGGGGTTTCAAAGAGGCTGGAGCTGGACTGTTTTCAGTGGTGACAGATGACAGATCAAAGCAATGGGCTCAAGTTGCAGCAGGGGAAGTTTAGGTTAGATATTAGGTTGAAATTTCTCACTAAGAGGGTAGCAAAGCATTGGAACAGACAACCTAGGGAGATGGCAGAGGCTTTTAAGACCTGACTAGACAAAGCCTTGGCTGGGATGATCTAGTTGGGGATGGCCTTGTTCTGAGCCAAGGGCTGGGCTAGATGAGACCTCCTGCGGTCCCTTCCCGTCCTAAGTTTCTATGATCCTATGACTTTATAAGGAAGTGGTGATTAATGATCGGCTGCCTGCCGTGTTGCAGGCTGTGTTCCCGTCTACAGTCAGACCACAGATATCAGCAGCGTGCAGGCCCACCTGCTCCCATGAAGGGGGCTGCATGTCTGCCTACGCTTTGAAGCTCCAATGTACCTGATGCCAGCGCAGGATTCTAGTAAAGCCAGAGTATGTTTCAGCCCATCATTTTGTTGTAGCCTTTCCATACTTTTGATCAATATAATTAATCTTTTCTGGCCCTTCACCAGAAGGTACTAAAGGTAACTAAAAAAAAAGATGCAGTGCTATCCTGGCGGGGAACTAAAAAAAAAGGAAACCCTTAAAATCAGGCTTAAATCAGGCTGCTTTAGCCCCTTTAGAAATCAGGCTAGATAGCTTCGCCTCTATTATCTTAATCAGAAATGGAACAAGATAGCCGCACGGGCAAAACAAAACTGCCTGGATGAAAATGAGAGTTTTTGCAATGGTATTTTTAGTATTAGGAAATACTTATGCAAAAAAGACAAGTCTTTTTTAATAGTGTATGCTGCTGTCACTATTTCCAGTTCCTGGCTGGACAGCGATGTCTTGTCTACATTTCTCAGAGAGGAAGAATTTTTTTCTAGGAGCTCAAGTCTCTTAAAGTATTTGTTGTGACACACTGAAATGCACTTGGAACAAAACAGCAGCTTTGTCTGCCTCCACTCTCATTTGATTTTCCCCTTCACTACAAACACTAAACCTTGTTTCTGCTGGACGCTTTACTTCTAGGAAATGCAAAGAAAATTCTGCTGCTCCAGCAACACACCTAGAACGTATGTTTGGAGTTAGGTAAAAAAAGCAAACTATTTTATTGAAGGAAAAAAACTAAATTAAATGAAAGTAAATGTGTTATTTCAGAGATCCTAAAGGAAGTTCCTGGGACACCAGATGACAAATCAAAACAACAAACAGCTCGGTCCTGGGGAAGCCGAGACATACAGAGTTTTTAACGCCTCCCCCCCCAGCAACCCTCTGTACCATGAATTCTAAAGCAGCCTTTCATATAGCTAGATCACAGCCAGATATGCTTTACAACACATTTTCATGACCTTCTAAGTCTTCAGGGCTATTTTTTCTTTCTGCCCTCTGGGTAAAATATCACAGCACAGAGTTACGGTTACTACTGCCAAGTGGCAGGCATCACTCAAAATCCCTTCTCAATCAGAATCAATGCTAGGTCCATTAGCTCCTGGTTTTCTGGTATCTTGACTGCTTGTTAGGTAAATAAATATATATATCCCAAACCCCACTAATAATTCAATTAAACTCTTGCCTTTGAGATGATTGGGTTGCCCATGATAAAGTATCTAGCAACAATTACTTATTCTATCTCAGAGCCCCTTCTAATGTAAGGCTGCTCCCCTGACGCAGGATGTAGTCTCTATCAAAAATATTTGTTAAAACACTTACAAGCAGAAATTTCAGTCTCCTCATCTAATAATCACCAGAATAGCTGAGTTTGGATTCATATCCCTCTGCAATGGCAGAGGAGCAGGGAAACCTCAGGGCGCCTATTCCATTCCTTTAAAAGTGTGCTAAAACAGACTTGCTAGTTACCTCAAATCTAAAAACCTGACCAGAAGGTAAATACAATGTGATACAACTGAACATCCCAACACCCACCAAAGGATCTCCACCACAGTACTGCACACACTATTTCCTTCCCTACCTACTACCACCAGCATAGACATCTCCTTATGGGCCCCCAGAACACCCTGAAGGCGAAGAAATTTGAACCGTTATGGGCCATGGGCACAAGTAAGTCCAAAAATGCTTGGACCTAGAAGATAATGCCCTACCACCTTCCCACTCTCTAAACCAGTGAGACCCCAGGTCAGGCATTTCTACTGATACCAGCTGCAGTGCATCGCTAATAGACGAGATACTGCTGTCTTATGCATAAAGTGATATACCTTCTCTTATCCTACTTTCCTTTGCCATGAAATATATTTTATATGCTACACTAGTGGTCAGCGATGTTTTAAGGCTGTGGGACAGATTGACCCAGTTTTGGTCAGAGGTAGGCTGGTGGGTGGGTAGGAGGGTGGTAGGACGCAGGTGCCACTGCTGCTTTTCTCCACTGGTAGCAGTGGAAAACACCCACCGCTGATGCTTTTCTCTGTTCTTGCATGGGAAAAGCACCTGCCACTGCCATTTTTCCCTGTGCCAGCGTGGGGAAGGAACCAGTTACTGGCATGGGCAAAGCAACTGCTGCTGAAATCCTCTGCCACCCAAGGCCACCAAAGCCCCATGTTTGTGGGCCAGATCAAACAGACAGCTGCCAGTTGCCAACCCATCCTATATGCATGTCCTGATCAGGTTTCTCCTAGAAGATTTTGGCCATGCTGTGCCTTGATCCCTAGATACTGAACGCAGTTCCTTTTTATCCATCGTGAACTTGCAGTAGTGAAATAGAAGATCCCTAAGTCACCTCTATAAAATAGGCTGATATGACATTCTTGCAGACCCTCAGCTCCTCTTACATGTCTCTGTAACTCCCTTGGGTCCTACTATCTTCTTCCAAATTATCTACACCTCTTAAATTGATGACAGGATTAGAAAGCAAGCATGATCTCAAATACAGAATGTATAAGACATAGCAATAATTTCATCCAGAGCTAATAGGTTAGCATGAGCCATGAGCTTTGGACACATACTAAGCCATTAAATACAAAAAAAAAAAAAAAAGGATCCCAAGGCAGCAGAGGGTGAAAAAAGAAGGATCTGGTGGTAGAGGAAAAAAGGCAGCCCTGTACAAGCACAGCAGCTCTGATGCATCTGTCTGAGTATTATCTTCCAATAGAAGAGGCAATGGAGGAAGCCAGGTCCATTATCCATCCCTGTCAAAGTCTCTGCCTCCTGATTCCAGTTTTATCCAGCGTCCCCTTGTCTCCAATGATACCATATAACTAACTTCTTTCAGGCCACAAATATCTAAGCACCACTGGGACTCGAATCCACACCTCAGTGTGACCCATGTTTAACTTATCTCTACTTGAAGGAATCTAGAGGGTCTGCAAAGTCCTGGAGCCTCACAGAAAATACCCCTACAACTATGGAGTCTGGTCTAAACCTGGAATACAGCAATGATTTGCAGTCATCAACACATCTGTTTAATAAATGCTGACATTGTACCTTTCTCAGAACAGACACAGAGGAAAGCATGGCCCACTGCCCACAGAGCCTGCAGTCTAAATCAGACTGGCAATACAAATCAGATGTACAAGACATGCCAGGGAAGGTTGACACTTCCAGTTATCCTCTCTTTGAATGTAAATATTGCTATAGACAGTGGCAGCAGAAAATAGTTCTTACTTCTCTTGGACCCTTTGACTGTTTTCTCTCCACTTTCTGCCTGTCCATCCGCACCAGCCTAGCTCTTACCCTCCTACAGCCTTCCCTTACCTACACACTCCCACTGCAAGTCCCCTGCAGTGACCTCCCCATTCTTTCCATTTATCCACACTCAACTCTGTTCAATCAGCCCATCTGAGACCATCTCAAAGCCCTCAGCTTCCTCTTCCCAGCCCATCTTGACCAAGCACAAACAACCTCCTCCTACCTACCTGGATCAGAATACTTTCCTCCCACTTCCATACTCATTCTCTGTCTGAATTACTTTTCTTCCTTCCTACCCAACATGTAGCAGCTCAGAAAGTCCCCAGTGATTTACAAGCCCTCTCTGACTCCTCCTTCCCTCTTAGCTCAAGCCCCTCCAATCCCTTCAGGCCCAGAAGAATCACCTTTTGGGGTAAAATGCCAGTGCTGCAATACTGCATAGCAGTGAGCCTGGGGGACCACATGGACAGGCAGCAGGGAAGGCCTGTATTTGTGGAGTCAGTGTATGAGAGCTCCTGCCCTACGTCTGTGCAGTTAATCTGCATTAGCTTCTTCTGCTTATGAGCAGAAGTGTGAGAAAATAGTATGCATGCATTTGACACATTTTACGTGCCCATGCAGCTCCAAAGCATTTTGATTTCAATACCAGCCGAGGGTTTGAATTTATTGTTCACTCCATCCTCCCCTGCTAGAAAGCCTTGAGGTCATCATCAGTCTAGTTCCCTGTTGCTTTTCTGCATCTCTCATTTCCTTTAAACCACTCTCCACTCAGCCAAAACATTATTGAGTTTCAGCCACTTTTTTGAGGAGAAAATTAAATTGATTGAAAAAGACCTTGTAAGAAGGCCTCTAAAGAATTTAGACATGAATAAGTGAGACACTCCAACCTCTCTCTCCTGCTGTTTGGAAAATTGTATTATTATGCGCAATATTGTCATTATCTCTGCTTCTATTATTACTGACACCAGGAAGTCAAAATCCCTACTTCATGCTAGTTAGAAGTGGACAAAGCTGAGCCAAAGCATGGCATAGAGAGACAACAGAAGCAAAAGCAACTTACCCAGCATCTGAGCTTTTGCCACACAGTAATACATCTGTAGTGCCATTCTTTATGAAGTAGTTTTCTGCAACAAAAAAAGAAGAAAGAAATCATTCATCAAAAACATACTTTCTAATAGGTGCACCTCAAATTAATATGACTGGTGGGAATTATCCAACCAACTACATATATAATAGCAATAGTAGCAATAGTCATTCAGGAACTTATTGGAGCTGTGCCCACTTTAACCAACAGCGAATTTTGCCCATTAACATTATATTGTACATAAATAAAATATATATCGACTAGAGTTAGGGTCTGTGGCAGGAAACCTGTCTCCCATGGGTTAAAAACTTAACCAGCTATAAGAAAGTATAAAAAATGTGTTCATAAAGCATCCCTTTCCCGCAGTAAGGTGCTTGGGACTCTGCTTAATATTATGAAGACAAATAAAAAGGCAATGACTTCATTATTAAAATGAATCTGTCCAAAACTCAGACAGACATCAAGAAACCCAAATTCAAAGAAACAGAAGTAGGAGGGGAGGTTTAGAAATAAGGGCCCAACAATAGACTTTCCAGGAAAGTGTTAGCACAATGAGGCCATTATCTTTAATCAGGACTTAATAATAGATGCCTTCTATGAGCAGATGAATGTGGACTCGGATGGATTTCAGATGGGTACAAATGCCACATCCTAACCTAGTCCTCAAATGTACCTAATATACCCTGCATTTCATAGCTCAAAGTTTATTCATTATAATTTATTAAGTGTATTATTATAGTAAATCAGAGTAGTTAGGATTATTGGTCATCGACTTTGAC
Organism: Crocodylus porosus; assembly: GCF_001723895.1. NCBI lineage: Eukaryota > Metazoa > Chordata > Crocodylia > Crocodylidae > Crocodylus > Crocodylus porosus. The sequence continues at coordinate 9,877,028 of NW_017728886.1, read as the reverse complement.
CCCACTTTGCTGTATAAACACCAAATAAAACAGGTTCAAGTGCCATGAAACTTTCATTCTAATTATAAGAAAAAAGATCATAGCTTCATAGAAAAGTCGGGCTGGAAGGGACCTCTGGAGATCTTCTAGTTCAGCCCCCTGCCTGATGCAGGACCACTCCTATCCAAACCATCCCACATGAATCCATGTCTAACCTATTACTAAATCTACAGTCAACCCCATCACACAACCACAAGGCACAGCACCCTAACCTGCCACAGGTAAAGCAGCAGGACAACGGCAGGCAATGTTACAGAGAAATGGGCAAATACAAGGGAACAATTAAACAACACTGGTCAACAGGAAAGGCAATGACCTCAGAACCAGCCTAGCATCTGTCAGGAGCATTTCCATACAGCATGACAAGGAGAGCTTTGAGGAGAAAACAGGGTAACTTTGTGGACATTTAGAAAAGCTGCATGGGAGAAAGAACCAAACGTGCTTAGCTGAACAAGTAACAAGTGGTTGATGGTGGCTGCCTGCTGGAAGACTGGAGGTGGCCTTAAAACATTAAACAAAAGAAGAGAAGTGGGATAAAAATAGATGTGTTCAATGCAACAGAGACGAGAGACAGCCAGTGATTTCCTGCTGACTTAAGACTTGATGGCTAGAAACCTAACTAGCAGGTGCTGTGTACCTGTGTCTCCATTACAGACTAAGCCCACATCAGTGAATGTTTTAAACACCAAGAACACAAGCTGATAGGCATTTATATACGCTGATATGCAATGGTGCAACTGACTGAACGGAGGTGGTGCCGCTTTTGGAGTAAGCTGCAAGCAATGGGCACTCCCTGTTCTGACGCCTGTTAAGAGCAACATACCGTTGCCCATTTGCTGTGTGGTCCTTGGGCCATGTGCTAGTGTGGACATAGGCTGTCACAGGAAAACAATGCATCCTGCTCAGACTGTGGCTTTTTGCGCTCATAAAAAGGGCTTTCCAAGGAAAGCTCTTGGAATTAGAAACAACTCTGTGGTTTTTAACCTGGTTTAACACCTCTGAACAATCTCCTTGACAAAAGGGAAGCAAAGAAAAGTTGTGTCCTCCATATCCTCTGTTCATTGACAAATCTGCTTCACTCAAAGTGAGGCAGTAATGACGTATTCAGCTGGCATCATAATCCCAGCGCACCTCCAAAACAGGGAGTGAATATGGACCGATGAAAGGGTAAGAGATATTGCAGCAACTTGCTGGTATTCTGCAGCCTGTTAACAAACTATATCACCATATACGTTGAACGATATAAGAAAGAGAATCGATTCTTGTCAACTGTCCCTTTTCAGAGATCTTGAGACTTTTAAGTCTATAAGAGGGACTATTAGAACATCACCCCCTGCAAAACACCCATTGTAGAAATTCCCCCAGTACAGCATGTCTTTCTCTATAGGCATCCAGATGTGCCTTAAGGACAGCAAGGGATAGAGAGAGCATATTACATCACTTGATATTTAATTACCCTCCCAGATAAAAATCTGTGCCTTATTTCTAGTCTAAGGTTGCCTTGTTCCAGCTTTAAGACCACCGCGTAGCTGTGATGTACAATTACTCATCCCTATTTAACTCCCATTTCCCAGATAGGATTGGAACTGCAGTCCTATTGTCCCTGAGGCAACGAGTCATGGTCAATTTGGTCAAAGGGTGTTGCAGAAAGAGTAACAACATAAAAGAGAAGGAGAACATAGATAAACAGGTCACAGTGCTCTGGATGAGTTTTAAAAACCCAAGAGTACACAAGACTCCATCATCTGTTGTTGACTTAAAACATTTACATTTCTAAAGCAAACGGCATGCTAAGTACCAAAAGGCTTAATGAAATGCATGGTGGAGGGTCAGTACTTGGGTACTGCTGACAGGGTGCATCCAAGCAGTGGAGGCCATTCTGCACCATCGTTGTTACAGTTCTTTTGCAAGGTTTGAGTCTGAAGAGAGACTGATAGCCGATTCCCTAGCAATAACTGAAGGTGCGGGGGAGGGTTAGAGCATTATGCTTCAAGAGCCCAACTGCTGTATTAGCAAAAACACAACCACTGGTCAATTTATCAATCCAAAAAAGCTAGGTTAGTCCTTCATCGAATACAGAAATAAATATGTTTGTTACAACATTTTTTGTTCACAAGAAAAGAGCTTTTTTTTATTGTTGTTAGAGAAAAGTTTTTTAATAAAAAGATGTTACCACCTTTCCTAAAATATGTAGTGTGTCATAGAAAAGAAAGCCTGTGGTAGATCTCCACACATAGGTTCCAGACAAAATATAGTAATTAATTGAACGGCTGCCCATGGAGTAGTTGAATCACAGTAACTGTCAGCATACCTGGTCTTATTGCACATTAAGGCCAAGTACAGACATTCAAAAAGCCCAAGGACGAACTAATCTAAGTGATGTGGTTTTCTGTAAGTGGCATAATCTAGATCAGTAGCAAACAGAATAGTAGGGGAGAGGGGCAATCTTAGACCAGGTTCTGCCATGTTTAAGCCAGTCTATGTGTGCTGAATTTCTGTTCTGTTATGGGTATAGACTGGTTTTGTGTGCCAAACTTTTGTTCTGTTGCAGGTATATACTGGTTTCCGATCACTTATACCAGTAGAGGTGTAATGTCCACCATACCTGACCTAAGGGAAAACAAAACCAGGGCAACTTAGCCCTCAATAAAACAGGCCTAAGTTACTGTGGTTTAGCTTTAGAGTGGGCACATGGCCAGCTAGCACAAGTCAGCTGCTCTGTGTAAGTACCCATTTTCTTTCAATACATTTTAACTTTTCACTTTTAGGAATTTCCTGGAAGAAGTGTAAAAGATCAAGTATAAAAGAAAAGGTTTAGCAACAGTGGCCCATATCGAAGGATGGTTGGCCATGAGTCACTGGTAATTTCATCTTTCTCTATTTCAGTAATGTCAAACAACAGCTCCAGTTATTACCTAGTATACAGCATGAACACCAATTTCCAACATCCAGGCTCATAATTCATAAATGCATCTGCTTGTGTGAACCAGTGCCCAGATGCATTAACCTGCACTAACATACACTATACGAACACTTCTAGTCTTTCTTTGCAATTCTTATTAAGTTTGTGACCCTACCAACAGCTCAGAAATCAAGTTTCTTCAGGCTCGAATCTCAGAGTTGTTGACACAGGAGGAGCTGTGTAAAACACTTTTGTAAAGCAAGTGTTCAGCACATTTGTTATAGAGTACATTAACAGTGTGGCAACAGACAACTAGGCACACTTAAATCTGGCTTTAATTTGGCTTGCACGGTTAACAAGAGAAAAAGACATGATGAAGGCCCTAGTCAAGGGCTTTGTATGTCCAGCAGTGACTGTAGGTTTATAATTGGTTTTCTGAAGCCCGTATTGCTGTGCCATCACTGCTACTGTTGCCCGTATTTGCTAGATTGGGTATAATGGTGCTGACTGGAATGCATCTGTTTGTAGATACGACAGGAAACCTTTAGAATCACCGAGTTGGAAGGGACCTCTTGAGTCATTCTAGTCCAACCCACTGCACAGAGGCAGGATGAACTGATCAAAAACCTTGCCGGTCAGATCCCTGTCCAGCATCTTCTTGAAAACCTCTAGTGAAAGAGATTCCACAACTCTTCCAGAAAGCAGAGGAACCAGACTGCGGAAGGAAAAAAAGTGAGCAATCTCATACTAACCACGGACCACAAGAAAAAGGCCAACCCCAGCTCTCAGTGGGTGCATCTCCATGAGACGTTTACTACGGAGCTGCCTAATAAGCTCCTCAGTAAAGTCTCAGCATCTATACATGTGGCCCTACTAGGCCACAGTAAACTAATAAGCACTGGTATAGGGTAGTACTTGTATGCACAAGTATTATCCTACCGTGGCATTATTTAGTGTGCCGCAATGCATGTGTAGATGCTGATGGGGCTGGCTGGGGCATAAGGGTGCTTCAGGGTAGGAGCTGCCTGCAGGCTAGCCCTGCACTGAAGCACCCTTATGTCCCAGCCAGCTCCTCTGCAGCATGTTGAGCCAGGTTGGAACAGCTCAGGGCTGGCAGCCCCAGGTCCTGTCAACCACAGCTGCTCTGACCCAGCTCAACATGCTGCGGCGCATGCGTAAATGTGGTGCCCAGGAGCAATAAACTCAGGTGTGAACTGCACCGGAGTTTATTCAGTCACATTAACTGCATGTGTAGACACACCCAGTGACACCTATAATTCTCTGGAGTAAATCAATTGAGGGGAGTGGCTCTGGCATACAACAGATACAAGTAAGAGCAGATAAGAGGAGGAGGATGCACGTACTAGAGGTCTTTCTCCCTCTGCTTTTACAGATGAGAGTCCAGGGTAGTATTTTTTGATTGTAGCCACAAACCATCAAGAACCCTCAATCTGTTTTGTTTCCATATCTTTAATAGGAGTCCTCCTTCCTTTTCCATGCTGTGGGCAACTGCTAGGTATATCTGCACTCAGAAAGAGATGTGATAAGATGGAATAAATTCCAAAAAAAAAAGATTGTTACAACCAGCTCATGGAAAGGTACATTCCTTTAGGTTATGGGACTTTTCAGCAGCTGACCCAAACTACTTCTGGTAAAACACAAGGGAATGAGGAACTGGCTTGACTGTACCACACTTCTTGTCAGAACTCCCACGGATTTCAAAGTGGGATTTGTCCTTTATTAACTCAGCAACACAACCTAAGAAGCTGTCGCGCTGCAACCTCGGATATCGAGAGGCGCTTGCTTCTCAAAGTTAGGGATCTATAGGCATTAGAGATGAAAAAAGGCTATTCAGGCAGGGAGACCATCACCTGATGAAAAAGGACTATTCTCAGGGGTATAGTTTTTAAGTGCCTGAAGTAACAGGAATGTCACTATTCCCCTTGGGAGAGTCTATATTCCTCAGTCCCTTTGATCTCATTGCCAGAAAATGTTTCCTGATATTCACCTTAAAACACCATTCTATTCATTTTAGTTGAAACTACTGATGTATCAATCTAACTCTCTCTCTTCTCTCCTTCTGAGTCGTATTCTTCATTTACTTTTGAGATAGCTATAATTCCCCACTGTCCCTTTAGTTGTTGCTTAGCCATCCACCCATTTCTTTCTTTTCATCTTTTTATTTATTGGCTTATTACAGGTGGAACTGGCAGCAATGTTGATTGCTGAGGCAGCCTAACACTCTCCATTACAAGTTCCTGTTTTCAATTGCTTATTATTTTGCCAGCCTTTAATTGTTTGTAGTCTAAATTTCTCATGCTGGGGCACTCTTTCAGCCTCAATGCTTTGGAAAAAGCCAGCAAAAGGAGTGCAGCCGTTCCTAAAAGTCAGGCTAGGGAAAAATAGGTTGTCCAATGTTTGGATCATTGTTTCCATAGGTGACTGGTAGGGGGTGCATGGGGCTGGTGTCCCCCCGACGACCGACACTGATGCTGATGGCAGGGCTGGTGCCATTGGCAGCTTGTGCGGGTGCCCCCCCAGATTCACGAGGCACCAGTTACTCATGATTGTTTTTCCATCTCTTTAGGTTCAAGGGACCCAGGAATAGGCTCAAGGTGCCCCTCTGAAAATGCCAGCGTGCTCGGCAGCAGACCTGGAAGTGGACCAGAAGCACTTCCAGTCACTTCCTTGTCCACTGGGGAGCATGGTGGGGCCCCCCTCCATGCCCTCCCGGCTCAGTGACTGGTGCCTCCTGGGTCTGGGGGGGCACCTGGGGTCCCCTTGCGGCCAATCGCCAGGCTGGGGGGGAGTGATGGGGGGCCCCCAGCATTCTTCCTAGCAGACCCAGAAGTGGGCCAGAAGTACTTCCGGTGAAGAGTCCACTTCTGGGTTCACTGCTGAGCCCGCTGGAGAGCCCCCCGCACTGCTGTGGGACGCTGCATCTGCCCCAGCACTGCAGCGATCATGAGCCGCGCTGATACCTCAAGGTATGCAGAAAAAACTTTTAAAGCTGTGGCTGTGCCCAAATTGCTGATTCATCAAATCAGCATTGACTCGTGAGATTCGGATTTGGCCAGATTGAATCAGGGACAGTGATCTGAATCAAGAATCAAATCACTGTCCTTGATTCAGGCCAAATCCAAATCTGAATCAAATAGGGCCCATTTCACACAGCCCTACTAAACACCCTGACCAAGAATCGCATAACACCCTGCTTGAGAATCATTGGCTTAGATTTTAAGTTGGTAGCATTCATCAAATAGCATGCTAGTGCAAATAGAGCAAGAATCGTTTGTATCTTGCAATTTTTTTAACTGCAATAATTCGTCTGCAGGACTCCTTATTGCAGAGCAGTATCCAACCACCACTCCCATGTGTATTACAATGGAACTTGCTATAGCAAAGGTGAAGAACTCCTTTCTGCTTAAAGACTGACTTCTTCCAAGAGCCTTAAAAATCAACATGCTTATTTGGACTGTTCTGAAATCTGGTCTGTCTTCTGGGAGAGCAAGCAGGGTTAGTGTTCCCAAACTGGGGCCATTTGAACATGGGCTTCCTAAAATACAGCATCCCCATCCACTCCAAGATGCATTTATTTATTGTAGACCTGGGGATCAAACCATGCTGTGAGTATGCCCAGAATGGCCTCAAAAACTCACATTTTATATTAAGCCCAGCTAGTGTGTGGTAGCAACTACCCCCTTAGCAAGATTAAAATGGCATTAAAAAAAAAAGAGGTGAGCTGTCTCAATGGATAGGCACCTATTGTACATGTGGAGAGAGTAGCTGAGAGACTTTCTAGCCTGCTAATTATCACATGAGCTTGGTGGCTCAAGAGGACACTTCATCGTGATTAAGCCTGATTTACACCTGGTAAGTGTTGGTGTGAACCCAGCTGTAGCCAAGAAAAAACTGAAGAGGAGGATGGCACCTGGATACAACTTGCTTCTGCCAAAGAGAATTTTTATTTTGAGAAATTGTACTCTGAGCACAAGAGAAAACACAGTATGTGCTCAAAGTATTAAAATAAATGCATTATATACACAAAGGCTGAGACAGATGGGAGGGAGAATTAAGGGATGGAGAAGTGGGGGGGAAACAAGACTAGGGAATCATGGGGATGTGGTACAGGGAGGGAAATTATAGGGAGAGAAATGGAGAGAGAGGAATTGAGGAATTCAGGTCAGGAGAGGTGCCAGGGACATAGGAAATGGGGACATGGATGGGATGCAGAGAGAGATGAAAAGGGAAGGGCAAAGGTGGGGGAATAAAGTGCTCAAAAATCAGGACCTATCAGACAACTTGTTGCCCATATTGAAGAAAGCTTTATTCTGGCACCTTCACACACATGCATCATAATTAGACCCTGTCAGAAGCGTCTCATCAGAAACACCTTTTTGGGGTTTTTTGGACAAAAGTGTTGATTTTTTTAAAACTGCTTTTAAAATTGTATCAATTTCAGGAAATGTTCCCGCAGAAAAAGTTTCAAAATGTAAAAATTAAATTTCATTAAGGATTTTGTTTTGTTTTATTTTCTTAGGGTTTTTTTTCAAATTTTCTTTTGGCTTTACTTTCAGAATATTTTTGACATATCTGATTGGAAACATTTCTGAATTTCAATGCAGAATTTTCTGAAAACACTTTTTAAAACTTCGTTTCACAGAACCTTTTAAAAATCCTGGTTTTCATTCTGGATTGGGTTGAAAACCATTTCAAATTATTGAAATTTCCTCCAAACTGGCTATTTCATTTTGACCACACTGAAATACAAGCTCGCCTTATCTGACATCACACAGGAAACCTGTTCCAGACTGAAGAAGAAGACCTGTCCTTTCAAGGCTCTCATCCCATGTCTTAAGCACGAGAGAACAATCTTTTATACTTGCAACTGTTTGCTTCATTTACTATCCATTGTTCTGCACAGAATGAGGCAGGGACCAGTAGACAGACTGTATGGTATCATGTCCTTAAAGGCCGTATTTCAATGTATATTCATAAGAAGGGGGTATATTCACTTTCACAGGCAATCTTAATTCTAGTACAGCAGTTGGCAACATTTTCGGCCAGAGTGCCAAAACCCATGCCTCGACGAGGAATTGGGATAGACATGCCAGGGGCAGACAGCAGGGGAGCCACGAGAGGCCTGATCCCTGTTGCTGGCAGTGGATGCACGTGCTCCTCCAGGTGGACAGCAGGGAAGGAGCCAGAGTTGCGCTGCCTCAGCCCCTTCTCTTCTGAGGGCCCTGAAGCAGGCATGCAGTTGCTGCCAGCCGTGGAGCCCAGGCTGCTTGCAGTGGGCAGGCCACAAACAGCTGCACTGGGGTTCAGAGCCCCAGCACTGGCTCAGTGATGGTGGTGGCTACATGCATGCCTTGGGATATATGGTAGGGGATGGGCAGCGCAGCCCCACCCTCACCATCTACCCAAAGGCACGTGGGCAGCTGCTGCCACCGTGAAGCCAGGCCAGGGCTCCGGAGCTCAGCGCAGCTGTTTGCATCCTCCCAGCTGGCTGCCACAGTTGGCCCGGGCTCTGGGCAGCTGCAGCAGGTGGCGGGCAGGCTGCAAACAGCTGCACCAGGCTCTGGAGCCCCAGCATTGGCTCCATGGCATTGGCAGCCGCACATGCATCCCTGGACTGACAGCAGGGCAGGGGCCAGGGTAGTGCACTGCTGTCCCTTGCCCCCTGTGCGCCCCAAGGCATACATGCAGCCACCACAGAGCCTGGCCAGGACTCCAGACCCTGGTGCAGCTGTTTGCAGCCTCCTGGCTGCCTGTGGCATGCCGAGCAAAATGGCTTTGCGTGCCATGCTCTGGCATGTGTGCTGGGGGTTGCCAACCCCGTTCTAGTATTTCCTACTTTGGAAGTGTTCAAACTTGTCACCCTAATAGTTAACATAGCTGGAGGAGGAGGAGAAACAAAACAGAAATTTCATCATGAGCAACACAACTGAGCAGAATGTATTGGCTGCCTGCCCCCAGCCAGCAGCACAGCCTGAACTCAGGACCTTTATAATTAATAAAGGCAGAGCTATGCCACTTGAGCTGAAGGAGTAATTGTTAGCAGTAACAAGCTGTCCTCTGTGGAACTGCCAACAGAAGGGAGCTGCAGAAGGAGGCTGAGGCATTGCAACTCTTGTTCCACATCTTGCATAATTATTTGCTTGATAGCAGTGCAATGTCAGGATTTGGGATTCCTAGGTCCTACTCCTGGGCCTGGAGAGGAAACGGTCTCATTGTTACATATAGCACAGAGATTTGGCATGTTCATTCTGACGGGCTACGTGTCTGTGAGATTTGGGTCTGTTATATTAGTGACAGGCATTTTCCCAACTCTGCCAGAAGTGACTTTGTGTAACTTCTCAGTGGCACAACTGGAAGAATGATACTTGCCTGTTCCCTCTGACAGAGCAGCAAGGCATGGCTGGGTATGGAGTACCAGGAAGAGCACAGCTTTAATAATACCATTTAATAAAAGAACAGAGACTCCAATGCAGGCCTCCCTCCTTCAGAACTGTCAAGAATCACACATAGTGCAACGGGGTACAGCCCAAAATGCACCGAATAGATCCAGACCATGCTATGACAAGAACTGTAAAACCAACCAACACATCTCCACCACCCCCACAATTACTACACCCCACAACAGAGCCATCAGCATTCCTGGATCCTACACCTGCACCTCCAGAAATGTAATACATCTTATCCAGTGCACCCAACATCCTGATGGAAAATATGTAGGAGAAACCAAACAAACTACACCAGAATGAACACACAGCAGAAATCTATCAAAGACAAAAATACCCACTTACCTATGGGGACACATTTCTCACAAAAAAACTCTCTCTCCAGTCTCTCAGTTCTAATCCGCAAAGGGAATTTACAAAACACCTTTCACAGACAAGCCTACGAACTTCACTTCATTGACCTACTAGATACAAAAAACCATGGACTAAATTTAAACATTGGATTTACGACACATTACCTGCCTAATATCAGGCTCCCCAGGTACCTCTCCACTATTTACCAGCTACATTAATTCCCCCCCACCCCGCCAACCTGTCTCTCACCCGCTGACTCCTCAATTTACATTTTCACTGACTGCCTTTCTTGCATGCATACCAGCCTCTGGCTTCTTTACTCTTTGTTCCATCCAGGAAGAGCACACACAAGATGCTTCCTCAGCCTGATGAAGGATATTTGTACACAAAAGTTTGCAAAGAAGATTTTTTCCAATTATTTGAGTTGGTCTAATAAAAGATACGTAGTGCAATACACATATATCTGACAGCCCTGTCACTCCCTCTACAGCTCAGCTTCACTATCAGACTTCCAATTCACCTGAGGAAATAAAGCAGGCATCTGAAGCCACTGAGATACCTTCTGAACAGACACTGGCTCCACTTATGTTCCCCTCCCAAGAACCGCGCTGTGATGTCTGTGGAGAAGATACACTATGATAATAGAGATGGCACTGGAATGTGCAGCGAGGTTGCCTTGTATCTCTGAGATGCTGGAACAAACTTATATCAGATACAACATGTAAAGATTTTGGCTGCTTATCCTGAAAAGCCCCTAATTAGCTTGTGATTTTCATAGTTTGTAAGTCAGCCAAATTTGGATTATCTATTAACAGGGACAACAAAAGGCATTTCCCTGACTCTAGGGCTCGCTCATCTCCTGCCAGATCCCAGATACCTGCTACAAAATGCACAAGTACTAGATTTTCTCAATTTCTCTTAATCTAATTATTCAAAACGATTGAGCCATTTCTGCTGAAATGTTATAAATAATATTAACAACGAAAACAACACCACCAACACCCAGGAGCAGAGGCCTGGCATAGACAATCTAGCTTCTTTCTTGGGTTTTCAGTAACATTTGTTGCTTTCCTTTCTATTCCCTCCAATTTACCAACAACTTTCTGATTTCAGGGTGCTTTTTTTTTGTAATAGATTTGCTACTATCCACCCTTCACAGCACGCAAAGCACAGGGCAAAATAATTAAACACCGAAGTGCAAACCGTTCCTTGAACAGAATGGATCTGAGCAAACATTCAAAGTGTAGCCTACAAAGTAAATAAAAGGAAAATTTACTGGAAAAACACCATTTATTTCAAATTAAAATACTCAGCAGCTCACAGTCTCAACACCCACATGCCATGTATAAACTTCATAGAGCCAACACTTACATATGGCTTCAGGGCAAAAAGCCACGATCGCTTCTACGAAGCCAACACTAGAAAGCAAGAAAGATGGGAAGCCAGCAAGCACGTAAATGGTTTCTGGTCCAGCAAAAGCGTGAGTGTCACATTACTAACCAGGATTCTAGAGGGCCATTCCTATTTCTTAAAAGACCCAGCCAGAGTGATTCATTTTCCCACACCCAGTGTATCTGATGTGCAATAAATTCACTCTGATTTGAAAAATAAATTGTATTTGCTAGATCAGAGTAGTGTTCAAGTAGAGTAATTCCCTGCTCAGAGTGAAGTCCTCTGGCTGGTTTTCTAGCAAATGCCTTGGAGAGCTGCCTACTATTTGGGACTGTTTATTTCAGTCACGGGGGTCTTGTTGTCTGCAGGTTTGTCTCAGGTATAACTGCTTGCCCTGACAACCGGCAGCCACCAAATGTCCAGCTCCCAAATTGAAAACATGGTTCTGAAAGCCCCATAACCTTGTAGCTCCAGTTTGTGATAGAGCAACACAACCGACAAGGACACCTCCCTCCCAAGTCCTCCACCCCCTCCCGCAAACACACTGCACCTATTGGCAAAATGGAACAATTAGAACCACATTCATATTGCATTCAGCAAGGTCATGCACCGTGAATTCTCGAAAAAATGAAACAGAGTTAGGAGATGAAAAACAAGCTGCGTGCAAAAGCAACAGAACACCGTGTGTTAAAGGTATTATTAGGAAACAATGCTCTGAAATAAGTGCCGCTGCCATTTAGTTCTTTCCTGCTATCAGGGTTTGCGGATAATTATTATATTCAGCTGCTCTCCTGTGGCTCACCCTACTGCTGGGGCTCTGACTCCCTGCACCTCTACCCTGACATTTGCTGCTGCTCTCTCCTCCACTTTGGTACCACTGGCTCCTCTGCACAGCATTTCTAATGGATGCTCTGCTTTTCCCTAGGACTGCTTTCTTTTGACTTGTTTCCTCCCCTCCC
>NW_017728886.1:9817145-9864818 GCF_001723895.1 Crocodylus porosus | reverse complement strand
CATTCTTCTGATCTCTAGCATCCCCGTCCTCTGCCCTTCCCACTGCTTTGGGGTCTTTAAAAGAAGGCTTGATAACTACCTAGCTGGGGTCATTTGAGGTTAAACTTAGTAGGAGTCTTAGCAGCCCTGTATTCATTCCTGCCCAGGGCAGGGGGTCGGACTAGATGATCTGCTGGACCCTACTTCTATGAGCAGAGATGAGAGGAGCCCCTAGGGCAGCTTCACTGGCTCCTTTCTGGTCCTGGTGTGTGAGCAGGAGCAGGTGGGCACAGTGTGCTCGCCAGGACAGTCTGGGGTAGGACGTAGTCCACATCCAGATAGAGCAGATACCAGTGATGCAGGCACTGTGAAGACCAGGTGCACATCTGCCTTCAGAGGAGGCCTGTCCCATGGGGGAAGCTGAACATGTGGCTGAGGCAGAAGGAGCATGTTAGACCCACAGCCCAGAGCCACTCAGGGAAGCTGCTGCTATTTAGACAGGTCCTAGCACTGTTTACATGAAGTTGGGAGCCTTCACGTCCCCTGGAGCAAACCAGGGTTGGAAGGTGCCAAGTTAGCTTAAAGCCATATTATCACTGTACTTTGCCCTGCCTCGCAAGAAATCTCACCCTTGGTGTCTGACAGCTGCACAGTAGCAGAAGGCCATTGTTTGTATTTCCAGACAAAATACCATGCTGAATTAGACTTGTTTGCAAGGCTGAAAAACATGTCAGGATTGTAAGGGTGAAAAAGGTGTTGTCCTAGTTCCCACACCAAGTGCTACTCAATCCAGGGGATTTTATCATTAGTTAGTTAGGCCAATATTTTGTATTTCTTGAAGAGGCAGAAATGCAACACGGAGGGTATCTAAATAACCTTACCTCTGTCCTGGACTTGTGTGATAGCATCATAGAGAAGTAGGGCTGGAAGATCATCCAGTCTACCTCCCTGCCTGAGGCAGGATCATCCCTATCCTATCATCCCTAGCCATCCTATCCAAATCCATTGTATAACCTCTAAGCAAAACTACAGTCAACCCCAACACAACACAAGACAGAACACGCTAACCTGCCATGAGTAAAGCAAGGGGACCACAGCAGCCAACATCCTACTGCTGTACAGGTTGTTCACATATGCTCAAGAGATCCCAGGAGAGGAACGTGCCCCAGCGGTGCACATCAGTCTGACCATGGGGTAAATTCCCTCCTGAGCCCAAAGATGGTGATTGGTCTGATCCTGAGTTGGGGCAAGGGGGAGGGCAAGACCCTCAAGCCAGGAAACTCTGGTTTTAATTGCCAGTAGGAGCACTGGCACACCCCAGCAAAATCCTCTGCTTTGGCTGCAGCCACTACCCAGTGTTTCTGAGGGAAAAGTAGCAGCAGGAAAGGGAAAAATTCCTTCCTGGCCCCATGTGGCAACAAGGATGGACCAGAAGCATAGGAAATACCCATATTACATGTCCTCTACAATTTTTCCATGTCCTCTTTAAAATGTGGAGCCCAGAACTACACACAATATTCTAGATGGGGGCCTAACCACTGTCACCTCCTGTGTCTTGCTTCTACTGATGCCACCCAAAATGATGGTCATTGGCTGCATCATGCTGCAGACTCATGCGATCTACCAAGACTCCCAAATCCCTCCTGAACTGTGCTCCCCTCCTCTATGTTTGCAATCCTTCCCAGTTTTGTGTCATCGGCAAATTCACTCAAGAAAAATTTTCTTTGCCAGCATCCAAATCATCAATAAACAAATTGAACAGTGCTGGGCCCCCAGCAGAGCCCCGTGGGACTGTTTGAAACCTCCTGCCATTGTGACATGGATCTATTTATAATTAACCTTTGTTTGCAGCTATTGACCCAGTTGTCTATCCACCTTATAGTAGCTTTGTCTAACCCATATTTCTCCAATTTGTTCATAGGAAGGTCATGTGGGACCTTGTCAAAAAGCCTTGCTGAGGTCCAGATACACTATATCCACTGCATTCCCTTCATCCACCCAAGTCATTATTTTGTTGAAAGAGGAGATAAAGGTTTTTTGACATGATTTCTGCTTACTAAATCCATGATGGCTGCTTGTAATCAGCTTTCCTCTTCCAGACACTTGCAAATGGACTTTCTTAGGATATGATCCAGTAACTTCCTGGGTATTGAGGTGAGGTTAATCAGTCTGTAGTTCCTCCCGTCCTCTTTTTTGCCTTTCTTTAAAAGAGGGGCAGTATGTTGGCCCCTTTCCTGTCCTTTGTACCTTGCCATGACTTCATGAATATAATTGTCAAGAGCTCTGGGATCCCCTCTGCTAGTTTCTTCAGTACTCTGGGATGAAGTTTACCAGGCCCTGATGACTTTAATTCATTCAGACCCATTAAAAGCTGTACGGCAATAGTCTTTGTTACCTCATCCCTCAGCTTGTCCTCTTCCTTACCCATATAATCTCTATTAGGTAGATTGCAGCTTAATTTTTTGTTTTTTGTGAAGACTGAGGAAAATTAGCTGTTGAAAAGCTCTGCTTTCTTTGCATCTTCTGTTAAGAGCTCTCCCTGGCTATTTAAGAGTGGACCCACAGTTTCCTTGGTCTTTTATTGAGGCCAAAATATTTATAGAGCCTCTTCTTGTTGTCTTAACCTCCCTTGCCAGATGCAGCTCATTCTTTATTGTTGCCTTCCTGATTTTGTAGTTGATCTAGCTATTTTTTGCAACTTCCTGGTTTTCTTTCTCCCTTGGTGACCTGCCCATCTTTCCATTGCCTGTATGCTTTTCTTTTGCATTTGAGCCATCCTGGAAGCTCCTTGGCAACCATGTTGGTCTCTTATTGTTCTTCCTGTGCTTCCATTGTGTTGGAACCATTTTTTGTTGGGCTTCCAATACTGTGTCCTTTAGAAGCTTCCAGCCCTCCTGGGCACCTTTATCCTACATGCATAAAATTATTTGCAGTTCTGGATGAAATTAAAATCAGGTTTAAAACTACATTAATTTTTGCCCTCATCTCGTCATCATTGAGTCACAGGATGGATGTTTCCAAAGAGTATCAATGACTGCAAGCAAAGTTTTGGAGGAGGGTCACAGGAGTATAGGAAGTAGAGCTGGAAGGGATCTCATGGGGTCATCTAGCTCAGCTCCCTGCTGAAGACAGAAGCATCCCTGACTAAACCATCCCAGTCAAGTGTCTGTCTAATACACTCCTGAAAATGTCCAGGGATGGAGATTCCTTAATTTCTCTAGATATCCTGTCCCAGTGCTTGATCACCGTCATAGTCAGAAAGTTCTTCCTGAGCTCCCTGCTGAAGACAGAAGCATCCCTGACTAAACCATCCCAGTCAAGTGTCTGTCTAATACACCCCTGAAAATGTCCAGGGATGGAGATTCCTTAATTTCTCTAGATATCCTGTCCCAGTGCTTGATCACCGTCATAGTCAGAAAGTTCTTCCTGATCTCCAACCTAAATCTTCCCTGATGATGCTTGACGCTCTCTCTCCTGGTCCTGTCTCGATGGTCCCAGAAAAAGCCCATATCCCTCTGTAATCACCCTTGAGGTATTTGAAGACTGTTATCATATCTCCCCTCAGTCTTCCTTTCTCTAGACTAAAAAACCTAGCTCTTCCAGCGTTTCCCCAAATACGTTGCCACCATTCCCTCTATATCGCATTATGCAATGACTCTGATGAGACTGGACAAGGCTGATAAGACCGGAAATGACCAGAGATATCTAGCCTGTATGGATTTTAAGGATTTTTTAAAATTCTCATGCCACACATATCCCAGGATCTCTAGTCACAGCAGGCAGAGCCATTACAACTGTAGGCTGTATGGGAACACAACTGGAGGCATACTGAGTACCACTTGTTTAGATGAATGCTTTACATCAATAGACAGCAAAATGCTTAAGCATGCTGCCTAAAAATGTTGTAGCAGGTTTTCTGACATATTTAACTTAATTAACTCAAATCAAATGCTGTTACAAGGACCTCGTGCCTTTGTGAATCCAGAGAGCTGCCTGAACTTGGAAAACCCACCCAAGTCGATACTAAACAACAAGCTAAGGGTGGGGGGAAACAGAAAGTGAAGATTAAAGGGCAATTTTCATCCTAGCAAAAGGTCAACATCAGGGTGCCCTAGTACAAGTGGTGCTTAAGATCTTTATTAATGACAGGTGCAAGCCAGTGATCAAAGAAGTGGAAGACTCTGGAGAAAGCACAAAACTATTTAACAAGTCAAGTCCGGAGGAAGCTGTGAGGAACATCAGAGGGCTCTACCCATACTACGTGAATTAATTGCAGGAAGAAAGGTGAAAGATAAATGAATGGAGATTCATAGTGAAAGAGAAAACTGAAATAATTCCTACAATGGATAGGGTTTTAAATGTCCGTATTAGCTCAGGAGGGACAAGGGCATCGCTGTGGAAGGCTGCATGGGGACATTTCCACAACGTGAAGCTGCGGTCACAGAAGCAAACAGAAGCCTGGGATGGAGTCCAATACAGGGCAAATGTTGCTATTACATAAATCAATAGTTTTCCCTCACTTGGAGCGCTGTGTGCAGCACTACTTCAAAAACATATTGAAAAACTGCACGGCGTTAAGAGAAGGGTAACAGGAATGACTGGGGCATAGAGAAAGGTCTCCTCCAAACAGAACTTGGAAAGATGAGGTTTGGTTAGCTTAGGAAGGAAACAAATGAAGAGGGATATGATGAAAGTATTCAAAAATAGTTCACTGCTTAGAGAAGTGAGATAGGGAACATGTTCTCTGTGCCTCATGAATAAGAACAAGAAGGTGTTCAATGAAATGACATGAAATGCAATACGTTGGAGCAGACTCAATAAATTGAATCTGCTGGAGCGTGCTAATTAGCCTACTCCAGCAGCCTCTACGTCTTGTGTATTCAGCATCCCAGAGCTTCAAAATGGCAGCGGGGGCACTTTAAGTAAAGCTTTTTGAACAAGGTTTAGTTAAATCACCCCCTCCGCCATTTTGAAGCATGGGACGCTGAATACACAAGATGCTGGGGACACGTTAATTAGAGCAGCTCCTGGAGCCACTCTAATTAAAGCACCCCGCCGCCACCCCTGGAGCATGTGTACAGACACCTTATGTCTCTAACATGGGGCTTATCCTTGTCATAAGTTACTGTATTTTAAATATTCTTATCCACAGAAGATGATCCTCATGTTGATCATACATTATAGCATTTACATCTGTATATTTACATTTACCAAAATGGCAGGAATATAACAAAGTCATACTATATGCATGTAACTATGGAATAAAGGATGCAAACATCAGGATGATAAAAGTGATATAAATGCCTTCATAGACTGAATAACGCACACATTATTCTAATCCTCAGCTGAACCTTAATCATTAAAACCAAACCAAACCTTAGTCTATTTGCAGTCTAGTAGTTTAATTTATTCTGTTCCTCACAGCTCCATAGCTCACCTTCCACCACTTCATCCTGTTCTCATTACTGCCTCAAAAGAGTTGGTAATGACCTTGAGATCTTGCTAGAGTTGATACACTTATCCCCGGAGGTTCATATAATTCACTGACAAGCAGCCATGTGGCCACAGCGTCTCACCCAATCTGTTCATACAACCCCATGTTCACAGTAGAAAGACCAGAAGTGGCAGCTCTCTGGAGTACAACCTCAGGTTATACACGTGTACGACAGCATGCACACTCACGGAGTCCAGCAGCGGGTTATGGCTTGTATGTCAAGGAGGAGGATATGAAATGTCCCTATAACAACCCTACACCCTGAAACTCCTGCTTGGTGTAGTCAGGCTATCTAAGAGGTGTTTTTCTCAGTGACCCCACTATGATTATGCACTATGCTAATGCTTCCAGCGAATCATAAAATGCTGCGCATCATCCGCTATCAATACCCACAGTGACAACTATGCTGCACCAGCAGGTGTGATGGAAGTATGCATCATCTAGGCATAAAACCTGAAGCACACCACAGGGTCTCTGCATCTGGAGCTATAGGGCCACGGTTCTAGATACAGCCAACAGCATATATTTGCGGGGAGGTGGGTGCTTGTTTGCTTAAGTAAAAGCAAGCAAGGAAGCAAGCAAACCCAAGACTCGTTTCAGGCTTTTTGTTTGTATACAGCTTCGTACAGGAGGAAAGGGAAAAAAGCCACCACACAGAAAAGGTCCAGCAGGTAGTCTTTAAGCTCTTTGGAAATTTCTCCCCACTCACAAAAAGGTATTCAGCAATTCCTAAGCAGAGCTAACACCTGTTTAGCATATCAAAGGTCACATAGTTCACTCTGGCTGTGATTTTCAAAAGTAACTTTAGGTTTAATGCTTTGCGCCCTCCAGGAGCCCGACCTCTCTAAACATGATTTTCAAAGAATATGAGCTCAGCACTTTGTGAAAATGGGTTCCTTTAAGCTTAAAATGGGATACCTAAAATGGGAGACATAAAAGAAAAGAAAAAGAAATCAGTGGTTACTTGAAAATCTTGGTCATAAAGGGACAGATTTTCACATGCTCAGCCCTCACAACTGGGATCACTTCTTGAAAATAGTCCTTTCACTTCAGATCCCTGCTTTCTGCTTCCTGACCAGTCAATTACTCATCTCGATAACGCATTACATAAATTACACGGGAGCTTATATAATCATCACGCATGTGAACCAGCACAGCCAAACACATTCATTCTCTTGGTCACCTCTTTCGCCCTTTACACAAGTAACATACTTGTCTGGCATTTACCGTTTAGAAATCCATGCTGACTCACACACCTATTAAACTGCACTTTACCAAACATGTCTTTCATGCATCCATCATAGCCTTTGCCTTTGCCATTCTTACAGATCTGTAATTAGTTACTAGCTGCTTTCCTAGACACTGCTTTAAAAGCTGGAACTTTATTTGTGGTTTTCCACTTGGTATTTCTAAGGTATCAAACGTTTTCCTAAAATAATTGACAGATCAAAAAATTGATCCCATATCTCATAGGATATAGAGTCCATTGCTATTCGGCATACTTTGTGTACCTTTATTTGATTTATATTATGTCCTCTCCAAAAAAAGGCTCAGGGCAGCTTACAATAAAAACAAGGTAGACTATAAAAGTAGATAAAATATGAAAATAAAATATTAAATAATAAAACATTTCCCCAAGCAATGCCTCACAACGTAACCCCTCCTGATAAAGGCCTACCCTCATAAGATCCTACAGCTCTTCTGAGAGATGTCTAAGCTTCGGCTCTGATAGGCTTCAGTGGGGATGGAGATCCAAAGCTGAGGGGAGACTACTGAGAATTACCTCCCAGGCATTTTCATCAAACTTGGCACGCAGATGGAAACTGTAAGACGTTGTTCTCCACTGACCTTAGGGACTGGCTGTAGAACACTTGACTCTCACCCCCATCAGGGACCTCACTACCAGGACAGAGGAGAACCAATGTAGAGCTGTACCACAAATACCCTGCCTTCCTGTCACATAAACATGCTATCAACACCTCATGGTTGACTGTATAAAACATCACTGCAAGATATAACAGGATGAATAGAATTCAGTTTCTCATCAATCTTCAGGTGAAGATCATTGAGGAAGTCCATAAACTCAGTCTCCAAGCTCTACCCAGGATAAAAGCCAAACTAACCTTTCTACCCTATTAATGGGCTCTGCTGGTACAAGATTGCTATTTATGCAACAAATGCAAAAAGAGATTTGCAAAGCCACAAAAGATGCCCTACCCACAAGTTCCTAACTTGCCTTTGTGTCTTTAAGCATCTCTCATAGAATCTGGATCAAAACCCTTTGGTCTTACCCAAATACAACACACGTGCTACTCTTTCTTGAAACATTTATGTTGCACTTGGCCTGTTTTGCTTTTTGAGCATCTTAATAATAGAGACTATAAAAATTCTAACAAGATTTCAGACTTCTCTCTCTTTTTCAGATCAATGTTCTTGCGCATAGCTAGTTTAAGAGATTTGTCACTCATCTACATTAATTTTGAAGTCTACATTGAGTTTTCATAATGATTAACACTCCCTCTGAGTGAACTCTACCATCTCTTTACATTAGCCAATTTTCATAATAAATGCTGACAGTCTGTTTTAATTAATGTAACCCTGTTTTTATCTAATTTGATCCATCTAAATTTTAATTTACAGATATGTTTGCTTTAATCATTCCAGAGTTTGAAAATTGGAATCTTGATTAAACTGTGATCAGTATGTCTTTGATAACAGTCACTTCTTTTCACCATAACTCATATGAAAACACGAAATCTAGAATGCTACCCAACATAGCTGAAAACTCATCCTCATCCTTTTCTTCCTTTTTGCTTGAGTAGTTCAGTGCTAAGGTCATTAGTTATTTGCTTTAGTTCCTGTTCTAATAGCTGTAACTGTCCCCTCCAGGATCCCAGAGTACACTTTATTATTCTCATCCAGAGGCCAGTAAACATTTCGTATAAAGCCATATAGCTCCTGACTATGCAATGCTCCTTTCACATTGACTCCATACTTCCACTTATTTTGTTACTTAATATCATACCTGTCTACCACTTACACTACCACTTACACTTCAGTATCTTTAATTTGCACACTGTGTCTTTATTCTCTATCCTTGTTACAGCACTGGTCCAGGTGGCCAGACATCCCATGGGAGGGGTGTTAGCAGCACAGGAGAACCTCAAACCACTCTGGCAAAATGCCTGGTAAGGGCTAGAACCATCAATTACTTACCTGATGCAGGTGCAGAAACAGAGGTCATGGAGTGGTGAACGGCATTGCCTCTGATTTATAAATTCATGCTCCCTGAGGCTTGAGAGGTACATGGGGCAAGATGTCAGATGCCTGCACCAGGACCCAGCTACAAGAGGCCGAACAGAGCCATGCAATGGCATAGTGGAAAGCAGCGGGATAGCGTAAACCCTGCTTGCCCCAAGCTCTGAGATGCTGAGGCTGGTAAGGCATTGAGCTAGTTCCATAGCCAGGATACCCAGAGGGGTATCCTCCTCTCTTGTGAACCAGGGCTGCCCCGAAGAGGACCTGTCCTGGACCCCAGTACTCTGATGCAGGAAGAAGGATGTGTGAGTGTGGTAGGGACATTGCCGCTTCTTTTTTGTTGTTGTGTGGTGTTGTTTTCATTGTTGTTGTGCCATATCCTGATGGAGCCCTTGGTTTGAGCTAGAACCCTGCCAGGCCCTGGACCCAGCCAACATCCCTGAGACCAGAATTAATTAAGGGCGAGTGGGTTAAGAGAATAGCTTATGTGATATGGGGCTATGTTGAATTAAGAGAGCCCGGTAACTTATTGGGGACTTATTTGGTCTGATAATTAATTATAGACCTACTTGATTTTGGACTTCAGTCTGGACCATTGTGACTAATGCATTAATTTTGGATATTCTTAATTAATGAATGTGATCATGGACCATGGTGATTTATGGATTGATTTTGGGATCCTTTTTTACTCAAGATGTTACAAATCAATATCTTCCATAATTAATTTTTAAGTGCTGCCAAGTCAACCATATATGGGGGCATTCCTGTGGTCTGGATATTTTAAGAAAGAAAAACACCAAGCAGGGCTGGTTGTATCCACTCAGAGTACCAAGCACCATAAGGCTGATGAGTCTCATATGGTGAGTGGATGGGGTGTAGGGGAAGAGGAGCCCCAGGGAACACCTACCAATATCGCATACCCAAGGTTGATCAGCAACATACTTGGAACTTCCCTTTCTCTTTCATTAAGATCAAGATATGGCAGGAAAGCAGAGGAAGACCTCCCAAAAGGGAGAAGGCTTGATGTACCAGTGTGTCAGTATAGACACTGGTTTGAGCCTGGGCAGTGTGGTCCTGAGCCACACGCCATCTACTGGCTTAAGCGGGTACAATCATCAACACAGTACTTGTTAAATTATTAATTTACATTACTAAAGGCTAAGCATTAACCCAGTTGCATCCATCATTCTAAGTTGGCTACCTATATAACAGCAATATATTCTCATGTGACAATAAAGTAGAAACAATTCCAGCTTATACTCTCCCCTACTTTTAAACCCCTGAACCAGAGCCAGATTCTTTTTACCACTCCATTCAAGCTATTTATTTCAGTTGTATCTTTTTATCTCTGTTTCATATTTCCACCCACTACTGTAGTATCTGAACAAATTGCAGTATTTGATATTTTTCTTTGTGCTAGCCATGCAAAGTAGAACAGTAATTATCTCCTGTTTACAGATGGGGAACTGTGACACCAAAACAGAGAAAAGCCCTGAGTGACTTGTCCAAGTCCTCAGAAGAGGTCTGTGGTAGGGCAAGGAACTTAAAGTTCCCACATCCCACATGAATTAACCCCCAAGCCATCCTCCCTCTCAAAATACATAAAATAACAGATTACCCACAAATATACCCGTTCATAAATTAACAATACACTTGTCTTGCTGCTTCTTTTTTTCAGAAGCATCTATACATTTACATTTTTAAGGCTTGATCTAACACCCATTGCAATCAACTGGGGTCTTTTGATGACCTCAGTGGGTTCTGGAGTAGGCCCCTGTTGATAACTGAGGCTTCCACTCTCATTTAAACTTTCTTTTCTCTTTAAATGAAGTTTATACATGGATTTAATGACCATATTGTAATTGAAATTCAAAGAACAGCAACCCATAGAGCAATAAAAAAGTACTCTGACCTAACAAACAAGTATTCTGGTAATAACATCACAGCAGCAGACAATGCAGTATTGCCAGCCCCAAATGAGGAGTTCAGCCCCTCAACATCACGCATGCTGCTGTAAAACTATGAGATTTTTTTAAATTAATCAATGTTGGATTCATTTGCCTTTGGTTTTTAAACCTCTGGGCTTAAAATGATGTTTCAAGCTTTCTTTTTCCTCATACACACTTAGAAAACTTTAATAAAAAAAGGCAGGGGAGAGTTTTAGGTCATCTGACTCCAAGAATGGAGGCTAACAGGAAAATGTCATGAAACCAACTGAAAAAAGATTGCAAGGTTGGTGACCTTGCTAGGTGTTTCAGTCACTATCATTATCAGTCTAGGAAATGCCAGTGTAGAGCACTGTGATTGCAGGGGGCAGCTTAATCCAAACTTAGGTTTAGTACCCACCGTTTTGTACATAGTTTTGGACAATATAACAGA
This sequence comes from Crocodylus porosus, assembly GCF_001723895.1. Taxonomy (NCBI): domain Eukaryota; kingdom Metazoa; phylum Chordata; order Crocodylia; family Crocodylidae; genus Crocodylus; species Crocodylus porosus. The sequence continues at coordinate 9,853,708 of NW_017728886.1, read as the reverse complement.
AAGGAAACATATAACTAACTGAAAAGGGTAAAGACAATGCATTACCTTGATCATTTAGAAACTCATCCACGGAGTACCATGTCTTGCCATCCAAATAAAATGTACCGTTGGTAGAGTTCAGCTCAGTGTAGTTCCTGATACACTTATGTCTTAAATTGCCCATAAAGAGCTGCAAGCCTATGAGGGCAAAGACACTCAAGCAGAAAACGGTCAGGATCATCACATCGGCAAGTTTCTTAACAGACTGGATAAGTGCACCTACAATGGTCTTCAATCCTAGGGAGATAAAAGCCAAGAGTTTATAGACTTAGAAGTTGAAACAATGGTATAGTTAGGTCTTTTTGATGCTGAAAGTCTGCTCAGCCCTACCCTACCATTTATAAGTAAAAGGGTCCTTACTATATGTTTGTAATAAGATGGCACAATCAAGGCAGAAGCAATTCATGTGAAAATGTTTTTTTGACCTATTTTGGGGGGTAAATCTCTGCCTATTTAGGTCTGTTCTTCCTATTTTTTCTTAAATGAAAAGCCATCGAAAAGGGGAAAATAACTGAATGAAATAGATAGCAAGTCATGAGACACAAAACTGATCAGAGCTAAATAAAATTGTTTGGGCAGACGATTAGATTTCAAGGGATTCAGGCTACATGTAGACGTGACCTAAACATATGGAAGATTTTCATCACTGACTCGCCAAGAATATGCTAAGTTGCTTACTAAAAAGTCCTTAGGTAAAATTTTCAAGAGAGAGCCTAGGAGCCTAAGACCTACTGACTTTTGAAAATGCAGATTAATTCTAAATCAGCAGGATGAGTCGATAAATGTTAAGCCCTGTGCGAGCAATCAAGAGATATGTGGATATTACTTCGTGTCAGATCACATTACATATCATCTGGCCAAATCCTGCTTGCTTTCCATGAATAGTCCTACTGACTGACCCAACTGCATGTCAAAATGTATATTTGAAGTGGGATCAAATATATGAAAAAGCAGAAAAAAGGCAGGAGAAACTAGTAGCAAGTTAAGTAATGTAAAACTGAGATAGTCAAGTGAAAATAAAACACCTTGGTGGGGTAATTATTTTTAAATATGCTGCCAGCACTAAGAGAAAATTGAAGGGTTGGACCAATCCAATACAGCCTGTTTTACTTACAGTATGTACAACATGCATGCAAATGAAGCTTGCTTTTCCAAATGTGTTTAAATAATTATGCCATTGTCACAAAAAAATAAAGGCTTGCTTGGAAAATGTTCCCTGAGAACAGCAATGGCAATTGATGGCGTATTATGTAAAAAACACAATGGAAGATGCCTTCCTTAAAAAAAAAAAGACGCCTTCTTTTGCCTCATTAAAGATGCAGCAGAAATTCCAGATAAAGTGCATGTTGATAGAAGCTCTGTTGCTTGGTTAATCATTGATATTCATGAAATAGCAACTGGTGCTCCTGATCCTTGACACCAGTATGGCAGCATAAAAGGGAGATGTGTTTAAAGAAAAACCACAGCTGAAAACAGATGATGTTCTCATGGTAACACTTCCCACCTGTGTTGATATGCCTACTGAACACTGCCATGTCTAATTCCCATGAGTCTTACCCATGAATGTTCAATTAGGCTAAGTGACCAAAAAGCCAAAAAAGCCCCCAAACCCCAAGTCATTTGGCTTTGTTTTGTTTTTGTTCTCATCCCAATTTTTTGCCAAAAAGGCAGCTGCTACATTTAAAGCAGGGTGAGCTTCTGGCATATGAGTCTGCCACCACCTCTAGATCCAGGACCTTAAACAATTCCAGTTTGGGGTGGGGTGCAGCTACTACCATAAGCCAGGAACTGGATTAGTGGCAATGGCATGGTCCTGAAGCCATGCCATACTGAACTCCCAGGCTATGGGGAAGCCATCTTTCCCCATCAATCTCTCTTGGATCCCCCTGCAAAGCCAGCAAAGGACACATTTTCAAAATGGCTCAGGGCCGGACATTCAAAAGCATTCCCAGCTAAGTGCCTACATAGAGGCCAGATTTTTAAGTGGACAATACTGAAAATCTGGCCACGTATTTCAGTGCCTAAATGGCAGCAGAACTCGTCTGCTAAACTAGCTTTAAATGAACATTAAGAACTCAAAGGGAAATGGGCCTCCCAACGGTAGAATATATTCAGCCTTGCTGTGCATTTACAAAAGGTTTGGTTATAGCCCTATTCTGCAGGTTTTCCTTGGCCACACTCCCACAGAAGCCCACTGGAACAGAGCTTGTGTGAAAAATACAGGAGCGGGGCATTAATGGTTTAAAATTAAACAGTAACAAATAAGCTGGAGAGAAACAAAATTATAAATGCATTAGGGCTTTTTTTTCCTAATTGTTTCTACCTAATAAAACGATTTGTTTTGCTTGAATTTCCTTTCTTGTTCCTTCTTAAAGATTATCGCTGCTTGCCCTCTTGCAGTTGCTCAAATTTGGGATCATCTGATGGGACATTGGGCCTTTTAGGGGAAAAAACCTCTTTTATGCTTTTTCCTCAAGAACTCATCGGAATCCATGCTCAGAGCTTGCATCTGTATGATTTAAGTGCAATGGTAAAAGGAGTTGCTTTGCCAAATACCTTCCGGTATAGCAAAAGACAGCACGGTATACTGCAAGTAAAAATCTGTGCTGCTTCTCCTTCCTTAAGTAACAATTACAGACTTGAGCCTGCAAACACTTGCTTGCATGAGTGATGAATGAAGGACTCCTTGTCTTAGGACCCTGATGCGACTTCTTAGCTGCACAGGTGGAGATTGGAAGAAAAAGGTTTGCACGATCAGGTCCCCAAAACTGTTACTATTAAGGCCAACTCATGAAACGCATCTGATCAGTTTAGGCACTCGAGTGTGGAACAGAATGATAATCCCCCACTGTTTGTTTTATATGTTTAATCTTTGCAGAGATCAGAGTATTTCATTTTGAGCAGGTTTGCCATTTATTATTTCACTTTTCTTAAAGCCTCCAGGCCCTGGCCGTACACTTTAGTGGGAAAGCACTTTAGGAGCGAATTTAAAACAATTATTCGTTTAAAAAAAATTATTTAGGTTATGGTTAGGTGGGTTTTGCTGGGGAAAACAACATGCGGATTTGGAATATCTTCTGCAGGATCATTGTATTTTGGTCTCATCCTACAAAATCAAAATATAGCCTAAAAAGTAATCGTTTTTCTTAAAGTCATTTGACTCCTGGAATAATATAGTCAGATTCCTGCTAATCTGAACACTAGAAACCCAAGTCACTAGGAATTGGGAGAGCCCTGCTGCAGGTGCTCTGCATTTTCCAGAGTTTACCTCTTCCTGGTTTTATTTTTTGTAAAGGTAATTGCTAGATGTATTGCAATTTTGAGCACTATTAAATCTTTTAGATAAATAATCCTCCATTGAAATCATGCCAATGAGAGCACTGCAAGACAGCTTAATAGAATGTACTATTTATGGAGTATTAAAGGCATTTATTTAACTCTTGCAGGTCAGGCACCAAACTGGGCAGCATGCAGCCAAAACTCAGAGCCTAATCCAAAGCCCACTGAAAGTCAATAAGCCATTAATATCAATGGACCCTGGTCTAGGCCCTTGTAGAGCAATGAAGGCAATGCTAATCTGAAGGTCTAAGTTCTTTCTGCATTATTAGGGCCAAATCCTGCTTGCTTTTCAGAAGTAAGATCACTGATTTCAGATGCTCTGGTGTTGAGGGTCACAAAGGTAGCTAAATTGGCAGCCGCAGACAGCAAGAGGGATTTGGTCCAAAATATTACTGTTAATGCTAACAAAAGTCAATACATTAGAACACTACCAGAAGTGAATCAAATAATAAGTATTTGAGTGCAAATCAGAAACCATAAGAAAGCAAGCAACACCAAACAGTGAAAAATGGCAATATCCCCCAACAGCATCCATTCCTCCTCTAAACTTGAATTGATTATTAGCAATGTTCAGTATGTCATCCTTACCAGATGTTGGCAATCACCTACTGTACTTCAGGCACTTTCATGCACATTCTGGGGGAGGAGAAAAGAAAAAACAAAAACCAAAGCAAAACCAGGAACAGACTTGTGCTGCCATTGCTGTCACTTTGCTTGTGTATGCTTCTCCCAAGAGATGCACAGGTCTCATTAATGCTTGAGTTATATGTATAAGGTACCGAGAACACACTCTGACAAGCGTGTTATGTCGTTAGCCAGAGACGCATGCTGCAGCTAGCAGTTTTGTATTACCCTGGCAAATTCATAAGACTGTCAACATTACTGCAGATCATCTTTCTATAAGAAGACTAGGAGTCGCTATGACATGCATACAATGTCTTCATATGAGATGCCAGGTGTGCCACCTCCAGGTGAGCGTGTTGCCCTTCACAGGCTTCCAGCTGACTGCCTGCTCCTTGAGGATGATAATTACCTCTTGGGCAAAGGGACTGAAGTGAGATTTAAGTTGTGCTGAAGGGGGCAGCTTCCAGACCCCCCTGCAAAAATACTGACTTCACCTATAAGGCCTTGAGATTTTCATGTTTTGCTCCACAACTATCTTTCGGGACTGCATGATATCTAGGGACCATCTCCAGATCTCATCAAAGTGGATAGAAAAGCTCGTGTTAAATTCAGTGGGAGCTGGAGAAGGTTTCAGAGGCCTTAGATTTACTTGTTTCTGAGACCAGTTCTCAATATACATGATCCAAAGTACATTGCAATCGAAGGAAAGGCTCCTATCCAATTCAATGGGATTTGGATCAATCCCATAATGGGGCACTGATTAATTAAATGGAACCATTCAATCAAGAATGCTGTGGGTCTTTTAAAATTAAGTGGGTAGAGTCCAGTTGCCATAGTGATATACAAAGTGTGAAGCGCTAATTAATAAATTAAATTTCGTACAATAAAGGAAGTTTAAAGTCACAAACAAAAGCCTTGGTTATTCTTCTAAAGTATATGGTTACATGAGAAAACCAGAGACCAGGAAGCTGGTTTTTACAAAAATGCCTTTGAATATACTTACTGGAAACCTAGTAGGCCAGGTCTCCAGCTCCCGCACATGACAGCACATCACCAGGATCTACCCAAAAGACGAGTAGTGAATTTAGCAAACTCTTCACCTTCAATGGTCTTGCTCAGGTACTTAAATTTGGGCATGTGCTCTAAGGGTGAGATTTTTAAAACCACTAAGCACTGGTTTATTCCTGCTCCTACTGAAGTCAGTGGTAAAATGTCCATCGATTTCCACTTAAACAGAGCACTTTTAAAGTCACGCACTAAGTGCTTTGCTGGAGGGAAGCCTTCCACTAGCAAAGGATCTGCCCCCTTCTGTGGAAATATAACCAAACAATGCAAGAGTGTCATTGATTCTTATGGGAAGAGCTGTGGATTTGGGGGTCTCATCCAAATTGTTCTGCTGGAAAGAGCGCAGGTGCCCGGGTCACAAGAAATATCCCAAACTGCCACCACCCTAGAGGCCACAAAACCTCTGAGGCATCTAGAGCAGAAGTCAGCAACCCAGGGCCTGTGGGCAGGATCTGAGCCATGAGCCCTTTGAACTGGCCCACAAACGTGGGGCTTTGGCAGCATTCAGAGGTAGCAGAATTTGGCAGCACTTGGTTTCCCATGCTGCCATAGGGAAAAGCAGTGGCTGGGTCCTGACGCCCACCTTCTTGCCCCTCACTCGAACTCAGTCAAGTCCTGACTGCAGCCTCTGCTCTAGAGTCCTTAGGCACCTTCATTTTCGCCTGTAAAGGTTGTTAGGTGCCCTGGCTTAGGCTCCTGTATATGCACCATTCAGCTCACGTGCTAAGCTTACAACTTCTGCCTAAGCTCCATTGCAATCCAGATCAGAACTGGGAAGCACTTAGCACCTGCCTAAGTCCCCGATTAGGCTTCCACAGAGCACCGAGTACTGTACAAATACAGCATCGGTGGGTGCTGCTGCTGTTATCCACCTTTGGCAGAGTGGCCCAGGGGTTAGAGCCCTCCCCTGGGAAGTGGGGAACCTGTTTTCTGGGCCCACCTCCACCCAAGAAGATTCAAACCATCATTCCCTTCTTGGGAGGGTGGCCTAACCACCAGGCTATACAGTAGTCTGGGCAGAGGAACCCTTCCCTTTGATGCTTCCTGTTGAATCTGGGTCACTGGGCAGCCCAACATACAAGATTCACTGGATCAGAAGGAAACAAGCATGTGGGAGTGTGACCATAACCCAGTGATGGGGGCCAGGACCTGGATGGGGGAGGATCCTTAGGTTATGCTTCCTGCTGCCAGTTTTATTTCAGCGACTGCCTAATGCACAAAGTAGACACTGATCTAAGAGGAGGGACTGAAACCCGGGTTTTTCTCCCTCTGAAAAGAGTGCTCGTCTCACTGGGGCAGAGAAGCAGGCTTGTTCAGGACTGCTTTCCTTATACCCCCATGACAGGCCTTCTTGGTCATGCAGGATATTCAATAGCTGGATGGGTAGACCACTCCCCTGGAAGGCTGGAGATGTCCATCTGGGTTCCCCAAAGCTGAGGGAGGCCTAGAAAACAGGTCTCCTACTTTCTAGGTCAGTGCTATAACCAACAGACTACTGAGTAATGGGCGGACTGCAGCACACTGGCTGTGTTTGGAGACTGCCCATGGATGCTGCTCTGAACTGAACAGTGCATGAGTCAGAAACCCCTGTGCGGGAGCATCTCATCTCCGAGGAGAGGCTGGGTTTAAGACCCTCTCACAGCTAACATTTACTATTTAAGTGATTTTCTGCTGAATACCGAGGTGCTCCAGATTGCCCTTTGGTGCTGGCTAACTCTCCACCAATTGAATGGGGATCCCAGCTGCCTATCCTTGCTGATTTGAATCACTTTCCTAGGTCCAGCTTCCTAATTTTCAGGCACTGCAATGCCTAAGTGGAGGCACCTAAAACAAAGCGGAGACACCTATGTAAATTGTTTGATCGGGCCCCTGGCCCCTAGCATGAAGATATTGCTTGTGAGAAGGTTATCTCAGTCTCCACGCAGGGGGAAATGAGAGAACTTGTGTTACTGCGTACTGCACTGCTACATTTCTATCTATGCTTTCTTTCACCAACAAATAGTTCACTTAGGTATCTATGACTACTGCAGTGTTTACATGTATTTTAAATAAAATCCTCCTTTCTCTCTAATTTACCTCTTTTCATTACAAACTAGGTACAATTTATTGTCTGAAGTATAACAGGCTTTCACTTGGTTTGTGACAGAGAACATGACAAAATTACAGCACATAACTCAGCAAAATTGGCAGGCTCTGCTCTGAAGAGGTTCATGATTGAGACAAGATGGAAAGTGAAAGGCGTCCCCTGGAGAGGGCTGTCTCTCCAGGTTAGCCTTCAAATCAGTGGTGGAGGAGAGCTTGAAAGCTCTTTTTTGTTTAGCCATTACTGCCTTATGCGATCTATAAATCATGATGCTCAGCTTGCAGTTAAACCATGGCTTTCCCAAGCAAAAGCACGTTCAGAGTGAACAATGCAATTGTAAAAATCTTAACCAAACCTTTCCGCTACATGGGGGGTTACCTTCAAGCCCAACGAGTCAAATGTAAAACAAGAATGCTGAAGGTTTTTCTGGGATCATGACAGTTATGTACTGATCATTTGAAACTACTCATTAAGGATGGTTTTTGGCCACCCTGGGCATGTGTGCGTGTCACTCTTTGAAGCGAGCTTAGCCCAAAATTGCCATTTTTAAGGCGCATACCTAATGCATAAAGCAGATATCAAATTTAGGCATGAATAGCTCAGCTGCATTAGCGCACATATACAGGTACTAATGCATATTAACGTGTGCATCAATGGATACACACCATGTTAATGCACATTAGCACATCTGCACGTGTGCTGATGCGACTTAGCTATTTGCACCTAAATGTAATGAGCCTTAATGCACATTGGTGCATCCTTCTATACATACATGCCTAAATCACCTTAATGCACCTTAAGTAAAAGAGCCTTAAGTTCAGGGGTGCGTAAATACACGTGTAGACATGACCCCTGATACACACTGGGCTCATCTACATGTGCTATTAATATGATTGAATAAATGCTGGCACAGTGCATGCCTGAGTTTATTGCTCCCAAGTGCCACATCTGCACATGTGCCTGGGACCACAGCACATTGAGCTGGGTCAGAGCAGCCCCGGCTGGCGGGGGGCCCAGGGAGTCAGCCTGGGGCTGCTCCAACCTGGCTCAACATGCTGCAGAGAGAGTGGCTGGGCCCTGAGGGTGCTCCAGTGCAGGGCTAGCTGGCAGGAAGCCCCTGCACTGAAGCACTCTCATGCCCCAGCCAGCCCTTTCAGCATCTATATGTGCATTGCAGTGCACTAAGTAACGCCACTGTAGGACAGTACTTGTGGGTACAAGTACTAACCTACCACAGCATTTATTAGTTTCCTGTGGGCTAATAGGGCTCAACGCGTAGATGCTGAGACTTTACTAAGGAGCTAATTAGGCAAGCGTGCAGTAAAGCATCTCATGTAGATGTACCCAGTGAGCAGCATCTTTCTGTACATTGGTCTCAATTGAATCACGCATGGCTGGAGGGGCTCAGAGTGAAGAATCTGGCCCATGCTGTAGAAGATGTTGTCTTATCCTAATCACAAAATTCATGCCAACATTTTAAGCTATGTGTGGCTGTTAAAATATCAGCTCTGAGAGCATAAATATCTATAAACACTTACACTGGGGCATTCGTTTATATTTCTGTGTTGCAATGCAAGTGTCTAGCGTCTCGTGGAGTTTAAAAAAAGATCTTGTTAGTCTGAAATGGCTGCACTGGAGATTTTGAGCAGCCTACTCAAAGTTTAAAGTATTTTTGATATGTAATTGCCAACATCTGTTCAGGATAATCACTGACAGGATCTACCATGCACGGTTTTTGCTATCTTCTCTACCTTGCCATGCAGGTTGGATATGTTAAACACTGAGGCTGAATGAGACCTGTCCATAGATAACATGTGGCAAGAATATATCTTGCCGGGGGGCTAAGTTCTGAAATTAGTCTGCCTCTGAATAAATCACTCATTGGAAGTATTTTTTAAAAATTTATTCTAAGAAACAAACCTTTGCCAAAGGAGAGCCAATAGTCATTTGATTTAAAATAAAAAAAAACTATGGGAATAGGAGCTAATTCATTAATGACTGATTGTCTTGGGGACAGCCGCATTTAATATTTGTTGGTGAAACCGTGGCCCCATTGAAGTCAATGGCAAAACCCTTACTGACTTCAATAGAGCCAGAATTTCACTTGTTGCCATTGCAACTGGGAGAGCACCAGGAAAAAAAAAAAATGGAAAAACCCCAGGCTACCTATGTTTTCAGCCAGAAGCTGAGCACGCGCTGTGACTCTTCTGAGGATGTACTCGTGAGCTCTAACACATGCTCTCAGGTCACCATGTGTCATATCATTGGTAAGGTCAATCTCTGAAGATCATAAGAGAATTTCATTGCCGTTTTCATATGGTTCAGAAATGAGTACTTTACGGATCTAATTCAGGATGCACCAAAAATATATATAGCAGTACTCATGTTGGTGAGCTCTTGCCAGTTTGAAAACATGCCAGTTCCTTTTGCCCACAAAGTGGTATCGAAAATCACATGAAAAATGTATTCTATTGACAGGTCACATTCCCTACATTCATCCATTCCCGATCAGTATCTACTGTGAGGTCCTTGATGTTTACTGTTGTTTCTACTGGAAATGGCATGTAGGCTTTAACTGCAGCCTGAGTGTTTAACCTGATTTTCACCTGAAATGACTGAGATTGTTTTCAGCGCCCGAAGTACTCTGAACGTTCGTAAGGCTGAGACATTGCCCAGGTCCACAAATTCAGTTATGTATCTGTAACAAGGGAAAGTCACACACAGACAATGACAAAACGCCAGCAAAAAACAACAGTCAAGGGGACAAAGAGAGACAGAGAGAGAATCACTTGTAGCTGAGAGCTAATATGCAAGGATCAGGGCTTCTTACCTGGAATTACTGAAATAGTTTTTAAAGCTCTCAATACCCTGAAAGTCCGAAGAGGTGCAACACTGCCTACATTCACAAATTCTCCTACATACCTGTAGAATTAAGCCACAGTTATTTGGAATTATACAACAGAGTGTGCTACTGGACTGAATGAACAGTGCATTCACTTATGATATATGAACGAATGCATCCAAATTGAATGGGGCGTCCCCACGATGAGGCTGTTCTCAGATGCCATTCTTTCTGAGTATGTCATACTATAAAACATTTTAAGTGTTACCTCTATCATAAATCTTATGTATTTGGCATCAGTTCCTTTAAAACTACGAGAAGGACTTTGTTATAACCATGCTCAACAATGCATGCTGTGAGCATTTTGTCATCCTTTAAAAACATTTTCATCTTCCCAGCAATTATTAAAGACGTATTTAAAAGAAGAACAGCAACGTAAATGTAAAGACATGAGAAAATTTAAGTCCAAAATACTCCTAGTAATGGTGACCCAGTAACTGAAATCAAGCATATTTAGGACAATCAGGGGAAATATCAATGCACATAATTCCATGGGATTATTTCTCAATGTTGCTTTGGTATGTGGCACAGCTGATGCGGATTCCAAGAGATGATAACAAATTGATTTGGTTTTTGTGCACATAATCTTTGTCTGTGGTTGCCAGCAGATGGATTTTAAATGACTATAATTTCAGTTCTACTGTAATGCATTTCTGATTAAAAATACTGATCCTGATTCTCTCCTGTTTTGCCTGTTACGTTGTCACAAAAACCTGTGCAAAGTGAGTGTACAGTGCTACCACGAGGGTAAGTAATTAGACAATTCTGACGTGGTATTGTTTCACACAGGTCATTTCTTCAACCTGGCAAAAGCCATACAGCACATTCACAATCTTGTCTTCTGCACAGTTCAGCCCTTGGGCACAATCACAACCCTGTGACATTAGATTTGCATATTTTAATTTCCCGGGGCAGTCAAACTCCTGTTTTTGGTATGAAGTTCACCCGCTGATTTACAGAAGCTGGCAAACTGGGTTTTGTGCAGAGACCTCTAGTGGGGTGATAACACAGTCTCCCCAGATCTGCTATTCCAGATTATCATCTGAGATGGCAACACTGCTTCTCTTCTTCAGAGTGAATCTCATTGGAAAATTTGGTAAGCATTTGCCAACCAAAGCTTTCCTCAAACTCGTGAATCTAACAGATCTCCAGTCTAATCAAACAAGGGCTAATGCCAACCACCTCCTCCATAACTTGCAGAGGTTGCCAAGAATGTATGGTTGAGTAATGGCATATGGATGCATTTTAGTTGACCACCGATTTGTTGGAGCATTATAACTAGCTGGATGACCACTGCAGAATGTGCGCTTGACTTTTCTTTTTAATGAGACATTTACTAACTACAGAGTGCATAGGAGTGCTTAGGATCAACTACACCATATACTGTAATGTGTTCCTTAGTACAATGGGTAGAATAGTCTTGTGTACAACTTTATGGGTTTAGTGCTGCATGAGTTTATTGCACTAGTAAATGCTGTCTGCATCAATGGCCTATTTAATTGGTGACATTATCTACTCAGAAGGGAGATAAGAGTCTATTTCACCACGATGACATAATTCCTCTACAGGAAGTGATACTAATTGCCCAATAACACCTGTTAACAAAACAGCTGTGCTGCCTGTTCATTTAATTCTAGCCACCATTGTATATGCTAGCTGGGTGCATCGATATTTTGTACCTAAATTTGTTTGCACTCAAAACTCATGTATTTCAGACCTCTCCATCCCATCGTGAATTCTTATACACTTTCCTCTACTCGGGCTTTCAGAAGCATAAACAGAACTACTAGTACTATCATATAAACATATGTGCAAACAAGGTTGTAAAGCTGTTTGTAGATTCAATACATTCTGGTTTAAAGGATTTTTGTGTATACAAATTCAGCTTGTATCAGAACTGAGAATTATCCAGTGCCTCATACTGTCTGATGGCTACAGACCTGGAAAGCAGAATTCCTGCTATTCTGATTGTATTGCAATTAATCTTAACTTTCTCCCTGCTAATTTGGTACTTGAAGAATTGTTGGCTACTGCATGAGAATAAAGGTTGCTGCTGTTCTCTTCCAGCCCTAGCCTATAACTGGACTCTTCATCTCTGTCAAAAATGCATTTGATCACAAATATGTTTATACAGAACAAATCAGGAGAAGAAAAAAAAATGCAATATAACCCAATTCCAAAGCACTTAGTTATTGCAGAATGTAGCTTTTTGGCAGAGGGAGTCTTCCATGAGACCCACTATTTTAGGGGCCTTCTAAACAAGCAATATGCATTATTTGATAATAAATTTGGCATAAACGTGGAACATCAGAATTTTGGGGCCTTTTTCCACCAATGTGGGGAAGCAGACAGGGCTTTTATGCAGCTTCTATGATTTTGGAGGGAGAGCTGGACTGAGATTCATTTTATTTTACACCACTGTGAGAACTAACACTTATACAGAGTACCACAAAGAGGGAAATCCTATCAGTTTTGATGGCCACAACCTTGTTCCTGTACTCAGTACTTGTTCAGAGAGTCAACATCAGGCCTATGGACTTCTTGGGCATATCTGTACAAGACATTTACTCTGCAGGAAACCAATTACTTGCACCGTAAAGGTCATGTGTCTACATGTGAGCCCTTATTAGGCTGGAGCAAATTAATTTACTCCACAGTAGAACAGTATTTGTAATAGTACTTGAGGAGTTGGGGTTTTTTTATTCCTCAGCAGTACCTGTGTAGATACTGCCCTGGCTGGCTGGGGCACGAGGGTGCTTCAGTGCAGGGACTGCCTGTCAGCTAGTCCTGCACTGAAGCACCCATGCACCCCAGCCAGCTCCTCCACAGCCAGGTCAGAGCAGCTCTGGGCTGGCATGCTGACCCCCTGGCCCTCCTGCCAGCTGGGGCTGCTCTTACGTGGCTCAACTTACTGTGGTCTTGGGAGCACATGCAAATGGTACACGCCCAGAGCAATAAACTCCAGTGCGATAAGCACATAAGCTGAGAAGCATCTCTATACCAGATCCACGGCCCCCTTTACATACTCAAGACTGGGTAGTTTATGCACAATGGCAGCCCTAGTAGTCATACCTGTAGCTCTAGTTACTCCTGCCTCACTGTCAAAGCTCTCTGGCCGGATCTACATGAAACGCTTTACTGCATATCAAACTAATCTAATGTGCAGTAAAGCGTCACCATCTATACATGCATGGCAATTACTGCACAGTAGATTAGCCTAATGTGCCATTTTCTAGTATCAGTAGATGCAGGTACTAGAAAATGGTGCATTAAACTAATGCACCAAAGTGCACATGTGGATGCTGACCGGGAGCAAATTGCTCCTGGTCGACCCAGGCACCAGGAGGATACAGGTTAGCCCTGAGTTCTGGGGGACAGGCAGAAAGCTAGAGACATCTCTCAGCTCACCCCTCTGGAGCAGCTCTGAACTGCATGGGATCTTGGAGCTCCAGGGGATGCACAGAGAGCTGTCCCCTGATCCCTCCTCACCTGTCCCCCAGAGCCCAGGCCTGACCCCCCACATCTTCCCTTGCTCTACTTCACTGTTAAATGCAACAAAGAAAAATACCATCCAGCAATGAGAAAAAGATGACTGAGATGCAGTTGGCCCTCAAAAGGGTTTCTTCTGTGCTCTGCTTTTATGTGCTCAGAGTGGCCAGATACCAATTTTGGCTAAAACTATAGTAATTTGGTATGCCAGGTATCAAAATCTGGGCCAAAGACCATCCCTGCTGCTTGTCACTAGGATACAGTGCCTGATCCAAAGTCTACTGGAATCAAAGGAAGTCCTTCTATAGGGAAGTGTTGTGCTGTTGGGCAATACTGATAGAATTTGTGGTCCCAGTCCTACATACTGTAAGAATTTTGCAGTGGACTCCAACAGTCCTTATACATGCTTTAGCTAGGGTTGGATGGAGTTGATTTACCTGATTTGAGATCCACTCAAATACCAGGAGTTCAGGAGTTCAGCTAGAATGTCAGTGTTACCAGAGTTGCATTCTGCTTAAGGGAGGCTTCAAAAATGGAGGATAAAGGAGCAGCGAGAACAGAATGTCAAAGGAGGAAAAAACAGACTAAATATGAAATGGAAAACAGGTCTAGAAAAACGAAAGAAAAGGGAGAGCAATAGGGTGAGGGCAGGGGCAGGAAGCAGAGAGGAAGAGAAAAAAAACTTTTGAAAAAATAAATATCATGAATTCCATAATGCAAAATAGTGTGGGCCCAATTCCCCAAGGGTTTGCACTGGCTAATTCCATTGAAATTAATGGCCTGGGTTCTCCCACGTGCAGAGATCTACTCTGAACATGAAGCTATCAAACAGCTGGTTACAGAGCCCTGGCTCTATAAATCATCTTCACTGGACCCCGCTAAAGGATCCAGACCCAAACAGCCACAGACTGCCTATGCTGGAGCACAGAGCCCCAGCAGGGACTGATTTACCCTGTATAAGGGCACTCTGATCATCTAGCATGGGGACGATGGGGGAGTACGCCATAGTTATTCTAACATGCAAAAAGCATCTAAAAATATTGAACCCCCCACTGAATAAAACTTGGCCAAGTTTCAGGATAAAAAGGGTTTGTGAAGTTAAAACTAGTTTGATAAACTGAAGATTAGCCCTGAGGAGGTTATAAACTTGACGCTTGGCTATATTCTACCTTCAGCTATTTAAGATTCCTGGGCACTCTTACAGGAAAAGTTTGTTCCCTTTACTAATTGTGTTGCTATGCTTCTGTCTTCTGGTGTGTTTTCTGAAGTGGAAATGAAAGCTGTTCTGGTGCTTGCAGTTTGTACAGGGATTTTTTGTTATTGTTAATTTTAAGTAACTACTAATTAAAATGTATTAATATATTATTAATCCCCACTAAACTGAACTAATTGCAATTTTTCTGTGTGTGGAAGGAAGATACACTCAAAACAGAAACCTCAGAGATGTCCCTGTGGTCAGTGTTATGGAAAGATGTGTTATAAGCAGCAGACATTTCAATATTTTCCTACAATGCTGTTACCATTTAACAAATATAATTATATATTTAATTATATACTGGATTTGGTCAAATACAAGAGGGGGAGTTTCCACCAATCACCCTGGGGAAAAAAGGCCCTTGTCTTATATTTGCATATGAGGAAATACACTATCATTCAACTGCTGCCAAAAGCAGCATGTGCTCAGTAATGGAAACCAGCTATGAAGTTGATTAAATGCTGCCAACACTGAGCACAGCTATAAAACATGTAGCCCATATTGGGTAAACATACTGATGGGAAACGTGTGTGCGTGTGCGTGTGCGTGTACATGTGACCCTTAGAAAAATGGGTGGGTGTTCCCTCCACAGGCCTGGCACTGGGCCTGGAGGTACTGCAATACAAGGCTGGCACTGGGAAAGCCAGAGGCAGCCTTGACACCCTCCCTTTGATGCCTAAAATGCTTGATCTTAGCAAAAAGGCTGAGATCCTACCACAAGGATAAGTTAGTGCCACCCACTTGAATAAGATGTGTGGTAGAGCATGTTACATGCGGCCTATCTCAGCATTGAGTTTTTCAAGGTTATAGTGAGACACTACACTGAATACATTTCAACTCGCTCTTCGCTCCCATAGCTGAGCTGTGCCTTTCTTTCCCTTTTCCAATGATTCTTGTTTCTTCATCGCCCTTAAATGTCTGGCAAACATCACCAAAAAGGGCCCCAAACAATTCACCCAGAAACCCTCTATCACCCCACCTCCTTAGCCTGTCGCATATGTTTAGTATAGCCTCCACCCCCCATGAAGTGTTGCTGGACCAGGCTGCCCTGTGCTTCATTTGCTTATACATTTTTGGAGGACCCCAAGACTCATGAAAAGAACATCTGGTTCCAGTTATGAGTGGTGGGCTAATTAGCACATGGCTCCTTTGTGGCGGGCGTCTGGAGTACATGCACATACTAAGCAGTGCTGACTCTGATGTGGCTCAGCCCAATGAATAATATGATCAATGATGAGCCTTTTGGATTTGGACTAATATCCTGCATCATTTGTATGATATGTAAGGAGGTACAAACGTGCCGCTTAAAAGTGTGTTTATGGAGTACCTGTGCTAAAACTTGCAGCGGTTTTAATAAAAGGTAAAATGCATCCATTCTGCATGAACTAAGTATATGGGTACCTGTAGTACAGGTGTTTGTTGAAGGTCAGTGTTTTCAAGTTTGCCCTTCACTAAGGTGCTAAGCTTTAGCAGCTAAGGGACAGCAGGGTCTGACGGTAAGAAAGGAGGGGAAGGGGCTGCAGAGGGAACAAGTTGTGGGGGCAGGACAGAGGGCAAGGGGGCTACCTGACTCCCCGATTTTATTTTCCCTGCTGTACCAGTGGGAGGGGCACAAATTCAAGAGAACCCTCCAAAAATTAGATTCTTCACCTGGAAAATTGTAACAAATTTATGAATTTTCCATATATAGAATCTAATTGTTGGGGGGGTCATCTTATATTCAGGGTCATCTTATATTTGAGTAAATGCCTCCAAAGACCTCATATCACTCTGCAAGTATTAATTTATTAAACGTCACAGAACCAGTGGTAGGCATGTATTCTAAAACCTTTTTACAGAAAGGCCAACCGAGGCACAAGAGAGGTTAAATAGCTTGTTCAAGATTGCTTAGCAAGCTGACAAAAGCTGAGATGTGCCCTGTCTTAACATCATTCAGGATGTAGAGAGATAATAGCTAACTTTTACTAAATTATAAAATGTTCCAACACCCACACCAATAGCAATATAAGCAGAGTGACCTGTTTCATTCACGGTTAGAGTTACAGTGGTTTAGCTCACTTAAGCCAGTATAGGAGTAGGCAGGCATAGCAATTAAAATAGACGAGGGGATGTGCACTCCTAAGAAGCAAGTTCCTCTCCTGCCTTTAAACTATTTTCAAGTTACACCTGTCCACAGGCTCAGTAATAAGTCTGCCATACTACTTCTCATATGCCATACTCTGCCATAGTTTCTCATAAACCTGGGCACAACAATTCCTGATGAGAACAGGAAAACAACTGAAATAGTTTTGCTTTATGTCACTGTTTTTTAGGAAGGAAATAAAAGGAGTGCTACTTACGCCATAACAATAACACTGAAATCCAGCCAGTTCCATGGATCTCTAAGGAAGGTGAATTCTGTCATACAAAATCCTCTCGCCAATATTTTTATCAGTGATTCAAAAGTGTAAATGCCAGTGAAAGTATACCTGGGGAATAAAGCATCCAGAAAAAGCAGGAGCATTAGAGGTGCAGGGGAAAGGTTTTATGCATGTGCAGCTCATTCTTTCTGGGTCCACTCACAAGAAATACTGCTAGTCATTTCAGTGGGATTGCTCATGTGACTACCGGTTGCAGCATCTGGGCTTTCATGAGTCAAGCAGACCCAGAACGTACAAGGAATTGATAAGCGTTCTTGACAGCATTATAATGAATGCAAATTCTGTTGTAGTGTATCCTAATGTTTCTGCCGTCACTGAGTTGAGCGTGAAAACTGTACTGCCTGCAAGAGTCAATAGAGGAGAGATGATCTGTGTAGCATTCTTTGTTTTTCCCCCCTTACTTTAGTGAAGGCTGGCTGGCTTATCCACACCTCTCATCTCTCTCTACCTAGACCATTTCAATAATCATCCTGTTAAATTATGTTTCAGTCCAACCTTGTGCATTAAGCAGAAATTTACTGATCACAAATCACCCAACTGAGAATGGGCAGGGAGGAAGTTCTCTGGCCACTCAATGGTTCGTAATACAATTGAAGTGATTCAGCAGATTAATCAACTGGGACCAAGTTAAATCCTTTTGTTATTTTTAAAATGAATTTATTCTTTTTTTTTTTAAAGGATGCATCATGACAAATACCGTATTTACTTGCATACCGCACACACCTTTCCCCAAAAATGAGTCTTCCAATATTGGGGTGAATGGCTGAAGTTGAGAAGTTGATTTTCTGCCCAAAATAGCAGTGATATTTCTATCCAGGCAGCACTGAGGGCTCATTAAAATCTATTTGATTTTCTGCTAATTGCTGAACAGGTGTTAATGATCCTCTCTCCTTTTTAATCATCTTGATGTTCCACCAATCCAGCTATCTTGTCACTGGAAATCTCACTGACAAAACTGCAGTTTAGCTACTCCTTGTCCCTCTTCCCTATTTCACAACTTTGAAGACTCTTTTTAGCTCTTTTTACAATCCTAGATCTGCCCGTGGAGTCCATTTCTCAGCAGCTTCGGTTCTACCTTTTGGCTGAGTGACCAAGAACTGCTGACAGTGCAGTTGTGGAGATCAGGCTCCATGTCTGCTCTACGTGGCCATAACTTTTCTTTTTTTCATTCTGCCTTTCCAAGAACAAGGCACAGGGTTTATTTGGAGATACGTGGTATGTGAGAAAATATGGTATATACAGAGTATATTCAGGACTGCAAGGACAAAATGGAGTTATTTTATCTTCTCAAAATCTAGTAGCTGTTTTCACTCACTCACTCACTCAATTATTGAAGATTTCATCAAACTATTTTGCTCTTTAAAATGCATGATTTCTGATTTTGCACTTTAAGTTTGAGGGGCAAAGATTAAGACAGATGGTTTTTATTTTCTTTCTTTCTTTGAAAAGAAAAGGGAAAGAGTCATTCCATCAATTAAATACTCTCTTTGAGAATACAGGTTCTTGTGTGGCCTTTTTGAGGTACCGATAACATCATTTTCATTTTCTTCTTTAAAGAAAGAAATGACTAGCACATCGGTATCTCCCTCGATTGTTCAACATCCAAAATACAGCCCCACAGCCCAACTCCTGGCATGTACCGATAAGGCTTTAGCTGTACACAGGATGGTTCTTTCCCTTGAAGTAATTTCCAGTAAGAAAAGACGTGAGTGCGTGTGCACGTGTGTGTGTGTGTGTGGGGGGGGGGGGAGCGGCAGGGGGCACAGACATAGTTGTAGGGAAGTAATATAATACTGAAATCTATGATGTTTCCTCATATTAGGAATGTTCATGTTGTCCTGATAAAATTACCTCTTCTTTTGGCCAATTGAGCTGTTTGTTCGGTGTTCGCTAAAAGTTAGTAACTGATGACCAAAAAGGTAAGCCCTGCACCATCCTGGGAACCTTACCGAAGAAGGGACTTTGCTCCCTTTCCTTCAAGCCTTGACTAGCCCAGCCACTGGACCACAAAGCAGCAGATGGCTGTGTTTATTATATGTCAGTCAAAAATGAAAAAGTGGATTCCAATTGGCTCAATGAGCCAAAATAATTGCTTAATGAGCTGTATGTTGATTAGCTTGCACATCTGGTTTCCATCTCCAAATGGAACATCTTGAAAACAACTTACAGAACTAGGTTTTCCCATCTATTGACTCCTCTGCGAAATCCTATGAAATATGAACTTTCATTTCTACCCAGGGGAACTTTTATGATCTTTTCTCTGATGCCTGATGAAGGGTTTTTGCGCCTGGAAGCTTGCAATTAAAGAAATCTTTTTGCAAAAATCTTGTTGGTCTAATAAAGAGATCACCTCTGTCCACGAGCCCTGATTGCTTACAGAACTACAAACTGACCGGACTTTTCTTTTAAAGCCAGTCTTCCTTTCCCCCCCAAAAGAAAACTGTTAGTTCAAGCTCAGCCAGTTTCCTGAAGCCTCCAACTATCCAAAAAGATGGGAACCCCATAAATAATTCTGACGGCCTTTGGTACCCATTTATAAAACTGGCCTAGAAATTATTGGACTCTCCTTTATGCTCTCGCATTACAGAAGGGGTCAGCAACAAAAAGCCTATGGAGCTTTTAGAGCTAGGCTGCAAAGTTGGAGTCCTCTGCCTGTGTCCATGCTAGAGCTGGGCAGCTGGAAGCTGCATCCACATGGCCACCACCCCCTGCAGTCCCCACTCCCTGGCTGTGGCATGGGCCAGCTTCTAGCCAATACAGAGCTGCGCCACATATGGGAGGTAATGGGGTGTAAACGGAGACAAGCAATGACACAGCTTCCAGCTGCCCAATCCCAATGCAGCCGCTGAGCAGCTAGAAGCTGTACTGCAGCGGCAGCCAGGGAGCAGAGGACATGGGGAAGCGGCAGCGGAGTGGGCACAGCACCCAGCTGCCTGGCTCCAGTGTGGATGTCACCGAAGCCACCTGGCCCACATCAAACCGGAGTCGGGTTGTCCTGGCCCATGGCTTGCTAAAGGTTGCCACCGCTGCATTGTAGAACTAATTGAATCCCACGGACAGTGACAGACAGCTTCTCTCTAGTGTTGATGGGCTTGGGATTGGGCTTCTTATGCTTAAAACCCAACGTACCCTACAGCTATTTTCTGACATCATTCAACTTGAATTGCACTAGCATATTTTCAGCATATATCCAGCTAGTGAACCCCTTATCTGAAAACCTGAGGGGTGGCAGGTCAATTTTAAATGGTGGTCTAATGATACATAGGGTTTCATTCCAATGTAGCATAAGCGGGGGCATGTAGCAAAAACCATTTAACTTAATTTCCAAGGGAGTTTTCATAGGGGAGAAACATCTGGCAAAAACAGTTAGTCAGGACAGACAGCACACAGAAGTCATTTTCATGCAAAAAATTAAGAAACATAAAACAGGAAGAGAAGAGTACAACAGAAGACAAAGAAGAGAACAGCTATGGAAATGGCATAGATGGCACAGTGGAGATACACAGAGAAGGTGTATATAAAGCAGTAGAAATACTTACTCAACATATTTATTCCAAGGCGGAGTCTCTGATTGTGCCATGAACACACAATTGGTTAAAATAGTGCACATAATAAACATACTGAACAATGTAAAGATCTGAATTAAGGAAATATAATGATAGTAAACAAAGACCTCATAACATTTTCCTTGAATTGTCATCACTAAGCACCAAGCAGAACTCGTTTGAGAGTGTATATGAAGGGAATACCTCTATGCCTGAAGGCAGGAACTGCTAGGAGTTCTCCTCTGCTTTTTTTGCTTCTTGCGTCTTTTATTCACGCAGTAAAGTACACGCAAGAATTCTGCAACATTTATAAAACACAACACCCAAAATATACAGCCATGCTAAGACCTGGATTTGGTGACATAGAGCATAATATGTAGGCAACCTCAGAATGAGCGGAGGGACTATGCATTTTTAACCACAACTGCTACTTTCATCTCAGCACTTCTTGCTGTTTCCTGAAAAAAAGAGCAAGCTGTCAGTAGGTGATTACAAAAGAAGAGATCTTGTACGAAACCTGCTTCAAAATTGCTTCCTTCCTACTCTTTTAGTGCTGATTCAATTCACACATTCTTGAGTAATAGAACAAGCTTGGTAAGACCACCGCTGGAGGACTGTGCCCAATTCTGGGCTAAGCAACTCAGAAACGATGTGGAGAAGCTCGAGAGAGTGCAGAGGAGAGCCACGCGCATGATCAGGACAGGAGAACAGGCCTTATGAGGACAGGCTGAGAGCTATGAGACTCTTCAGCCTGGAAAAGTGCAGGCTCGGGGGGGACCTGGTGGCAGCCTGTGAGTGCATCGGGGTGTGCATCAGGATCTGGGGGAATGCCTGTTCACCAGGGCACCCCATGGGAAGACTAGGTCCAACAGTCACCAACTCCTGCAAGACCATTTTGGGCTCGACATAAGGAAAAACTTTTTTACCGTCTGAGTCCCCACGGCCTAGAATAGGCTCCCCCAGAGGCGGTACAGGCACCTACTCCGGACACTTTCAAGAAGCACTTGGATGCTCATCTTACTGGGATCATTTGACCCCTGCTGACTTCCTGCCCCTGGGGCGGGGGGCTGGACCTGATGATCTGCGAGGTCCCTTCCAGCCCTAATCTCTATGAAATCTATGAAGCTCTAGCCACTCCTTCCTTTGTCTGTAATGGGCTGAATGTCCATGCCTTTGGTGTGGAAGGGTACTCAGGCATAGAAGCTGTTTTACAGGAGGGTAATTTTAACATTGAATATATACACACCCAGCTGGAAACTTGGATGGATCTGTTAAGCCACCAAATACCCTATTTAGATGTCAATGCCATCACTCAGCCTCTCAGATAAGTAGTGCAGATATGTCAATGACAATTTGATCATCCAAATCAGGGCTGTCCAGCTGGTAGCCTGTGGGCTGCAGAAACCCTGGGAGTGGTTAACATTGCCCCACAGACCTCAGCACCTCCTTTGCTGCTGCCATTCAGTGGAAAAGGTCCTGGGGGGGCAGGCAGGGAGGGTCTATGCCCCCCCTCCACCTCCATGCAGCCTATTCAACAGGGGGTCATGTGCTACAGGCTGGAAGGTGGGGTGGGGTGCATGTCACCAGCACAGCGCATGTGGTGGAGATGGGGGAGTCCAGTACAGACTACAAAGTGGGGGGGATCCAAGGGAGGGCTGCAGTGGACTGTGTGCCTAAATGTGCAGCGTGCAGCCTACGGACACACAAAGTTGGGCAGCCTTGATCCAGATAAAGAAATGAGCACCATAAATGGAGTTCCTGTGTTTGAAAACTGAGTTTCTTGAATTGGTTCTGTAAAATCACAAGAGGCATACTGCAAAATTAACAAATGCAATGAGATCCTCCCTTGCAAATAAAGGTTCACTGTTATTGAAATGGTAAATGGAGAGACGGATAAGGAAAATGACCTAGCATCCAGCTAATAGGCTGGCATACATGCAAGGTGAGATAACAGAATACAAAAAGGAACTTCCTTTGTTAGTGCAGAAAAAAGTACATACATTTTCATGCCGGCATTTATTGTATCCCTCTGATAATTTTATGTTAGAGAATAGCAATCCTACTTTTGGTTCAAGGGTATGTCCTGCAACGTTTGCATCTGAACTGCATGAAAATCACCCTTTCATGGGGCCATGATCTCTGCTGAATACAGAGTGGAATGTTTTCTGATGTACGGCATACGCAAGTGCAAGATTAAATTGGTAGTAACTAACCCACGTATTCCCACATGCAAACTTAGAAACCAGTAATTGAACTCACAGGGACTACTCAGCCAAAAACATTTTCCAGTTCTGGGGCCTATACCTCCTAATGGATGGCTGTGAAGGGGAGCTGATAACCAGCCTCATTTCTTAATGCAGATTTAGATGGGTGTATAAAAGTCAAGTCCATTTATCAAGAACTTGATTAGGCTGCAAACTATTTTCATGCTAAAAAAATGCACTAAGCTTCATGTAGAAGATAATGGATTATTTTTCAGGTGTCATGATAATTCTGTGACCCCCCCTCTCCCCTAACCCCCAAATTCAGCTATTTTAGGCTATTCCAAACAAGCAATACCCTTCTGTTTAATTCTAACCAAGGGAAATCTCCCAGGGTAAATGTTTGCAATTTCCCTTTACAGACCACCTCCCTCCTGAAATCTTTGTATATTTATAAAGAAGTAAGTGACTGAACCTAGAAGGATTCCCCAAAGGCTTTAAATATAGGCAGGAGGCCTCATATTTCTACCTGGGAACTAACTGGGGCATCCAAGAAGACATTAAATTAACAGTGCAAAAGAAGGGCACCACAAGAAAAATGCAGAACAAACTCATATTCAGTTTGTTTGCAAATAAACAAAACCATTTGGTGTGGACCAGCAATTCAATTACTAAGAAGTGACTTACTCCAGATTTGACTCCACAGTGAATCAGTTCTGTAGTGAGTGGACACATGACCAGCTCTCCACACAAATGAAGCCTTATGAAGTATCTGACCACTCAATGGGAGAGATGCCCAAAACAAAATTGACAATTGTACCAGACACAAGAAACACACTCTGGTGTAAATTTACTTCTCGCTTTCTCAAAAGTGACTTTATGCTGTAGAACAGCATTTTTTCCAAGGTAATTGCTGTATATCGTGTGTCCACTTCAAGAATACTCCAGAGTAAATGTGTCATGCGTCTGCTCTCAGGTTCAAGAAGGCTAGGAACAGAAGAATCTTTTCAATTGTTTATATATTAATCGATGTAATAAGCATAGAAATTAAAACAAGATGCACTGAAACACAGTGATTTACATGGCCACAATGTTAAAAGTGTCTGCTCATAAAAATATTATCCATTACCTAACTTCAGAGTTATTGGGACTTTAAAAGTGCAGGATCTTGGATACATGTGGTTCAATAAGGTTAACACTGAATCAAGCCAGAAAGAATGAATTGCTCTGCAGGCTGCATGCATGGAAAGGAAAACCACCTTATTTTGGAAGCCACGTGCCGGACATCTCTCGCAGCCTCTAAGAATTACGGATAACAAACCTCCAACACAAGAACTGTGGCACCCAACTTAAGATAAAGCTGTTCTAGCCCTCAGGGTGACAGACAGTGATGAGTTAATGAACAGACTGAAAACTGATGGTTGCTTCAGAACCAGTGATCATGGCCCGATTACATTCAATACAGGCCAAGAAAGATCAGTCACAATCAGTAATTACACATATGCTTGACGTTGCAGAAGGACTTACTTTCTAAAGCTGAAGGAAACAATGAACAAAATCGATTGGAAGAAAAAAAATAGACAAAAAAAAAAATGAAAATAAGGGTTTCTCTAAGAATCACATATTATATGGCCAAAAAGCCATGATTCAATTATCAAGACAGAAGGCTACTTTGGCAAGAAGTCCAACCCATTTATACACTGGAGCGCAGGCAGGAAACAGAAATAAAACAGCGATATGAATGAAATAGAACAAGGAGGGTGTATATAACAGCAGATGTATATCAAAAGTTATGAAGGTTAGAAAATTGATAAGGGAAGCTAAAGACATAACTGAACAACATGTGGCTGGCAGGATTAAGTATAAGGTATATAAAAACTGAGGCATCCAATCAATGCTAAATGCCCATTAATCAATAGCCAATAGAGGTGGTAAATAGTTAATGATGTAGAAAAAATAGGAGCATTCATTAAATATTCTTGTGCCATATTTGGAACAAAGCAAGATGATTCACTTGTATCAGATAAGGATGCAAATGTACTTTCCGTTCCATTAGTAACTAAAGGGTAATGTTAGGGAACATCTAGGGATAAACATTTATAGATCAGCAGACCCAGGTAACTTGCATTTAATAGTCCTAAAAGAGTTGGTTGAGGCAATCTCTGACCTTTTGATGTTCATTTTTGATAAATCTTGGAACACCAGACAAATTCCAGAAGACTAGAAGACCATTAATGTTGTGCCAACATGCCAAAACATATCTTTCTTTTTCTAAATGAGCATTGCAGGGGATCATGAAGAAGCGGAGGGAGAAGACCAAAGAGAAATCAAGGAATGAGAAGAGAGTATTAAAATAAAACGGAGAGATGCCAGGAAATGGATGTATTGCTCAAGAAGGGGACCACTTACTTAGCTCATAACCAATCTGGGGTAAGGACTCTCTTTTTGTTCTGACTTTGTACAGCAGCTGGCACAAAGGAATCGTCATCTGCGACTGAGCTACAACAATGCAAATCATAAATCACAATTAGAAGAGGAGAACTTAAGGAGCAGGATAAGTCACAGGATGGGAGTGATGCACCCATTCAAGAAAGGCCGAGTTAAAAACAGACAAATCCAAGAGAACCATGAAATCACAGCCAGTGTACTACAGACCCTGAGACGCATGCAAAAATAAGGACCTCCAATCATGACTGAAAACTGAGGAAGAAGCATAGGAGCCGTGGGAGAAAAGCAGTTCATAACAAAGTGATTATATACTGTTTCAAGATTTATTTTGTGTCTTTGTGCAAATGAAGTGAAAGGAAATCAATCTGTGGTTGAACTCGGACCTGGGCCATTGGCACAGAAGTCAAGAGGGGGACTAGCCAGGAGGCTGAAAAAACAAGGGACAGTTCTCCTGTCCTGTCTGGTATTAGTTTGTAAGGTGGCTGGGGCATGACCTGTACCTGTGGGCTGTGTTTCTGCAGTCTTCAGCACATTGAAGTCTGCTGCAGATCCCCGGGCATAGAAGGTGCAGCAGTCTGCTCAGCAGTGTTCAAACTTCCAGCCCCACAGGCTGAACGAGTGGCGTGGGGCTGGATCCCATGTGGGTTGGGTATGCAGGGTCAGTCTATGGGCCTGATCTGGCCATGCGCTGGCCCAGCCCTGCATGCTGGACCTGGCTGAATACCAGCATGATCTAGTAGGCAAGGCCACATCAACCAGCATGTGGGGCTCCCCCCAGGTCTAGAAATTTTTGCAGAGAGAAGCAGCAATTACTGCTGCAGCTGCTCTCCCACTGCCATGGGCCAGACCTTGAGTACCACTGTTCCAGGCCCTTTAGAAAACCCTACGACAAGAGATAGGCCTGTTTGTAATGGCAAAAGCTGCCACAGTTTGAATTGGTTTCTAACATTCAACAGTGAGATAGGAACTGCCAGTAGGGGCATTAGGGGGGTGCAGAGAGTTGGATATATCCCACCTAATGGCAACGTAGCTTCAGAGACAGAATTGTAAAGCTTGAGGAATCCCCATCAATCAGCTCCAGGAAATATGGGCTTTCAGAGATTTGGGCTCCTATTCCATTATCTCTCTTTTACTGTGTGTTACAGCTGTCCGGGAAGTGTTGAAACAAGAATATAATCATTTTAATTAGAGATTAAAAATATCATCTGCCAAACAGCGACTTAATCCAGGATAGAAATGTCTGGAGTTGCCTGAGGAACAGGCTGAGCATAGCTTTAGCATTTGATGTCGGCAGTATGTCAACGATTAGTAGAGTATCATGGGCTGGATTTTCAAAAGTATTCAGCACCAAAAGTGGCATCAGATTTTCAGAAGAATTTAGCACGTTGTTAGGCACCTGAATGAAGTAGCCAGACTATCCAAAAGGCTGGACTCTCACCAACTTCCACTGAGCCGGTGTTGGAAAACTGACTGTTTCCTGCAAGTGCTAAAACAGAGGTGAGGGGTACTGCAAATCTGGGTGTCAGGGCCAATGGTGCTCCCACTGCAGCCAAAGACATATTACAGATGTGTCAAAGTGTCACCAAAAGGGACAACAGAAGGCAGCTTTTCATTTAGTAACAGAGCAGAAACCCAGATTCAATCCAAATTTGCTGACTTCTGCTCAAACCCCTTAAAAATCAGGTTGTTTGAAACGGCATGAAACAGAGGTCAAGTAAACAGTTGTACAGAACTGGGGCAGGCTGGCTGCTAGTGCAAGCAAAGAACGAGCAAGAGAAGACAACAGTCTTTCTCTGAATTATTTTAAAACTCAAGTTGACTATTTTGGTGTTGAAGGGTCAAGGCGTTTTCAGTCAAGATTCCAGCTCCAAGCTTAGTTCTGATGAAGTTTCTCCTTCTATTTCAACAGAAAAAAAAGGGGACCGCAGTAGAAGAGTTCATGTTGTGGCTCCTGTCCAATTCCAGTGAACCTACAAATTCTGCTAACTACCTTGTCACTAGCAATCTCAGACATATACAGCACAAATCTCTAACTTGCAACAGGTTGAAGTGCTGCATCACACCCATGGCCCTTTTTCAGGGCTGGCCCTGACAGTCAACTCTGCAACCACTGAGGGACTCGCAGGAGTCAAACAGGATGTTCTTTTCAGGATGTGCACCAATTACAACTGTCGTATGCTCTGTCGCCAGGAGACACAGAGATGGTCAAACAGCAATAGGCCATTGATCCCTGGGATGAGACTGGCCATCGAAAGGCAGCACGAGATATATGGCAGCACTGTCTTCATAAAACCAAAGCTTGCCATCAACATAGCATTGATGACAGAACAAAATGACATTGAAATCTTGACCATCGATATGGACGATGTCTCAAGCCTCCAGGGAAGTGTTTTGTGAGCCCAGACCTCAAAACAGCACACATGATCATTGGTGACTTTACTAGCCACAGCGTCACAAGGGGTTACAGCAAAAACAACAAGAATGGCAACTTGGTCAAAATGTGGGCCGAGACATACCACCAAGCTTGATCCATGACTCAAAGCTACCTAGGTCTTTGACTAGCTTCCAATAGAGATGAAGTTGTAATCCAGATCTTGCCTATTTTTAAACAACAACATAGAAGTTATGGGAAAAAAGACTGTTGTAACCCACCCCTCACACAGCACAGACCAGTCACTATCAATGTCACAGCAGGCATAACTCCAAATATGGTACCAGTGCATAGACATTTCAATTTTAAGAAAGCAGATCGGAGGGTCTTTTCCTAAGACCTTCACAAAGAAGTGACATGCATCAAACTTCTCTTGGATAATTACATCGTCTTCATGAATGCAGTGTCCAAAGCCTCCAATACATATATACCCTGAGGATACAGAACTGAGTATACACCAGGGTGTACTCCCATGCTAGCAGTTAAATACAAAAAATACCAGCAAGTATTTCAAAGAGATCCTTTCTCAGAAGATACTATCTCAGCAGGGACAGCCCTAACTAACAAGCACCAAGGAAGGCAATGGAAATGGAAAGAATAGATCGAAGAAATAGATATGACCCACGCTAGTAGGAAAGTATAGTTACCATTAGCAAATTGAGTAATGACCCAAAGAAAGTACAGCAAAACCACAACACCACAGCCAACAAGATGGCTCACAGCTTCTGCTCACCAGTCAAGTTCTGAATAGACAGCCTAAAATATGGAGGACCATCATTTTAGCACATAATACACAATGGATGAACTCAATGCCAGAATAAGTAACTTGAAGAATGACAAAGCAACTGGACTCAATGACATATGTATGGAGCAGATCAAGCACTTTGGTCCCACAACCAAGTTATAGATATTATGCCTTTTTAACAATTGCTCATCATACCTAGGCTATAGTGACAAACCCATGTAATAGCTCTATTAAAGCCATGGATGGATGGCTCTGGCCAGAGAACTTCAGGCCAGAGCGACTCTTGTGCCATCTTTATAAGCTTTACAAATGTCTTATTTTCAATCACTTTTCACCTTATATTGAACAACATCTAAAATACCAGAACAAGCCAGATTCATACCAGAGAAGTCCTGCACTGGCCAAATACTAAATGTCACCGAGCATATAGAAGACAGATTCGAGAAAGACGACAACAGGTGCTGTATTTGCAGATCTATCAGCAGCATATGACACAGTCAGCCACTAAAACTTGCCTGCCAGATGCAGGTTGCGGACTTTCACCTACACCATAGAAAAACCAAGTGGAAATTAAACATCATTTAGGATGGAATACCACTAAATAATCACCCAAACTTTGTGTACTAGGCAGTTACATTGGGTCAAACATTTACCTTCAAAACACAGGTAAACAAAATGAAAGGGGAAGTCAGTGCCTGCAACAACATACTTCAAAAGTAGGTCATCTCAGAGTGGGGAGTGAACCCAGTTACATTATGAACCACTGCAATTGCCTTGTATTACTCAACTGCAGAGTATGCATGTCCAGCATGGGAATGATCAGCTCATGTCAAGAAACTAGACCCAGGGGTAAAAAAAAAAAAAACCTGGGAAAAAACCCCAAAGCAGCGGACACTCGGGCAGTATGCATGGCTAAAAAGCAGAGGCAGGCTGCAACTCTGGGAGGACCTCAGGTAAGGCTGCTTGGGCCAGCACAATACTGGCCCCAGCCCCCCCATGCCACCCGAGGCAACCTGCCCTGCTCCAAAGTGTGCATGGCACGGGCGTTCCCCAGGGACAAGGAGTGGCTGCGCACCTAGTTGTCCCCAGGGAACCAAACATTCATGCATGTCTGGATGTCCCCTTGGACGCTAGGCTCTCTTCCTTGGGATGCTGGTTGCTATAGAGCAGAGGCTGGCAAAGTCAAGCCCATGGGCTGGATGGGACCTGTCATGGATTCCATTTCCCCGCAGCCCCTTCCCGCACTGCTCCAACCACTTTCCACGGAGACCCCCAGGAGCGGCGCGGCTGTGACAGTGCGGGGTCAGGGTCTCCATGAACGTCTCCAGGGTCCCTATGTGGCAGTGGCAGTGTGAGCCACAGCCAGGGTAGAGCCAGGATTGCAGCTCTGCCCAGGCCATCACCACTGCAAAAACCCAGTGCCGGCCCTGGAGCTGCTCCCCACCCAGCTGCACTCCATGGAGAGCCTGGCCCCACGCTGTCATGGCCCCACACCTCCGTGGAGACTGGCTGGGGTGATGCGGGCAGAGCTGCTGGCCAGATTTACCATTTTGCCCCCACCTGCTTTAAAGGATGCCATGGAGCTGCTGGATGTCTACACCAGAATCTGAGAGCAACATGCCTTCACGAGAGGAATTGAACATAAGCTACCTGAGCAGCTTCCAAAATAACCTTTCTGTCTTTTATCCTAATCAGGTGCCACTTTCCCAGTTAATTGGCTTGGGAACTGGATGACTAGGCCTTGCTACTGGTCTGGCAGGCTGCTCATCTAGCTACCCCATGCAGAAACCTCCCTTATTAGCCTCCGCAAGATTTCTAGTTACTTCAGCCCATACCCTCAATTTCTGATATGCCATTGACTCACTCAGGGGCCACTTTATTTGTATATAGGACCTCCAAGAGCAGGGGCTGGCAACGTTTTGGGACAGAGTGCTGAAAATACCTGCAACCTCAACTTGTGAGGTGTTGGCGTGCCATGGCCGGATTGCAGCGGAGCTGTGAGGGACCCAATCTTTGTTGCTGCAGCGCAGCCCTGGCCCTTTCCCCGCTGTCTGTCCCAAGGCTTGCAGACCAAGCAAAATGCCCTTGCATGCCACACTCTGGCACCCATGCCAGGTGTTGTCTACTCCTGTCTTAGAGTCTCAGACTAGAGCTCAAGGAATTGGGAAAGCCTAAAGGGTATTACAGACACCTGTAAGAGAAGTGATTTGAACTACTGCAAGGTTACCTACAAATCCTCTGGACATTATTTCTCTTGCTTAATGGCCAGACCATCCAAGCACAGCAGAATGAACTGTCATGCAGGAGAGAGAGCGCTGAAAAAGCAAACCTTTCCTTTGTGGAAATCTCAGGAGGCAGCACTGCAGAAATGCTGTTTCAGTTAAGAGCTCGGGTCTCCAAAGACTGTTTGGAGCATGATGCTTGCTCTGTCCTTTCTGTTCTCTTCTGTTGTCTGTACAGTACACTCAGCGATTGGAAAGGGAGATAAGGTATCTACTAAACAAGTTGCTTCAGACACTTCCGTGACAGGGCACCATTTGCTTCTGCTTCTTTTGTTTTCCCTCTGGGGGAAAATAAAGATAGCTTGCTACTCTCATGCGAGACAATAGATCCAGCTTCTGAATTCATGCCTGTGATATTATCTGCTTGAGTATTTGCTGATTCAGACTCCATTCTGCCTGAAATATTGACTTCCTGCTCTGCCACTTGGCCTCTTGTGTTTAGAGTTCCCTTGATGTGAATGGCCTTTATCGACAGAAAACGATGTACTGCCTAATGCGGGAACTCTCCTCCTATCCTTTCGTGACTGGAGGTTTTTCCTTCCATCTGCTTCCTGATGTACAGGACGGCTCTTAGATTGTCTGCCAGTACAGTTTCTCGAACTGGAATGCTGCTAGCCTAAACCCTTGAAAGTTTCTCTCATGGTATCCCTTGCTTGGGCATGTTCCTGAAACACGCTCCCTAGTACTCATACTTTGAATCCTGGAGGGTATTAAGATATCTCCTTGTGGTCATTTGAGTGACCTTCATATTAGGTTTAGAAGGGAATATTTCTACCTTGCCCTGTGCATTAGCAAGCACTGTTGGCTGCCCTTGAACTTGCATGGACACAGGAATGGTGACAACACAGGGATCCAAACCTGAAACATCATTGGATATTCTTGCTTTCTGATAGTAGTCTCCAGCTCTCGGAGTCACACGAGGAGCTCTCCAGTGCCTGTGATGGACTTCAGCAAGGCTGTAGTGACGCAACTGTGAACTGAGCGATGCGACTGCCCTCTGTGTTGTTCTCAAAGACCATGGCATTAAACTTATAGACCAATAAAGCAATGAAGTTTATTCAGAGAGCCTTCTTGGCCTGTTTATCTGCTGTTCCCTGCGGTTCATGGGGAAACGTAACAACTTATCCAGAACTTCCTTAAAGGTATCCACACATCTTCCCCTTTTACACGTAACATATCCTCATGTAATACTAACATTGGAAGTTTAGTTCAACCCATTGATAAAGCACATTAACAGGTATCTGTAAGTCTTTGTGTTGACTTTTTAGCTCCAAGTGATCTTCTCAGATTCTCTGCATTCTCAATCCTTATGGGTTCAGTTCTCCTTTGGTTTCCTTGTTCAGATGTCTCTACTTCTGTGTCATGTTCAATCTCCTCTGTTGGTTCTTGTCGCTTTGTTGTTAGCTTTGTTTCCTTTGATGCTGCTTCTTTTCTCCCCTTTACAAGCTGCGAGTGTCATCTTTTCCTTCTTAACATATGTCCTTCCAGTGTGACTATAGGATCCGGGAGCTTCTTGATGGGAGACTAGTGCTTTTTGCTTCCGCTTCTGTCGACCTGAAATAAGTGCCATACCCTTGTTGTGCAGTTGTGGTAACTCCCTGGAATCCCTGTCATAATACCATTTTTGTTGGAGTTTGTTGAATTTTTAAAATGTTTTCACATTTTGCTTTTCATTCTGATGAGCATCATCCACAAGATTTGGCAGCCTGGTTTTGAGTTTTCTGTTAAACAGCATTTCTGCTGGGGACAACCCATGTTTCATGGTTGTTGCCCTGTAATTTAAGAGTGACAGGCAACCATCGGTGTGTGAATCTGTAGTTTTGCAAGAATTTCTTCGTTATTTGTACCCCATTTCCCACCAGACCAATGGACCATCAGGGGCTCTTTTCTTTGCACTAATCTGTACTTTTGGCATGTTGTACAAGCCTATATAGCATCTTCTAAGTCATTATTTATGTTGGGCCAATATAGAGAACCCTTTGCTCTCCTTTTGCATTTTTCAATGCCTAGATGCCCCTCATGTAGTCTTACACGTCTTTCTTTAGCACTGCTGGAACAACAAGTCTTGAGCCTTTTAACACAATGCCATCTAGTACTGGCAGCTCTTCTTTGAATTGGGAATAGGGGCTAGATATATGTTTTCCTGGCCAACCAGAATAAATAGCAGTTACTTTTTGCAATGTGGTGTCCTGAGCAGTACCTTCTGCCCACATTTTATTTATGACAGGGATCATTCTTTTAATTAGATTAACATGTACTATGTCTGAGTCTGGAATTCTGTCATTTTCCATTGTGTCATGTACTCTGGATGCCATGTGTGTACTGGTGTGTACTGTATGTCTAGATCATACATTTGCAGTTGAAAGAAAAGTCTCCGTAATCTGGTGGCATGTCTGATAACCCTTTCTTTGCTGTAGAAAGGGTTACCAAAGGTTTATGAACAGTTTCAGCTATCACAGCTTCCCATAGATGGATATATGACATTTCTTACAGCCATATACCAGAGCCAAACTTTTCCAATTTGTGCACATAGACACACTGACTTAGAGAGTACCCTATATGCATATGCTACTGGTCTTCAGCTACACTCAAGTTTTTAAAGCAAAGCGGCTCCAATGCCTTCCTCAGAACCATCTGTTGACAATTTAATGGATCTTTTAGGGTCATAGTATTTTAGTACTGGAGCTTTCATAATTTTTTCCTTTTAGTTTTTTAATTCAGCTGCATGTTCATGTTCCCATATCCACTGAGCATCCATTGGTAGGAATGATCTAAGGTATTTGGTCTGCTCTGCTAAATTAAGTAGATATTTCCCTAAAAAACTGATCATTCCCAGTAACCTTTGCATACCTTCCTTATCTGTGTTGGGTGGCATGTTTTTAGTGGTTTTAACCCTTGCAGGATTGATTTGCACCCCTTTCTCAGAGAGCTTTTCACCCAGATATCTTATTTCTTTGACACTGAATTTGCATTTTCATTTGTTCTGTTTCAACCTGCTCTGCAGGCTCTTTCCAGTGCCTTTCTTAGCCTCAAGCCATGTTCTTCTATAGTATTGCCCTGAATTAATGCATCATCAATATAAACCATAGTTCCATCAAGACCTTCAAAAAATTGTTGCACCTTTCTATGAAATATTTCAAATGCAGAACACAGTCCAAAAGGAAGTTTACAAAAGCAATATCTTCTGAAGAGTATATTGAAGGTATATAATCTATTCTTTTCTAGGGGAATTTACCAAAACCCAGAAGAGGCATCCAAAGTGGAGAAATATTTAGCCTCTGCCATAAGCGGCACTAGAAAATATTATTGGGGGTGGGGAAGGGGAATGGGCGGTGCGAAGCATGCCTGCCTGACCCCACCTCTCCCTCCCGCAGGTCTGCTCTGAGGCCACCGCGCACTGGTGCTGTGCACGTGGCAGTGGAGGAGCGCATGGCAGCGGTGGCACTGAAGCTGCTGTGGCCAGCTCAGTTTGGGGGGGGGCTAAGCCCCATTAGCCCTGGCCTTCTACCGGCGATGTTTCTGTCATATTGCCAAAAATCTCTGCCCTGGCGGGAATGGGAAAATCCTCCCTTTTGATGTACCTGTTCATTTGGTTAGGATCCAGATGCAATCTCAAGGATCCATCTTTTTTTCTATTATAACCAGTGAATGAACCCAAGCAGTTGGCTGCTCTACTTTTTCTATTATGTCCATGTTAACTACTCTATCTAATTCCTTTTTCAATTTCTCCCTTACCACAAGGGAAACATTTCTCAGAGCATGTATGGTGGGAGTATTTGATTTTCTTAATTCTGTCTTGTACTCAGTTGGCAGTTTCCCTATATCTTGAAACACATCATAAAACTCTAATGTTCTTGCTTTCTAGTCCCTTGGTGGCATCCATTCTCTTAATCAAAACTTAGAGTTTTATACATTCACAACCCAATAACTGGCACTAGCTTTCCTGGGACTGTTACAAACTGAACTTTTACTATATTACCCTTGTGTCTAACATGCAGTGTACAAACACCCTTGATTGCAATCATGTTCACATTATATGCTCTAAGTTTCACGTGCTTACTCACATTATTCCAAAAATGAAAACTATGAATTCTGGAATTACATTGATCTGCGCCCCTGTATCCAATTTAAAAGTGACCATTAGTCTATTGGTGTCTAGGGCAATTGTCCAATCCTTGGAAGAATTAATTTCTTCTTGCATTGTGCCAATGAGGAATTCTTCCTTTTCCTCATTGCACAGAGGATGGGCCTGCCGTTTCTTGTGAGGTACATCCTGTTCCTTTCTGCAAACTCATGAAAAGTGATTGAATCTTTTGCACTGATGCAGCACTTACCAGTTGCAGGGCATTGAATGGATTTCTGGTAACCCTCACAGCATCTTAAGCTGTCCATTGTTTCTTCAATTCTCTTTGGCCTCCACTTGCCTGCTTCATAGTGAGGTCCTCTTTTCTATTTTATTTGTGTGTTGCCTTAGGTTTTTGCAGTCTTGTAATCCTGTCTAGTTCAGCTTATTCTGTTTTTTCCTCCAGCTTCTGCAGCCTGGTGTTAGTTATCTCAGCCGCTTGGCACAGTCTAACTGCCTTTTCCAAATTAAGGTCAGAATCCTCTAGCAGTCTTTTCCTGAGGTTTGTATCCCTTATATTTAATACTATTTGATATCTGACCATAGACTCTTTTAGCTCTCCAAAATTGCATGCCTGGCTCAGCAGTCTGAGGTCTTTGACAAATTCCTTTATTGTCTCACAATCTTTCTGCCGTCTCATATGGAAATTGTACCGTTCAAAGGTTTCATTTTGTTTAGGTATGCAAGTATTCCTCAAACTTTTTTATGACTGTACCATAGCTTTTCTATTCTGTTTCTGACAGTTGTAGGCTATTATAAAGAAAAAATGCTTCTAGGCCTGCTATATCTATAAAAACTAGCTACCTCGAGTGGATCTTTCTTCTCGGCAGCTCCACTGACCATCAGATATAGGGTAAAGCTCTGATTAAATTTCTTCCAGTTTCCTAATGCATTGCTAGAGAAATTTTTCCTCTGGAATTCTCAGATGCTCCATTTTTCTCTCTCTCGTACCGCACTCCTTGTACCATGTGTTGTTCTCAAAAGATCAAGGAGTTAAACTTATAGAACAAGAAAGCTTGTTTATTCAGAGATCCTTCTTAGCCTGCTTATCTGCTGTTCCCTACTCCCCTTCCCTGGCAAATATAACAACTTATACATAACTTTCTTAACGGTATCCATACATCCTCTTTCCCTTCTCCTTCCCCTCCATGTCCAGCAGCAAACTATTTTCTCATGAAGTCTGATCCATGATGAAGTGTCTCCACACAGCCTCTTGATCCTTAGGAGTCTCTTGGTTGGCAACTTACGTTGACTTTCTTTTACTAGAATTCCCCTTATTTTAAGCTTTGCGCGTATATCCTCCAATACAAACATATTTCACATTTCCAAGCCTATGTCTTCTTCTGGATGGAGAATACACTGTGAAAGAGAGAGTTTGTAGGGTCGGAAGGGACCTGAGCAGATCACTGAGTCCAACCCCCTGCCATGGCAAGAAAGAGTACTGAGGTCAAACGACCCCAGCAAGGTGTTCATCTAACTTCCTCTTAAAGACCCCCAGGGTAGGAGCCTGCACCACTTCTCTTGGAAGTTGGTTCCAGATCCTAGCCGCCCTGACTGTGAAGTGGCGCCTCC
>NW_017728886.1:9792953-9816270 GCF_001723895.1 Crocodylus porosus | reverse complement strand
AAGATGGGAACCACATTGGCCCTCTTCCAGTCCTCTGGCACCACACCAGAGCACCACGAGTGCTCGTACAGCCGTGCCAGAGGTCCCACAATGACCTCTGCTAATTCCCTTAGTACTCTAGGGTGGAGATCATCCAGACCAGCTGATTTGAATACATCCAGTCCCTCCAAAAGTTCCCTGACTAGATCCTCCCTGATCTTTGGCCTAGGTGTGCCTCTCCTGGGGCTTAAGGGGGGCCCAGAGAGGGGGTTGCTGTTCTGGTCCCTGCTCAGGAAAATGGAGGCAAAGAAAATGTTAAATATGTTAGCTTTGTCGTCTGGTGTGACAACCAGATTTCCTAGCATGTCCTGCAGGGGCCCAACATTACCTGGTACCTTCTTTTTGCCCCCTATGTATTTAAAAAAGGACTTCTGGTTGTCTTTGATCTGGGAAGCTAGTCCCAGTCCCATCTCCGCCTTGGCCTCCCTGACTGCCCCCCGGGAGCCCTGAGCAACCGCAGTACAGTCCTCCCTGGTGATGGCCCCTCCCTGCCATTGGGTGCACGCCTCCCTTTTAGTTAGGAGACATTCCCAGATGCTTTTGGTGAGCCATGGGAAAAGACAGTCAGTGTTTGTTGAGTTTGATGATAAATCAACAAAACTGCGATGTCATCTGCTTAATACGTGCTAAAGGTCTTTTGTTGCCACGGGCATTGCTATTATGGTACTGTTACTAAGATGTTACACAGTCATTATAGCTACCTGTGGATTCTCTAAACTCGCAGTATGACTGTCAATAGCAGACCCTTTGCGTAGACCTTGGGAAAGGCTGGTAATGTAAAAGGAAAGGTGTGATATTAGGAATGGATGTTCTTGTAAACAAGTGAAGGAATCACTTATTTAAGAAGTGAATGGATGGTAATAAATAGGCTTCAGTACGCCAGAGAGATAGTGGCTAAAACAGAATGCAATGTTTCCATAAAATTATTTGTAAAGGCTCTGAAGTGGTTCAATTTCTTCAGGACTAGAGCCAAGCTAAAATAAGAATGTCTTTCTCATGACAAATTCTGATAGTTCAATATCTGCTTTCATCCCAAATCAAAAAGGACATCTGAATGTAACTTTTTTTTCCTGACCAAAGAAAAAGTTTCAGAAATGGTTTGAATGAAAAAGAAAAAACCTGGAAAACCATCTTGAGGCAATTGTTTAGTACATGTATTTATTTTTAAACTCATTTTAACCCTACAGAGCAATTTTCTCTCTTTAGATTTAAACCCCCCCCCACGTAGTTATATAGTTATTTTGATATCTTACCATAAAGACCAGCCAAGGTCTCCTGCAGCAGAAGGGAACAGTTCTCCTCCCTGAAGCGGTGCTGTTTTCTGCGTTCTGGCTCTGAAGAGCCGGGTTGCTCAGGATCCAATGTCTGCATGCAATCATCACTGAAGCGACTAGGAGATGGTGAGGAAGGATCTGCAGGACCACTAACCACTGAATGCAGGATTGTGCCTTTCAAATACAGCTCTATATTGGGAATGGAGGGAGGCAAAGCTATGTTGCCCCAGAAATTTTGCAGAAGTAGCAAAGCTGCTGTTCCCTCCCATACAGAAAGTGCATTCCTCTCTTGCTGACCAGTCTAGGGCCAGGGATGAGGCCATGACCTTGCCACATCCTTGCCCAATACAGCCAGTCTTAGTGATACTACCAGTGCCAGTCCCACACAGTCTTTGCATTCACATATCTCTTAAAGGTGCCCTCTTTTACCAACTGTGGACTCCAGTTGGTAGCAGTCTCTCCAAAATCAATAAGACTACTCAGATGACCATGGCAATTAATGTTGAGCAATATAGTTCTCATAAAACATTCAATTACATCCTCACTACAGGGAAAAAAAAAAAGAAACGTACCTTTCTGGTTATGTTGGTGGTAAATGCAAGCAAGCCCTGAAGTGTTAGAAGAGCTGGAGAAAAACAATTAATTTCCTACTCATATCAGCTTTATTAAAGGCACAGAAGGACAGAAATCAACTGAAAGGATATGAATGTACCAAAATTTTAATTGCTGCTCTTCTGATGGGATGGAAAGGGCTAAGTATATACATGGCAGGAGTGGCACTAAATCGAAAGATTGTCTTCCCTTTGTTCAGTACTATAAATGTCTGGAAAACAAAATAGGAAATAGGAGAACATTTAGTGATTGCACTTGTGCCCCAGGCCACCTCCCACATGCAAATTCCCTCCATTTGTACACCCCAAACATCCTTCTCAACACCTGCCCAGCTGCAAAAGGTCCCTTTTCACCCTAAGACCAGTTTTCCTCCCAAATCATTCCCAGCGGTAGAGCACTCCTCACCCCCATAAGCAATGCTTCAAATATCCTTTGTCACAGATCTTTGAGCTGCTGACTCTCCACTGCTCAAGGCAGATTCCTCTCCCTCCATCTTTTGGCTTTCTTACTGGATCTCCTTCACACCAATTTCCCACATTTGTCTCATCTACACATTTTGCCCTGGCTTTAGTTTGCACATTGTTCAGGGCAGGGATTGCCGTTTATATATAAGTTGAGTCCCTCAGGTGCTTCCACAATGTAAATGGTTCGGAGGCAAGCCATATGGATGGGGTGACCCTAAGCCAAACCAGTCAGGGGATTGTAGCTTTGGGCAATACTGGGACACTGACAATTTGCCCAACTGCATTTAGAGCAGGCCCTACAATATCTTACTTCTGCCTAAAGGGGCCAACCCACATGCCGCAGCAGTAGGATCAGGCTTTTCAAAAGTGAACTACAGGTAACTTTGCAATTCACCCATTAACAATCTGACCCTCTGATTTTCCAAACTAAAATCCAGCATCTCCAGGCAAAAGCAACGTAGCTATAGGTATTCCTGGTTTGACTTTTTGTGACATGCAACATGTTTACATTGGTGTAACCTGCTTTTACACCTGAGAAGCGAACACGTGATGTATAGGCCTATACTGGTAGATTCTGGTGTAGAGCTCCCAGTGGAATAAGCACAGTAAAGATACACCAATATAACTTACACCAATCATGTAAACAGCATATGTCTGCAGTAATCCCCACCCCTCCACTTAGCCATTTGCAAACAGGCTATTACCTAATCCCCCTACCACTTAATTAGCATGATGCTCTATTAGCAGCTACTGTGGCAGTCACCTTGAGACAATGGTCATGTACCCATTCTTGACCTCATTATGCCAACGTACAAAACCAACATACATTAGTGCTAACATGTGTCCAGGCCCTGCTAATATAAGGGCACAACTTGGTTACCACAAAGTAAAAGGGCCATGGACTGACTACATCACAGCTGCCCTGTGACAGCAGCCTATGTGCATGCAGACTTACTCTGCAGTGAATAAAAGCTTACCCTTCTTGCACTGACAGCTAAGCTCCTATGTCTTAGCCTTTATTTTCTGCAGGGTAAAAGCAGGCACACAGGCAGCTTCTGAAGAGCAGCCGATGCACGATAAATTTTCACCATCGTTACCTGGTGGTAACTAGTTCATGGGTCCGTGCCCCCAAATAAAGCACCTACTTCTTCAAGTCCATTGACCTTGGGTTACTTTTGGTGTTCACATTTCAAAACATGTTCATGAAAACACCGTCAGGGAAAGATGCAAGAACTTTATCTATGGGATTACAGTGGAAACAGAGACAAGAGCAGACCACCCCCTTGCACCCAAGAGGATTGGGGTTTGTCTGAGAAGAAGTGCTTGCATCCAGTTCTTTTCTCACCACATTGCCAAATGCTTGGCACACAGGAAAACAAAGTGTAGTAAGCGAGCAATGCCACCGGGCTGTCAACAGTCTTTGGAGAGAAACTGTTTGTAGCACGATGGCATTGGTCCAACCCACACATGATTCTCATGAGGTGACACTTGCTCTAGGATGAAGTTCACCCTTGTGCAGGGAGCTGGCACAGTGCACCACTTACATCACGTATGAGACCTGTTTCGACAACTTATGTGAGACTAAGAGGCATCTGGGCTTGTTGTGGCTCTCAGCAGAGCTGAATTTCCCTCTTCAGGAAAGGCTTGCATGGGTCCATCTTAGGCTAGGAAGATGGTATTCATTCCTGTGCAGAGGTCCAGCTCAGTGCTCCATATATACCCTTAAAACAAGGGTGTATAAATATTGCTTAAGCGATGCACAGGACCTTTCCAAGAATCTAGGTGCTGCAGTGAGTATCAAACAAGAGATAAAACCTACCAGTCCATTCAGCTCAACTCATATTCTGCTCCTGTGCACCAATATAGAGCTGTATTCACTGTTAGTTGACCTCTGCAACTCATAATCAAGCTTTTAGCCTGCTATACCCTGCTGCTTATTCATTGGAAATTCTGTCCATATTAGCTCTCCGATCTTTAAACCAGAAGAAATCATTTTTACCGACCACTGTGCAAGGAAGGATGAAAGTCAGCGTTCTCACCAGCAACCATTTCTCATCTTAAACAAAGGCAAAGAGGCAGAACACTCCCCACCTTGTGATCGCTGTAGTAAGAGTCGAGATCCTCCAGTGGTTCCCCAATGAGCTCTGGGGGAGGATTCCCATAGAGTTCAGGCAGCTTTTTGCAAGCCTGTAAGTCAATTTGAGGTCGAGGCTTTTCTTCCTCTCCCACCTGTTCCTTGTTCTCCTGCTTGGGGGTCCTTGTGTGCTTCTCCTCAATGCGCTTCTCAATAGCAGCCAAGGATTCAGGCGTGAACCGGTGGAAGCTGTTAGTACCCGGTGGTAACAAGAAGTCGGCCATATTTTCATCCTGCTTCTCCTGTACTGGTCTTTATTCCAAGTAGTGGAAACAGCTGAAACAAAAGGTATCGCAATAAGTGACTGTCAAACTGATAAACCAGCATACAAACACTTCATATGTCTTCCTTTGTTAGAAACCCATGGACGCAGACAAATTCAAGTGAGTTAACAGGAGGCAAGCATCTACGAGAGAAGAGCTGCTTCACTGTAACCATTCATGTTTGTGTCCACAGCTGCCCTGCAGGAAAAGAAAGCTAAAAACTGGGACAACTTAGATCCATTTCAACCAGGCACATCCCAGATTTGCTTTTACTTACTGAAGGGTAGCAGCAGATACAGTTGCCAACATTAGCTGTTCTGCAGGAAAAGCCCCTGTTACCTTTTAACTTCTTTTAACTTCCATGAGAAACACTTCCAAAAAGTGACTTAGGCACCTAGGACCCCAGTATTGAAAGTCACCTTTGAAATGTCAGGTTAGAGTCCAAAATCACTTTAAATGCTCTTAAACATCTCTGCCCTAAGCCTTTATAGCATCCGTTTAATAAGTCAGTTTTCTCATAGGGAGGGGAGGGGGCCACCTTTTACATTTATGTCAGTGTTGGAAGCAGCTGCATATTTCCTCCTGAATACCATCATGCTCCTCCGTAGCTCTGGCACCTCAGTCTGTATTTGGACTCCTTAATAAAAAAGGAGCAATTTTCCAAGGTGCTGAGCAACAAAAAGTTCAAATTCAGCTCTTCTGAAAAATCAGGCAATTTCTGTTTATTCTATTGAACTTTCAGGACCCAGCACCAAACATCTTGGCATGAGCATGCTTCCCTGTCAATGCTCCCAAGTCTGGCCATAATGGAGAGCAAGTGGTGTGGGGAGTTCTTGTATTTATTTTAACATCTAGAAGTGAATTGTAAAGGCAAAACCCACAACCAAAGAGCAATGACCTCATTAATCTGCCCATAATAATGCACAATGAGCTGTTAAAAGGAATGAAAAACTACATTTACCTTTAGAAAACTGGGGTGACAATCATCCCTGTGCCAGCAGGCTGCAGAAGGCCTATCCTCCATTTAAGTCTCACTGAAGTCCTGTTTTGAAGGCTTATGGGGGACATAAGGGATCATAGCCTGTGACTCGGCCCTTTGCACAAGAGTTTTTGCCAGCAAGGATAATCATCACTTCCAAGGTACATCAATTAAGTACGTACTATGCAGAAGACAAATATGTTTTTTGCCCCTGCAGTGTTAAAATCATTCTCAGCAAATTAATATCCAATCTAGTAATGGACAAACCCGACACAGGTTTTGAGGTGAGCAGTACCATTGCATTGGTTACATTTCTTTGTTCAGGCAGAAGAATTTTTCTGTGCTTTCAAATAGCATTTGTCTACTTCTAGTGGACATGTCCACATAGTTTGCTTCTATTAAGCTCTGTGATGACAGCATTTTTATTAGGAAGCGAAGCTTTAACTGGCCCCTGTCTGACAACCAGTGTATTTAATGACTCAATTTATCCAAGTGAAGTACTCTTTCAAACAGCGGTTGTTTTTCCTGTTTTGAGCTTGCTCAAAGATGAAGTATTAGATTGTTATCAAGCACAGCATATCACATGGCAATAGCTTGCACGGTCCTGTATGTTGTTATGGGTGGCTGGACTGGCCAGCCCTTGGCCCCACATGGTTCAACCCTGGCTTGCTGCATGTAGTACATATTAAGCTTAAAGAAATGACACAGCAAGTATAACCAGAGAGCCTTTAATCACTGCTAGCCAGCTGATTAAGCTGGCTGGCAAGTGCAGTGCACAGGGCTACACATCTGAAGTGTGATAGAACAATCATATCTTTCATATCTTTGTTACCCATTGAATAACTATAGAAATCAATCAGATTACGACTGCATAAAAAACCAAATCACTAGTTACCACCCAGATGCCCATAAACGTGTACCCTATTTCACTGCTTTGGTATGTGTACCAGTTACTTGACCCCTTACTGCTCCCTGGAGGATGTATTACTTGAATTACCATCGTCCAGGTAGAGTCTGCAAGGGCTTTGAAACTCCTTGCTCGTTATATTTCTGGCAGTTCCACTGAGCCTGGCACTATCTTCCAGGAAGAGAGAGGGAAGGGGAAAAACATGGACACTGAGACCTCATTAAACTAAGGAGAATGGGGGCTTAAGGGAGAGGGAGGCCTGTTAGGAGGGGAGACCATGTTGAGACAAAGCTTTGCTGGAGCCTCCGAAAGACAGGCAGAGGCAGAGAGCCTCTAGTCTGCCCAGCATGTACCACAGCTTCCCATTTCAGCCTCTGAACAAGCAGAGGTAGAACAAATTAGGCCAAATGCCTTATACTCTGTGAACTTCTTTATACCTTGCTTTTGTTCTCCCAACTTCTTTCCCTCTTTAT
The DNA here is from genome assembly GCF_001723895.1 of Crocodylus porosus. NCBI lineage: Eukaryota > Metazoa > Chordata > Crocodylia > Crocodylidae > Crocodylus > Crocodylus porosus. The sequence continues at coordinate 9,809,125 of NW_017728886.1, read as the reverse complement.
AGCACCTTCCTCATGAACAACAGGAAATTACAAGCCTTTCAGAAGAGAAATGCATTTTCTTGCACTTTCATCGTTCGGTGACTCAGCACCACAGCCGCACACAAATGCCATGTTATTTCCTAAACTTGCCATCATCACGAAGCGGGGGCCAGGCAAATCTTCTTTTCTGCATATAGTGAAACCTATCTTAAGCGATCAGCAAAGGAAACAACATAAATCAGTGACTAAGTACAGATCGCCTAGTACAGATGGAGCACTGCTATAATGACTGGCCCGTGGGCGGTCGAGTTCAGAGGTTAGGACTAAAGCTAGGTAGTATGACTCCAAAGATCAGGCAGAGTCAGGAGCTGGAGTCCAGGAGCTAACTAGATCTGGAGTGGGCTTAGGATGACAGCCTGAGATTTCTCTGTTGATCCGCCTGGGGGCAAGTCCACACTCTGCCCAGCTGCTCCTACCTACATGCCCCCAAAAGATGCCAGTGAGGCTGCTCTGAGGTCACCTCTGGATATAAAGTTATTGGAAAACACACTGGAAACTTAGGTCTTAAGGCCATCCACAAAGGAAGAAGCCTTGCCAGAATATTTCCAGGTTTGGACATGTCAGCGGGAGCTGGCGGGATAGAGGCATGCCCTTAAGAAGATCCTGATTGAGGTAAGCTGCCAAGAGGCTACAGACATGTGCTGAGTTACTAAAGAAACTGAATTAAATCTGGGGACTATTGTTCCCTCAATAAAGCACTTGGGCTGGCAATACCCATGGGTGCAAACACCCATTTGGGAAGATTTGCCAATCAGGGGATTCCTACTTGTAGGTCCTGGGTAGACATGGGCAGGTCAAGGCCTACCCAAGGCTAAAGGCCTTCCCCACTATTGCTAGGGGAAGAAGGTCACAGGGCCAGGGCTGCAAATGATTATGGAAGACAACAAATGACAAAACAACAAAGGGAACATGGCTAAAAGGTTCAAAAACAGGTAAATGGAGCACCTGATAGCTCCCACCAGCCCTTCTCAGTGTTGAAGGAGTTGGTGGACACCGTGCAAAGGAACTGCGCCCAGAGCTGAGAAGAAAGGAGAGACTAGAAACAGGTCACACAATTTCAGAACACCTTCCTGTAAGCCTTCTTCCTTCGAGGGGCACCCACCATGGGATTGTTTGCAGGGCTCTAGCTTCTATCCTTATGAAGTTAGGTGATGGGAACCCCAAAAGGACATCTTGGGGGGATACTTAATCAGTCTTCTAAAACAGAAGTCATCCTGAGCCTCATGATCCTGTGAGCAGGGTCTCAATCCATCTCAGTTTTACAATCTTTGCATTCTCCTTTGCCCAAGGAAGGGTGTGTGAGCCTCAAAGCTTGCAAATAAAGATTTTTTTTTGCAACTATTTAGTTGTTTTAGTAAAAGATATCCGTGAGACAGTGAGAGAGCCCATGCTAAAACCAGAGGCAGCTACCCTAGACCCACAGCCCCAAAGGACCCGGCTGAAACCCTTCTTACCCAGGTGTTTCTGGAGGGGAGGAGCTGGGAACTCGAACCACAGTATAAAGAGGAGCCCGGAGCAGGCAGGAGGGAAGAGCGCAGGACCGGAAGCAAAGGAGTTGGGCCGAACAACGCTGGAGGAATCTGTGAGAGCCACGTGGAGGGCTGGCAGGAGGTTCCTGCAGAGAGGGAACTCACTGGAGGAGCTCTAGAGGAAGGAATGGTGGAGTGGCAGGATCAGAAACTGCCTGCAATTTCCTCAGCAGCCAGCAGAGCCCCACAGAGAAAAGGTAAAGACTCTAATAGAGAGGTACTATTGAAGCCTGGTACCGTAATGACCCTAAAATGGGTACAAGAAAAACTATAAATGATGACCTCAATGAGATGAGGGTATTGTGATGACCCCAATAGGAGACGCAAGAAGCACGATCATAAGGACATGAACAGGGGAAGGAGAGAGTAATCGCACTGATGTTTTGTGGTTTTTTTGTTTATTGCCAAAAGTTGGGCAACAATCCTCCAGGACAGGAGGCGTGGATTCCTTTCATTTTTTTTGTCGAGGTAAAGGCTCCGGGGAGGAACCCGGTGGCTGAATACAAACCCGAGGACACTTGGACAACCGGTGGACCGGGCAAAGGTGTAGGGGTGGTGGAGCCCTCAGCGTCATAGGGCAGCAGATGGTGAACAGGCAGAACTGCACATCCAGGTACTGAACATACTCCTATAAACACCAAAGACGTGGCAGGAGAGAACGTGGGTGTGTGGATCTCTGTCTAAGACTCAGCCCTCACTTCAGCCAGTGGGCTAAGGGCCTATGGCAATACACATCTAGATCATCTATCTGTACATGTGTATAGTTATCTGGAGAAGGAGAAGATAAAAGAGGAGGTCACAAAGACTCTTGGGAGGGCGAGCTACCCAGCTGGCCACTTGACAATATCGACTCTACCACAGTGACTGCTTTGGCTTTTTAGACTGACATGGCTCCAACCATTATCCCCCTCAAAAGCCTGTGCAGAACATAGAGAAAAGTAGTTCTACCCTGAAATAACTAAGCCAGAATAGCTTAGGGAAGATAGGGCATCCTCAAACCCACAAAGTGAAGGATCTGCCGGGCTGTTGCCCAAACCTGGAAAAAAAATTACCATATGCAAGAGAAACGGTTCTTTCTTTTGACTTGGCTCTGGGTAGTTGAAGAGATCTTTAAGAATCAGTGTAGAGGACCATAATGATGGGTAGAAAGTGTCACAGATTTCAGACAGCAAATTCTACCCATCTTTTTTCCTGCACCTATTTTCATTTATGCTTAGGTTTGGAGAAGTCAGAAGAGAGGAATACATTCAGAGTGACGTTCAAGTGGGCTGGATTCTCTACAGACTTTTATTTCCTTTACCATGGGTGAAATGGATGCTGAATGCTACCAGCTCAGGACTACCCACTCATGTGTGTTATGGTGCCACTGGCACTCACATAACACAAGTAGCAATGACTACATAAGGAGCTTAATCCTCCTCTGGTGAATATCAGGAGTTTCTCTGTTGAAGCAACATCATTATGGGACTGAAGAAAGTGGAGAATCAGGCCCAACAGCCCAAGTCTGCTGTGGGTCCAAGCTCAGAGGTGGTGGGGGGAAGTAACTGTAGGCCATCTATGTAGAAGAACTCTATGTAGGCCATCTGTGTAGAAGAAGACTGAAGGCCATCTGCATAGAAGAACTTCTTGCAAGGCACACTGATGCCTTGCAAGAAATTCAGGGTTGAGGCAAGAGTTCCCCTGCATCAAACCCTTCCACCCTTTCACTGTGCCTTCCATACTGCTCAGTTAGCTGCACATAGATATGCAGTGACTCCTTCTTTAGCTGTGTACTTTACAGATGTAATGAGGGAATCTATGGGAAGTCTGCTGCCAACATGCATCATTCAGGTTTTAATGGGTCATTACTTGGTCACATCAAAATCAGTTTTCACTAGGACACTCAAAGGCCTTCGCTGCAGTGAGGGCTATTGCCAGGTCTTACTGAAGCATTCAACTCCGAGCCATTCTGTCAGCATAAGGGTTCAAAAAAATAAAGTTACAATGATGATATTATAAAGGTATAAAAGGGAAAGTAGTTTTGTTTTTGCGGGGATTTTTTACACTCAGTCTCCTAAGACTACAAAAAAATGGCTGAACCATTTTTGTGCAAACCTCTTTTGAAAAAAAAAGTTCAGTTTTAAATGGAGATCAGGACTAGCATTTCAGTGAAGACAGACGTTTAAAGGAAGTTAGAAGCAACTAACAAATATAGTGGTTAGGATGGGCATTACTATGCAATCAGTTAAAGCAACTGTTGCTGTTGTTTCTTTAATAATCTCTTATTAAGATTTATATTTGTCATTGCTTTCATAGTGTTAGTTGAACCTATTGTATCTCAACTATGCTACATTTTATATAAATAGTCTTCAATCTTAAGTATCAGGGAAATGGAGAATATGATTTAACAGGCTTCTTCCATGCCTAAATTCTTTTAATCTATGAATGAAGCACACTTCTACAAACAGACTGGATAAATCTGTTTGTTTTTAGAAAGCATGCGACTTAAAAAGGGAAATCTTCAATGTCTGAATCACAGAGGAAAAATAATTTTGGTCTTCTGTTGGGGGGGGGGGGGGCGGTAATGAAATAGTACTATAGCTCTTCTGCTTCACACTTTCGCTATTATACTCCAGATATTTCTTCTACTGTCAGGCACATTTTTGAAGGGCGATGCTTCAAAGAACGTGCCAACACGCTGTTGCAGTGGTATTGTGGGGAAGATGTCACTCTTCGCTCCTCCTTAAATACAGGCCACGTCAGCTTGTTCTGATAAGAATGGTTTGATCATATAAACAAAGTCACAGTCCTGTGACAACTATTTCCTACGGGATAGTAGCGACAGGAGACAGCTAAGAAAATACTGCCAACATTAATGACAATCTTATTCAGATAGATCAGCAGCGATCTACTCCTGGCCTATGGAGCAGATCTGGCTCTCAAGGCCATGTCATCCAGCCAGTGGGGCTCCCCATAGGCCTGAATAATTGGCAGCAGGGGAGCATGACAACATTAATTGCTGCTCCCCTGCTGCCAAATTTCTCAATGCATGGGGAACCCTACAGATACGTGGAAGAGCAGAATTTTTCAGAGCATTTATCATATTAAACATGGCTCCGTGTGCTAGATTATGCCAGCAAGTAGGGCCATACCAGCACGGCACCACATGGGGCCAGGCTGGACTGAGCTGGGCCAGGGATTACTGGCATCCTGCGCAGGGGGCCTGATTCCACATGCTGACCCCCCACAGACTGGCCCTACACCACTCTTCTAGTCTGCAGGGCCAAAAGGTTTGGTGCCACTGAGCCAGGTCAGTACTCCCTGGGAATCTTGTTCGTTCATCTTTTCTCCCTCCTGAAGACGCTTAAGGTTTTCTTCTCAACAAGGGTATGGTCACCCCAAGTCGAGAACCAGCACAAAGCCCATGAGTCACTTAAACCCTGCATGTATCCTGAAAACACTGTGCTGAACCTTTCACTGGCTGCATACTGAGGGGTTACTTTCACCCTAAAGGCCCACCTGAGCAGGGGTATAATTAGGGACACTCAGACCCTTCATCTTACAGCCCTATATGAGCTCCCCTAACTCAAGTTGGATGCCAAGGAGTGAGCACCTGCTGAAGGAGAGAAGCAAATGACTTGCCCTTGGAGTGAAGAGGGAACAAACAATTGTAATACCTTCCCATAAGTTGCTCCTTGGGTAGCACAGCACAGCACAGCACAGCACAGCACAGCACAGCACAGCACAGCAGTGTGCTGCTACCCTCAGCTCTGATCTGGAGCCGTAAATGACACCCAAGGTGATCTCTAGAAGGCATTAGCTGATCAGGAAACCAGGGCTCATGTCCTGCCATAGTTTCCCTCTGGGATGTTGGAGAAGTCATTTAGCCTCTCTGTATCTGCATTCGCCATCTGTCAAACAAAGGAAAATGTATTTCCCTCTCTTCACAGGGGTATTGGGAAGATAAGTATGTCAAAGACTTTTAGACACTCCACACTTGATCACACTTGTGGGGGCCATGAGAGTAGCTAAGTTCAATCAAATGAGAGCAGAAAGGCCCACAGGTGAAGGGGCAGGGGCAAGGGGCCTTGCTCATACTGAGCCATGCTACAATGACTACTTAGGGTGCTTACACAATTTGCATATTTTGCATGATTGGACCCCTGAAAGCACTCTACAGTCATGACATGTCAGTCAGGGAGGGAGGGAGCATCATGGAGCTGCAGGCTGGGCTGTGCCTGGCTGGCGCTGGGAGGGTGGAGGGAGCAGGGTGGAATGGGGCCCCCTCACCTTGCAGCTACTCCAGCTGCGGTACTGAGGGTGGGGAGCCAGGCTGGGCCTGCAAGGTGAGGGGGCTCTCTTCTCCCACCCAGGCGTCTTGATAGTGGCAGCAGCTGGCTTGGCTTTGCTATGGCCGGAGCTGGGGGGGTGGCGGGAACAGAGCCCCCTCACCTTGCAGGCCCAGCCCAGGTCACCTCCCCCCCGCCATATCCTGACAGGTGTAGCTGGGGGGAAGTGGGGGTTTGGCAGCCTCCTCGGAAACTGCTGGAACGCCCCTGCCTGCTGGCCAGAGCCGGTGCAGGCAGGCTGGACCCCCCTCAACCCAATGGGAGAACGTCTGTTGGGCCGGGGGAGAGGCCACTAACTCATGGTGTTTAGCCCCATGAAATTTAATGGGCCACTCACACCATAAGACACTACAAAGGATGTACAAGTCTCTGGCCCTCACCAGGCCGATGCATTTCCACTGGAATTCTATTAGATCAAACTTACAAAGAACTGAGCACACAATATTACAGGACTGCCTATGGTTGTGTGGAGGCAATGGATGTTTAGCTCTAAATATAGGCCTTGCATTTCAAACTACCCTGATGACAAAAATAATCAGTGAAGATAGAATAATTTGATACTGCACAGCACATTTGTTTTGCTTTTTCTCCTTGATGCAGTCTCTTTGCCATTTTCTTTTGGCCCACAGAGTACTGCTCTCCAACCTAGGAATAATGGGAAAGGGAAATGCAGAATCTGATGGACATATTTGCTTGGATGGCACTGGTATTGATTTGCAAACCCATCAGCATAAAGTTACCAATATATACACATGCACCTAGTAACTAAAAAGAAAGATGGTGTGGAGTAACATAAAGTTTTTACTCCCAGGAATTTGGGATATGGTGTATGCATACATGCATGCAATGCAGTGTTGCATCCTTTTAAAAGCACCCAGCGCTGCATTGCATGTATTTGTATAAATGGGGAAATGCAGGTCAGCACTGAGAATATGGCAGTGGTGTGCGTTCAAATCAAATCACATAAAAAGTGTTTTAGTTTCAAAGTGCGCTGCCGCCATTGTTTTTAGCGCTGATGCGCATTTCGTCGTGTATACAAATGCATGCAATGCAGCTCTGAACGTGTCAGCTCACATGCTCCACAGACTCAATTAATCGAGTCTGCTCCAATGAGCTGGATTTCCTGTGCATTGGAGCAGATAAATGTATGTGTATAAATGTCCAGAAAGAACAATTAAGGATAATAATCGATAGCATCATTATCGACAGGTCTTAGAATCCACAAGAGTCACAGTGCAGCTTAAATCTTCATATTTGTTCAGTGCTGTGAATTGCTAGGATGGAGGTGCCTTGTGACATTTTGTATAGACTGAATAATTTCTGTTGGTGCTGGCATGTATGCTTAGAAGGTAAATTACATCAGAATAAGAGCAGGGAAGAGTGAAACAGGCCTTGAAATTTCACAGAATGAAGCCATTACTTCTGCATAAGTTGGTAATTTAGTCAGGATCACCAAAGATGATTTAACTTCATGCATACTCCTAGCACACATTATCAGCCAGGTCTCCAGCTGAGGTAAATCAGTCTAATTCTACTGATTTCAATGAAGCCACATCATTTTATAACAGAAGAGGACATGGTCTATTGTAACTGAGGACGTACAAGAGAGAATGCTTTAAATTGCACAGACGCACACACACACGCTTTTTAGATGGATTAAAGCTATCAGAAAGCATGCCATCAGTGACTTCATTTTAATTTACTCTGGATAAAAGTTCCCCAGTTCATGGTAAGCTGTACCTATTTTACAAGTGCAGCACTAACAGCAACTGGAAGCTGTCAACACTGCACTTTCTGCACAACTGTCCAAAGAAAACAAGGATACTACCAATTTTGGTAGTAGTATTTGGGGGCTGGGGGGCAACACCTTCTAATAATGGAATTAATATCACCAATTCATTTCTCATAGCCCATGGAACAGCCAACCGATGGTAAGGACATGCTGTCACTACTGTCCCATGTCATATCAAACCAATGACCTATACATGAAAGGTTTTGTATCCTGTTACCAACCTCTGGAGCCGTATAGCCCTACATATCAATCCTTGTGCGCAGAGGAAACAAACTCAGCAAACTCTGGGGTCGCTGACACTCTCCAATAAAATCTTATTGAAACGATTGCAATTTTGTGATTCTAAGATCATTTAGACAACGGGCCTTATCAAAGCAATTGGCCACAATAACACTGTCATGGAAACAATGCTGAGACATGGTTCCTTTCATCGCATGCCTCAGTAGGCAATCCAACTTATTGTAAAACACCACATAATGCAGTAATGTGAGACTCCTGTCCTCAAAGCGAATGTGTTTGTTTTCAATGTGTAGTACAGAAAAGAAAAACTAGTTATATCCACATCAAGGAAAAGCAGTAGCAAAATGAAACCTCTGAATTATTGACCCACACACCCTTTGTCAGCTTCCACTGCCTCCACTGTATCTGCTTGTAAATCCAGTTTAATAAATTTTGCTGGCATCTACTGTACTAGCATCATTGCATTCTGACATTACCATTGACTTATCGATAAGATAAAGTCTTCTGAAAACTAACATGAGCTAAAAGGAAATGAATTCAGAGGATTTCATCCCAATACTGAAGTAGTATTTGCAGATGATAAATGTTATGCCTAGAATTAAATGCTGGCACTGAGTAACTCTTCTCATATGATAAAATGCTTCATATATTCTAGCAGGCTAAAAATATGCTGCTTTCTTTGCAGGTGCTGTTATTTCCAATTATGCTGAAAAGGAATTATACAAATAAGCCAGAGGGGAACACCGCTGCACAGTTCCTGATATACATCTGTATAGTTTTTCCAAATAATAAGATTCCCTGCAGCCCAACAGATTTTTGTGTCTCCTTTGATTAATCAGGGAAAGGCTTCAGAGTGTACTTGCTATAAACTATTCAGCCTTTTGATTCAGGGCTAAGATTCCTCTTTCCCTATGTAAAAACCAGTAGAGCTACACCAGCATGCAAACTTTTGTAAAAGAATGGATCGTGGGACACTCAAAAGTTATTCAGCCCAGAAGACGGGTGACATCTTGCAAACAGGATTTATCCCCAAGATATCATAATAGCACCATTTTGTGCCAAATTCTACATATGACACACACAAGGGAGTGAACACCCACATAATTAAATATGCCAGATTTGGCCCAACATATGCATATGTTCTTTCAAAGAAATATTTGAACAAATTCAGGGAGTTTTGAAACAACGATGAAACATGCCTCGTAACTCCTGAGCGATGGTTACTGCTGATAACTTAATCATAGATGTATCTGCCAACAGCTCAGAGCCTCATTCTGTGTAGCCCTAGTTGGGTCTTTATTTTGTGGAGGTAAACTGGGGTAGGGAACTATGCTACCTGCTACATCCAGCACAGCTTACAGGTAGAAACTCATCTGCTTCATTGCAGATTAGATGTTTCACACATCGGAAGAAATGATTGACTTACAGAAACAACCATCAGAGGCTAATAGTGACATCCTGGGTTGTCTGGAAATCGGGGCGCAGGATGAGGGCTGCCATCAATGAGGACAAATAAAGCAAAGGACTGAATTCCAAACCCATGTTCGGTTGAAACTTGGCAAAATAAAATAAACCCCATTTCACTTAAGACATGCAGAGACTGAACTGAATTGGAAGAGTCGAGGAGGACACAAGACTTAAGAGGAGGGGAGAGCACAGAGAGGCAGGCCTCTAACTTCCACAGAGAAAGCAGAGAAGCCCTGGATGTCTCCTCTCCAGCTCCAACAGGCCACCAGGACTGCCGGGCCCTACCAGATACCTACCAGACCACCTGAAACTACAGAAGGTAGTTGGCTTAATGATGATGACTAACTACTTCTCTTGTCTCCCCCTGCACCTGTGTCTTTGTGTCCAGCTTTACTCTGGACTACCAATCTCCAGCTTGCTTGAGTTCACAGAAATCTTTCCTTGAATTTGCATGAGCTTTGGGCCAAAGTATAAAAGATGGAATCATTTTCTTTCTGTCATTCCCTTGGGATTTATGTATATATACTTTATTTCACAAGTTCATTGCATCTACATGCAAAAGCTGTGATGGAACCTGGTGCTGAATGACAAGCTATTGAATCCGAATTACATAACACCGTAACCTATTATGCAAATGAGGTAGCTGAAGATAAGGAGGTGGGATAGGGAGGATAATAAATAGTTTTATATCCCTTATTTTCAATTATTTTTCAATAAATACCAGCCAGCTCCCAGCCCCCTGCAGCAACCTCCCCTTCTTCCAGCCCCAATGCTGTGTTCTGTGGATAGCCTGGTTGATTTAAAGCTTTACTTCTATTTAAATTGAATCAATGCTGAAAGGGCACCTGAGCTCATGGGGAGCAGCAGTATTCAAAGGAGTGAAGGAAAGGCACAGGGAGCATTGGAAACATTTCCATTTTCAAAAGTAACTTTGGGATTTAGGATCCCAAGAGTGCAAACCCTATTGCAGAGCATTGCTTAATTGTGCTTATGGGACTAATGGTCAATAAGTAAGAGAGCAAGAGCAAGTAATGTATCACACAGGCTGCCAAGGAGAAACGTTTGATGATGATCCCACTGCATGATGTATAGCAGTGGTTTCAGAACAGTTCAAAACTCTTAAAAAATACACTGACAGATTGTCTAAGTCACAACTTCAGCTCCCTGAGATGACTGAATGCTGTGTAAGGGTGGAGGGCCTGGCCAGGCCTGGGGGGTGGGAGGAAGATGGAGGGGGTGAGGGGAATCGCACCAGATGCAGCAGTGGGAGGGAGTTCCTGCAAAGGCATGCACTGCAGTGGTGGGGGAGGGAATTGCACCTGCATGCCCACAGGTATGGCACTGTCAGGGGGTGCACAATACAGTGGTGGAGGGTGAAGCGGTGGGCAGTGTCCCATGAAGCGGTGGGCAGGGGGGGAGGTGCCTGTGAGGAGCAGTGTGGAGAGAAAATCTGTATGGTGTGTAGCCTAGGAGCCCCTGACTTGCCTAGTGCTCCCTGCATGGTGTGTGGCCCCTGCTGGTGTCCCCTCTGGGGGCTTAGACTTTGGGCAGCCCTGACTTAAGAGGATCCATTGGGCCGCTTTAATTCACACTGCCTAAGTGTGGCAGGGGACCACCCTGGGGCCGGGTCTCACATCAGCCTGCCCACCTAAGGCAGTCTGCTCTGACTCGCCTGCCACAACTTGATGGAAGCTGATACAAGAAGCAGGGGGCTGCCCATTCACTGCTCCGATGCCAGAGGGCACTATCCACGGCTCCTTACCTTCCCTACATCATGGCCCATGCCTCACAGATAGCATCCAGTTTATCATAGAGCTCCGGCTTGAGGCCAGGCCAAACTCGGTCCACTGCTGGGCCTCTCACACGCTACCCCATTCAGAGTCACACTCATATCACCCGCCTCTCGCTGGGGCCTCTTCCACTCTGCACTCTCTCACTGGGCCTCTTGCATGCTGCCCCTCACTGGGCCACACCCAGCTTGCCTTGCTCCCTTGAGAAACCACGTAGGTCATCAGGCTTAACTACTCTCATTCCTTGACTGGCCCTGCACTGCCTCTTGGGTCCTCCATGATCCTCATCTGGACGACGACCAGCCAATTCACCAAACGCTGAGCTGACTCTGCCCCTACCCCATACCAGGCAACTTTACACACCTATACATTTCAAAGGGGTTGGCCTGTGTGCTGCTCTTCAGGCCATCTCTTCAGCCCTACCCTTAATACACAGGCCTTCAGGCTGCTACTGGGCACCCTACTCTGTGTGGGTCACACCTGCTCTACTGCCCACTCTCTAGGGCCACACTTCTGCTGCCCCCTACTCTGGGGCCTCCAGGGTCTTACACCCCTGTGGGGCTCAGGTACCCAAAGGCATGCCTGGCTCCTGACACTCATAATTACCCACTGAAGAGTGGGAGCTAGGGTTATGAGGTACCCCTACATGCCTTTCACTACGGAGGTAACTGGCCTGGCACTTCTAGGGGACTGTCCTGTCGTGAACAGCCCCAACAGGCCACCCTTCTCTGGCAGGGTGCAATTTTAAGTCATACCCAGGACCAGGAGCCTTCTGCCTCCCATAGCTCCTCCCTTACCTCTGAGGTGTTCTGAGCAGGAGCTCAGCCAGATGATGACTCCACCGCTGCTGGCAGCAAAACTGCTGTGCCAGCCCTATGGGCTTGAACCTAAAATGGCCGCTCATCAAGGCTGGACTGCACCTGCCAGCTGCCTGCTCCCAGCCCTTAAAGTGGCAGGCACCAAACGTGCACTGCCACACCAAGGAATAGCCCCCAAGAAGCCATTATACCAACTAACATCTGGTAAAGCAAAACATTGACTCCTATGGCTGGGGGACTAGATGGTATAGAAATGACTACAACGTATGTAGGTTTTTGGCAAAAGTTTGAAAAACCAAAAAATTATAGCTGAAAATTAATATAAAATAATGGCCAACCACACCCAAATTTCAATTTGGAAGTGCTGCTGTGCAAAGTCAAGCGAACAGTAGTTTTGGTAAGTCATGCTGCTCTGTAGGCAAGTAGGATGCATCCCAGGATGCGCCATGGTCTCATTTGGAAAGGGCAGGAAGTGCATCATTGGAGTTCCTAACTCTAAGGCATCCGAAGAGACGTAGGCCACATAAGCAACCTGACTCCTAGAAGAGAAGGGGGAAAGGAGCCAACTGCAGTATAACTCTTATGTGTTCCAGGGCAACAGCCAAATAATGAAAAATAGGTTTTGAATTATATATATATATAATTTTATACTCATGAGGTTCCCTCATAAATCGTAGATATAGATTTATATATCTATATGATGGTTTTTCACAGAAAGCAACTGCTTTCCCAGAAACATTTTTGGATATATCTATAGATTTATATATAGCTAACATATCTATACATCTATGTACGCAATTGTTCTGGGAAAGCAGCTGTTTTCTGTGAAAAACCATCAGTTAGAAATCCAATTTTCTATAAGAAACCAGTTCAATCTGACATTTCAGCTCAATCCTATTGTGCAGGACAATGATACCTGTTTTAAAGCCCCTTTGCCCTGCCAAGAGGGACACATAAAGAAGACTGGCATATCCTGTGGGCTACGTGGCTGTGTTATGGCTTATGCAGTGGACAACAACCAAGTTTTTCTTCTTCTGACGTTCAGCAATGGCCTGTCTTCATAGCAGCCATCAGCCACGTGCCAGTAGAAGGGAAATGGGAAAGTCTAACGCACGACTGACTTCTGCAAGAGCCAACCAATGGATAAAACTATTTTAAAACATTAATTATGTATCTTCAGCTTCAATGTATTGCCTAGATCTAAATAAGCCGGTAAGGGACTTATTGTTCCTAGAAATATGACTGCTACGAGTCTGACAGTTTCAACACCACAACAGGCAGGCATTTTAAGAAAGAAATCCTATAAAGTCTTTCACGCAGTAGGTGATAGAAGCAATCAAGAACTTTATTATTCTGCTGCCTGAATTAATTTTCCTTTCAATTATAATTTTGGACAGTGAATTTAATGCCTGAGGTTATTATCACGTGGTCAGGAGCACCACGTGATGCAGTGCAGCAGCTTTTGTGCCTCCGCTGCACCATCCCAAGCCTGAAACGGACGGAACTTAGGAGGTCACTGGGATTCACCTGGGGCAGGTAACAGCCCTCGAGGGAGGGGTGAAATATTGCTTAGGGGTGTCCACGAGCCAGCCAGAGCTTACAGGAACTTTCCAAACACTCTGTGAAGACGTCGTCCTGATTCACAGCCATCCTCCTTCCTCAACCTGGGACTCGCCCTCCTGCGAGTAGTTCTGACAGTACATCGTGGTTCTTAGAGCCAGGACAAACAGTCCCACAGAACTGCAACAAGTCCTACAGACATGGCTGGGAGCTTTCTGATTTTAGGCAGGAGCTCCTTGTGTACATCCCCCTCAGGGTCTTTGGTTTGCAGCTAGTGAACAAAGCACCTACAAACTAAATGAGAGGGTTCCCACTGGTGTCAACTAGACATCCCCAGCATCCCAAGGAAAGGGGGAGAACAGGACTTGGCGGAGCGGGAGCCAAGCGGTCACCAAAGTGACAGTGGGGAGCAACCATAAAGAAACTCCTTTATATTTGCACATGCCCCATCGAGCAGATGGGGGGGAGAGTCACGCTGGAAAGATCCTCATCTTAACATGCTTGAGTCCTCTGTGCCACCTCGCTCGCAGGGAGTAGGGACAGGGAAGAGGATGCAATGAGGCTAACAAGAAAGCTACATAGTCCAGATTGAAGATGGGGGAGGGAGGAAGGAATAAAGGAACAAAATCCATGCCGGATGGGAAGAGGAGTTGAGGAGAATTGTGAAGAGCCTACCAGAGAGAGATGAGGGATAATCTACTGACTTCAGCAGGACCAGGATTTCAATCAGCATCTCTGCTTTGCAGCCTGGTGTTGGCTGGCTGCTTCCTGAGGGGTTCCTTCAATCCCTCACTCTCAGGATGAAAGCAAGAAGGGACATAGGTGCCATTAGACAGGGCTGACCAGCTTCACTACAGGCATCAGAAACAACTGCAAGCAGCAGTGCTGATGCACAGCTGCCAAGTGGATCCTGAGATAGGAAACCTTGCCTGGTTACCTATCAGTCTGACATCTAAAATCAAAGGCTTAATTCCTTTAGGTTACTGCTTGTATTAATATACCAATATCTATGGACCCACGTGTATCACACACATAACACGAAGAGGGTTCCTGCCCCAAAGAGCTTACACACCAAATGAACAGCAAGATAGTCCGGTTCTGCTGCTCTTGCAGGACAGCACTGGAGGAAGGAGGTGGGGAGGACACTTGGCTGACCCCAGAGTCTAGCCTGAATATTTGTGCAGTGACCTGGCGTAGAGCAGGACCAAACCTGCAAGTGGAATCCCCATAAAGGACACGTCCAGCAAGATCTCGTGATCATACAATTACTCTGGGTTAGGATTGATGGAAAATTCTCTGCTGAAATGTCTTTTCAACGAAATGTTGCTGTTTCTACTCTAACTCGCATGCCCTCAAAGAAGCTGATACAGCTGGACTCTAGTGGCACTTCAGCGATGAACAGGAATGACAGGTTACATGCTTTATGCTTCCCCTTCCTCTGCAGGTCAGGAGCTTGGCCTGATTGCATCTCCCAGGATCAACCACTTGCTCCACTCGGGGTGAGGAGAAAGGGGGTCAGACAAGGTGCAGCAGAGAAGGTGCCTGACTGCAAGACATCCTCAGAAATGTAGTTTAGCCCACACCTTGACATGCGGAGGTGAACGGAAAAGCAAGGTACTTGAACAACAAACTCTCAAAATGGCTGCGGTGCCTCCCATATTTCAATACTTTCGGTATTTCAGCTGAAATAGTTGGTTTTTCACTGTTTCCCTGAAAAGTAAGATCTTGCACGAAGAACGCTTTTTATGACCAGCTTTACCTTAAACTTATGCAAAAGTAAAGGATGCAATTCACTGTAGCTACTATCTGTAGGCATTTTGCTTCTTACTACATCAAGTCAATGGGTCACCAGTAGGTTGAAAAGGAGTCCTTTATTTTGGCATCCTGAAAGAAATAGTCACTGATGACAGCCCAGAGCTTGGCAGCACCACGTGCCAGGATGTTGGAATAGCAATAATATGATTTCAATTCCTTCCTTCCTTCCTCCCTCCTCCACTCTCAAAAAAACGTACTGGCAGAGACAGTTGTACAGATTGGGAAGAGCATTCATACAACAACCCCCCTGCTAATAAGACAATCCTGCATCAGTCATCCAGGCAGGGAGGGTGTCGATCCTGAAAGGCCGGGACACTGAAAATTACTACTGACCCTCTCATTTCTACAACTTATTTTTCTACATGGATCTAAACTGAATACAAACATTCAAATTAATTAAAGTTTTAATAGGGAAATGTGCTTAAGAGGTATACCTCTTACTCACTGCTTGTTTGATAAAAACACCCTGTTTTAATTCTGAGCTGCCTCTTCTTCCACAGCAGAAGACTATTTGGTCCGACCTCACAACGTGTCCAGTATTGCAGCACAGCATCTCCGATGTTTCATAGTTGGTCGGGTCGGAAGGGACCTGAGCAGATCATCAAGTCCGACCCCCTGCCATGGCAGGAAAGAGTACCGGGGTCAAATAACCCTGGCAAGGTGCTCATCCAGCCTCCTCTTAACGACCCCCAGGGTAGGAGCCTGCACCACTTCTCTTGGTAGTTGGTTCCAGACCCTAGCCGCCCTGACCGTGAAGTCGCGCCTCCTGATGTCTAGCCTGAATCTACCCTCTG
>NW_017728886.1:9771934-9792643 GCF_001723895.1 Crocodylus porosus | reverse complement strand
CTGCATCGAGGGGGAGGATCACCTCCCTGGACCTGCTCGAGATGCATCTGTGGATGCATGACAAGGTGTGGTTGGCCTTCCTGACTGACTCCCCACGCTGCCGGCCCATGTTCATCTTGGCATCAATAGTGTCTCCAAGATCCTTTTCTGCCTCTGTGCTGACGAGAAGAGAGTTCCTCAACCTGTAGGTATGGTGCTGGCTCTTCCTCCCCAGGGTCAGGTACCGGGGAGGAAGACCCAGCCCCATACCTACAGGCTGCGGAGTGCCTGACACCAGCTACTGAAATGTACTTCTCCATCCCCTTCGATTAACCCGAGTCCAGGAATGCTGGTGTCAAAATCATTTTTCTAGCCCATCTAGACATTCCTCTTTGCATCTCTCAAGTGACTCCCACTTTTCTGTAGTGTTCAGTATAAATTACTTGCCTTCACCTCTCAGGATACGGGTTAAGATGGACCTATGGTCTGACCCAAAAAATGTTCTTATGGTCTGTCTAACTCCTTCTTCACCTGGTCTGGGATGCCAGCACCCCCCTGCTTTCTTCTCCCGATTCCCCTCGCCCTTGGGAGGAGCTCCCTGTAAACACCCATCTTTCTTTTTTGGAAGGCATCACAGGAAAGGAGATTTTTAAAAATAATTTGCCAACAGTTCATCCACCAGTGTGCTCAAATGGCTGCTTACTATGCTCTTTCCTTTTCCTCCCCCTTCTCTCGCTATCCATTTTTTTGTTTCTTGAATTAGATCATAACCCGATAAACAAAGAAAAATGCTTCACTGAACATATAGATATGCAGAATCATAAGAATGTATTCCTTTTTGATGTTGAAAATAAACTCAACTAAGAGATTATTCCTCTGTGAGGTTTAACCACAGTGTGAAAGCTCTGATGTTAAAAAAATCAGGAGTTTTCCAGTTATTTATGCACAAAAAATGAATCTTATGAATTACTTTTTTTTTTTTTTTTTTTTTTTACAAAGGCACCATTAGCCTTCATGGTGAAATTTTCTTCTGGTGCAAACAGGACAAACATCTTTAAATCCCTTTACATCAGCCAAGAATTTGGCTCTTCATTTTGCTTCCCCCCACCAAGTGGTCAGAAGGCAGTCGAAGAGGAGGGTGATAAGCATCCCAAAAAAAAGGAAAAAAGGGGATACCATATAAATGTTACCTATCCTTCTTAAAAGTAACACCTGAGAGTAGGGGCAGCACTGGGGGGAGGGTGGGTCTTGGAGGGACTATAGCCACCCCAAAATTTGCCTTAGCTCCCCCATAGCCACCCCTTCCAGTGCTGCCCCGTCCAAGCCCAACATCCCCCTGCCCTCCTAGGCCACCATTGCCCACCCTGCTTCTGCACGCAGTGGTGCGGCGCTCCCAGCCTGCAGGCCCCGTGTCCACCTTTGTCTACACAGCACCCCCTATTTTCTGTCTAGCTCACCTCAACCCCCCTGCCAGGAAGAGGCTGGTGCCACCCCTGCCCAAGAGGAAAAACACGTTTTTCTTCATGTTTTCAGTTTGTTTCATGCTTTAGACAGCACTTTGCATGTAATTGGTTTCACAGTTTTCTCTGTATAGTCAGTTTGACCATTTTCCTTTGTGTGTGTGGGTGTTCCACACAGAAATAAGAGACTTGGGAACTTTTAAGAGATAAGAAAATGTGCCTGTAAAACCACAAAATTGCTATGAGGACTCAGAAATGGAGATGCTATTTAAAATTATTGTTCAAGGGAACAGAGTAGCCCACTGTATATTAGAACCTGTAGAAAATACTCTACCAAATCTGTGTATGGGGGCACCTGGCTAGGAGTCAGGAGACACAAATCCTTTTCAGCCATGATCCTACTCTGTGACCTTCAGCAAGTTACTTCATCTTGGGGAAAAAAGACCGCCTCGTACTCTGTGATTATTCAGCACCTAGAAAAATACTACTGGAGCCAGATCCCTGGCTGGAGCCCTTGCATTGTTAATACAATATAAACTAAAAAAGAATTTAACTTATTCTTTTCAAACAGGCTAATGTTCAAGTTGGTGAGCTGGATCCCTTTATATGGATAAAATATTGTTTTCCCCACTTGTCTCATTCTAGAGCAACAGACCACGCTTTTCTGAGGATTTACCTTTGGATGGAGACCCCAAACTAGACACTTTTAAGTGGAATGAAAAAAAAATCATTCTGAACTTGGCACGAGTGAAATGAAGTCTCTCTCACACACAAAATAGGGATCTGCATCCTTAGCTATAGATTTTGTTAGCACAGCAGCTTCCAAACCTTCTCAGAGCCTGACAAATAAAAAACAAAAGAGGCAGACACTGAGGCTCTGCCTAACCAGTCACATGAAAACATAAAGCACTTGGAGTCTGATTAATGAATAATGATGGTCTGTTATCCAGGAAACCGGCGAAAGCCAACTGCTTTTTGATCGCAGACCAACTGTTGGGTAAAAGTCTTCTGAAAAGCTCTCTCCAGCCTATGGGCCAGTTACACGTTGCTGCTGGAACCTGGACCAGGCCAGTGGGCTTTTATTAAAAACTTTGACTCTTGTCCTAAAGGAAAAATGTAAACCAAAAATCACCTTCTAGGCCAAATTCAGCCATGGCACGCCCAGTATGGGAGTGCTACCGGGTTCTCCCGCTGCTACTGGAATCTCTGCATCCAAAGTGGGAGAAGGAATAACAACGACTCGGTGGGAAAAGGAGCAGCCTCATCGCAGGGTTGATGTTACCTGCCTGCTTCCCCAAGTTAGTGTCTTTCAAGATAACCAGAAGGTGTAGGGTTATGGGGCTGGGCTCCTTCCCCACTCTGCAGCTCCAACACCTGTGGCTCCTGTGAAGCTCATGGAGTTTTCTGGCCCCCAAATCCCCTCCCATGTAGGGAGTAGCCTCACCTTCGTTTACAAGTGGTGCTAGAGGTTAAGGACTGTGGCTGGTCTTGCCCTGGTGTACAACTCAGGCAAGTGCCCTCACACAGGGGACAGGTCATGTAGCTGAGTTGTGCAAAGTGATAAGAAAGCCCTGGCATGATGCACACCCTTGCCACCAGCTGGCGTAGCTAAGCCAGACACAGAGATGGGATCTTGCAGCACCTTCTGCTAAGGTGTCAGTGCTGTGGTGGCACCAGTACTCTCAATGGGCCCCATAGGAGATGTCCTGCCCGAATCAGCTAATATTCCTCCCAGGACACTGGCTCCAACATAGCCCTCTTCACGCTGTTCCAGCACAAGGGATGGCTCTGAGCCACGGTCCAGCTTTACAATGACCTGCCAATGGCCAGAAGCCAACTCAGTGGCAGATTCAGTTATGGAAGTCAGGAAATCCTGGCTTCCAACCCCCCAGGTTTAATCCTCTACGCAATGGCTAGGGGAAGAGAAATTCATGCTCCCATTCATATTGATATTAAACCAAGAGGCCTAAAGAAAGCATCCCTTTCACTTAGCATTTCCCTTCTTGATGGAGGAGGCTCTCTGTGTTCCTCTCAAAACACCACCCACCCATCTCCTGGTATAGCGTGAGCTCCAAAGGGGATTTTCAATTTAGGCACCTGAAGTCAACGGCAAGCAAGCGTCTAATTGTATTCAGCTTCTCTGAAAATCCCTCCAACCCCATAAACAACAGCAAGTGACTGGGAACTGTCATAGAGACTTTCACTAATGAACTAAATCTGAACAACCTTAATTTAGGATAGGGTCCTGCTGGTCTACTGGCCTATGTGACATCTGACAGCTCAAGAGGGAGCTGCATTCCCTGAAGCTGTCTGAAAGGTCTTACAGTCACCCGGAGGACCCAGAGAGGAGCGGGGCTCCTCACTGGAAAAGCAGACACAGGTGCCAATTCTGAGCTGCTCCCAGGTGGACTTGACATTGTTCAGAGAGGAGAGCAGAAGCGGCTCTGTCCTGCCTCTGCGCTCTCTCCCCTTCCATGGTCTGGAGGTACAAGTTAGAGCCGCCCCGGGCTGCTGGAGCATCCGGCACAAACGGAGTCCCGAGCAAACTCACACACCGCACCCCCTCCTCCCAGTCTCTAAAGACACTCCCTGGCTACTTCAGCCTTGTTTCCACATCGGCATTGGGCACCAGTACGTGAGCAGAGAGCCTGCTCCAGTACTCTGTAATTACAGCACATCAGAGCAGACTCGCTTAATTGAGTCTGCTGGAGCAGGGCTATTACTGTGCTCCAGCATCTCATGTATTAGCGTCCCTTCACTTAAAAATGGCAGCAGGGGCACTTTATCTAAAGCTTGTTTGACAAACTTTAGATAAAGCACCCCTTGCCATCATTTTTAAGTGCGGAGACTCTGATACATAAGATGCACTGGGTGCTTTCATTAGAGCAACTCTTGGAGCCACTCTAATTAAAGCATCCCCCCCCACCCCCCGAGCACATTGAGAGCTATTCCACTGGCCAAAGTGGAGAGATCCACCAGATTCACAACCCTTTGCATTGGCTCAGCTGACATATAGGGGCTGTGGTGGACCCCCCTCCTTGCCCTTAGGAGCATGCAGACTGATGTCAACAGAGAAGCTAAAAAGAAAAAAAGAGACAAAAGAGTTGGGGTACAAGATGTCATGATTAATGAGATGGGGGGAGAGACAGATATGAATGTGCCTCTCTACCTGACAGGTCTGAAAACACTTGGCTGAATCCCACAGAGCAAGCAGGTTGATAGCCTTGCTAGGGATGCCGTGAAAGGTGGCATAGTGATCACCAGTGGAGAGACACAAACAAAGAGAGGCGCATCTCCGGGAGGCTGTCGGGGAACACAAAGGAAGACATGGCCAAAGGAAGCATGAAATCAGTGTTCGCTCCCTATGCTTCACTACACAGCCTTGTCACGCGTGCTGTGGACAAAGCAGCACCAGCAAGCCTAACATCTGTGTCCCCTGGACTTTGCCTGCAAGCTTCAAGCCACTGCACTTATTCACTATCCCCCTGTGGTGCCCTGGCGTAGTTTGTTGTGGAGGATTTCTGTTAGTGTCTCCCTCAGACTCTTATGGATTCTGTCCATCTGTGCATCCATTAACATAAACACAGCGGAATAATTTATTAAAAGTGATGATATTTTGATTTGTGACTGTCAATAAATCTGTGGCCTTCAGATCAAACACTATTATCAAGGCATCCTTTGGACTGGAAACAGCATTAGAGGGGAGACAGCTAACTCAGCATTAATCCTGTTCTTTCACGATGCCAGCAGGTATTCTTATTATGCAAAATCTCTGGCAATTCCAGGGTATCATGCTCTGGCCTGGCCTGCGATGATTTATTAAGGTGGTCACATAGACCGGTGCCTAGAAATCCTGAACTCAAGGATTGCAATCGAGATTGACAGGGAGCATAATCATTCCTAGCGCGGTGTCTAAAACCCAATATTGGCACTGGATTTTATATGTCAAGTTTGGAAAGTTATGCAAGTAAATAAGACTGGCAGCTGCTCGTGAGCATGTCCTCCTAGCCCCTGCTGCCCCCAGCAGAAGGCCAGGAAAGATGGGGGAATGCATTAATTTCAAAGCTGTAACTCCAACAGGGCCATGATATGTTTAGGTCAAGTCCTTCCATGGTATAGCAATTCTTCACGGTAACACCCACCTGCAAGCCCCGCTCTGTGCCCAACCAACAGAAGATACAAAGGTAGAAACAGGCAGACATTGCCACAGCTGATCCATTTCATTGGGAAAAGCACACATTGCCCATTGTCCCTCATGCAGAGGCAAGGCTCAGTGCAAATCCTAGTATGAGGGAACACGGAGGCATGGGAGCCAGGCAATCCCCCCTGCTCAGCACCTCCACGCCAGGACCTGCACTGACCCGTGTCTCCACGTGAAGCATGGATCAGCAGTTTGATCAGCAATCTGAGGACACATCTGAGTATGCAGGAATCCCTTACTTTCCCAGATGCGTCCTCAGAGATCCCAGGGGCACATCTTGGTAAGCAGAGAAATCTGGACACACGTCCCAAGGGCTTAAGGGGGCCCAATTCTGCCTGCAACTTCCTAGGGCATTCGGGATCAGCTCTCAAGCCACCAGAGCAGGCAGCTGGAGAGCACGGGAAGCTCTAGGCTGCCTGTACTCTCCCACCATAAGCAAACAGACATCCACCACAATAAAGCCACACACATTATTTACTACCTTCTGTTGTGGCACAAAAGGTGACATCTGTTTCCACCCTGAGTGTGTTGCAGCCCCAGCTAAAGCTTTAGCTGAAGCTGCAGAAGCTAATGCTTTTAGGTCTGAAAGATCCTAGTTTAATCTCCAGTGATTTGGTCAAAAAGGCAGGTGTCATCGTGCCATCCCCTTTAACTTCTCTATGCAAAAGAGATCCAGGATGGCTCTGCTTACCTTTCCTAATACTGATGTATTTGGTCTAATAGCATTTAACCTCTGGACTGCCTGGTGGCTCCCTTGAGAGGGCCCGGGGTAGGATACAGGCCAAACAGGGATTAGGCAGGTGACATGAAGCTAGACTCATAAATCTGATAGACCCAATCCAGATGAGACCACATCTCTTGCAACACAGAATAACAGACAATGACTGATGGAAGTAGTGCACATGTACATGTTGCTCCCCAGCCTAGGGAAGAGGTCAGTATTCTCCAGCCGGGAGAAGCACGGCACTATCTTGCCTGGAGGGCACAGCCTAGAGGCAGGCACCAACTAGGGACAGGCTGGGATCAGTTCCTACATGGTGCAGAAAGGAATGCAAACCACTCTGGGCCCATCGTAATAGCAGTCAAGCAGGGACCATTTGTGGTCTTCTTCCTGCGGTGATACATTGCCTGAAAGGGAGGGCCCCTTGGAGAGCCAGCCCACAGAGAAGTAGTCAGCACCATCCTAATGAATGCTTTCCCTAGGAGCACTGAGCAGCCCCACAGGAGACTGACCCATTTATACCCAAACACACGCTGTAATTCCCAAAGCAATGAAAGATGCTTTTAACTAATGCAGCTCTAGCTGCACATGCCTTCCTGCCCCTGCCCACCACATTAACACATTCTGGTCCCTTTGATACAATCGCAATCAAACCATGCTGTGACACACCCGGGATCATGGTTATGCTCAAGGTTGGTGCCAAATCATGTTAAATCTCATGCTTCCTGCCTTGATTTCTCCCTGGTCCAGGGATATATTTGGGCCAGACTGTGTTGCAGAGACTGCAGCTGAGGCTTTTGATGTTGATTAACAGGTATTAAAAAGCATAGTAAATTAGTTAGTAGTAGCTCAAACTAAGCCCTTCACTAAGATACTTGCTCTAGTGCTTACCTGGGTAACACTATCCTAGTCAAACCCAAACCTGAATCCTGAACCTCTAATCATTTCTTACCCACATTTTTTGCAGTATAGCAGCTGCTAGACGTCCCAGCTGAGAACACACCCAGTTGTGCTAGGCACCTAACAAGGACCCAGTTGCTGATGGGCTGATTCGGGCAGGACATCTCCTATGGGGCCCATTGAGAGTACTGGTGCCACCGCAGCACTGACACCTTAGCAGAAGGTGCTGCAAAGTTGGACAAAGGGCAGGAGGAAAAACAGAGGCATAGAAAAGCATAGGGTGTCTATATATGTGCTGTGGGGTGGGGGCCATTTTAGAGCGGCCTCCAGAGAGCTGCTCTAATTAAAACGGTGCAGCAGCAGGTGTATTCAGCATCCCACATTGGAAAATGGTGGTGGGGGTGTTTTAACTAAAACTCATTTGACTAGTTTTAGTTCAAGTGCCACTGCCACCATTTGGAAATGCGGGATGCTGAATGCACCTGATGCTGCAGCACGCTGGAGCATTCGAATTAGGACACTCGAGCAGACCGACTAATCGATTCTGCTCTGACGTGTTCTAGTTAGAACCCATTGGAGCACATGTATAGATACCCAATGTGGCTTACTCAAGATTGCACAGCAGAGGAGAAACTGAGATAGGAGCAGGCCCCAAGTCTCCTGGAGCCCCATGCAACGGTCACAACTTCCTCTCGTTACATTTCTTCATCTTTGCCACTGAGAGGTTGGACAACAGCAATATTAGGACTACACATTAACAGTGCTTACAGGTAGCACAGAACGAGACTACCCATTTGTTCTGTGTTAATTCATGGCAGGAAGACATCATGCTCCAAAATCTGCCCCGTCACCTGAAATTTTTCCAGGGGGAAATGAAAGCTCTGGGTTCAGCCCACAAAGTTTGAGCTGGCTTGTGAACAGTCCCTCTGAAAGTCAGCCTGCCTCCCCATGTGACACTTACTGATGTGATCTGAGGACATGCTCAAGTGATCTGTCCCCTGTTATAAAAGGAAGGTTCTGGAAGCAGGGTGTATACCATGTAGCACGCTGAAAGCCAATGTCCCATCCTTGCTGAGAAAATCCATACGCATTGACTTAGAAGCACTCTGCAAGGCTCATAACTGTCCCGGAGGCTGGATGTCTGGGATGTCAGGGAGGCAAGGGGTTTACTGACCAGCTGGCCCATTGAACTGATTTGTATGGGAGGCTTATTTCTGCATTAGTGTGCAGGTTTAAAAATATGCAGCAGCTTTCCTTTAGAAATCAAAATACCACAAAAGAGGCCCAACCAGGTACCTTCCCTTCACAGTTCATAAACTCCCCTCCTAGAGCCTGCATCTATTCCCCCAAAGTTAAATTCCAAGTATTAACACGCTTATGAGCCCTTAACTTCTCTTTTTCTCGTAACTGTGGCTGGCTCCCATCCCAGCACCTTCTCCTCAGATGAAAGTCTCCATTAATGCCCCCTCTCCCCCTTCTAATGCTGCTTTTAGAGCAGCGGGCTTGTTCCTAATAGTCTTTGGTCTGAGAAACGTGCGGTTATTGACAGGAATCAAAGTGGCATCGGCCTGGCTGGGCGTATGGAGTGGCTGTGACTGGTTTCCAAAGACTGGGCAGAACACCTCACTGAGTTATTGAGCTGCTAGGTTTATAGATCTCGAATTATAAACCATCTTAACAGCTTCAAAGCACCAAAAATGCTGTCTGGTGTGAAAGGTGCTGGCCTAACACATGTGCGTTCTGGGATCAGCGGGGCACATCTTGTTCAACAGCCGCATTTCCACTTTCATTCCTGGACCAGGCAAAGCGAGCGAACCGCCCGCCGGCTGCTAAGATCACTCAGCTTCTCGGGAGCGGGTCTGCTCCAGGACACAGAACAACGAGCCCGCTGCCTTGTCTGACAGCTACGTAGGGCCTAGTCCAAAAGGCAAGTGCCTGCTTCTAGCTTAGAGCAATGTGATGATCAAATGGTAAAACCTGGAGTCACTACTAACCCAAGACAGACTCCAACTGCTGACAAACGGAGCCGTAAAGGCACCACATCGCTCCGCTACCCAGCGCTGCTCTGATATCACAGGTTTAATGTAAACCAACAAGGGATCAGAGGGAAGGGCTGCTCCATTCCTAGTCTCCCTGCCTCACCCACCAGTGCAGCAGGTCACCAAAACCTCTCCTACGAAATACCCAACAGGACAAGCCAAGTCCAACAGCAAGCCCTGAGGACAGCAGGATGGCCCTTGCTTTAGGTTTGCTCAGAGCGAGCCCCCGGGAAAGAAGCATCTGCAATGCTGGGCAGGGGTCAGCACTACGGTCTCAAGCTTGCCTTCCTTCCCCCGGGACTGGTAGGGAGCAGGAAGCTCACAGCAAGGAGAACCCTCAACTCCGTCAGACGGAGGAGGCAAACGCCCTGCGCTGCTGGTAAGCAATTTCCCTCAGAGTCGAAGGGCACTCGGCCCTCCTCGGCTGTGTTCAACCTACCAAGGCAGGCAGCATGGGTCAGCTCTCTACAAAACCTTCATGCAGGGCAATAAAAAGGTCTGCAGAGAAACATTAGATTCCCAGCTTAAGAGAAAAGGAGAGGGAGAGATGGCCTCTGGGGACCAGATTCTGGTCTCCTAACACGAGCCTGAAGTGCAGGGAAACTTCAGAGCGAGGCTTCTGCAGCTGTGCGCACTTCTGACTTTATTTTAGGTCCCAGTTACCTGTCACGCGTCGTGCATCTGAGTCCAGAACTGGGATCTGGCGATATTTAATGCCAGCCTTTATAAACTTCCCCACAATGTGTCACTGAAAGTGACTCTAAGAAGAAACTCTCTAACCAAGCCAAAAAGCATAAATAAAACCGGACAAACTCCCATGCTTTCTTCTGTAGCAACGGGATGTGTGTGAATGCAAAGCAAAGGGGGCATTTGCCCGCGCGGCAAGTTCAACATGTTCCAGAGCTCCCGCAAAAATGTGGCTCAGCTGCTAGGCTTCAGATAAGAAGTGGCTGATGTGTCGGATGCGCTGGCAGATGGCCTGACTCCCAGCTGTGGCTGGAATTCTATCCCTGCTAAATACAGAGCGCGACCGTGTACTCAGCGCTGGGAAGAGCGCGGGAGAGGCATTCTCCCTTTGGGCGAAAGAGCATGTATAACTCCCCACAAAGTTAATCAGCGAGCACACCTCTGCAGGCATTGCTTTTCGACAGCCAGACACAATGGGACGCTACTTCTACTCCTCGCGGACAGCACTAACCTGAAGTCTTTGAGTTCAGTGGACGGACTCCA
Organism: Crocodylus porosus; assembly: GCF_001723895.1. Lineage (NCBI taxonomy): Eukaryota > Metazoa > Chordata > Crocodylia > Crocodylidae > Crocodylus > Crocodylus porosus. Next base: position 9,782,113 of record NW_017728886.1, on the reverse strand, counting down.
CCAAGGCTTCTGCACTCAGGGCAAGTTACTCAAAGAACTGGCGCCGAGCGCCTGTAGGAGGCATTTTAGACATTCCCATAAAAGCATGACAGCTTGAAATGCCATTTCCATGCAAGCCCTTATCTAAGGCTTGCTCTGATCCTCCCCCAGGCCTGGGATACAGCCAGCATGCCATAGTCATAGAGTCATAGCTACAGAGAAATAGGGCTGGAAGAGACCCCCAGAGGCCATCTAGTCCAACCTCCTGCCTGAGGCAGGATCATCCCTAGCCAAACCATAATCTAAGCTCTACCACAGACTACCCTAAGCCCTGACACAATATAGACACCTGCCACAGGTAAAGCAGGGAAACCACAGCAGCCAATGTCCTGCTTCTATAAAATGTCAATATATGCTGAAGAGGTCCCAGGTAGAGGGCCGTGCCCCCCACTACAGAAGAAGACAAAACTCCTCACAGCACATACCAGTCTGACCAGGGGGTAAAATTCCTTCTGACTCCAAACCTGGTGATCGGTCTGACCCTGAACAGAGGGGCAAGACCCTCTAGGACTTTGCTTCTAGCAGGAGCACTGGTACACTCCAGTTGAAGTCCCCAGCCTTAGTTGTAGCCAACACCTAATGCCTGTAAGGAGGCTTAAAAACACCCTGACACATACAGCAGAAAAAAGGAAGGGGTGAGAGGGGGTAGGGGTAAGCAACCAGCAAAGCCCAGAAGCAAATACCTATGGTAGAAAATAGGGATAGTTACACCTAAGCAGGGGCTGTCCAGTCTCTTCCTGAACACCTCCAGTGATGAAGAGTCCACAACTTCCCTAGGCCGTCTATTCCTCTGCCTCGCTGTTCTCCCAGGGAAGAAGTTCTTCTAGATAGCCAATCTAAATCTACTTTTCTGCAACTTCAAGACATCTGTCTGCATCCACCTCTCTGCAGCAAGAGAGAAAAGATGCTTTCCTTCTTCTTTACGGCAGCCCTTCAAGAATTTGAAGGCTGCTATCATGTCCCCTCTTAAGCACCTTTTCAGCAAACTGAATTTGCTTAGTTCCTTCAGCCTCCCTTCATATGACTTGTCTTCCAAGCCCTTGATCATCTTTGTTGGCCACCTCTGGACGCTCTTGAACTTCTCCATGTCCTTTATAAAATGCGGAGTCCAGAACTGCACCCAGTATCCAGGTGAGGCCTAACCAGTGCCAAGTAAAGAGGCATTATCATCCTCCATGTCTAGCACCTAATGCTTCTTTTGATGCAGCCTAAAACTGCATTCACTTTTTGTGCAGAAGCACCGTTAACAAAAGACACTATTAAGTTAACTGTAAACCCTATCAGAGGCCAATGGACTTGCCTTAATGCAGGGGTCAATGGGGGGTACGCATACCCCCGGGGGTACTTGAGAAGACCCCAGAGGGTATGCATGGGCAGGCGGGGACAGAGCGCTGCCACCCACTGTCCCATGCTGCTGCACAGGCACGGCTGGATGGGGAGTTGGGCAGGGTAGGGGAAGCACGCATGTGCTCTGCGTCCAGTGGCACACCACCCCCCTGCTCCATGTCCAGCCACACGCCCTCCCCCTATCCCCGCTCTGCATCCGGCTGCACGCCACCCCCACCCTCTAGTCCACGTCCGGCCACTGGGGGTACACTGATCCAAAAAGATTGAAAACCCCTGCCTTAAAGAGTTTCAATTCACTCCTTACAGAGATAACCGTACGGGAAGCTGGTTTTCCAAATGGAAGGCTCTCGGCCGTGTATTCTATAGAATTCAATCCTGTTATCATCCTGGTTTAATTTTTATGTAAAAACACTGAGAGATCCGAGCTCCAAAGTCACATAGGTTGAGATACAGGATACAATGGCTTCACCATACGTGCTGATGCCACGATTTGGTCTTTCTTTGCAAACAGGCCTTGAGCAAACTGCTTCTTTGATCTCTCAGGCTAGGGACAGAAGTTGCATATAAACCGGTTTAAGTCATCAGAAACTGGTTTAAACCTGTAACACAGCAGAAGCTCAGTGCACATAAACCAGTTTCAAAATGGCTGAAGCTATTTTAAGATAAACCCAGTTGAATGTAGTATCAGACTTAACTGATTTGGGCCAAACTGATTTATGAAACTTCTGTCCCAGACCCGTTCCTGGTTCAAGTTAAATCAGAGTCCCCCAGCATCCCAGCATGCCTTCCAGCCCCAGCCTGAGCTGAACTGTCTCCTTTAGTTGTTTCTCAGTTTAATCTTTGCAGCTTAGACCCACCTGCAAAGACTGAATCAATTCAGTGTCGGGATTTTTGACTGTCTGTACTTAGCCTCAATGCCTGGCTGAAAAGGATACAGATAAAAGCCAGTTGCTATTGTTGCCAATTCTTCAACATCAACTTTGAATGCATTTGTCCCTCACACCTTCAAGCAGCGTTGCACTAAGTGTTGCACTCCTGCCTGCTCACATGGTACCATTAGTCACAAATGCCTTCTCACCTCCACCACTCTGAAAAATTGCAACCGATCCTGTGCAATGCCGTGGTCACTTATAGTGCTGGGACTCGCTTTGAAGACCACTCTGAGATGCCAGCAGCCTGCAGTGAGACTGCCCACCTTCTACCTGGAGCAGCCTAGAGAGCAATTTACACTTGGAAACTACACTCCAAGGCAGAGGTTTTCACAGATCAACCAAGCCTCTGGAATCCACTTCAACTGGAGAAACATCTCATTTCCACCCCGGCCATATTCAGGACGAGACACACAATGCCTCCCCCACTTCCTTCACGAATGGCCGGGGATAAAGTCCTTCTCAGATTTACAGTTCCAGCTGCTATTTGGGGCCAGCTGCTGTGCTGTGTGCTCCTTAGCGCTATGATGCAGATGTGGTTCTCTTTAAACTATTAGGAAGTGAACCATGATCTCATGAGCACCTTATAAAAATACACTGAATAAAACAAAAAAAAAAGTAAATATTATTAGTGGCTCTACTTGGGGCCCGTTCTTGACCAACACTTTATTTAAAGGCCTTTGATGTTGCTTAACAACATTGCTGCTTTTCTCCACTGGCTAAACAGAGTATTTTGCATGAAGGCAGGGATTGTAATGAGTGCCCAAATGATGTACCAATAAGAGCATCCAGCTTACTGTTCTCCCTGCTAAAGCAAGATATAGCCTTATATATACAGTATAAAGTTACAGAACCAGAGAAAATTAGGGTTGGAAGGTACCTCAGGAGGTGAGCTAGTCCAACCACCTACTCAAAGCTCTCCCCCAGCTAGTCCAACCCCCTTACTCATCCCCAACTAGATCATCCCAGCCAACGCTTCGTCTAGCCAGGTCTTCAAAATTTCCAAGGGTGGAGATTGTACAACCTCTCTGGGCAACCTGTTCTTTACTACCCTTCTTGTGAGAAAGTTTTTCCTAATATCTAACTTAAACTTCCCTCGCTGCGACTTGAGCCCGTTGCTCCTTGCTCTGTCATCTGCCACCACTGAGAACAGTCCAGCTCCGTCCTCTTTCAAACCCCCTGCGGGTAGTTGAAAGCTGTTATCACATCCCCTCTCAGTATCTGTTGTAACAAGCCAGATAAAGTTCCATACTCAGATGACAAAGTGATCTGGATACAAGCAGATACAGTTGGCCTTTTGGGTTGAACGAGCAGCACACTTTCCCTTTAATTTTTTTTTTTTTTTTTTTTTATATTTTTAAAAGCATTCTCTCTCTTTAGTAAGCTCAAGAATACTTTCTTTCTGCAGACTCTTCAGTTTCAGGATCATTATAATGTTAAAGAAATTTAGAGCTAGAACCACAGAGGCGAAGCCAGAAATCACAAATTTCAAATTCACTGCTGTTTTTCTGCTCTTTCAGCATGATGATCACTCTGTATGAAACAAAAGCTAGGACTGAGGCACCCAATTACACCCTAAAGGGAGGACTTTTGAGTGATGCAGGGACCTGGTATGAAATCCTGATTCTAGACAGACAATGGGGGCTTGGTCACTGGTTTCAGTGAGCCCAAGATTTTGAGATGTGTTGGTTCCTCACATAGGAGCAAATCCCGTCTCCCCTCACCCCCAACCCAAACACACAAAAGGGAACATAAAGTCATACACTATTGGTGCTTTAGTAATATGGGATTTTATGACTGGAGAATGGAGCTGGCATTGGTGCAGCTGTTTAAGGGGGGACTCAATGCACCTCCAACTCTGTGCATAGCTGCACACATGTGTTTGCACATTATAGCTATGAAGATCTGCACAAACACTGCCCAGTGTCCATCCCCAACATAACATTTTAGGACCAATCCTGATACTCTCTCTTCTTGATGGCAGTTCTCTTAAATAGGGAATACTGCTGATGTAGGGGACGGCTCCAAACGTGCCCAGGGCTGCCTGGGAAAGCCCACACTGTCCTCCCAGACCCTAAAGTATAAGGTTTGAAAGGGGAGGGGAGCCAGTCCACATATGAGAGGAGGAGGCATTGCTAGAGTACAAGGCTGAGGGGTTTTGCTCTAATAGCAAGTGAGGATAGTAGAGTGAGAGTCTCAAAAAAGGACTGGGGATTGCAGTGAGGCAAGGGAGAACCTGAAGAGTGGAAGGGACGGAGGTGAGCCTGGACCAACCCGTATGGGAAGGAAGCTAGAGGCAATCTGTGCAGTGGTCCTTTCAGGAGGATGCCCCCGTACTTAAAATCCAACCATGGGGCCCAGAATCAATTCACTGCCCTGCCACAGATGTCTCTTGTGACTGTGGGCAAATCACTTAATTTCTTGGTGCCTTAGTGATTCTTTTGTCAGATGAGAATAACTATGCTGGCCCACCACATGGATGCCACAGGGCTGGTTTGGGGAGCAGTGATTGACATTGCTGGCTTAGAAAAAAAAAAGCCATTGATTAAGTTAGATTGAGGATTTGTAAAATAAATGTGAGTCTGTACTACTGAAGATCTAGACTAAGCTTTGTAATGAATTATAAATCCTTTTATTAATGCTGTTGCTGGCACAGTCTCACATGAAGTTCACAAGGCTGCTATACATATGTAGCCTGGCACAGCTTTGGGCTAGTCATTGCCTCAGTTCCCCTTCTCTCTGATCAGATTCTTCGCCCTAAGCCTGCCCCAGCATCTGCAGCGACTAACAGCTAATTCATTAAAGCCAAACAGTGTCCCCCACCCCCTTCCCAGCTTCCACGTCAAATGCCAACACAGTAGAGACCTAGGGGCGCAGACAGAAGTGACAATGTTTGCCCAATTTGGCCACAGAAAGCAGTTTATAGCCGTGACCCAGTGGCGATGCGTAGGGGGTGCACTGGTGCACCCCCTCATAGCCGGCATTCCTGGGCGGGGGGCAGGTGAGAGCGCTGGCCAGGGAGAGCGGGCACCTGGAGCCCCCCAATTTTGCTCACCCCAAAGTGCCAGTGGCATGCCGCTACCACTTGCAGATTGGTGGGGTTGGCCATGGGGAACACCCCCCACAGTCTGGATCAGCTGCAGGGCCCCACCCCTGTCACTGACTGGCCACAGGGGGGAGGAGGGAGGGTAGTGCCCCCCAACTCAAGAGGCACCAGTTGCCTATGCCATGACCAAACAAGTGCACAGCTACAGACAGCCTCAAAAATGGCTAACTGGGTGAAAATCTGCCCCCCACATTGCATGGGGGGTCGGACGAAGATGTTTCAGAACAGAGCATGTTCTGTAACTCGTGCCTGCTGTCCTGTTGCTGTTTACAGAAGGGAGGGGGGAGGGAGCAGAGGGAGTTCAGTCTGGGGGGTTTTCAGCCCCCACTGCAGAGTGGCACGGGTGTATTTGACCCCCCGAGGTGAGGAGGGCTCGAAGTTACCCACCCCACTTCCAACACTAGCTGCAGCACCCTTACATCTCTGCTCCCTTTCCACCTCCCCATTCGGAAAAGTGCAGCCTAGCAGGCAGCAGGGCCCATGGCTGGGGGACAGTGGCTGCACACTGGTAGCCAGCACCTGGATTCCCTTCCCCTGGAGCCAACACTGAACTTCTGTTCGTTCCAGGGAGCCGATGCAACCCAGAAGGCTGCCTTCAAAGCGTCCTCAGTTCTCTTTCTGTTCAGTGTTAGTGCACAGTCTAGTGCAGAGGGGTCCTAGGTGCTATGCCACAATGCATATACTACTACTACTACTACTGCTAGAAGAGTGAAAGAGCTGCCCACTCTTTATACCCAGTGAAGCTCCACGGGGTCTCCCTCCACAGTGGCATTCAAGATTTTCTGGTGGGTGACACCAACCAGAGAGCAACAAGTTCAATGCACCTGTGATTTCACTGATCAGCCACTCGGCTCTGTGTGACAACCACAACACCTGAAGGATTTGCTGCAGCTGTGAGCCCATAACAGCGATGTGGAGAGTGGAAACTGCCTGAACCACAGGGGTCCTTCCTCCCCAGACTGATTCAGTGTGAGCCCATCTGAAAGCCCGAGGGTGTCACCAGAAGTGTCTGTGTCCCCTGCTAAGGGTTTGGTTCCACGGATCAAAGACAAAGTTGTGACTTGTGAAATCCTCCAGCAGTTGAACTAAACAGGAATGACAGGCCTGGGTCTGAATGTACCATTTGACTGAAATCATCCACATGCTTTAACTTCCAAAATTAAAGAACCGTCTCTCATTAAAGTTGTTAAAAAAACACCCAAAGCCAGCCAAATGCCTACATTTATTATTATCCTTAACAGGTTTTTTTGTGTGTGTGGTAGCACTTGGACTCCTTAATAAAGCAAGCTAGTCCCTGGCTTGAAGTCAAAGTTTCCCATACAGTATTTGTCACTCTTCCAGGACTCCTGCCTGGCAGCTGATATCAGGACCGGGCCTGAAGAGCTCAGTGGCAACTGGGGTTTCACCAACTTCCAGCACTGCTTCCCACCAATGACTAACTAAACTATGCATTGCAAGCTGAGCTTAGCCCTGTAATGAGCTTGTGAAAATATGCCATTTGAAAGCCACTCTTCCCTTGGATATAAGACTATTAATGGCACGAAATATAAAACAACACAAAATAAATATGCAGGGACCAGGGGATCGTGTTTAGTCAGTACCAAGAAGTTTTGGGTCCGCTCCCCTAGTGAGTCCCCAGTAAAAGTCTCGTGAGTAAAAGTCTCGTGAGTGCTCTAAGGGCTTGATTCTGCTCCCTGAATTAACTAAAGAGGTGCCCATTGATTTGCAAAGTATCAGGTTAAGAGCTGAACTGGGTGTTTTCCCCCTTCCCCCTACTCCCTTTTGGGTGCTCATTGGGTCACAGTGCCGCTACTGACTCCTACAGAGTCCGGCAAGCGGAGAACAGAGATTTAGACTTGGAGGATACAGCAGCTGTCTAAGCCAGCCCCACTCCCTATGCCTGAAGATGCTGTCCGTAGAGACAGACTCATCTCATTCACACTGCCTAGAAAAGAACATGGCTGTATGCCTGCTCCGCATGTTTGCCTCCAGCCAGACTTCTCCTCTCTGCCCAGGAGGATGCCGCGGCTCGAACTAAGTGCACTCTCTGTCTAACTGGGGGCTTCAGCCAAATCGCCCTCCTTGGTAGGATGCCTTATCCACTTGGCTAGCACATTGCTGGAAGCTGGCCTCCCACCTTGGGCTTTCCCACACAGCAGAGTCAGTCCAGAAGGCACAGATCTCTGCAGTGCTAAGGGGTGCTGTGTTTCAACCAGTGCCATGTCTTTCCTGTCTCCTATTTAGGGTGGAGACAGAGCTCAGAGCAGCCTCCAGCTACTGCCCCCAGCTAGAACAAATGTATTCTCACTGAGAAAAGTAGCACTGCACATCCTAACCACAAAAAAGAGTGGGGGAAAAACCCCAAAACAAAAGGACAAGATTAGTAGCAGAAAGTTGATAGTAATTAATAAAACTCAGAAGTTCGGATGCAGAAAACTGATGAGGAAAGCAAAAGGACGCTAAGAGAAATTTATGGCCGAAAGACTTAAGAGCAACAAGAAGGATTTCCCCTCCCTTCCCCCCCAACTATGTGGGAAGGGCAAGGGAGGTGGAGAGGAAGAGGGCAGAGAAACCTAATGTTAGTGGTGACTGTCTAGATGGAAAAAGATGGAAAGATTCAATAAATATTTCTGTTTTATACGTGGGAAAATATGGACAATGCAGTTATATCATATAACAATCAAATACTTTCCATTGCAACAGTGAATATAAGAAGGATACTAAGCAACAGCTTGATATACCATTTGTATAATCAATAGGTCAGGAGAACTGGCAGCCAAGAGTTTTAAAAGAACTGGTCGAGCAACTGTTTGAATATTAAGATTATTTTTCTGTAAGTCTTGGAACGATGGAGAAGTTGGAGAGGACTTCAAGAAAGTGAGTATTAGGCCAATATTTAAAGAGAATGAAGGCAAAGAGCCAAGCAATAATAGGCTTTCTGCCTTTCATTGATCCGAGGCAAAATAATGGAATGGCAGAATTGATTAATGAAGAATTACAAGCAGGTAATATAATTAGTGCTAATCAATATGGCTTATGGAAAATAGATCTTGTCAAACCAGCTTGTTATCTTTTTTTATGAGATTAGAAGTTTGATTGATAGAGGTAATAATGTACATATATGTAAACCTCTGTAAGGTATTTGACTCGGTATGGCATGGCATTATACTAAGCTGGAAAATTGCAAAATCAACACGACACAAATTACATGGATTAAATCAAGGATAACTGATAGGTCTCAAAATATTAATGTAAATGGGGAATCATTATCAGGCAGAAGTGTTTTCAGCGGGGTTCCTTAGGGATCTGTTCCTTAATACTCTAAATTTCTACCAATGACTTGGTGAAAACATAAAATCATGACTGATATATTTTACACGTGTTGCATTGGAGCAATGGCAAATAATGAAGTGAACGTGACACTGCTACAGAGCAATGTAGACCACTTGGTAAGCTGGAGGTAAATAAGGAGTGTGTATTTTAATATGGGCACATATAAAGCCATAGGATCAAAGGATATAAGCCACTTTTCCAGGCTGGAGGAAAGCAGTGACTCTGAAAAGGAGTTTATTTTATTTATTTGTTTAGTTATGTGATGTATATGCCGCCCTTTCCAATAAAGGCTCAGGGTGGCTTGCAGCAAGAGAAACAGAAGAACTTAAAAGGGCAACTAGAATGAATAAAACAAAATAATAAAATACCATGGTAGATAATCAGCTAGACAGGAACGCCCAGAGCAAAGCTGTGGCCAAAGTGGTTAATGTGATGCTCTGATATATAGAAATACAGGCCAAAGGTCTTTGCAAGTCTAGCAGCTCTTCAGCTCTGCCTGGTTAACACGCAGGAGGAAGTGACATAACTTACATTATATCTAGTTACCTCCAATTCCCCAGCCAAATAGCCTGGCACCCATTTACATCTGCATCAGCTGTCAGTCTCTTGCCTGAATCTAGGCTGCAGCAACATACCTTAACCACTTTGTTACTTGGATGCATAACTCAAGTGGGAGTGCTAGGTTGTCCTACCTCTGTATTTGCTTCTGGCCAGAACAGTACTGAAACACTGCATCCAGTTCTGGTGCCCTCCGTTGAAAAAGTGTGTTGACAAATTAAAGCTTAGAGAAGAGTCATAAGGCTGACTAAAAGACTGGAAAACATGCTTTACACTGAAAAACCCAAAGAGCCTGTTCAGTTTAGTGTATGAAAGAGCAGGTCGAGAGGTGACTTGATCATGGTATGACCTCCTCTCGGGAAGACATGTATGATAATAGGGGGTTCTTCAATCAAGTGGACATAAGCATAACCAAACCTAATGGTTTGAGTTAAATAAACCAGAAACCAAGCAAGCGTGTTGAACAAGAAGATGGTATTTAACCACTGGAACAGCTTGGCAAAGGCATGACTGATTCCCCTTCCTTGATAATTAAAGGAAGGGGATAATAACTAATTTCCTTAAATCAAAATGTGATGTATTTCTGAAACACATGCTGTAGCTCAAGCAGGTATTGCATGACCTGGACTATGCAGGAGGTCACATTAGTTGACCACAAAAGTTCCTTCCATCTCTGGGTTGCCAGTGCATTTGCTGCCAATTCTCAGGGCACAATAAATCCAAAGCCTTTATCTGGACTGCGGGAGCATGATACACATGTCATCCCAAACCCACTGAAATCATAGTTTCATAGTTAGTAGGGTTGGAAGGGACCTGAGCAGATCATCGAGTCCGACCCCCTGCCATGGCAGGAAAGAGTACTGGGGT
>NW_017728886.1:9756284-9771474 GCF_001723895.1 Crocodylus porosus | reverse complement strand
GGATCACCTCCCTGGACCTGCTCGAGATGCATCTGTGGATGCATGACAAGGTGCGGTTGGCCTTCCTGACTGCCTCCCCACACTGCCGGCCAATGTTCATCTTGGCATCAATAGCGACTCCAAGATCCTTTTCTGCCTCTGCCCTGATGAGAAGGGAGTTCCCCAGCCTGTAGGTATGGGGCCAGGTGCATCAGCAGATCTCTTTCCATTGGCTTCAATGCATGCGGATCACAGCTATGAGTTTAGTGTGGCTGGGTTACAAGAACAAGTCACCAAAACAAAAACAAGTGAATGTGACAGAGAAATAAATACTGAAAACCGAGAGGGGCAAGAGGCTTTAACCAGCTGCATGAGAAAGCAGCCCAACTCATCCTGCTCTCTTTCTGTTCCAGAGCTAACCTGGGGGCTGACTGCCAGCAGCCCTTGGACGACATTGTGCGTGGCCAGCAATGCCATCGAATTGGCACGCAGCCTCCCAGGGAGTGGGAGATATTTATTCTATAAATAACCTGCTCTCCATTTTGGATTTTTCCTTTGGCCAAGCGCACACACGCAGCTCATGCACTGGTAAAAACTCCAGAAATGTCAATGCTTCAACAGAGGAAGGAAAAGGGGATTTGGGAGAGGAGCACGGAGGAGGAAAGAGGTGGCCAGTGCTGGGAGAGGACATGCGACATACAGAAACGTGCCCACCTCAGGCTTTGGGGGAATTACTCCAGTCCTGACTCCTGTTTCTGAAGTGCTGCAGTTATAAAAAGTGCCTCTGAGCAGAACCGGAGAGGGTCAGCTCCCCAGCTCTCCCCACCTCCAATTCCTCCATATATCCCAGTGTCAGATCAGATTCAAAACCGGAAAGCAGTGTGGGTGCAGCAGCTGAATTGCCCCACAGCTTAGTCTGCAAACACAGAGTTTGTGCCACTTCCTCCATTGTGAACATCTCTGAAGCTATCATCATTTTAAAGCTGATCTGAAAATTATGAAGAGGCCTTTTGCTCCACATTGAGGGGAACACCGACTGTTTCAGATTCAGGGAACCACTGCCCCCAAGCAGCCACAACCTATAAGAGAGGAGGTTTTTGGTTTTTTTTACAGAAAAGACATGGTGTATTCTCGTAGGACTTTGCTGAACACTTGAATTCTGGTCTGACATCAAAGCACCGAGACTTTGTATGAAGCTTAAATTAACTGGTTTTGTTTTGCTATTGATGCTCTTTGCCTTGCAAAGCTCCCGAACACTGGTAACATTCCAGAAATCACAGGTTCTGCTTTTTTAACTGGACATGACAACTAAAAATCAATTAGACATTGATCTCAATTATAGCTGGGGTTTTTTTTTACTTTTATCATGCTGTTTAGTGACCAAAGCAAAAAGCACTCAATACAGCTGGCTTGATTTTAGAAAAACAACTGCTATATTATAATACATTTTGTAACGGTTCCCTGGCCACTGCAGACAATTGTGTAAATAATGTCACTTATCGACCTATATAAAGTGGCTTACTATCAGTGTGATAGGAAACACTCAGAGCAAAAGACAACATAATAAATCATGCAGTTGCTATAAACAATAAGCTTCCTTGCTAGTCGCAATGACTTTCATATTAGTTATCACTATGGACAACCCCTAAAAGAAGTAGTACGCTGGGAAAAAAATGTAAAGGGATGAATACGAAATTCAAACCAGCTTTCACAGGTGTTGCCTTTTGAAAGGCGAAGCTGCAGCAGTTTGTAGCACAGGATACCTGCTCTGGCCCTGCATGCAAAGGTGAAGAGGATCCAGTCCTGTCCTGTGCTCATGCAAATGCTGAGCAATTCTGCACTCCACTATTTGAACCATCAGAAGCTCGGTGCTCAGCACTTCACAGGACACTCATAATCAAACCCTGACCTCCTCAAAGCCAAAGGCAAAACTCCTTTGGGGCAGGACTGCACCCTCCACACCCTGCAAGCTTGGATCCTATATCCCTTGAGTTCCCATGGAAGTACACAGCAAGAGAAAGCACACTGCTCCTCACAGGGCAGCATCTTAAACGTACTACGACGGCATCAATCCTAGGCACATCTCTGTTCAGAGCAAGTTTTCCTTTTCCTGCAGACTCAGAGGCCGAGATCTTCACCGCACATCAGTGGGTGTAAATTGTGAGAATGTGCTATCCAGATTTACACCAGTGGAGGATTTGAGCCATTGATCTCCATGGAAGAGTATGTGTTAAGGCAGTGATTCTCAGCCAGGGTACTACAGCACCCTGGGGTGTCATGAGATCCTTTTAAGGGTACTACACAGCATTATGCAATGTTAGTACTGTTGGGTGAGCAAACGCCTATATGTGATTCACAAGATAGACCCCGAGATTGCAGATAGGGATCCACAGTGTCCAAACCATTCTGGCGCTGTGTGCTCTTTCAGAGGTCTTTGCAGAGAAGAATTGCTCTATTATTTTTGCATAGTTAAGAGACTAGAGACAACTCAGAGATAGCATTTTCCAAGAGGTTCCTTGAGTCTGAAAAGGTTGAGAACCACTGCCTTACGTGAACAACCCTCCTGGCAATTTACTTCACAAAGCCTGGCTGCCACCAATTCCATACAACAAACCGCCAGAATATCTCCTAGTGTTTCTGACTCTCAGTTCCCCTTTCATAGCTGGGTGACATCAATTTGCCTCTCGTTAGAAACAAAAGCAATGGGCCCAAAGACCCAAGTTCTGACTCTCCTCTGAAAATTCAAACTAATCTGGTCTGGACTTCCAAGGCCCAGTAATATTTTTTTTTATATGTGGTTAACTCATCATGTGGTCTTTGGGACTGAAGATGATCTCCATTATCCCAGCCTAGCTTATCCATTGTACACAACTGATCAGGACAATGGTGTCTGCGCGCTGGGACTTGAGTGACGTTACTCCTGATTTGCAATACTGAAAATGCGATCAGAATCAGACTGCATGCACCTGGTAGGAGAGAACAACTCGGCCATTTCTGTTCATTCATTTTGTATTTTTCCATAAAAAGGTCCTGCCTGGTTTCAGTCAGGATCAGAAGTATCAACACATATTGGGACGACAGGCTCTGCCGTGGCCCCAGTCAGGGAGCACCGAGTCTATTGGAGAAATGCCAGGTCTCAGGCAAATTCTAGTACGACTCACAGGCCAAAGAGGCATCTAAACGGCTGCTGCTCAATCAGCTTGAACCACCAAACTTTGGAGATTTGTTCCGGACGTTCCTGAACATTGTGTTCCCCATCCAAATCAACGGTGCCGCACTTTAGCATCAATTGTGCAGGAATTGAGTATAAAACATTGCTGAGCCCCTGAAAGTGAAGTCGATGTTGCTCCGGACCATTCCACAAGGGATACCTGGCTGGAAAAGCAGCATCATTGACACCAGTCTTAATTTAGCAAACAAGGCCATCTGCCATGTAGCCCACACAGCCTGTCCAACATCAACAGCCCTACTGCCCAGTGCTCCCAAAGCAGCACACTTCCCTCCAGCCCGTATCACACAGCCAGTCTGGAACGGAGCTGAAGATGAACGACGCGCGCTTTCAGCTTTGAGCATCACGTGAGGAGGAGACAGGGGAAGAACTGCAGAGAGAACAGGAGAGAGAGAGATTTCAGAAGCCAACAGACAAGGAGGCTTATGAATGTCACGATTGAGCACTGAACAGCAAGGGGATACAGAGCTTGGTACACTCTGAATAGCAACAAGCACTAAGGGGTAAAGTGTGCCGTCCTTTGCTCCTCCCATGCCCTTGGACCTAAGGGAGGGCAAACGTGATGGCACTGCTTTGGAGAGGCCACGGAGGGAGACTGCATAGAGCTGGCTGCTCTATAGGTCAGTGCATTAACGGCAGGTGTGTGCTGCCCATCGGTCACTGCCTGTTACAGGGCTGATCTACAGCCCCCGTGTCTCTTACAGCCCCCAGTCTGGTCTCACACAGCCTTGGTTTTCTAGCACAAGCTGTAATGATTTACACTTCTCGTTCTGACGGCTCTGATTCAATCCCTGGAGTGTCAAGAGAGGTGCAGCCATCACACACGCACTGCTCTCCCCCGACAACATGCTCCTCACTTAATAAAGATCATCGCATCCATTTTATGCAGCCTGACAGCCTGAGAGCTCCTAGGTTAGAATTACTTTTTCACGGCAAAGACACTGCGAGATACATATGAAAACAAGGTTTTAAATTAAGCTCTGATCAAACCGCACGGCAAGGAGTGGACGTGAGGGAAACCCAGGCCTAGACCCAGAGCTGAAGAAAAGAACAGGCCCAAAGATGCTTTTAAGCCACTTCCATATTCTTTTGATCCTGGGACATCCTGGCACCAGGCCAGTCTCCCAGGTAGGTTGTGCTAATCTATGCTGCCTGCCAACAGCTCTGGAAGCCCTTGGGGCTCAGGCGTGCTAGCATGCAGGTATACCCCCAAAACCCCTCCGACGTTGTTAAGCATGACATTCATATTAGTGGTAAAAAAAAGGCAGGCATAGAAGGAGCTATGGTGGCTCTAACCCCTACCTCTCCCAAGGGTGCTCCTCCACAGGGGGCTATCATACGGGGCCTGAATTCTCCAGGCTGAAAGCACTTTGTGTCCAGGGAGCAAAGCTTATACGATGTCCTGCATTTGCTCTGCCTAACACTGGAGTCTTATGCAGCAGATCCAGCAAGGTGAGGGACATGCAACTGTGCCAATCGTGCCTTAAATCTGGATTATTGATGAAGTGCCTTGTACCTGTTGCCCTGGATTATTGATGAAGTGCCTTGTACCTGTTCTTTCTTATGCAAGATTTTTAATTATTTTGAGGTGCCCATAATGGTGCACATAGAGTCCAATAGGGTTGTGACATGTAGAGGCACCAGTGGACTCAGAGCACAGAGTAGAGAGGGAGCAAGGGTGTTTTGGGGCACTTTTGCAGCCCCCTCCTTGATATGGAGATTGGCACGCAACTGTGGACAGGTGCGGAGGGAGAACCTGTACATCTGGGATGTGCAGTAGATAATCTGTATTGGGGGTAGGACGGAGAGAGAACAGTTATTGACCCTTGCCAGCTACATCAGTGAGCTGAGGCAGAGTCACAGACAGGGTGGACCTAGTACCCTCATCTCCATACACGCCCTCCAAGATTTCCCTGTGAGGGTCACAGGAAAGATTCCCACTTACTTTGTCAGGAAGCTAATCTTCATCCTCCTCTTCCACCAAACAAGGGCAAAAGCACCTGAGTTTCATGATCCATACACTGCTATCATCAGCCATGGGCATCTTTGAAAACCAGAATGCAGCCTGAAGTCAGAAGCTTTATCTGAGTAAAAACTGAGTGAAGATTAATCCCACTGCTACTGGATTATAAAACTTCTGGGGCAGGGACAGTGCTTTTAATCTATGTCTGAACAGATCTACAGTGTGGTCTGGCCCATAACAGAGACCACCACAATTTAAAAAATATTACAAATAACAGATAAAAGCTTCATCCAAAGCTCATGGAAATCAATGAAGACCTTTCTTTTTACTTCACTGCCCTTTGGATCAGGCTCTAAGTCTTCCTGATTTAGCTCTTTAGAAAGTAGTTTACAATGCAGTTAACCTATGACACTTAAACACTTTAAACAATAAGATTAGCTTCATGTCATCTAGATCTGTCATTGCCTGATGGTAATCACTCAGTTTGCAAGGTAAGCATTCATTTGACTAGGTGACAAAACTTCAAAAAACTACTTCGCAGTGCTTGTCCGATGAGCGATTAAGCACTGAGCAAATTATAACGACAAGGCTACAACATTCCCAATTTATTTCCTTATTTAACTAACCAATCACAGCAATAAATGACCATAATCATTTACCTAAAAATACCGGGACAAACGCCTCTGACAATTTCAAAAGGGGGAGGAACATTTCCAAAACCCGGAGCCTTATATGCTGAAGTCAAGTAGATCCTTTCCCTTTGGTTTTGCTTATCTCTGGATCAAGCCTTTGCAATATTTCTGACAGCATTCCAGAAAACTTACTTCAGGTACACTCAGCCCTTTCTTGTGAACTCACTTAATGCATTTAAACAGGTGATTTGCTACTGCTAGCTGTTTGGGGAAACGTCTTGTTCTTCTCCGAGGTCTAACTCTGATCTCACTAATCCCCCTTTCATGCTGGTATAGTCTCACTCGGCACGTCTACATGTGCCATCAGGGGGCAGCAATAAATTGCAGAGCTTATTGCTCCTGGGAAGCTCCAGAGCACGTGTCTGCATGTGCGCCCAGACTGCAGTGCACTGAGCTGGGTCAGAGCAGCCCCAGCTGTCAGGGGACCTGGGGGATCAGCCTACCAACCCGGGGCTGCTCTGACCAGGCTCACTGTGCTGCAGAGGGGCTGGCTGGGGCACAAGGTGCTTCAGTGTGGGGCTAGTTGGCTGACAGCCCCGGCACTGCCCCAGCCAGCTGGCCAGCATCTACACATGCATTGCTGAACACAAAGAAAACTCTGCAGCAAGGTAATACCTGTATTTACCAGTCCTACCCTGCTGTGGAGTTTATCAGGTTTGTGCACTCTAATAGGGGTGCACATGTAAATGCCGAGACGTTTACTGTGCAGTTAATTAGTTAACTGTGCTGTAAATGTCTTGCGTAGATGTGCCCGCTGACAGCAATGAAAGTGCTCCCGATTTGTCCTGGGATAAGGGTGAGCAGAATCAGGCACCAGGGACGTGTCTAAAAATCCTTAGTTTCAGTTTTTCAAGATCACTTCAGCTCATTCATAAAATAAAAACACAACCGTGGAACTTTCAGCCTTTTCGTACCAGCATCTCATATTCAGCCACTTAGTCCACAGACCCCAAAGTCCCAAGCTCCCCACATCTCTTCAAAAGAAAACAGCACAGAAACAGATGCACTATTTCTGGGGTTATTCTGGAGTACAAGGAGGAAAGGTTATAAGTAACACAGTAAAAAGAATAAGCATGATCCTGGCTCCATTCAGCTCACAC
This sequence comes from Crocodylus porosus, assembly GCF_001723895.1. NCBI lineage: Eukaryota > Metazoa > Chordata > Crocodylia > Crocodylidae > Crocodylus > Crocodylus porosus. The sequence goes on along the minus strand of NW_017728886.1, from coordinate 9,764,511 downwards.
TGCCTAAGTCAAGACCTGCTAACCTGGTATCCACCGGGATTAGCAGAAAGAGATACTGTTAAAAGCCAATAAACGATTCTTTTAGTAAAGAAGACAACCCTTCTGTACAGATGAGGGTATTTACAGTGCACCACAGGAGCAGCAAAGAAGAGTTAAACAGCGCACTGACAGCGCGTTGTTCCTCTTACAGCTACCAGGGAAGCCTATGTAGAACAGTCGGAGACACCTTTTGTATACTACAATGTGATGACAGTTAGTATTATGCATTCCTTATGGCTTATCGGGAGACCATTTGGGTGTTTTAAAAGAGCTTTTGTGCTGTAAAGTCTATACATACTACATATAAAAATAAATTACATGCCCCAAGCAAAACTTTCTTCATCTAAACAAGGGAAAAGAAGACACACATCCTGAAAGTCCACCATGAATCTCACAATGATGTTCTGACTTCTCCCTTCAGCCTTAAGGCCTGATCCCTTTGAAGTCAATAGGAGTCTTTCCATAAGCTATAATGAGCATTGGCTTAGGAACTTAAATACTGAAATCATAGTAGAAAAATGTAACACATTACTAATTGTTATTACCACAATGCTTAAAAAAGGATGTGTGGGGAAAATTACATGGATAAGCAGATTCTTCTCTCTTTCTTCCTTTCTCTCTGAAAAAGTCTGAAAAAAACCTAACACCATTAGACATAAGGACAGCCGTTCCTGTACAGTATAGAATTAGGTGTTATTTTTATATCTTAATACTTTATCTTTCACATTGCATTTGGCTTCAACGGAAGTAAAAAGCATTATTTGCTTAGTAAGAGACTTTGAGGCTTGTTTTTATATGAGCCTGTGGAATAAATAGCTCTTTCTCAGAAAAATTTGCAGTAGAATAATTAATTATTCCAGACAGGGAAACTGATTGGATAAGATAGATGTTGACACTACAACACAAACTGTCACCCAGAGCAAAAAATTGAGAGCCCCTGGCGTATATTCCAATTCTTAAGAAAGTAGTCAAAATCTGCATGAACTCCACTGAGGCTAAAAGAATCGATCTGGGTTTACATCTGGGGAAAATGAGAGCAGAATTTGACCATAAATGTTAGAAATTTCAGGAAAAAATGCATAAGGATTTAAGGATTTTTTCCCTGGAGAACAGTCTTCATCACAGGTTAACTTTATGGTATATTACAACATTTAAGAGGTTTATTTCCCCAGCAACATTCATACCTACAGTAACTCCCATCTTCATATGAATGGGACTTACACGCCTGCATCAAGGGCAATTAGACCTTTCAAAGTGAAATACTGTTGAGAAGTGTTAAAGACAAATGTTTAAGATACTTGCAGCCCTTTCCGTACCCTTGTATTGTAGATAACACCGGCTACTCTACTAGGCAGTGCAACGATCTCAGAACTTGCATCGCTTGACCATGCTTGACATGCAAAATCAGCCAGGGATGGGAATGCAGCAGAGGCAACATGCTTGTCTGCTGGGAGGAAGGGAGAGCATCTGTGTCCTTCTGCAGAAGCCTCTGTACTAATACAGGGAGCAGCGGTATCCAGCACTCCTCTGCCAGAAGAACAAGACAACCCCTGTGACACCAGAGCCATAACGGGGATGGGAACTGGAGTGAAGGTTAAATGTGAGGAGCTCTGGGACTCCAAAAGGGACAAGCAGGACTCCCCATTTGACAGGGGTGGGGGAACAACATTATCTGAAAAAACCTTTCAAGTATTTTAGGCTGCCAATGTCAGTGAAAGTAATATTCATCAGTACATAAAGCTGCCTTACCCCGAGCACCCAGCTCCATTAAAGTGAGCATAATTATCCTGTTATAATAAGGTAGGTATTTTAAAGAGGCTGTAGTGTGATTTTATAATTGTGCATTATATAACAACCTCTAAAGTGTCAGACCTCAGACTACTATAAATGCCCTAGTCCCTGACTACAGGTCATACTGTGATACTTTAATGATGCATCTCAAAGCTACACACTCCAGGCTGATTTCCAATGAAAATGATATAAATTCTTTTTTTTTTTCTTTTTGTCCCCTTAATAACTGTTACCACAACTCCACCAAGTGAAAGAGGTTTGCAAGGCTCACTTCCACTGTTATTCCTCCTAACCCTTCTGATCTTAGCATCTTTAGCATTTATAGCATCTGGCTAAAAAGTAAAGCCTTACTCCATATGTGTTTGCCCCCCTCCACTTACATGGAGGAGGGTGGTGGTGGCAGGGAATGGCATTGTTTTATATGCGAAACTCAACAGGGTTGCTTTAGATCAGCTCCTAGATGACAGTTTCCTCCTGATCAGAGATATTTGTGCTCACAGAGGGCTAGCACAGGGACTGTTTGGAGGATACGCATGGGTCTGACACAGACCTTCTGCATTGGGGTGACCGTCATCCAATGAAAGGAGCTAGAAATTATCCTTTTTTAATTTATTTGGGAGGGGGGCACCCAGAACTGATTTAGAATAAGATCCTGCAAGCTTTGATTCCCATAACGCTGTAGCACATGAAAGTTTGTCAGACCGGTTACCCGGGCTGTGTGTTACAAACAGATCATAAAGACTGTCGGCACATTTAGGCACCGGGAATTTTTAAAAAAGGGAAGGGGTGTGGGAAGGACTCTTACCTGGATAACAAGTATATTCTGTTATAATAACGAGAGATTAAAAAAAGATCTGGGGAGTTATAAATTCTCTCTTCAGGGCAGGGGCCAATCTCTAACTAATGGGTTTTGAAAGGAACTTCCTCTGGGGAAGCCATTCCTTAACCATCTCCAGCAAAGGTTTTCAAATATTCCTCTGCAGATTCGGGAGGGGGCAGAGGCAGCTTCTGAACCAGAGGGATCGTTGTTCTGATCTGGGCTGGCAAATTGAAAGAGCTTCCTGACCCTCCAGCACTTCTGGGGATCACACACTCTGCTGGTGCCAAAGATTCATTCACTTGAAGCACTCACATTTGAACATGAATTCATATTTTCAAAATGTACCGGGATAAAGTAGAGCCAAAGTTACTTTGGGTATGTCTTGAGGATCATTTTATGCAACAACCTGGATTTAGAGAGTGTTTCGAGCAGAATCATTCGAGCGCTCTTCAGAAAAATTCAGGAACACGCTGGCAATGCTGTCTAGCCCAGTTATAGCTCGGGTCACATCAGCATTTACAACGGAGGAGTTTATTAGTGAAACAACAAAAGTTCAGTGCGACTGGAAACTGAGATAAATACTTCAGCAGGGTAGTAATTGTTATTACTGCTTTCACAAATAATGATTTTAATAATTTTTAAAGGGTCGGGTTAAAGGGGTCACTTCAATCTTAACAAAGAACGTATGTCAATTTAAACAAGCACCTGGGGGCTCTTTAATTATTTGCTGTGTGACATTTCTAGATTAAAAAGGCTTGTGTAGTATAATGGTAAAAGTGAAAAACTGTGTTTTGTTAAGAATATTTGAGACATAAAAGACTATAATCCGCATTTGACCATCGCAATGGTATGTTTCTACCATTAAAGTTAAGGAAACCTGTAACATCAGTGGGAACTTTGTGCACAAAGGGTTTATGAGGTAAGGATATCTAAATATAGAGCTAAGTTAAGGTGTATTCAAAGCGGATACATTGGCAAGAGGAAACGTTGCGTGGTTCTTTCATTGCCTCCTAATTCAGTCAGTGGAGATCAACCATGACATGGCTGTAAGCAATGAAGATCATCAAGAGGAGGTGCAAATAAATAGTGATCTTAATACATGGTGCGCATAATTTGTCTAACAAAACCACTATGTTTTGAATCCTGTTTAAAAAGCATTGTGCACACAATGCACAGGGACTAGAGACCTAAGGCAAAGCAGAATAGCAGAACAAAGCTCTTAGATAGGCACCAGCCAGTCCTCAGCTTTTCCCTTCCCCTAAGAAGTCAAGTACGAGTCAAAATTCTTCCCGGTTCCCAAATTGTCACCCAGGCCCTGGCTGTCTTGCTCCACTCTGCCCTCCTTTGGCTAATTTCTTTGGAGGGGAGAGATTGTAACGATGAGGTGCATAGTCCCTGTTCCTCCCTCGGGGATCTGACCTGAGAAGCCTGTGTATGGTGAGAGCTTAAACCACTGCATGGCTGCCTCCGAGCAAGGCATAAAGCTGGCCTTAAATAATTTCACCGTTATAGGTGCAGTTAGAAACCTGTTCACTGGAGAAGGATTAGGAAATACTGAGCTAACACAATATAAAAATAGGCATATTTGCAAAGGTGTCTATGGCAGCTGCACCGAAACTTAATGGTAACCACTTCCTACAAGACAGCACAAATGGGCTCCACCTGGCCCACTAATATGTGGCCTGTGTCAATTCTGTGACACAAATACAACACAAAGGCAAGAGAGGTTAGGGACATCCCAGTTATGGAAGAATTTTCTATCCCTCCTTATTACTGACTCTAATTAGTTGGAAAGAACAGAAAGGAGAAAAAACTTATAGAGCCAGAAATGTGACCTGGTTTTCAACCTGATTTAGAAACGATAACTTTGCAAGATAAAACCTAAAGAGACGCTGTCAGGTCAAAGTGGGTCTACAGTTTGGGTCTTGAAAATAGAAAACATAAACCAAAATCAATAGAAGTGCCTCCATTTTTCCGTGAAAGAAGCAGAGCTATTTAAACAAACAAAACCAAAAATACGGGTTTTTTTACACTGTTTGCCACCAAAGTTTGCATTCTTATGCTAGGGTACGAGAACACGAAAGTGAAAGCAACTAGAAGTTAATATGAACAAAACTATATTACCTTCTGTATTTTCTTTAGGTTTCAATGTGAAAACAAATAGGACAGTAGAAACTTTTAAAATATAAATCTGTTCACATTATCAATTTAACAGCTAAGGGGCTGATTCAGCAGAGTACATACGCTCTTACTCCAAGCGCACATATACTGAAACGCTCTGTTAAATCTGGACCTCAATGAGTCCTGTGTAAAATAAGTGGGATGTTTTCTATTTCTTTCTTTTTTGTTATTGGAGCCATGATTTTTAAATATGATGAGTTTTTTTTTGAGTACAGGAAATACAGGGAACCCCACCCCTGACAAAAGGCCACTTTATAGGTATTTGAAAACATGAAGGCATGCAACATAACCAGAATTATAAAACTTAGCGATGTCTCTTTAAGGTTGTGCCTGAAATGCTCTCTCTTCTTACACGTATGTTGATCTTTTATTCAGGAAACTGAATGGAACATGCTAAGAAATGAGGAGGTATTGATCCACTTTTGACACAATAAATAAGCTGTTTTGGGGGATTTTTTTAAAAATAGAAGCTAGCTACATTTTTTAAATCTTTTCTCTCCTATGGGTTAAAACAAAAAAAAATTCTTAGGCAAAATTTTGAAACTAAGTCTTTATAAAATATACACTACAATACTGCAAATGTACAATTCCTGCAGCACTCAGTTATTTGCAAAGGTGTCTAGCAGGCTCTGCAGTTCTCTCACCCAGCAGATACAGGGGCCAGCTTGTTATAAGTTAGAAATACAATGTTTTTAACATCCGCAAGGGATTTTTTTCTCCTAAATGAAAAGCCATAGTTTGGTATGAGGAAGCTCTAATGTTAAAGCACAGTGCTGAGAGTGAAGTTATCCCCTGGTGATGCCCTGGGTGATTTCCTTTGTGATCTTGGCAAATTACTTAACTTCTTCGTGCCTCGGTTTTTCTTTGTCCAAAATAGAGGATGTCAACAGCTCTTTCTCCTGCAGAGTTGTTGTGTGCCTTAAATCAGTGGGACCCTCAGAGAAAAAGAAATACTTTTCCATGCTAAAAAAGGGTGGTACGATCTGATTCTTACATGCTTTGAAATCCTTAAATGGTAGGTGCTATAGAAGTGCGAGGTTGGATAATGATCTGCCGGAGGATAGACATCAAGAACCAAAGAGAAACACACACCGCAGACGGGCTCCCCAGTGATGTGTAAGTTCAGTGTCACATTCATGTAGGAATATTCTCTGCATTAACTTTGATCAGTCGCACACAAAGAATTACATAAACTTTACTACTTAAGGCTGAAACCTTTTGATGTGTAAATATAAAAATAACAAAACTTGTACCACAGGCCAACATAAAAATTACTTCCTTACTGAGCCACTTCCCTAAAGAAACGGGGTATTTCCCCCCCCCATATTTCTAAAGCTTTCTATTTATAAAAGCTAGATAGAAAGAGATTCTTCCCAAATCCGCAGTCATCTCTCCCATCTCATACTGACAGTTTTCTCCCAACTTTCCTGGAATCAGCTTATATTTTTTGGCACAGCATACCTGAAATCATCCTCAGCACACCATCTTCATATGCACTATCCTCTTGGCCCATTAAACTAAGTGGACACCCCTGTACGCACGCGCGCGCAAACACACACACACACAAACACACACACACACACACACTTCCTAGCTGCTCTGACCTTTCAGACTCTCTGCCACCAAAAGCTTATAGGATCTGCCACTTCCATCTGTGTCTCCACCTGCCCTGCTTTCCCAGGCCAAAATTAAGGATCAAATATACACGTCTGAAAACACATCCCTGTTTCTTCTCCCGGCTACTCCAGAAGTTACCCTTCATCCCAAATCATTCTGTTTTAACAAAATCACTTAAATCCGGTTAAATGTCAGCAAAATGAACTTCAGCACCTTGGACAAGACAGAGACAGGGAGGGGGAAAATAAGACGATCTGTAAATCAGGCCTGAAAATGTTGAAACTGGACACGAGCCTTTTGGACACATCTAAGGGCCTGTTTATTTTTAGTATTGACAAATCCTCTTTGGATTGCACACAGCATTTATTCCACTAGATGCTCTGTCTTTTGGAAGAGTTACTCATTGCCCCATGTGGAAAGGCAAATAGGCACCTCTAGTTCTGAACATACCTCCCCTCCATGGGATTCAAACACTTCCCTCACTGACCCCAGGAAAGGTTTGCCTCGAGCCCCAAATAGCAACTTCATTTTTCCCTTCTGGGCAAATGAAGACCTGTTGATGTATGTGTCTGTGTGCATGGGCATGTGTATACCCATTCGTTTTCAGAAACACAATCCCACTTCCCACCCAAATCCCAAAGAAAAAATCAGATTTATTCCCTTTGCAGTCACAGTTTGGCTGCATAAGTTTTGCTTTAATTTATCTTTCATTCCCTGTAACACTGCTCCTTGTACGACAAATTGACCCGCTGGGCTGTCTTGATAAAATCAAGATCATTGCAGGCACAATTCCCCAGGTCCTTCTGTGTCTTTATTTAATTTTGTGAGCTTATAACATTATAAGCCTGCATTATTATAATAAGCCTGTATAATATTATTATCATACCATATATTATAACACAGACCTTAATTTGAACGTCTGTGTTCCAGACATTTTAAGGATGGGTATTTTGCAGCCTGGTTTGGGGGGGTTAATGGCATTACTAATATATACATCTTGCCTGTTAATTGCTATGACAAATCAGATCAATACTAGGCTTATTCTTATGACAAATCAATATGGTACATTCTCCCCACTGTCCAACAAATATCCTTTTTGTTTCATTTTTTAATTTCTGATTCACTGCTGGGCTCCCTAATGTCTGGCCGAACGCGGCAGCCGTGCCACGGACAGAAATATTTTCAGATTTTTCTGATTTGTTACGGGGGGTGGGTTTCGGACCTGGAGGTAAGTCTGAGGGTAGCTCAGTGAAGGGGGCAAAAAAGTCGCCCTTCGCTAGCAAAGCCACAGCTTTCCTATCCCAGCATAAGCCGCGCGGCTCCAACTTCCCTCTCTTCCACGTTACATGAGATTCAGCAGCCCAGCTCAACCCCGCACAAACGGCGTGGCACAAACAGCCAGGAGGAAGAGCAGAGGGGACAGGGCTACAGGCGGTTTCATCGCTCCTAACTCTCCTGCCCCACGCCAGACGCCGCCGGGGCCAAGTCTGGCTTCCCAGGCAGGGAAGGGCTCAAGTCCAGCACAGCCCCAGCCAGCGTGCTTGGATTTTTTTATCCTCTATATCTTCCTCCCTTGGATTACCAGCAAACAAACGAAAAAGAGAAACTTACATTGCTTTATTTAATTTTTCCTGCTAAACCAAGAGTCCCAGAGTCACTTCATTGTATCCAAAGAGTTTTGCGTCCCAGCCAGTAACTCCCCAGGGCCGGCCGGCCCGCTCACGGCGCGGCCGCTCTCCCCATCCCGCGCGGCTGCGGCTGCGGCTGCGGCTGCGGCTC
>NW_017728886.1:9727514-9756069 GCF_001723895.1 Crocodylus porosus | reverse complement strand
GAGCCCCGAGGCCCGCGATGGAGGCTGCGTTCGGGCTCGGGCTGTCGTAAGGGCGCAGTGGGGACCGGCCCTGGCAGAGCCAGTGGCACTTGGCTCCTGAGCACTGAAGTCACTTCTGAAAGTGGGACTTAGGCGCTTGGGCCCCTTGGGCAATTGAAAAAAAATGACCCTTCTTTTCATGCGGAGGCAGAAGCGTGCAGCAGGAGAGCAAGCGCGGGCTCCGCTGCGCCCCGCGGAGGAAGGGAAGACACCCTTTGCAGCCTAACCTTAACGTCGCTGTGCTGGTGCTGGCTTTTTGAATATTGATGGCGTTGTGCTGAGGAGCTCGCATATCCGCGCTTGCGGGCTCTGGCGCTTTGGTGGATATTTGCTGGTGCTTTAACAGAACTGATTTTGCCTCTGGGAGCCCAGCTGGGCTGCCTCTTACCCCGCAGGATGTTTGCTTAAATGCGTGGGGCTGACCAGTCAGGAGATGGCCACTCATATTTCAGGCATTTCCCAGGTGCGGGCTGCGGACCAGCCCTACTTTCGTTTAGCTGCCCCCCACACCTACGTACCCCAGCTCATCTTGTCCCAGCCCTCCAGAGGCTGCTGCTTGCCAGCTCCAGTCATCCATCCGGTCGTCACTGTGCCTTCCAGCCGACCAGGTCTAGTTACAGGTCCCCAGAGTCCCCCTCCTTTCTTTATAATCTTACCAGACCTGTACCCAGCCAAGCTCAGCCCCTCATCTGTCCCAGGTAGCTTATCCCTTCCCTCCCATTTAGCCTCCTGCTCTTTCAAGTCCATCCAATGCAACCCAAGGCTTCTCATGCCACCATCTCCCATCCCTCCAACCCTCCTTTACCCATGAACTCCCTCCCTGCTCTGCCCTTAAACCCCCATGTCCCGCTCCACCTGTAGCCACTGCTACCTCCCTCCTTCCCAGGAGCAGTCTGGTGGGATCTCAGGCAAGATTCAGTCTCAGGACAGACATTCAATTCAAGATCTTACACGACAAAGTCACTTCTAAAAATTGTTGTCAATCAGATGTCTGCTAGTGCTGTACTCTTGCAGTTTTACGTGGATCTTGTAACATGCTACAGAAAATACAGAGGGAGCTGGCTGGACCAACTAATGGGAAATATGGGATTATGAGTATGGACAATGGGGTTCAGTGACTCATTTATTACACCTACTGTCACCCTCTCAGCCAGTCATCTCCTCTGGGCAGTCAATAGTTGGTAGCTCGCTGTAAATGCTACATTCTCTACAAGTAAAAATGCCGCACAACACCATCACAGGTGAAGTCCTGGGAAAGAGAAGAGATCCTCTTTTAGATTCATTTTTCTTTAAAGATGGAGAAGTATTCCTAGCCTGCTAAAGTGATAGCTTCATTGATAGTGAAATGAGTGCGGTGTACTTCAAGTTGATAGAAAGCACAGAAGTCGTATTTACAACGTAAACCGACAGGACAAATAAAAGGCAGGGAGGGAGCTGAGAGCAGCTCACCCGAGGTTACGCACTGGTCCGTGATGGAGCTCAGCACAGAACCAGGTCCCCGACACCTAGGCCGGTGCCCTAGCCAGGAAGCCACGATCCCTTCGTGTTTCTTACCATTTTGCAGCAAATCTATAAATGTCATGTTGGTCCCTGTGTTTACATTTCTTTCTCCTTTGTAACATCAGAAGATACGAAATGCCCAGTCATGCAATGTTAGCTTAATGGTAAAACTGGCAGTAGTTACTTGTAAGCTCTGAGGGTAAGGTGCTCGTTGGGCTTTTTTCTCTGTATTTATACAACTTGCAGGAAAATGGGGTCCTGGTTTATGGCAGGGGGTTACAGTAATACAACTAATTAATAGCAAAACACCACAAAAGTAACTGAAACTATTCAGATGGACAGATTAGAGTGAAAAAGCAGATTAGATATTTTCTGCCATGCTAACACCTCTGTTTTTAAAGGCAGCACAAGGTGCTGAGTACTGAAAACATGCTTAGTAAAAGTTCAGAGTGATCAGCAGAAGCCAGCAAAACATGTGTGCTGACTGGGAAGTAGACGTGAGTTCAAACTATAATATCAGCTACTGTCTTCCCTCCCTCTCACACTCTCTTCTCCCAAAGCATGCCTTTCCTCCAAAGCTGTTTCAGAAGGATTACCAGAAAAACAGTGCTGTTGCAATATGCCAATTATTTTTCATGGGGAATTTATTAAAGATTTTGCTTTGTCTAAATGTTCCCACTTTTTGTGCTTAATTTCAGGGGGGAAATGTAAAAAAAAAGACCCAAACAAACCCTGAAAAACATTTTTGGAAAATGGGAGGGTGTCAGAATTTATTTATTTATTTTTGTGGAAAGATAGTCTTTGGTTTCTTTTCCTTAATAAAAAGGCCATAAAAAACCTGAATAGTTAATGTCTTCAGCAATGTTTTTTCTTTCTTGCAGAAACATATGTTTCTGGCAAAAAGCATGTTCTTCAAAGTTTGATTAAAACAAAGATCAGCCGGCTCTCACATATGCAGATAATTCACTGAGATTATGAAACATAAACTCCCTGGTGAACTATAACACATTGTTTTTATTGAGTAAGAAACCCCTAGGTTTGATATTATAGTTATATATAACGTTCAGTTAAGCCAATATCTCCCTCTACTGGGAAAACAGAATATTGTTTCTGGGGACAGCAATCACTTCCAAAATAAAAATGAACCTCACGGAGAAAAATGCTTTTGCTTCTTGCTGCTTTTTTGCGATGACAAGTAGCACCTGCTTTTTTAATATGAAAAACAACAAGTTTTGACTTTTTGCTTTTCCTAAAGGAATGGAAACTAATGAGACAGATATTATAACAGACAAGTGGTGAAATCCTAGCCCCACTGGAGGCAATGGCACTTTGCCACTGACTTGATTGCAACCAGGATTTACTTAAAGAAATCTGAGCAGCGGAGATAGAAGAGTGTTTTTAGACAGGCTTTTGAAAACTGCGTATGTTTAACTTCTGACAAACACTTAAGCCTAGATCCTATTTTGGTGCAAAGATGTCTCTAGGTTAGCTTCTGCTTATTCCAAGCTGTCATGACAAGGCACTAGGCCCGTCCTACGTTGCCTGCGGAGATGCATGAGGCCAGGTTCCTATTCCACCTATTAGATGCCTAACTGGATTTAGCGGTGTAGGTTGTAGCCATGTTGGTCTAAGGACATGGGCAGACAAGGTTCTTTGGATGAATCTGATACCTTTTATTAGACCAACCTAAATAGCTGGAAAACAATTTGTAAGCAAGTCACTGACTGCCTATCTTGTATGCAGCCCAGCCCAGCCTCTGGCTTCTTTACTTTTCATTCCATCCAGGAAGAGCACGCACCAACTGCTGAAACTTCCTCCGCCCGACGAAGGGTTTTCGAACCCAAAAGCTTGCTTAAAGATTGTTTTCCAACTATTTACGTTGGTCTAATAAAAGAGATAAGATTTTTAAATGGGATGCCATTCCACCATGCCTATGCCTAGACAACCGTGAATGCAATAGGTGGTGCATCTTCCACCTTCTCGCTGCTTTTTGTGACTTGGTCTTAAGGCTCGGACAACAGCACGGTACAGAAGATGCGCTCATCACGCTTCAGGGGCTAGAGCACTGTGGAATAGGAGGACTGCATCTAGCGGTCAAAGTCCACCTAGATGTTTAATATGTGGACTAGGATCTGACCCAGAGCTCTCGTGGAGGGTGAAGTAGAATTGTGCTTATTGACTCGGATGCTTAATCTATGGCTGTGTCTACATGTCGTCCTACAGCGACACAGCGATGAGCTACATCGCTATATGGTGTGCTATGGCAACGTAATGATCACATGGGTCCACACGTGATTGTCAGGTACATCGCCATAGTGGCATGCTCCCCTGGTGTTGGGTGCCACTATGGCAGCATAGTGGTGAAATCTAACTGCACCACGCACACAGCGCGGTAACCACCCAAACTGCACCATGCATTAGTACTTCTGAAAGGAGGGGAAGGCGTACTTCCAGAGGCATTGGGATGGGATGGGGAGAGTCTGTAACACTGTGCAGGAACGCAGGACCCATCCGTCAGGTCACCCATGGGTTACGTGCTAGAGCACGGCAACACAGATCCGGATGATTGGTGCTGCATTATAGGAACAAGTGGTAGCACTCGAATCTGATCAGGATGTGAAAGAGTAGCCGTGACTATAAAAGCCAGAGACAGTTCTAGAAATAAGCAATCAAAACAGCCAGGGTAGAGTTATGCAGAAGTATAAATTGCAGTATTGCTTTTTAGTGAAAACCAGACACTGGGAAAGGGCAAATTAAGCAGTGATGCCCCAGTTCTGCACAACTTTATACATGTGCTTAATTTTAGCACTTCGCTAATCCTGCGGAGTCTCACAATGCAGTGGGACATCTCAGAGAACAACTATGACTCTGCAAGTAAGCCTTTGCAAAATTAGAACCTAACTCCAGGCAGGTCTGCCTGCTCTGCTGAGGATGAGGATGGATGGCTGCCTGTTTATAGGGTCCAAGAGTAAAATGAGGAGATCAAACAGTTTGCAATCCTTGATCATGCATGGTATGGGACCAGCCAAACAAACATAGTAGAAGTGAAGGGCACCAGAGAAAAAATAACCCTCCAGTTCACATAGGAAAGGGCATTGCTGGGTTACAGAAAGCAGTTGAAAAACGAAAGCAAAATAAAAAGTTTCTCTACACTAGTAAGAGCACCATATTTTTTTAGGATCTGATTTACCTTCCAATTCAGTGTTGGTTTTGGGGGAGAGGCTTTTTTTTCATTTTGCTTTGCTCGGACACTGGAAATATATTATCAGGTATCACTGTATCACTGTCTGGCTCTCAAGCTAATCCAGAGAACCCGGTTTGCAGGGCACATACAGAGTTAAAAATTAAATAGTAAAATTGATTTTATTTTTAAAATACCATGAAAAAAGGAATTTTTTGACATGACATTCCTTGGGATCCTAAACAAGCTACTAGTGTCATTTGATGCCATTCTGACTGATGGACACAAGGACACAGGCTTGATTTGTTAGATTTGTTACCCTAAGTCAGGATTGCTCACCTGGCAATCACCTAGTGCTGTAGCTAGCCCTGGGTGCCAAGAAACCATGAGAATGGTTTTAAAAAGAATCACAGAATATTAAAGGATTTTTCCAAGTGAGATCTAAGGTAATTCCCAGACCCAAGGGTTTAAGAAAAGTGACTTATGACCCAATCACTAGGGTGCCTATACAGGAGCAGGGAGGCAGCCCCAATGCACTGGAATTGCAGCGCATTCAAGCAGACTCAATTAATCAAGTCTGGTGGAGAGTGGCAATTACCGTGCACCAGCAATTACTGTGTACCATGCAGCCTCCAGCATCTTGTGTATCAGCATCCCCGCATTTCAGAATGGTGGCAGGGATGCTTTATCTAAAGCTCATTCAATAAGCTTTAGATAAAGCGCCCCTGCCACCATTTCGAAGCATGGAGATGCTGATACATGAGATGCTCTGGGTGCTTTAATTAGAGCAGCTTTTGGAGCCACTCTAATTAAAGCCCCCCACCCCTCCTGACCACTCCCAAAGTACATGTATAAATGCTCAGGGACCAACCAGAGCCTGCCCTTTCCAGGCACAGCCATGGAGACATGCCACCTTCAGCTCTTCCTTAGTTCTTGCAATAGCTGCTTCAGAGCTCAGACTACTTGAAGTATTATGCACCTCATCAGAGTCTGACACATTCAGCCTTGACAAGTACTGTCTTTTGGTCCTTCAGGCTCAATTCTTTCTTCTTGGAGTTTCCAGTATAACTCTTTAAAGACGAACTGGTTCAGAGAGGCACGAGCTTGCATAGGTGACAGCCTGTTTCATCAGATGCTTTCATCAGCTTATGTGTCTCTCAAGCAGTTATTCTCTAAGGCTGTGAAAAAGTGTTTGGGACCGACTGAAACTGGGAGAGGCGCATGCAGGCATTTGCTGCTGCTGCCAATGATGTGGGCAGCCTAAGGTAAGTAACTCAGAGGGGCGGGGAGGGAGGGAAGGGGACGTCTGCAAGGGGAGCTGGTGGGAACGCGAGGGGTGTTGGTGCTTCCAGGAGGGGTTGGCAGGTCTGCAGAGGGGGCTGGGAGGTTTGCTAGTGGTGGTTGACCAGTCGGGGGGGGACTAAAAGTAGCCCTTTCAGGGCTGGGGATTGGGAACAGCACAGCTCTGGGGCTGGGGCTGGGGCTGGGCTTTCCCAACCACAGGGCTGTGCTGTGAATGCACGGAGGTATTCCCTAGATTGGGTTAACCTCTTATCCATCTAAAGTTAATTCACCTAGGGTCAACTAGCTTTGATCAGGCAGACTATTTTCTGGGCAATTTAAGCCCTGAAAATCCCTGCATGACTGGTCATGTAGATTGACCTGACCTTTATACCCTGCCCTAACACAGCTACCTACCTCTCAATACAACACTTGTTGGAGGGTTTCCCACCCCGTGCTCCTATTCAGCTTCCTCTGAACCAGGAAGTTCTGGTAGGTCTTTCTGAACAGTCCTCCTTTTCTGGCTCCTGGACTCACAACTCTTTCCCCCGCAGTTAAGGAGTCCCATAGCCACCAGCAGTCAGAGTCTAGTCCCCCTCCACAAAACCTACCTACCCGTTGGTAGGTCCTTCTTGGGGCTGTGCTCTGACTCCTGCAGCTTCCCTCTGCCGTTCTTCTGTCTGGGCTGTTTATCCTTTCTCTCCCCTCTGAGAGTTACCTAAAAGCTAATTTTACAGGTTCAGGTAGAGTCACTTGGTTAACACCTGCTCCCTACTTCACAGCTTGCTTGTTTTATTTTTGAACACCTGTTTTCTTAAAGAGGACGCGTAGTACAGGGACTGTACTTAATCCCTTAATCCCACTGTTCCTTAAGGAAAATGAGCCCTGGGTCATCTATCTTTCAGCTGGACTCTGTCACATCCAATGAAATACTCCGCTCGCCAGGACTAAAAGAGAATCAATTCTTGGAAAGAAAGGAGTGGCTGGATCCCTGGCCCTCTTGTAAAACTTACTCAGTCTCAGAAAGGGCTCCTTAAGGGCACAGTGTTCATTTTCAGAGTAGGAGAAAGCAGCACATGGTGTGCTGTGGAGTTGGCTTCACAGCCCTTTGAAGCAGCACAGAAAGCTGTGAAGAAGGTTGGGAGGGGGAACGAGGGAAAGAAAAGAATTTCTTCTTATTAAACATGTTTAGTAAGATAGCTCCAAGAGACCAACCGATATTAGGCCTCACTGGGCAAGGCACTGTACAGATGGACAGTCCCTTTCCCAAAGAAATTACAGGCGAATATAACAGTCCACATCACACAGCAGTAGCAACCCACTCCTAAAAACCTCCCAACTTCAAAGCAGTGCCAACCAAAACCTTCCTGTTGTGTCTTCCTGTAACCCCATCACACAGAACAGTGGGGTTCACAAGACATGTTGAAGCCCTTCTTGGAGTCACGGGCCCAGAAAAGTTGGCAGTCATCTTGGCCCTAGGAAATCACTCGATTCTTTACATTTGCTGAATCAGCAGGATGCAATCCAGAAGCGGTTACTACTTCCATTGGGATAGATGTGTTCGTTTCCAGGCTAAAGAGCCCCATGGCTCTCAGCCTGTTGTTGTAAGGTCTGGTTTCCTGACCTCTGGTCATGTGTATGGCTCTTCTCTGGACTCTCCCAAGCTTCTCCACATCCTTTTTGAATTGAGGAGCCCAAAATTGGACGCAGTACTCCAGCTGCAGCCTTACCAAGGCTGAGTACAAGGGGAGAATGACGTCCCGGGATTTGCTTGAGAAGCATCTATGGATGCAAGCCAGCATTTTGCTTGTTTTACTGGCTGCAGCAGCATATTGAAGGCTCATGTTCATCTTGTGGTCAATCATGACCCCCAAGTCCCTTTCATCCACAGTGCTAACCAGCATAGCACTGCTGAACCCATAAGGATGCTGCAGGTTTTGCCTCCCAAGGTGGAGAACCTTGCATTTTTTGGTGTTAAACATCATCAGGTTCTTGTTTCTTGAGCCTCTCAAGGTCAGTCTGGATCACCCTCCTGTGCTCAGGTGTGGATGCTTTGCCCCAGAGTTTAGTATCATTGGCAAACTTGACCAGTCCACTCCTGACTCCAATGTCCACATCATTAATGAAGATGTTGAACAAAATGGGTGCAAGGACAGAGCCTTGGGGGACTCCACTGGTCACAGGACACCACGACGATTGACTTCTGTCAACCACCACCCTCTGGGTCCGGCCACGGAGCCAATTCCCCAGTCAGAGGATTGAGGTGGACCTGAGGCCACAGCTGGCCAGTTTTGCCAAGAGATGATCATGGGATACCAGATCAAAGGCTTTTTTTGAAGTCAGGATATATGATGTCAATCTCCTCTCCCTTGTCCAGGTGATAGGTCACCTGGTCGTAAAAGGAGATAAGATTGGCCAAGCAAGACCCACCCGCAACAAACCTGTGCTGGCTATCCCTCAGGATGTTGCCGTCAGCCAGTCTGTTGAGAATGGCCTCTTGAATAATCTTTTCCAAGACCTTCCCCAGGATAGAGGTCAGGCTGATGGGCTGTAGTTTGCCAGATCCACTTTCCTCCCTTTCTTGAAGATAGGCATCACATTGGTCAGGAACTTCACCAGAGCACCAGGAGTTCTCGAAGATCCATGCCAAGGGCTGAGCTATGATGCTTGCCGGCTCCTTGAGTACCCTTGGGTGTAGATTGTCTTCATTAGATTGTCTTCCAGTGGACTTCATTGCTTAAAAAGCTGCATAAGTTCTTCTGGGAATTCAATTTATTCACCTCTTTGACTTCGAGGTATAATGGCACCTTGACATAAACCTAGATGTCAGGATGTGTGTTCTAGGGGTGTGCGAAATGGGCCATATTTGATTTGGATTTGAATCAGGGACAGTGATTTGATTAATTGATTCAGATCACTGTTCCCGATTCAATTTGGCCAAATCCAAAGCTAGAGATTTGATGATGATTCGGAGAATCAGTTATTCAGCCATAAACACAGCTTGAAATGTTTTTTCTGCATACCTCAAGGTACCAAGTGTGGCTCGTGAACGCTGCAATGCTGGGGCAGATGGAGCGTCCCAAAGGAGCAGCGGGGTGGGTGGGGGGCGCATGCTCAATGGCAAACTGGGAAGTGGACCAGAAGTACTTCTGGTTCACTTCCAGGTCTGCCTCCAAGTGTGCTGCCCCCCACCCCAGCTTGACAATCAGCCGTGGGGAGACCCTGGGTGTCCCCCCAGACCCAGGAGGCACCAGTTGCCAACATGGGGAGGCATGGGGGAGCCCCCCCGTGCACTCCTGGCAGACCCAGAAGTGCTTCTGATGTGGAGATTAGGCCACCAAATCAGGATGAATCTCTGCCAAATTGAATCAGGGACTGAAGCTTTGCACAACCCTACCATGTGCATCCATTTTCAATTTCTCTCTTTTAATTAAATGTGCTACAGTGATGCAGAATCTCCCATCAATGACTTGTGGGGAAATACAATAATACCTGGGTAAACTGCTACATTTATTTGTTTAATCAAACCCAAATATATATATATTATGTTAAAATGATTTCATCTAATACAAGGCAAGAATTTTGTGGGCAGGCAGTGCCTAAGTCAAGAAATATGTCCTCGTGTAAAGAATATGTTCAGTGTCCAGTATGTAAATCAGGGATCACATCATTAAAGCAGGATTTATTTCAGCTCTGTCTCCAAAGCTGCCACAAAATAACTCGCCTGCAATGACATTCGATTAGCTGGAGGCAGAGGTGATTATCAGCCTCTCACCCTATGCCGGGAGGGAATCAAAAAGTGACAATCAGTTGAGCTAGTCTACTTGTGGAGTGCCAGAATATGGCTGCATTTGAAAAGGGTCAAGTTAGTGCATCATGTTGTGCTTTTGGAATGACATCCCACTACTACAAAGACTATCTTCTTACCTACTGATAACGGGGGTACCTAGTTCTCAAAACACACGGCATGTCTTACTCATTCCTTGGCAAATACTACTGGCTTGATATGAATGCTATAACTGCTATGGCTAGTGGAAACCGTGTCATAAATAGAGTAGTTTAAAATATAACAATGTTTTCCACTTCAGGACTGCCAATTGGGAGAGGAGACAAAATGGGGGCTCGTGCATTAGGATGTTTGTTAGTCACCACTTCTCATGCCGTGGAACCAAAGTCAGCACAGTTTCTTACCTACCACATGCCCCAAGTAAGGCCCACACCTTGTTTTTGGGGAGGCAGAATGAAGAATTCCCCCTTCCCCCCCACCCAGAGTTATGGCTGCACACAGCAGAACTGAACCGCATCTTCAGCTTGCTCACCCTCCCTTTCCTGCTTAGGCAAAAACTACAGTTTTAACTCTCTCATAGCAGAAGTGTCAGTAGCTCTTGGCTGCTCAGCCAAAAGCTGAAACTATAGCTGCTGCTGATGAAGACCGGACTCCATAGGTAGATCCAGGAAGTTCAAAACAGTTTAAACTAGTCTTCAGGACTGTGAAATAGGGGAAGGGGGACAAGAAAGAGCTAAATTGTAATTTTTTAGCAAAACTGCTATAGGAATGCTAGCTTAATTAGTATAACTTTGAGCCCGCTAAAAAGAAAAGTGGGTTCTTAACATCTGTTGAGTGATGAGCAATTAGCAGGAATCAAGTAGATGATGATAAGACATGAAGTAAATTGACTCCCTCAGGGCTGCCTGATTAGAAATGCCACTGCTGCTTCTGAGCAATAAATAAATAAATAACCTCCCTCTCACTAAGACACACACCCCGATTTTGGAACACTAATTTTTTGGGAAAAGATATGCATGAAATGGAAGTAAACACAGTGGCTTGTGTAACCCAGGTGGTACTCCAAGAGGTACCCCCTCTCCAGTTGAAGGGATCAAAGCAGGTGCACAAGCGCTGTGGGAGGTGTAGGGACGCTCCTCCCCCTACAGAGCAGAGCTAGACCACCGATGGGGACTTAACCATATACCTTTTAATGAAAGAACAGTACTGGGAACATCACCAGTATAAGCCAGGGGGTTTAGGGGACACTACAATGCCCTGAGGGAGCAGGATTTGACAAAGGTTAGACACCTACAATCTTAGACGTATTCATCCAGTTGACAGAAGACAGGGTTAACAAAATATAAAACACAAACAGCAGAACAAACAAAACTGGTTGGAGAAATATAAATGGCACAAAATACAAAATGTCAAATGACAAGGACTATAGGGCCTAGGTACGTGGAGGGGGAGAAAGCACAATGGCCCCTTTCCACTGCAACAAGAATTTCTCCCTGTTGCTTCACTCACCCCAAGTCACCCAGACTGGGACTTGAATGCAGATCTCCCACATGGTAGGCAAGAACTCTACCAAACAGCCACCAGTGCCAGTACTGCACCAAACTGCTAGGGGCCTTGACCTTCCAGGAGCCCCAGCCTCACGTCAAGCTTCCTGGCCTCTTACTGGAGGAGCTGGAAGCAGAGCTGGGAACCTCTCGGGTCGCTGCTCAGATCCTTGCTGGAGCCTGTCCTGCTGGCCACAGCCTCTCGTAGGGGATCCTGGAGCCGCTCCTGTCAGCCACATGCCACGCTGCTGAGGGCCCCACTGCTGCCTGCAGGTCCCACTCCTTCAGGCTCTTCTGGGGCAACTGCTCCTGCCCCGCTGGCCCAGCTCTTTGAAACTCCTTCCTTGTGGCCCCTCACTGGTCTCCCTTGAGTCAGCTGCGCTGCCCCTTTTATCCCCCTCTAGGTGATCCACGGGGCCAATCAGGGGACATGGAGGGTGAGTCTCTGGGGCCTGATTGGTGAGGAAAGGGAATCCCAAGTCCTTCAATCATCTTTTACCCTTTCAAACCCCCCGGGCTAAGTCAGTTAGCCCATCACACTTGGTTTTGTTCGCATTTGCATATCAATCTCTATAAATGGAATTATCAATGCCTTCTGTTTATAGCTTATTTCAAGCCATTTGCTAGATACCTATCCATTGGGTATTGAGACCTAAGCAATTTTAAGTGTCTGGCATAAATAAGCTTGGGAACTTTGTAAGCTTTTGCATTTAACATATGTTGCAAGTGTTTTCTTTAACTATTAAAGCACTTGAGATACAGGATGATTCTTCTTGGGATTTGGATAATGAAAGTAGGGATAGATGCTATGAATAATGAAAGGGATAGATGCTAATTTAAGTCTTGGCTCCTCCTCCAGTTGATGAGAAGGGTAAATCTTTCACTGACTCTACATGGCAGCAAGAGAAGGTCTTGAAATAGAAATAACATAGCATCAGTATTTTTAGTCTCCACTAGAAAGCGTGTCCTACTCCCAGATCCTGAATTCAGATCTTGTAGCACACAAAACCTTGTGAATGCAGTCTAATGGAATAAACGTCAGGGGAGAAGTCTTGGCCCCACTGAAGTCAGTGAGAGTTTTGTGTTGACTTCCATGAGGCCAGGACTTCACTATTGGTCTGAAAAAAACTCTAGCACCAGCTACAAATTTACAGGATTGGCACAGTCCTCTGTTTTCAAGGCAGCTCAGTACAGGCACAGGCTCCATTTTTCAAACAAGACTGTAAACACCTGTGGTGGTGGGTCTGTGCAGATGTTGAATGGCCCCTGTGGCATTTTATAAGAGAATGGGTTCTGTGCTCTCATCCTGAGAGTCCTGAGGTCACTTCTTATGCAACAGACTGAAACTAACAGGCTAGTCCTTTGCTTTTTCATCATAAACAATCAACAGATTCACTAACACAATGGGCAGTTTGCTGTTTATGAAACTAGCCAAATGTAATGTCCAACACATTCAATCCTGTATTTAGATACCGCTTTGAGATGCAGCTAGCAAAAAGAATGCCACAAGGGTGTTCACTTCCATATATTTGGCACTCTGCTTCCTACAATTTTCATTTCAATCCAACATGCTCTTCTTTCATAAATTTCATAGATTGTAAGGGACTGGAAGGGACCTCACAGGATCATCGGGTCCATCCCCCCGCACTAGGCAGGAAAGACAACTGGGGTCAAGTGACCCCAGCAAGGTGACCATCCCATCTCCTCTTGAAGACTTCCACGGTACACGATTGCACCACCTCTGGAGGGAGCTTATGCCACTGTCTGGACACTTTGATTGTGAAGAAGCTTTTCCTACTGTTATGCCTGAAACTATCTTCCAGGAGTTTGTAGCCATTACTCCTGTTTTTTTCCTAAGGGTGCCTTGGTGAACAGCTGTTCGCTGAGCCCTTGACGTATTTCCCTGATGTAGTGGTAAGCTGCTACCAAGTCCCCTCTCAGCCTTCCTTTTTGACACTGAAGAGACCCAAGTCCCTCAGCCTTTCCTCATATAGCTTGCCATGCAAGTCTCTGATCATGTGGATGGCTCTTCTCTGGACTCTGTCAAGCTTTTCTACATCTTTGTTGAAGTGTGGTGCCCAGAACTGGACACCGTACTCCAGCTGCAGCCTGACCAATGCTTAGTAAATTGGAAGAATCCCTTCCTTGGTTTTGCGTGAGATGCATCAACTGATGCATGTCAGAGCACTGTTTGCCCTGCTGGCTACAGCATCACAGTGACGGCTTATGATCATACTATGGTCTATTATTCCCCCCTATGCCCCTTTCAGTCGTGGTGCTAGTCAGTTTGGGGCCACCAAGCCTGTAAGTATATTGGGGATTGTTTGTCCCCAGATGAAGCACTTTACACTTCTCAATGTTGAACTTCATCTGGTTCCGATCCACCCAACTTGCCAGCCTGTCTAGATCCGCCTGTACATGCAGCCTGTCTTCAAGCATGACCACACTCCCAGATAACTTGGTGTCATCTGTGAACTTAGCCAGTGAGCTCTTCACCCCCACATCCAAACCATTGATAAAGATGTTGAAAAGCACTGGACCAAGCAAGCACTGACCCCTGAGAGACACCACTGGCCACTTCTCACCAGGACAACACAGATCCCTTCATTAGAGCTCTCTGGGTCCTACCCTGCAGACAGCTTCCTACCCACCTAAATGTCGAGCAGTTAAGTCCTCAGTCCTTCAGATTTTCCATGAGAACATCATGGGATACCAGATCAAAGGCCTTTTGGAAGTCTAGTCTATGTCGGCCTTATCCCTCTTATCCAGGTGACAAGTTACCTGGTTGTAGAAGGAGATAAGATTGGTAAGACAAGACCTGCCCACAATGAAGCCATGCTGGCTGTCATTCAGAATCCTACCTTCTGCACATAGACTCCTTGATTAATTTTTCCAGGATTTTCCCTGGGATAGAATTTAGGCTAATTGGCCTATAGTTGCCTGGGTCCTCTCTCCTCCCCTTCTTGAAGATGGGCACAACATTGGCCCTCTTCCAGTCTTCTGGGACCTCCCCCAAATGCCATGAGTTTTGGAAGAGTTTTGCCAGAGGTCCCGCAATGACTTCATCCGCTCCTTCAGCATTCTCAGATGAAATTCATCTGGTCCTGCTGACTTATAAATGTCTAACATTTCTAACTGATTGTGCACCAGCTCATCGTCAACAGTAGGAAGATGGTCATTCCTACCATGTCCATTCTGTGCCCTGTCTAGCAGGGCTGTGCAAAGCTTCGGCCCCTGATTCAATCTGGTGGAGATTTAGCCCGATTCAGTGGGTCAGAATCTCCAAATCCAAACTGAATCAGAGGACCCTTTAATCTCTCTGAATCAAATCAGACAGATTTGGAAAGATTTGATGATACAGACATAGACACAGCTTTAAATATTTTTTCTGCATACCTCTAGGTACCAGGTGGCTTGTGAACACTGTGATGCTGGGGCACATGGAGTGTCCCACAGAAGTGTAGGGGGCTCCCCAGCATGCTCAGCAGTACACCTGGAAGTGGACCAGAAGCACTTCTGATCCACTTCTGGGTCCACTGGGGAGTGCACAGAGGGGTGCGCTCAGCAACTGGTGCCTCCTGGGTCTGGAAGGGCACCCAGGGTCCCCCTGCAGCTAATCACTGAGCCAAGGGGTACAGGGATAGGGGAGGAGGGCCTGTGAGCTTCCCAGTGGACCCTGAAGTGGACAGGAAGTACTTCCGGTTCACTTCCAGGTTCACTTCCAAGCACTTGGAGGCGCTTACCCGCACTCCTGTGGGATGCTCCATCTGCCCCAGCATCGCAGCATTCACAAGCCACACTGGTACCTTGAGTTATGTAGAAAAAACATTTAAAGCTGTGTCTGTGTCCAAATCAGCATCGAATCTTCAGATTTGGATTTAGCCAACTCAAATCAGAGACAGTGATCCGAATCAGCAAATTGAATCACTGTCCCTTATCCGGGCCAAATCCAAATTCAAATCAAATAGGGCCTGCTTCACACACCCCGACTGTCTAGCATGCTTTTCCCCTTAGTCCGGTGAAATACTAAAGCAAATTAGACATTCAGGAGAGCAGTTTTCTCCTCAGTGTTGGTAACCAGCTGTCCTGAGTTGTTAAACCATGGCCCCACTCTTCTGTTTGTTTTCCTCCTGTTCCCTACATACCCAAAGAAGGACATATAGATTCATAGATGTTAGGGTCGGAAGGACCTCAATAAATCATCGAGTCCGACCCCCTGCTTAGACAGGAAAGTGCTGGGTTCAGATGACCCCAGCCAGATGCCCATCCAATCTCCTCTTGAAGACCCCCAGGGTAGGGGAGAGCACCACCTCCCTTGGGAGCCCAGTCCAGACCTTGGCCACTCTAACTGTGAAGAAGTTCGTCACAATGTCCAGTCGAAATCTGCTCTCTGCTAGCTTATGGCCATTATTTCTTGTGACCCCCGGGGCACCTCGGTGAGTAAAGCCTCACCAATTCCCTTCTGCGCCCCCATGATGAATTCATAGGCAGCCACAAGGTCACCTCTCACCCTTCTCTTGCGGAGGCTGAAGAGGTCCAGGTGCCCCAGTCTCTCCTTGTAGGGCTTGGCCTGCAAGCCCTTCACCTCTGGACCCTCTCCAGGTTATCTACATCCCTCTTGAAATGTGGTGCCCAAAACTGCACTCAGTACTCCAAGTGCGGTCTGATCAGTGCCGCATAGAGGGGAAGCATCACCTCCTTGGTTCTGTTTGTCATGCATCTGCTGATGCATGATAAAGTGCTGTTAGCTTTTCTGATGACTTTGTCACACTGATGACTCCCTGGTCCAAGTCACTCATGAAGACATTGAAGAGTATCAGTCCAAGGACCGAGCCCTGCGGGACTCCACTACCCACTCCCTTCCAGGTCGATACCAACCCATCCACTACCACTCTCTGGGTATAACCCTCTAGCCAATTTGCAACCCACCAGACTTCTTTTTGTCCTTTATTTCTGTTGCTAGTTTAAATTCAGTCACTGCCTTAGCCTTTCTAATCTGCTCCCTACAAGTGCAGGGAGCCATTGCCATTGTTGTATAGTCTTTCTTAGGGACTGTCCCAAGCTTCCATTGTTTGTACGCCTCTTTCTTGATCAAGAGGACCATGATTTCCCTATTAAGCCAACAGGGTTTTCCAGCCCTTCCGACACCTTTCCTCCTCATGGGAATGGACTTCTTTTGTGCTTCAAGGATCGTGTCCTTGAGAAACGACCACTCTTCATGCACTCCTTTCACCTTTGGTCCCTGGTCCCGCAGCACTTCCCCTACTATTGCCCTGAGCTTGTTGAAATTCACTTTTCTGAAGTCCAAAACTTCAACCCTGCTAGCTGATTTGCCTGCTTTGTGGTGTTCAGTGATGGTTTCATGGTCGCTGTCGCCCAGGTTACCCTCTATATTCAGGTTGCTTACCAGATCTTCTCCCTTGGCCAAGACAAAGTCTAGGACAGCGTTACTTCTGGTTGGCCCGTGCACCTCCTGAGTCAGGTAGAGCTGTCTGATATGGGTCAGGAAGCAACACGACCTGTCCGACTTTGCCAAGTGTTTCTCCCAGGAGATGTCTGGATAAGTGAAGTTGCCCATGCCGATCATATACTGTGCATGCACAGCTTCTGCCAGTTCTCAAGAAGACTCTAGATCAAGCTCCTCCCCTGTGTTTGGTGGTCTATATTATACACCTACAGTTAGGTCTCTCTCGCTGCACTGCCTCCCTCTCCCCACCCCTCCACTATAGTTTAACCCAGAGGGTTTCAAGCTGCTCATCTTTGGGGTTGATACTGGCCTTCAAGGAGTACTGGCCTCCCAGTGTACTGCTCCCTTATAAAGAGAGCTACACCTCCCCCTTTCTTCTCTACTCAGTCCCTTCTGTGCAGGGTGTAGCCCTCTATGGCTACATTCCAATCATGTGAGGAGTCCCACCAGGTCTCCATAATCCCTACTAGATCATAATGCCCACTGGAGAGTATAACTTTCTTCCAGTACATTGACTTTACATTTAATGTGAACTTATTCTTTTTCCTACTTGGCTTTCAGTCTAGTTAATTGTAATTATTATTATTTTGTGTTCATACACTGTTATTTCAATTTGTGTGAAGTGCCAGAAGCCAGGAATGAGGGGAGCAAGGACCCTATGCAGCAAAGCAAGAAAATATGCGCAAAACTTAAAGCACTTTGGCAATTCGACACAGGGCACATCTACATGTGCTATTAATGTGCTGTAAGATTTCTCCATAGTAAAATAGCGTGCAGTAAGCTTTTCCTAGAAGCATGTCTACATGTGCATCCATGGAGAGCAAATTTTCTCCTGATGGGAGCAGTTCAGTGCAGAGCCCCCTACAGCAGCCAGGACAAACCCCAGGTGCCAGCCCTGGGCTGGCAGCGGGCACCAGGGTCAGGCCCGGGCTTTGGGAGGATGGGGGAAGTTGTCTTGCTTCTGGGGCAGCTGCCTCTTAGCCCTGCACCTCTATCTACTGATCAGGGGCTGGGGCTGGGAAACAGCTGCCCAGAGGAGGGGACAGTTCCCCTGCCCCTGCTGCCTGGGGTGACCAGAAGCAATTTTGCTTCCAGTCAGCTGTCTGCGTGTGCACTACTGCAGAGTAGGTAGTAGCCAACTGTGCAGTAGACTAATTTACTGTACAGTAAATGCTGCACATGTGTAGGTAGTGACGCTTTACTGCACAGGAGATTAGTCAACTACTCTGTAAAGCATCTCATGTAGACATGCCCACAGTTCCTTCAGACTACCTTTGGGCCTATTCCCATTGACTTTCATGGGAGTAGGATCAAGCCGAATAAGATTAAGGCTTGGAGCTTAAGACTGTTGCTTTAAACTTCTAAGATAAATGGAACTCACCTCCTGGTCCTGGTCCTGTTCCTGTATGACTTTTATTATGCAATTACTCTTAAATGGCATTTTAACTCTTCTTGGCATTTCACTCTACATTCTGTATTCTGTAGTCTATCTACTTGGTATTTTTATTAATAATTATTAATTTTCTTATGGGTACAGGATATGGTACCAAACTAGACTTTGCATAGTCAGGACCGTGTTTATTTTAGTTTTCCTTCATCCCTCTAATCATCTCCATCAGACCTTCTCTCTCCTATGGTCCCCTTGACTGCTTCCCCCTTTTCCCAGGTGTTGTCTCCCTAGCTGCCAATACACTCCCAATCTTCAAGAGCAACTTGGGTCCCATTCAATAACACATGAATTCACACAGGTCTATTGTGTATATTTGAAGAGCACTCAGCAATGGACTGAACATATCAAAGGACCAGGCACAACCCCTACCTGGAGTGTTTACAGCCAACAGTTCTTATCCCAAAATTGCAACCACATGGTTGAAGAACCCAGGCAGAGCCCCATTGACTTAAGTGGGGGTTCACATGAGATCTGGGTCCCAAAATAAAAGCAGAAGGCAAACAGTCTGGTGGGGATGGGGTGATGATGGGCAAGAGGATAGAACTATAAAATAGATCAATAAATCTAGTGATGTCTGGGTGCAGTTTGGTGGTTTGGCCAAACAAGCAGCATTACTGATATAGGGCTTTTTGGAGCATGGATCGATACAGCCATTGGTCAGGGCATATAGAAGATATACAAAGGCCCATTAGCAGCAAAAAACAAAGTATCCCTCAGTCCCAGCTTGAGCCATAGACTGTGCTGTCCACAAACTAGACCATACAGAAATGCTGGGAAAGTTAGGAGTATTAGCTTCTAGGTACATCAGAAGGCCAACCGGTGGAAAACAAGGGATAAGATCATTACAAGATGCCAAAACAGAGCTCAGCATTTCCTAATAAACAGGTCTCCCAGTCTAGTGGGCAGGTCACAATGTCTGGTAAAAACTGGACGAGAACGATATCACCTATAGATGTTTACTGACTGGTGGAGCAAGGAAGTACATTTTGTAAACAGTTGTTTTGATCACTGTACAAAAAGGGGGCTGAGAACACTGAATCCTTTGCACTGTGATAGTGGCCATATTTTATGTGGTGCCATGTCTCAAATAAACCTTGTTGGCACCGTGCCTGACATATGATGTTAGTATTTGGTTGTTTGTGACCATTAAACCCCAATGACTCTTTGTTATGAAGAACCACACCTGGTGGCCTCTTTATTACAACTGATGAGGTCAGTAGAAGTAATATAAGATTCATTGTAGGTACATCAGCATTTCTGTATGGTCTACTTATCCTGACAACATATGCACAGACCATCCAAACAGAAGGAGCCTAACGTGACCAACTACTATCCACCCCTGACCTCACCAGACATGACGGGGTCTGACACGGGTGACCACAACTATCAGGAATCCAACAGCTGACTGAATGAACATTTTTTTTAGCGTGACCCATTGCTTGTTTTAGCGTAACATTATTTGTTTTTTCAGGGGAAAGTTACAGTGAATCTTACACCATTTTTTATAGCAAAAGCTGCACGTGCAAACTTAACTAGAGTGGGGCTGCTAGACTACAACTCCAATATGAAGGTAAGTTTAGGGAAAAGAAAGGGAAGAGCATCCCATTAGGAAATTAGCAGCTAATACAACAGGACTGGGGAGGGGGGAGGAGAATAACTCCACTGAAGTCACGGGCCTTCTGCCAGGAGAGAATTTGGAATATAGAAATCCTTTGATTCTTGCTGGGTGCTGTCTTTGAAGAAGATTTTAAGCAAAACTTTAATTGCTCTAGAGGCACTCAGCAATTTCATAACTCTATTAGTTCTCTAGTAAATAGGCCCTTTAAGAAATGTATTGCTCTTTAATGGAATTGTAGCTCCATGTACAAGAAAAAAAAGCTCTCCAGTCAGGTTTACTTTCCAAGCTGACCTTCACTCTGTCGGAGCCTCTCTGGATATTGAGTGCATCAAGTAAAGGCCAATTTTCTAACAGGGTAGCACTTTTTCATTCTTTTCTCCCTTTGAAGCCATTGATTTTGGGGATGATGTTGAATATGACAGGACTAGTGCTTCTGCCAGCTACCTTGAAGGGAATCACTAGCTTTCCCATAAACAAATCAACCACCAGAGACATGATGCAGGACTTTGACCACTCCCTTTGCACTGCAGGAGAGCTATGCTTCTCAAATGCCTCTTTGAAAGCATTTTGGGCCCCGAACAGAAAGAATAGAGACCGGGAAAGGAGCCTCCTACCGTCTGGCGCCAGGCATTCCTTTTTAGTTCAACTCTTTAAAATTCTCTAATTTTGTTTCACGGTGCTGTTCATTTTAATATTGAAGTCAAGGACGACTTTGAGTGAAAGATCCTCAGCTGGTAAAATGGAAGCACTGAAGTCCATTTACACTATTAGGTCCAGTTCAGTTATTAGGACCCGGCCTTTTAATGCACTTCACGTCAACGCATCTTTGTAAGCACCGTGACTTTAAGTAAATGCAAACTCCTCACATTTGAAAGTTAACAACTCAAGGAGGAGAACAAACAGGAAAGTCAGAAGCAGAGCACTGACAGAATAACACCCCAGTTTTACAAGCTATCAAATACAATAGGTCATCATAAAAAAGCAGCACGTCTTGACAGCCTGGCTATAACTATATCCTTGGCAACCATTTATCCAAGGAGGTTAGAGCACAGATCTTTACACGTAGTCCCTTCACCCTCATTAAGTATAATGGTCTTTACTTTATGACCATTTTATGGATTTAAAATTAGTGCAATTATTTTGACTTTAAGGGTTCCTCAAGGGTCTAAATAGAATAATAGGGAGGAAATGGTCAGGAGGCAAGGGATTTTTTGTGATATCTTTTATTGGACCAACTATATAGTTGGAAGAGATGTTAGGCAAGTTTTCAGGCACAAAGTGCCCTTCTCTATGGCAGGGAGAGAGTCAGTCTGCTTCCAGAAACTAGACACTCTTCTGTATCTCCCCTGAATATAGACCATCCAGCAAACCCTTGGTGGAATAGTTTTCCTTAGCTATAAAGGAAGCCATGGCTCTTTTTATTTTACATTCTGCTAATGACACTGTGAGACTAAGCTCTTCCTGTCAGGGATGGCTGTGTGTTTGCATAGGACCTTACAGAACAAGTCCTGATCTTAGTTCAGACCTTTAGGTAATACCCTAATATTACCATAATACCAAGTTCTTATACAGTGCTTTTCATCTCTATATTTCCAAGTGCTTTATAAAGGAGGTCGAGCAGAGAAGGAAGCCCCTTGCCAGACGTCACCCAGATGGCTAGCAACACAACCAGGAACTCCAGCCGGTATCCCATGTTCCAGTACAATACAATATCTACTGTGTTGGCCTGTGTTTATTTCTGCTTCTAAGTGACTATTTGCCAGTGTTTTTTATAATTAATACTTTAAATGTTTTGTGAAGTATAAAATGTCACTCTAGTGCTCACAGTTCCTTTGTTGCATTGAAATAACCTAACTAATCATGACAACTAGCTAAGGTAAAGACCAGTTCAGTATTCATCTGTGCTTTAGAGGAAAAGTTGGACCCCTTAGGTCAAGAGGTCCTTACCTCGGTAAGTCAATAAACACTAAAAGCTACTAGTAGGCTACTGATCCCTGGAGGAAAAGAACCAGCCCTTTTACTTGCAGCCCTTTGCTTTAGGTTGCTCTGTCAGTGTGCCTGCCTCAAATAATACCTCTCGATTTTCCAGCTAGATTTGAATGGATGAGATTTATCCATAGACTTCCATAGATGCAAGCAGGGCTGAGGAAGTGATACTTCTTCTCTACTTGGCATTAGTGGACCCCAGAAGAAGTACTGTGTCCAGTTCTGGGCCCCACACTTCAATAAAACCCATGGAGAATCTTGGAAGAGTCCAGAGAAGGGCCACAAGAATGGGTAAGGGCCTGGAGGACAAACCTTACGAGGAAAAACTAAGGGATCTGGGACTGCTCAGCTTGGGGAAGAGAAGACTGAGGGGGGACTTGGTGGCTGTCTATAAGTATGTAAGGGGTGAATATCAGGAGCTGGGTGAAAAAAAATATTCACTAGGGCACCACAGGAGAGAACAAGGAGTGATGGCCAGAAACTGTTAGAAGATGGTTTCAGGTTGGATTTAAGGAAGGACATCTTTATGACAAGTCACCAGAATCTGGAATAGACGTCCCAAGGAGGTGGTGCAGTCGCCAACCGTGGAAATCTTCAAGAGAAGACTGGACAGACACCTTGCTGGGATCATTTGATCTCAGCAGTATTTCTGCCCAAAGCAGGGAGGTTGGACTCGATGATCTTTCGAGGTCCCTTCCAGTCCTTCGCTTCTATGATTCCAACATGACTGGTAACATACTGAGAAGCTAGCTAATTTGGGGTGCTGTTACAAGTTGTTCTAAATTTGTGGCATGTTAGGCAGTGTTAAAGTTAGAGCAGTTTCAGAGAAGTCACAAAACAAGGCTTAATGTCGTCTCTGACCTGCACAACTGTGACTTGCTACTAGGGGGCCTGGTAAGCAGAGGCATAGCCAGGAGCCAGGATTCAATCCCACTTCTGGAGGCAGAGTCCCCAGGGACTAAGTACAGCAACAACACAGAGCCCAAAGAAGCATCCTCCCCAGGCTCTTCATTTTCATTACACTCAGCACTAGGCAGCCCTTCCCTTCCTCTCCCCTGGAAACATGGGAGGTTAGGAGGGAAGCCATGCAACCCCCACCCCAATTCTCCTGGCTAGGGGAGAAATGCCTACACATGAGGCAAAGGATTACTCCTTTGAGGGGAGGGTGGCATACCCTGCCCCTCAGTCACTTGGGGTCCTTGGAGCTGGCAGCAAGGTCCTATGTGGGGGAGGGTCCTACCTACTGGATGCAGGTAGGGGTGCTGGGTTGGAACCAATACTACCCCCTTGTCAGCAGAGCCTGGGAGGTTGGAAAGTTTGTCAAGGGTAGAGCAGCTGGAAACCAGGCATCCTGGGCTGCTGGATGCCTGCAAATTGGTTGTTTTATTTTTGTGGAGCAAACTAACAATACCCTAGCTTGAGCTAGGTAGAATGACTCAGAGGTAACTTGCCTGAAATGGCACAATTTTAAGACACTTAGAAGGTATTTAGCAATTTAACACCTTTAGTGTGGGGACACTCCTGTTTTAAGTGCCTCTACAAGGTTTTAACACCACCCTTAGACTGCATGTTCTTGGTTTTAACTGAGCCTTACTGAGTTAGCCAACCCGGACTGTTTTCCTGGCACAGAGTCCTGAGGCATAGAGATGAGGCTTTTACTGAAAACATGAACAAGGCTACCTTTTTTTTTTTTTTAGCAGTGCCAAAGACTTTGTGCCTTTCCAGCAGGTACTTACATACCATGTTGCTGAAGAATCATCTGCTTGAAATGGAGAAATGAGCTTGATGATCTGTAGCACAAGACCAGTTACGTTCCTTGCATCCTTTTCAAACAATATTGTCCTCAGAATTGTGTAAGAATTCAGATGTGTTGAGATGTCCATCCTGACGATCAGCTTCTGATCAGTTAGCTGTTAAATAAACATTAAGAATGAATTAGGAGATGATAGAAGTGGATGAGCCAAGATTTTTTTGTACAAAATTGCTGCAATTTCTGGCTGAAAGCAAAGCAAGAATTGTTCTAAGTGTCTATACATAAGACCAACTACCCTAAGAGCTAAAACAGGTCTTCTAAGGTGAAATCTTAGGAGAATTGTGCTAGTATTTGGCAAATCAAATGATCTGTTATTTTTTACTCATTTCTGAAATAAAGATTGCTTTAGACAATAACTTAGAAGACAGAGTTTTGGAAGGGCTATAATTTTTGTTTTCCACTTGGTTGCCTAAGCTCATGTCTCTGAAGCCTTTCAGCAATGACTACTCTGCAACATGATGAGAAAGTCATCTGGAGAAAGGCAGGTATGTATTCTTCTTAGGCAATCCCTTGCAGTCAAAAATGATTGCCTTCCATGACTGTCTTACCTGTGGGACCAAAGATGGCTGATGAGGCTGATCTGAGACTGACAGGTTCTGTTGCAATTGAGGCACATGTTTCTGGGCGGGGTGGGTGGCTCAGGATTGTTGGATCGGTCCATGACACACTGTTTTGCTGCTCCCGCTTTTGTCTCCTGTTGTTATCATGAGGGTTCAAAGTACGGAGATCCTTGCAGCAGACTCTTCCTCCATTTGGGGGAGTCCTGGGTGAAAGTCTCACATGAGTTGATGTCGATGTTGCATTTTTTCAAGTTTGCCTTGAGGATGTCCTTGAAACGCTTCGTCTGCCCTCCTCTTGAGTGTACACCTTGACTTGCTGGGAGTATAAAACTTGCTTTGGGAGTCTGGAGTCAGACATCCAGACGATGTGGCCAACCCAATGAAGTTGATGTCAGGTGGTTATCATCTAGATGCTCATGGGGTTTGCCTATGAGAGGACACTAATGTTGGTGCATCTCTCTTCCCACTGGATTCAAAGGATCTTTTTTCCTTTAAAGGCAGCATTGATGGTACTTCAGAAACTTGAGGTGCCTCCTGTACATTGTCCACATCTCAGCTCTATAAAGTAAAGTGAGGATCACAACTGCTTGATAAACCATGACCTTGGTTTCAGATCTGATGTTCCAGTCTTCAAATACCCATTTCCTCAGTTGTTCAGAGGCTGCACTTGCACAACTGTGATGATGTTGGATTTCTTCGCTGATGTCAGCCTTCTGCAAGAGATGGCTTCTGAGGTCTGAGAAATACTCAACGTTCTCCAGAGTCTCACCATGAATCTAAATTACTGGATCCAGGGACTGCTCATTAGAAGTCGGTTGAGAGAGGATCTTAGGGTTCTGAATGTTAAATGTCAGTCCTATTTTCTTGTATGCCTTGGTAACTATGTCAATGATTGCCTGAAGGTTTGCTTCTGCATGAGTACACATTACGGCACCATCAGCATACTGAAGCTCAATGATTGAGGTTGGGGTGATCTTGGTTTTGGTTCGGAGTTGGCCGAGATGAATCAGTTTACTACCTATTCGGTAGTTTAGCTCCACTCTGACTGGAAGCTTGTTGGTGGTCAGATGTAGCATCTCAGTAAGGAATATTGAGAAGAGTATTGGAGCCATGAGACAGCCTTTCTTAACTCCCATCTTAACCTCAAAGGGATCTGTGATAGATCTGTTACTGTGAATCATGGAGCAGGCAAAGAATGGTGACAAATTTCAGTGGGGATCCATAATTCAGAAGGATGCTCCACAGCACTTCTCAGTTGATAGAGTTGAAGGCTTTTATGAGGTCAAAGAAGGCCATGTAGAGTGTGTCAGAGCAATATTTTGATTAGATGCTGCCAACACAGAAGATTGAGACTGACATGCATACTGGACTCTGAGTGGAAATTTCCAAGGCTCACCCACCCCTTGCCCCCTGGGTGACCTGCGGACCTGTCAACCATTGTTGGCCTACTTTCCCCACAGACGCATGTTCACATTGTGTCAGCTTCTGACTGAGAGCATGCTCAGTCAGAACCTGACATGAGGTAATCTGACTAGAAATTTATCTGAATTTAGTGGCCAATCAGAACGCTCTCCACAGAGAAAAGTTCAGTGAGCCCCTCCCTCGGGGGGAGATCGCGTTAGCTGGAGACAGAGGCTGGTGCTCCAGGGACTGTCTCTCATTCAGGACCCTAGCCCTATTGATCTCCTCCCTCAATTTGGCACTCTGTGTCCTTAACTGATAAGTGATTGCGGCTTTGATTATTCGGCTTTCGATTGACTTCTCGCCATCCTTGACTACGGTTTGGATTCTCCTTATACTGACGATTCTCCGGTTACTGGACTGTTTTCGCTTTGGCCTTGACTTCGCCTCCGGATCACCCTCGGTACCTCGACGTGACTCTACTTACCTGGCTTTCGACCTCAGCTTTCGTCATCGACCATCCGTTTGTCCATTGGACTGGTGTCACGACCCCGGTTATTGACCTACGTGTTACAGTTTTGTTTGTCTGTTTACCCCCGTTTATGAGCTGTTGACCAGCCCTGGGACTTATCCGACAGGCTTGCCCTGTCGGTGAACCTCATGGGCCAACAGACCCCTTTGTTGTTTATTGTTGTAATCATCACTGTAACTGAAGAATATCTCACCTGCGCTCTACTAAACGTAAGTTCAATAAAAACTCCCCTTGTTTATACCCGCTGCGAGTCTCCTCCTCTGAACTCCATGCCAATAATCCCACCTGTCCGTATCTGACTGCCACCCCGGCCCACCATGACCTTGGGGCCCGATTCATTCTGTTTGGTTTACCCCGACAGAGTGGTATGTTGTTTCTGACATTTTTCCCGCAGCTAGCAAGCTGTGACGATCATGTCAGTTGTATCTCTTGATGCCCTAAATCCACATTGAGATTCCAGGACCTCTTCAGCAAGTGGAAGGAGATGGTTCAGGAGGGGTCTCACAATGATTTTTCCTGAAGCGATCCTGCTGTAATTTCCACAGTTGGACTTGTCTCTTTTCTTGAAGATTGTCACAAGCATGGTGTCCCTGAGGTCATCTGGGATTTCCTCATCATTATAAACCCTTAAGATGAGGGCAGAGAGCTGTGATGTGTGCTGTTCTCCCCCAGCTTGAAAAGTAACATGATAAGAAAATCATTTAGAGGAGAGTATATATCTCTAGCCTTTTTAGTTTCTGTAGTGTGACAGCTACTCCGTACCACTTATCATTTTGGTTGCCCTTCTCTGTACTTTTTCTAATTCTACTACTTCCTTTTTGAGATGAGGAGACCAGAACTGTACCCAGTATGCAAGATGTGGATGCGCCATGGGTTTGTATAAACACATGATCTCTGTTTCATTTTCTTCTTCCTTCTTAATGATGTCCAGCATATTTGTGGTGTTTTTTGGTTGCCACTGCACATTGTAGATAATTCCCTAGAAAAGAATCAGCTTAATGACTCCAAGGTCTCTTTTATCAGTTGGAATAACTAGTTCAGAACCTGCATGTATACATAGAGTTGAGGTTATTTTTCCCCATGCACACTACCTTGAACATCCATAATTCATTTGCTATTTTTTTTGCTTATTCACTTAACTTAGTGACATCTTTCTGTCTTGCTTCTCCATTGACTTTGACTACCCAGAAAAATTTAGCATCATCTACAAACTTGGAGGTGTCACTGTGCACCCCCATTTCCAGACCATTGGGCCTAGCATAGGTCCCTTTGGGATCCCACTTTTGACCTCCCTACAACCCCGTGCTTCCTATCTTTAACCAACTCTCAACCCCTGAATGACCCTTCCCTCCAATCCTGTGGCAACTCAGATTTTTAAAAGCCTTTGCTGAAGGACATTGTCAAAAGCTTTTTGAAACTCCATCAGTTGGACCCCCCTTGTCTGTGTTGTTAACAACAACAAGAGAGGCAGCGAGCTGCTGGGGAGAGATGGCCTCCACCTCCATCCCCTCAGGAGGAGGCTCTTTCAGCCAGACTGGCTGACCTGCTCCACCGGGCTTTAAACTAAGCCTGTTGGGGGACAGGGGGACTACCACCACTGCTGGCCCACCGAGCAACCCTTGCAAAGCCAGCAGGCCAAGGCACTTAAGGCAGCCTACCCCTGCCCCAGCCCTGGTACAATCTGTGGGCAAGGCAAGAGCCCCCAAGGGGACACTTGCCTGCCTATACACAAATGCCAGGAGCTTGGGGAACAAGCAGGACGAGCTTATCCTCCTACTTAATGCAAAGAATTAGGACGTCATTGGGATAACGGAGACCTGGTGGGACTCCACTCATGACTGGACCATGGGTATAGATGGCTATACCCTGTACAGGAGGGATCATGTAGATAAAAGGGATGGGGGGGGTGTAGCTCTCTATGTTAAGGAAAGCTACGCATCCCTGCAAGCTGACATTGGTGACCAGAGCAGATGCCTGGAGACCCTCTGGGTTAAAATCCGTGGGGAACGTGGCACAGGGGACACAACGGTGGGAGTCTACTACAGACCTCCTACCCAAAGTCAAGAGCTTGACCAGCAGCTCACCCGGGAACTGGCTGAGGCCACATGCTCCAGGACCATGGCTGTCATAGGTGACTTCAATTACCTGGACATCTTGTGGGAGGATCACTCAGCAAAATCCGAGCAGTCACAAAGCTTCCTCTTGTGCGTGGATGACCTCTACTTGACTCAAGAAGTCTATGGGCTAACGAGAGGTAAAGCGCTGCTCGACCTGGTCCTGGCTACTGGGGATGACCTAACTGGTGACCAAGTGATCGATGGGAAGTTGGGTGACAGCGACCACGAGCTGATCACCTTCACCATCCGCCATAAAACTGGCAAGTCAGTCAGCAACAC
>NW_017728886.1:9724623-9727414 GCF_001723895.1 Crocodylus porosus | reverse complement strand
TTGAACACTTTCAAGAGCAAATTGAATGCTTATCTTGCTGAGATCCTATGACCCCAGGTGACTTCCTGCCCTTTGGGCGGGGGGCTGGACTCGATGATCTCCCGAGGTCCCTTCCAGCCCTAACATCTATGAAATCTGTGAAACACCCACAAAAAACTCCAGCAGATTGGTGATGCAAGATTTCCCTTTATAACCAAGATGACTTCCCCACCAGATTACATTTGTCTAGGGGACGGCCAATTTTATTCTTTACTATGCACTCTACCAACTTCTCCGGGATGGAAGTGAGACTCCTGTTCTGTAGTTCTCTGTAGCCCTTTTTGAAGATGGGTGTTATGCTGGCAACCTGTCAGTCCTTGGGCACAGTGGCCATAGGTTACATACTTTTGCCAGCAGTTTTGCAATTTGACCTTTGAGTTCCTTCAAACCTCTCAGGTGAATGCCATTCAGTGGTCCGTGATACAAGGAAAGGTAGATTTGGTGATCTAATACTTCCTTAAGAATTTATGCTTTATGACTACAATGTAAAGTGTAACTTAAAATGTGGAGACAGGGCAGCTTCAAAAGGAACATTGCCTGCAATCAGGAGGTTTAAAGATTCTGTCACTGGAAGTGATTTATTCTCTTACCGAAAGTCTCTGCAAAAATTGCACAAGCAAATATTTGGAAGGATATCAACACTAAAACCCGCAACTCCAATTTCTTCAAATTGAGCTCCGGTTGTCTCCAGGAAATGTCTTGGAAATGTGAATGTACAGCAAATCAGTGTGGTAAAGCACCAATCCTGAAATAAAAGATCTGCAAGGGAAGTCTACCTCAAAATAAATGTCATGATTTATACATGCATGTCTGTGTGTCGCATTCACAACACCTGACCAAGCACTGTTAGAGATCACAGCCAACAGTTTCAGCTGCTATATACAACTTTAGCTTAAATGAATACCTTATTCTTCTATCTGGTAAAGTAGGTGGGGTAGCACCTTAGACAGAGGTCCACGATCTATGGCCTAGAGGCCAGATCCAGCCCATGGAGCAATGGGATCCAGTCTGCAGAGCTGGGAGGCTTCATCAGCATTTGGCAGTGGGGACACAGCAGGGGGCTTCATCAGCATCTGGTGGCAGGGGGCTTCAGCAGCCGTGGCTTCCCTTGTGCTACAGCCAGGTGGTAAGGAGAAGTGGCAGCAGCAATGGCAACAACCAGGCCCTACTACTGGCCCACTTGGACCCGAGCTGGGCTCTTCCAGACCTCCTTCAGAAATCCTTGCCGGCTACTGCCTCAGAGCTGGTCCAGAGAGGCATGAGCTGTGGTGATAGCCTATTGTGTCAGATGCTATGAATGGACTTACAAAAATATAGAGGAACTTAAATACAGAGGAAAACAACAGGAGGATGGGAAACTGCTGAAAAGGACAAAAGGTGGGCTGACAGAAGGTCAAGAGGGCTAAGCAAGGTAAGTAACACATTTTGGTACAGGCAGTCCTTGGATTTCTGACAGAGCTGGTTTCTGAAAACAGTGTCTTAAGTTGAAACTTTGTAACTTGGAACCAATTTTCCCATAGCAAACAATGTTATAAATGGGGGATTAGTTCCTGAACCAAGGCCCAATACCCTATTTTCCCCCAAAATAACCCAGAATTTTGTACTCGATCAATTATAGATGAGTACTATAGCTACATTAATGTGTTTATATTGTAAATAGTAATCATACCTGTCACGGAGTTGGCGCAGGGGTGGCCGTGATCCCGCTAGCGGCCCCTGCCGTGTCAACTTAGGTGATCCAGCACCCTCATATCCCCGCCTGCCACGTCTTTGATGGTAATTGGTTCAATTAGGGAGGCTGCCTTTATCTCCTAATACATAGCGTAAGTTGAACTGCCCCTGCTCCGTATGGGGTGCCTCAGTGCACCCCCCGCCTTAAGGGCTAATGCGTGCCTCCAAATCGCCCCTTTAGCATGCCCCAAGCCTCGCAGCTGTACCGGACATTCTCCTGTCATATATTCGCCCCTCCTGGGCTTCTATTCCCCTCTCGCCCTCTCCCGGGCCTACTCGCGCTACCCTTGCCCTCTCTGGGGCCTGTGCCGCGCTTCCCGCGATCGGGGCGAAGGTGGCCGTAGCCGTGCCTGGCCCCCTGACCCTCCTTTGGGGTCTCACGCCCTACTCGGGCTTTACTCCCAATACTGCCCTGCTGGGCTGGGTCGGGATCCCCCACTAGCTCCGGGGCTCTTCGCTGCCCCCTTTGGCTCCGGGGCTCTTCGCTGCCCCCTTTTTTGCTCTGGGCCTGGGCCAACATGCCCCCAAACAAAGCTGAGCCCTCACCCTCGCCCTTTCTGGGGCCTGTGCCGCACCTCTCGCGCTCGTTGCCCCCCTCTGGGGTCTCGCTCACGCATTTCCCGCGCTTGGGGCTCAGGTGGCCGCAGCCATGCCTGGCCCCTTGACCCTTTCCTGGGTCGCTTGCCCCACTGGGCAAAATATCGCCCTCCTGGGCTGGGGTCCGAAACCCCGCACACCGCGCCTCTCCGGCGCAAACAGCTGTGCCCCACTGGCACCGCTCGCTGTGCCACCACTGGGCACCCGGGACCCCTAGATTATTGGGGAGCTCCCGTGAGGCCTCCTCACACCCCTACAGCCTCACCCGGTCCTCCGGTGTAACGATAATGAAACCATGAGCCAAGCGGCTGCAACATAACCAAGAAGCCTACTGGCTCATAACGCAATCATAAGCCCCCGAGCTCGTAAACCCAGCTCCGCTCTATGCTGGCTCTGTCTTACCCCCGTCAGAGATCCCTTTACC
>NW_017728886.1:9723715-9724612 GCF_001723895.1 Crocodylus porosus | reverse complement strand
ATGAGCTTTAGTTCAAGTGCCCCCACTGCCATTTTTTAAGTGCAGGGACGCTGATATTGGAGAAGCAGGAGGCTGCTGGAGCGTGGTAATTGCCATACTCCAGCAGACTCAATGAATCAAGTCTGCTCCGACGCACTGGAGTTTCAGTGTGTTGAAGCTGCCTCTGTGCTCATGTATTACGCACCCAAAGGTCTTATCTCATTCCTTTGGCTAGCTTTTAATTCCAACTGCTTATTCCTACGTCCCTCAATGTGTTAATTGCCTAGTTTACCCCTATTACACATCAGCAGGGAGTTTGAAAGAGTACCATCCAAGCTTGCATCCTGCATGTCTCCCTATGGAAAAGAGTAGCTTTTTATGACCTCCTATAGTATTTTTTGAGGCTGAAAGAGGAGGAGAGAGATCCATATCGTTACACCAGGCTTCCTGCTCCTGGAACCCATCTGAGTGGAGACCAGTTGCACAGAATAAGTGTGAGCAAGAGCCACTGGAAACAAGTGACTCATTGGCATCAGGAAGGCCACAAGAGCTGATGCTGATGAGAGTTTGAAGGTGAAAGAGCTTGCAGAATGCAGCTTACTTCACAGCCTTCTCAGCAGCTTCAGCATGAACCTTGTCTATTTGCTGGTTGAGAGCAGACTGGCTTGCTTTAGGGGAACCGTACCTTTTTCCAAGACTTGGGAGCTCCAGTGAAACTTCTCTATTGGTTTGGAAAGCTGTGGGTATCTCAGCCTAGGGAGGAGACGGCTTTGATTAGCATTTAAGATGAATAACTACATCTGAAACAGCTGGTTGTATCAATCACTTATACTATCATGCTTAAGATACCACTGAAATATACTGTTTGGAGTATTTATCTCCAGGCCTGTTTGTAGGATGTATCCTGCTGGGCTTTTT
>NW_017728886.1:9682505-9723465 GCF_001723895.1 Crocodylus porosus | reverse complement strand
CTGCCACGTGTATCAGTGTCCCTGCAATGAAGAATGGTGGCAAGGGTGCTTTAACTAAAGCTCGTTTGAGCTGTTAAGCATTTATCGAGTCTGTTCTGACATGTAATTACAGCGTGTCAGAGCAGCCTCGCTACACATCTATAGGTGCCTGATGATTTCTATTGCTTTCTTCACTATGCTGATCATGCTAGTTGTCATGTCAGCAAAGTTCACTTTGCAGTCATTTAAATAGACAGGGGAGTTCTGCTTTAGCCATGTCTCTCCAGTGTGCCTTAGGCCTCCTGAAAATAGGTAAAGGTAGTAGCACTGTCCTTCAAGCTCAGCACTGGTGAGGCCACATCTGAAGTACTGTGTTCAGGTTTGGGCCCCCCACTACAGAAAGGATGTGGACAAATGGGAAAGGGTCCAGCAGAGGGCAACAAAAATGGTGAGGCAGTTGGGGGACATGACTTCTGAGGACAGGCTGAGGGAACTGGGCTTATTTAGTCTGGAGAAGAGAAGACTGAGAGAGGATTTAATAGTGGCCTTCAACTCTCTGAAGGGGCATTCAAAAGAGGCTGGAGCTGGACTGTTCTCTAGTGACAGATGACAGAACAAGGAGCAATGGGCTCAAGTTGCAGCAAGGGAAGTTTAACGTAGGTATTAGGAAGAATTTTCTTACTGGGAGGGCAATAAAACACTG
This sequence comes from Crocodylus porosus, assembly GCF_001723895.1. Lineage (NCBI taxonomy): Eukaryota > Metazoa > Chordata > Crocodylia > Crocodylidae > Crocodylus > Crocodylus porosus. Next base: position 9,722,783 of record NW_017728886.1, on the reverse strand, counting down.
GAACAGGTTACCCAGAGAGGTGGTGCAATCTCCATCCTTGGAGGTTTTTAAGACCCATCTAGACAAAGCCTTGGCTGGGAGGATGTAGTTGGGGACGGTCCTGTGTTGAGCAGGAGGTTGGACTAGATGTGACCTCCTGAGGTCACTTCTAACCCTATTTTCTATGATTCTGTGATTAGAAAGGCAAAAGGATCTTTTATTATTCAAGCAGCTTTGGGGGAAAAAAACTCCTGAAGTAAGTAATGGAACTGCAAAGGATTTAGTGTAAAAAAACCACAAAAACCTTTCTAAAATTCAGTGAAGCTGCACAGCAAGGGAGATCCAGAGCCTGCAGAGTCTTGGAGAGCTCTTCCAGAGGGATGGGGCTAAGGACACGTCCAGAACAAGCACCTGATCTGCTGCCAGTTACCATAGAGAGGGGGTATGCTCCACTGGGAAGCTTGTCTGACATGAAAGGATTATACAGGAACAGACACAGGAATACAGGCAATGGGGCTGGAAGGGACTTCCTCGTACCCTTTGATTGTGTCCAGATGAGCACGGATATGTGGTGGTGCCCCACACCACACATGCAGGTGTGCCCTGCGCTGCTACTCGGCAGCATGGGTGGGGAGGCTGGAGAGAGGGGAGGGAAGTGGGCTTGACCCTGGGAGATCCTGGGGTAAAAAAACCCCATGCCTAAAAAAAGCAGGGTAGTGCACAGTGTGTGCCACCCAAAACCAGAGCCTGGCTGGCCGGAGCCATACCCCGGCTGCCACGCAGGCTCCCTGCTGCAGAAGTGCGACTGCAGCTCCCGGAGTCCCCGAGGCCCGCAGGTAAGGCTGCTGGGGCCAGCCACAGTTGCTGGGCTCAGCCTCTCCTACCCCACCCGGGGTAACGTGCCATGCAGCAGAGCACACGTGGCATGGGCATTCCCCTGGGGACTAGCAGTAGCGGCATACCCTGTGCGACTGCTGTGTGTCCCCAGGGAAACACACGTTGCTACTCATGGGGAAGCTCCCGTTGAATGCAGACCTCTTCTCCCTCCCTGCTGTTTACTTCTTGAAGTATTTAGAGACTAGTCATGTCTCCTTCCAGCCTCTTGTTTGCTAGGCTCAACAAGCTAAGGTTTTCGTTTTCTCTCATGGTTGTCTACTCATCCTATGGGAAATTCATTGCACTTGGTATGAACTCAAACTCATTATTCTTGAACATCGGTCACCAGAATTATGTATGGTATTCTAGTAAGAAGTCAGACCAGCTTGTGTACAATGACTTAATGCTTCACTATCTCAACTGGAAATACTTTGAATGATGATTCATGTTTGCCTTTTGTTGGCAGTATTACATAAACAATTCACAATCACCCTATGACCAATTTATACACCTAGATTTTTCTCTCTCCCTTTCTAACTTTCAAAGAGTAGGCCCCTAGATTACAGCAGAAATTCTGATTACTTTCCCTAACTCCACTCTGTACTATTACATTTTATCCCATTTTCATTATTCCAGCCGTCATGAACATTGTTCTTCTGATCTTCCTCTGTTGACAATGCGTCTCAACTTGATTTCATTTGTAAATTCAGTTATTTGTATCTGGACACATTACATAGGATAGGTCCCAAGAGCTCTGTCTATCACTGTATTTTCCTTTTGCACAACCTAATGCAGTCTCTTCCCTTACCTATCTTAACAGTCTTATATAATTTCTTACGTTCTCCAGTTTAACTAAGAATAACCCACCTGGCAGTATATCTACTCTTTTACTGCAATCCAGATAGATTAGATCTACCACATTTCCTTTGCTTAGAGAATCAAAAATCTTACCAAAAAATAAAGAGATTAGGCTAAGCCAGTGGTTGGCAACTGTTGAGGCTGAAACAGGAACAACCCAGCTCCAGTTCGGTGCAGGCTGGGTAGAGGTGTATCAGTGGCAAAGGGCTTTCCCTGCACCTGTGTTGAGACCAGGCAGCTGGCATCAATGCAAGCATGGGCACAGGCAAAGCCCTTGGGCTCTTTGGGCTGGATCCATTCGTTCCATGGGCTAACCCCGATCCATGGACTGTATGTTGTTCATCACAAACTAAAATAACACAATCTACCTTTCCACATTCCATTTTATCCTGTTTTCCATTTATCTCCATGTCTTCAGTCATTCTTTCCTTCAAAGTTTGTTCTGAAGTTCTGCAAATACTATTGAGGCCAAACCTGCAGGCCTACATAGGCTTGGATTATTTCCCCCCCTTTCTTGAATATAGGTGCCATGCCTCTTGTTTCATCCTCACATATGACTCCAACCTTTGTGCCAAGATTTGTGATTAGAGAAAACAGCAACTTGACAAATGTCCATTCTTTCAGGACCCTGAGACAGAGCGTAGCAGGACCCCCAAGATGGCACACAGAAAACTTTTTGAGTTTTGCTTTCTTAATCAAAACTATTTCAAGGATGGAAAAACTGAGCAAGAGAGATGAAGTGACTTGTTCAAGGTTGCATAAGAAGACTTAGAAAAGAACCTAGCTCTCCTGACACACTGTCCTATTCCTGAAAAAAGGCCTTACCTTAATTACAATTTTCTGGTGACTCCCTGGCTAAACTAAATCCAAGCTGGTACAAGAGCTTTTGTTTATTTATGCAATTTATATCCTGCCCTTCGAAGAAAGGCTTACACTGAGAGAACAGAACAACTTTGAATGGCAACTAGAAAAAAGAAAATAAAACAGGGATCCACTAACCAACATAGTCCCATTTTTATTTTTTTTAATTTTATTTATTTTTGCTAAACACCTGCCCAAATCCAAAGACTTGTAGTGCTTCCAAAAGATGTCCAGGCTCAGGCTGTGATGAGCCTCTAGAGGGAGGGATTTCTGGGGTGGTGGAGCCAACAATGACCTCCCTGCATTTTGGCCAAACAGACTTGACATACGGGTGGTACCTCAGGGAGGTTGCTCTCTGCTGACCTTAGGTATTGCAATGGGGCATAAGGAAGAAGGCAGACCCTTAGGGTGCCTGTACACGTGTGGGGAAGTGGCTTCAGCAAGCTTTAGTTAAAGTGCCCCCACAGCCATTTTCATAGTTTCATAGTTGGCTGGGTCGGAAGGGACCTGAGCAGAGCATCCAGTCCGACCCCCTGCCATGGCAGGAACGAGTACTGGGATCAAACAACCCCAGCAAGGTGTACATCCAGCCTCCTCTTAAACACCCCCAGGGTAGGAGCCAGCACCACTTCTCTTGGAAGCTGGTTCCAGATCCTAGCCGCCCTGACCGTGAAGTAGCGCCTCCTGTTATTGTTACAAATTACGCTCTCAAAGCCACGTGCCGTTCACTCTAGGCTGGGGCAATAATCACGCAGAGCAAGTATCCAAAATCAAATACAGAATCTTTATTCACTTGAGTGAGGTGCCTCTTTGAGAGGGACCTTGCTTACTAGTTATCATACTTTTTTATACTTAGCAAGGCGACAGCGTTAATTCATGATTAGCTCGTGCTCATAAAAATACCCAATCATCTATTAACTAAATCACTATTCTATCCAATCAAGCGGCACTGTGGGCGTGAACACCGACGTTTAACTCTTGTGAATTATATGCCTCATATATTTTGTCTCAAGATGTTTCTTGATCTTACAAACACAATCTATGCCTGACTTCCAAGGTTTCCCTGTTGATGAGACTCCCTGGTTGACTGGCTCCAGCTGACTTCATATCTTATCAGTAACTCTCACACAGTACCAGTACTCCTCTTCCCTCCCAGCCGTCTCGTAAGTGCTGTGTCCGCTTTTATGAAATAGAGGCGAAAGGACAAAGAAATGGCCTCACTTTTAGAATTACAAAGCCTTGCTTTTAGCCCTTCAAGATTCATATACAACAATATCTAATCTGAATCTACCCTCTGCCAGCTTGTGACCATTATTTCTAGTCACTCCTAGTGGTGCTCGGGCATGGGAATGCTTCAAAGACACTGTGGGCACTTTAATTAGAGCAGCACTCGGAAACACTCTAATTAAAGCACCCCCTCCCCCTCCTGCACCCTTGGAGTACATGTAAAAATGCTCTTAGGTATTTAAGGCCCAGCCTTATAGGTCAAATACATCAACTGGACTCGTGCCCAGCAAGCATGGGTAGATTCAGGATTTTGAAAAGGGGCAGAAGATGTAGTGCATCATCACATACAATACGACATTTTTTTTCTGCAGTTAACGATAAACTAGAAGTCTTTCCTACACCTGAGTTAATGTTACTACACCTGAGTTAAAGCTTTTAGCTAGAGCTAACACAATCTGCAGGGCTGGGAAATGGAAGAGAGGCATTACCAGGAATGGCTAAGAGACAGCACAATTGCAGAAGAAAAGATAGTTAGTATAGTGGAACACGACGACCATTAACATAGAGAAAGGGTGTTAACACCTATGGAATGAAGAGATATTAGCAGGAATCAAGTAGATTATAATAAGCCAGGAATTCGGTTAATTCCCTCAGCATGGCCTGAACTGAAATACCACGGTAGCTTCCAGATAGTTAGTTTTAAATTTGGGGTGAGGCAGAAATCACCCCGCTCCTCCGATCTGCCCCTGCCAGGAATCTACAGGGAGTCAATGAAGATCCTGGAGAACTACAGTTATATGTTCCTGGTGGCCCACACTTCTCAGGTCATCAGTAACCTTGATTGTAGACTTTGGCTGTATTAAAAATGATTATTTGGTACTTGTGGCCTTTCAAATATTGGATACAAATGTTAAAAAGAAATCAGGGAATGTATAAGCTTGCAGACCATTGATGTGCTTATTCTTCATAAGGCTCTAAACCTGGAGAAATAAAAAGTACACTAGATAACCACAACAGTTAGTCCCACCCCAGTTTAATACTTAATTCATTATATTAGCTAATTATAAAGAACTTCAAGCATACACCGTAAAAGGCAGACTCCATGTTCCTGATAAGCTTTCACCAAGAAGTCTTACTTTACAAAATATCATTTTAATCCAAAACCACTAGATGGAAGCATTCAACAAGTTTAACTTCTTCTAATAGGCACTGTTACCAGGTTCAGGTCTAGAAGACGTCTGGGTTATCAAATCCAGTTCCCTGCAATTGCAAGCAGCCGTGTTATAAAATTTCAAGTCCAAGTTTATCTTAAAAACAGGTATTTTTTATCCCATTGTTGAAAATAGGCCTATAACACTGAGCCCCTACAAAGCTGTCAGCCAGAGCTTCTTGTGTTTTCCAATAGGATGATTTCCTAAAAGAAAACTGCTGTGTAGGGATGGGACCCATCTGATGAAGAATGGGAAGAGCATCTTTGGATATTGCCTAGCTAGCCTGCTGATAAGGGCTTAATATTAGGTCCTGTAGGGGGTGGGGACACAAAACTAACTGTTAATGCACAATAAAGATCAAGGAATAAGAACCAGGAGGTGAGACTAATTTTGGAAAAGGGACAGAAGCTATAATAGGGATAAAAGTCTGTAAGAGTTAAAACTTTAGGACAGTCTTCACATTATCTTTAATGCCTATGTACAATTGCAAGGAGAATGGAAAACCAGCAGGAAGAACTGGATGTCACTGTCTTTAAAGAAACATATGGCATTAGAGAATACATGGTGATATCATGCCTGTGATTGGCGTTTCAACATAAGGTTACAGCTTGCTCTGGAAGGAGAGGCTCAAGAAAAAAAAAAGAAAGATTGATCTATCTATCTATCAATCTATCTATCTATCTATCCTATCCCATCCTATCTAGAATGGATATTCTACAAATATACTATTCTATATCTATCTATCTATGTCTCCTTTTTTCTTTGGTCTGTCTTTCTGGAGTGGGAGATCGATCAATTGATAGACAGATATATCAATAGATAAATCAATTGATCAAGAACGTATATACTAGGGCTGTGCAGAATTTCACCAAGTGTTTCATTTTAAAGCTGTTTTGATGCGTTTTGAGCTCAAAACAGCAAAATTGAAATGAAACAAAAGACTTCGAAACAAAAGGAGCTTTGAAAAGAAACAAGAGCACTCCAAACATTTTGAAAGTTTTTAAATATTTTGAATTTCGAAGCCAGGCTTGCTTGGCTTAAGTGCCAGTCCCAGCCGGCAGTGACAGCCTGCTGTTATCCCACTTGCTGATCTGGGGTCCCATGCTCCCTGGCAGAGTCTGGCACAGCCCCGCAGCCCTCCCGGGGGTGTGGGTCCCTAGATCTGTGCACAGGATGACAGGAGGCTGCCGCTGCCAGCAAGTGAGATGAGCTTTCCTTTCAACTGTTTGAGTTGCAGTGTCCCAGAAACCTCTGCACCTATATCCTTGAAACATGGCAGGCTTCATGCCGTCAGGAGGGGCTACCATCCCTGCCATTTTCATCCATATCAGGCAACAAATGACAAAGTTTTAGGCATTTTCATGATTCCCCATTATAGCCTATGGGTAAAATGTAGAAATGCGTCGAAACAGCAAAACAGTTTTGAAGAAACAAAACAGAACAGTGCTTAAAAATGAAACAAAATGATGAAATGAAACACTGTCCCTTCAAAATGGTGAAACAGAAGTCAAAAAGAAAAGGTGCTATTTCGCACAGCTCTAGTGTATACATGCTCCAAGGTCCAAGAGGAAGATATTAGCAATTTCTTGGGCGTTGGGAGAGGGCAGGAGAGCAGTAGGTAACAATATTATGTAAAATGTAGGAGCTAGTAACAATGGGGGATTTTAATTTCCCTAGTATCCATTAAAACAAAATTTCAGCAAACCATAAAATGTCCAGGAAATTATTAACATGTGCAGAGGACAGCTTTTTGTTTCAGAAAGTTGAGGAAATAACAAGGTATTACCTATTTTGGATCTGTTTCTGGTCCATAGGAATAAACTTATTGCAAAAATGACTGGCTGAAATCTTGGGAGGAAGAAATCATATGGCAACATGCACAGATTTAAGAAAAGGAAGGTACAAGAAGAGCAGAACAAACAGAACAAACAGACTGGACTTCAGAAGGGCAAATTTCAAGTGACTTGGATAAAAAAGTAGTAAGAGACCCCAAGGGGCTGGTAGTTCACCTGACTTAATATTGGAAGGTCAATATCAAGAAGAAAGAACATAAGAAACTCAAAAGAGATCAATGTGGCTACACAAAAATCTTGTTAGCTATCTGTAAATTGAAAGACATGTATGTTCAGGCCATAACAGGTCATGTCTGACTTGTTCAGAGCAAGTTTTCTGCTCATTAGAGACGTGAGATATTTATGAAGACACCAAGAAGGTGTCTTCATAAATGCCTACTTTGCTTCCAGTTCTCACAAAAACACAACCAAAAAAAACCAGTCACCAAGCACATAGCAAAATTACTAGAGAAAGGAGGAAGAGATGCAGACCACAATGTATAAAGGGCGTGTCAGCACTGCTAAGAAGAATTGGGAAGTTATAGCTGATCACAAATGAAACATGAGTCAGCAATGGGATGCAGGGACAAATAAATGTGAACCTGGGTTGCATTAATAGAAGCACTGCATGCAAGACGTGAGAAGTGATGGTACCACTATACTCTGCACTGGGTTGGTATCAGTTGGAGGACTGAATCCAATTTTAGGCACCATATTTTAAGGATGAAAGTGGAGGGGGCCCTGAGGCAAGTGAAAAAGATGATAAAGGGGTTGAAAAGCAAACCAAGGAAAGGCCAATGGAAAGAGGAGATCAAGGGAAGACATGGCAGAAGTTTTTAAAGATGTAAAGAAAAATGGAGAAATGTTGTCTTTGCTTGCCATGCAGGCCAGGACATACAAGAGAACACGCAGACCGGCTTTTGCTATAGAGAAAAATCCCTACGAGTAAACACAAGCAGGGAGGCTGCTCCAATGGGTTGTAATTCCAGTGCTTCAGAGCAGATGTGATTAATCAAGTCTGCCGGGGTGCAGCACTTACCATGTTCCAGCAGCTTCATGTGTCTCATGTATCAGCATCCCTGCGCTTCAAAGTGGCAGCGGGGAACTTTATCTAAGGCTCGTTTGATGAGCCCATCTCTGGCACAGTACAGCTGTACCTACATTGCCCGGGCAGGGAGTTACTGTGCTTGGAACAGTGGATGTGTTTGTGGACACCACTCCTGGGCATGGTAAATTTGTGATATAGACATGACCTCAGTTTATCAGAGAGAAGACTAAGGGTGGATTACTACAAGTAATGCGGAACAAAAATTTGATGACGGTGGACTCTTCAGGCTAGCTGACAAATGTATAACAAAATCCGATGGGTAGATACTGAAGCTACACAATACATACTATAAGCAAGGAACATTTTATTAAGTGAAGAATTAATTATTGGAAAAACTTACCGAATGGTTGCAGTAGATTCTTCATCACTGGATATCTGTAAATAAGATTGGGTATTCGTCTAAAATATATGTTGAAATTCAATCACAGTAATTGAACTTAAGTCCGAAATTCAGGGAATGCACTGTAGCCTGTGTTTGGAGGACATGAGAGTGAAATATCACACTGGTCTTTTCTGGCCTTTAAAATCCACGAATCTTTGTCCCTTTTGGGGTTCACAAACACTTGCTTAATTAACAAACAACTGAAGCTGAAGTTTGGCTCCTCTCCAAGCCTGAGATAAACTGAAAAGCAATCGCATGTATTTGGGGTCCAAGTAGCTTATAAAGATGAGGCTGCACTTACTCAAACCAAGTTTTTAATCGTGCAAAATACCAAATGCAGTACCTTGTATACACTAAACACTGCTCAAGCACCCACATCAAAAAATTAGCGGATGCTCAGTACCCAGGAGCCACATCCAGTGAGCCAGATTGAAGTAATGCGCTGCCTTTTCTGGGCATGCAGAGGAGTGGGCACAGGAATGCAATAAAAACGAAACAAACCCCAAACAAAAACGCACCCACTGGCAAAAACTAAAGTCGGTGCCTATGACATCAACATACACCAGCTCTGCACCAATTTATATCAGATTATCAGAGCTCATTCTAGGTAGAATTTACTAGTTCTTAATTATATGAGAAATTTGAAAGAAACTTTGCAATTCATGTCTCCCCAGGATTTAGATGTTGAAGAGTACAGAGAAATTGTCTAACCACTGACAGAACAAAAGATATATTTGAACATAGAATATTCTTGATCTTTATTTAATAAACATAATGGATTGGGTTTTTTTGTCTGATGCAAATATTTTCTGGCAATAACTGCTGATGGCTACTGAACAAATGGCATTTAGTACTTATCAGGCTTTTTAGTCAGTAAAAGGGCTTTACCATCTCAATTTCTCTAATGATATTATCATTTACTATTGCCATCGTTTGCGCAGTACAGATTTGCAGTTAATACAATATAAAACATACTTTCAATTTACAAACCTTTAAGGTTAGCTGATCATTTCTAAAAGTCAGACCATAAACACCTATACATTGAGATCAATTGTCAACTCACTCTGAGCTTTGAGAAAGAATAAGGTACAGTTTGTAATTGCATTGGTATTGCAGCATCTTGAAAAATAAAATATTCATTAGTGAAGTGATTGGTATAAGAGCTAATCAGCAGTCCATTAATTTCCCCATGACATCACCCTGGTTGCTTAATTAATGAGTGACTAGCTTTCTATTATGTATACGCCACCCCTCCATTTCTGTACAAAAATTCCTATGTTTTCAGATAAAATCTCTTTGCTTTGATATTTTTCAGGTTGAATGTCAGGGAACGTAGATTTATGTTTCAATGGGTCTGTTTCTATTTTTATATATTTTCAAGTAAGTTTGAGGTCAGTTGGACAAGACTTTTTGAGACATTAGAGTCTGCAAAAAGACGTTTCTCCTTTCTCAGATACTACAACTTGTCATACCCTCACTGAATCCAGCACTGAGTTACCTAAATTACCTAACACGTAGCAAGCCACTGCAAAAATGAAAATGAACAATACTACTAAATAAACAATACAGGGTATTGAAGGCCAGAAGAATACTAGATTTTGTTGTATCTTAACTTTTCGAGGGCTTAGATACCTGATCATGAATGGAAAAATTTTGGAAAGAAAAGACTCACACCTGATGCCTTACTGGCAGTGCCATTGAGCAGGAGACATAAAACTTACAGTGTGATGCCTGAATTGCTCTCACTGCAAAAGGAGTATCCATTAAATAGACAGGTTTTGATTATATTTTTACCTACATAATTTGTGTAGAGAATAGGTAAGCACATGCTAATTTCCTTGTTAAATTCTCATGTTGCTGAATATATTTCCCACAAAACACAATCTCATCAACACAACCGTATGGCTTTTTAAACCACTGAAAACCCAAACTAAACCTTCCATCCACTGCCACATACTATTAAATGTAGTGGTGATAGCATTGCTTCTTTCCCACATAATACATGCTTTTAATAGTCTCTTCAAGATACAGGAGCATGGAAGACCCATACAAACCAATCTGTTAGTTGGATCAAGCCCTAGATACCTGGACAAGGGTTAGTGGTGAATTTTCCTGCCCTTATACTGGCATTGTGTCCATGAAGGGACTGCGCTGCAATTCCATGGCCTGCCTGTAGCTGAAGAATGACTCCTTTTCTCATACTTGATTTAGTCCTTCACATTAAAACCTGTTGTTTGGATTCTTTGCAGGTATTAATGAGTTTCACCCCAATATGAGTAATATTTTAAAGCAGTGATTCTCAACCTTTTTCGACTCAGGGCACCCCTTGTTAGACTCAAAGCGCCCCTCAAACAATGCCAGCCCTCATTTTTTGCCTATGGAAAAATAATACAGCAATTCTTTTGCTGTAAAGTACTCAGAAAGAGCACAACAGACTGTTTGTGACTTTGTGGATTCATATTTGAAATCTCTGGGTTTATTGTGTAAATCACGTAAGTGTTTGCAGACCTTACCGTGCTAATATTCCACAGTACCCTGTGACATTTAACAGGAACTTGCAACAGCCATAGTCTCTTGATTAAGAATCGCTGTTTTAAATCTACAGAATAAGGATTGATCTGTAGGTGGGGATGTATCATCAGTATGGGTGGACAGTAATGGGTAATTCCCAAAAACGAGGGTTGCAGGTTCAATTTATGTGGGCCACCCCTGTGTCCCAGGCAGGTTTTTGTTTTAATTCATCTCAATAATAGTATATAAGAAGGAAATGCTTAATTAAGTCATTTTGTCAGATTCTCCACTTGCATAAATCAGCATATCGTATTTCCTTGATTCTGCAGTAACATCTGAAAAAATCCCATGTGGCAATGGGACTGCGCAGTCATTTAGTACTTGGTTAAGTAAGTACTAAATGACTATGCAGTAACAACTGGGCAGTCAGCCACTCATGCAGGTGCATCTTATGGGTGTGTCTACATGAGATGATTTACTGCACATTACACTATCTAATGTGCAGTAAGGCACCACCATCTACATGTGCACACCAATCACTGTGCAGTAAATTAGCCTAACATGTGGTTTGCTAGTACCTGTAGATTAACCACATTAGGTACTTCACAGTAGCACACATGTAGACAGCTGACTGGGAGCAAATTGCTCCTGGTTAGCCCGGGCAGCAAGGGGTGGTGGAACTGTCTCACCTCCCGGGCAGCTGCTTCCCAGCTTTGCACCCTGATCTGCACCGGGTTGGGGGTGGGAAGCAGACCAGGACGTGGGGCTGGCAGACAGCTGTCCAGGAGAGTCTACAGCTCCCCATCCCTCACCTCACACAGATCAGGGCACAGAGCTGGCAGGCAGCTGTCCTGGAGGCAGGACAGCTCTCCCTGCTTGGGACCCTACTGTCAGGGGGCAGACCAAGTCAGGAACAGCCCTGCACTGAACTTCTCCCATCAGGAGTAAATTTGCTTCTAACAGGCGCACATGTAGATGTGTGCCTGGGGAAAGCTTACTGCACCTTATTTGCACAGAAACCCTAAAGCACATTAATAGCGCATGTAGATGTGCCCTGTCTATCATTAAACTGCTACCAAAAGCAGCATGTACTTAGCAATGGAAACCAGCTATGAAGTTGATTAAATGCAGCCAACACTGAGCATGACTATAAAACACATGACCCACATTGGGCAAATATGCTGACAGGAACCTTTAATTGTTTTTTTTTGGCAGGCATCCTATGCATCCTATATGCAAGCTCCAGGCCCAGAAATCTTAGGTTTGAATGCCTCTCTTGCCTTGCTTTGGCATTGAATTTTACCCTCCTAAGAGTATGTAAAGCACAAGACTGATAGGTCTGGGGGAGAGGATACTTGTCTGGTGGTAGAGCTTCACAGACTTGAGGACTGAGCTCTGTTCAGTCAAATTTTGGAACTTGGACCTTGGGCTTTACCCAAGTGAATTTGACATTTGGAACTGACTTGGCCCTCATTTATACTAGACATAAGTAGGTGTCAAAGTGCTGCTCAAAAGTGTGTTTATGAAACACCTATGCTAAAACTGGCAACCATTTCAAAAAAAGATAATGTGCATCAATTCTGGATGAGCAAGGTCTATGGGTCCTGTATGCAAATTGCTACAGCCAGGGTCAGAAGGGAGAGGAGGAAGGGATTGCCAGGGAAAAAAGTTGGCGGAAGGCAAACAGCAAAGAGCTATCAGATCCCTCAGATTTACTTTTCCTTCTCTAGCAGTGGGAAGGGGACAAATTCAAGGCAAACCTCCATTAATTAGAATCTATACCTGGAAAATTATAAAAATGGATACATTTTCCCATATATAGAATCTAATTATTGAGGGCAGGGGTCATACCAAATTCAAGTAAATATGGTACCTTTTCTTCAGCGTCACCAGCTTCAGTGAAGCTATGGTGATTCTCATCGATGCAAAACATGCCCTCCCCCCTGCATCTAGCTTCAAATAAGAGAGAGAAAACAAGTTTCAATGAAAAAAATTGACCATGAGACACCACATTGACCAGGAGAATCATGGGGAAATAGAGCAAAAAGAAATAAGATTAAATAACATTATAATACAATGATTTGTTTTAAAATAGTGCCTCAAATTGCAATAAAGGTCAAATTGTGCAAAGCACTGTACATGTTTCTAGTAAGAGAAAATTCTTGCCCCCCAGTATTCACAATCTAAATAGATATGACAGGCAAAAGTGGGGCAGCGGAACAAGGGAGTAATATGTTACTTGCCCAAGGTCAGCTGGGACATACGTGGAAGAGTTTGAAACTGGAAATCTAGCAAATTTTTAACCTTATCTTGAAAGCTGACCTGCATATAAAATCAACCTATACAGAAACAAATAGCATGGAAGTATTAAGAGGGCCTCTGCAGCACTCTTGTGGCTATGACTACCTAAAAATGGGAAATAAAGGAAAACGAATCAGTCACTGAAAAGCAAGATACTGCATACTGAACATGTGAGCCTGTGCATCTCAAAGAAGCATTTACATGTATGCAGGAAGAGAATGAACCTAGGCCCGGGACTCTATTTGTGTGGAGAAATCCTGGCTAATGAACACATGCTGCCTTGAGAAGGGCAAAGGCCTTTAGAAGGAAAACAGGGTGAAGATCAAGAGAAACCAGGTCACAGTTATGAAAAATGTTACTCGATTCATGACCGTTGCTGGAGTGTTAAGTGTTGCATTTATTATTTCATTATACCGCAGTAACACGACCACAATAGTATACACACCATGACTATCCTATGCAACTGCTTTCTATTGGAGGAGTTCCAGTACAGATTATCATATCAGCAGGTCATGCAATGGCTATGCTTGCGATATTTGAGTCACAGGACTTAAAATACTGGGAAACATTAATATAGCAGGTTAATAACCAAAATGTCAATTCATATTAGCCCCTTCCTTCCTTCAAAAAGTCCCCAAACCTTATACCCTTTTCCCAGCCAGCCCATTCCCATCCCCACACAGATACTTTGTTCCAGACAGTCTGAGATTATCTTCTAATCCTCAAACTGGCTCCTGAATAAAGCAAATCAGCCTAATTAAGAGGATGTCCTGTCACCAGACATGAAGTCGAGTACTGACTCATCATTGTTCTTTCTGGAGCACGGTAGCCAGAAACCAAGGATTCTGCCATAGTCTGGGCCCCACAAGGATATAACTGCTGTGACCCTGAGCAGATTTATTCTGCACATGTGCAAACACTGAGCAAAGATGAATATCAGGGTCAAAGGTTATAGTTAATGGCAAACCACCATTATTTCATTTGCAACTGATGTTTAATAGGAAGCTGCTTAAATTGCTGTATATTTACAGCATTACATTCTGTACGCAATATTTTAAAGCATTCTTAACAAAAATTAAACAATGGATCCCTTTTCTCTGTCCACAGACAGTTCACAATCTATAGGGTCATCACTTGTGAAAGAATCTGTCATCTGTACCTTGAGATTGTCATTATTGGCTCCAGTAACACTGTCATAGGATGGAGGGAAAGAGGTTGTGGACACGCTTGCAGACTTGTCTACAATCCTGTCATAATTTTCATTCATCATAAGTGCAATAAGACCTTCCTTCTCTGGAGCATCTTCTTCAAGGATGTCACCATCACTGGTTCTACGACGATATAAAAAAGAGGCCTGCTTCAAGGAACGTTGAAGCAAGTGACTCCTGTAAGCCCTCTGGATAATAATAGCAGATATCTCCTCCTGTTTGCGTCTGAGCGTACTTGTAATTGGTTCATATGAGAGCTTGGATGGGTTGGCAGCCATAAACTTTTCCTCCATCTGTACTTTAAGGGTATCCATCTCCCCAGAGTCTCCTAACACTCGTTTGGTAAAAGCAAACAAGATATCCAAGCAGTGGATCCTATCTCCACTGACCATGGGAAGGTCCATTGCTATGAGCTCAAGATGATTTGGTTTTGGTATGCGTAAAGGTTCTGCCAAAATATTTGCAAAGTCTGAAAGTGAGGCATAAGGAATAAACTGTGTTGCTCCAGGATCAAACTTCTCCCAAATTTCATAAAACATATCAAAGTCATCTTCACCTAAAGGATTTGTACTTTCCTCAGTGGCAGCATTGAAGTTCTCTAAAATAACAGCTATATACATGTTTACCACAATGAGAAATGATATAATGAGATAACTTACAAAATATATTATACCTATAGCAGGTTTCCCACATTCGCCCAGTTTGCCTTGTATTTTTGGGTTACAATTTGGTGGCCCGGTATTTAAAATAGGACTGAGAAGTCCCTCCCAGCCAGCTGATGTTGTGATTTGGAAGAGACAAAGCATGCTGTTAGCAAAGGTTTGGAAGTTGAACATATCATCGATTCCAGCCTCCCTCTTAACATAGGCAAAGTTAGTCATGCCAAAAATCGCATAAATGAACATGACCAAAAAAAGTAAAAGACCAATGTTGAACAGAGCAGGAAGTGACATCATTAAGGCAAAAAGGAGAGTTCTAATTCCTTTGGCAGCTCGGATGAGTCTTAGTATTCGTCCAATCCGAGCCAAGCGAATGACTCTGAAGAGTGTAGGTGACAAGTAACTTTCGAATTGTTTAGCAAGGTCAGAAAGCAGAGTGGCTAAAAAAGAGAAATAAGTAACCAATTAGAAAGTCTCAAGTTTTCTCACTTAGCAATGGAAACAAATAATAATACCAGCAAAATGGATACACCTCTGAACTGAAGAGGCCCATGACTTAGCAGTGATGGAATAAAATAGGCGTCTTTAAAAAGTTAAATGGCTTATCAGTAAATATTCAGAAAACATGGACTGCATGCATCTTATTTGGCTCTAGGTGTGCAGAAAGAAAGGAGAAACCAAGGATACCTGAAATAAATGGTAATGCCAGTTACAGGCACTCTAATGATTAGACACTAAACGTATAAGGACCATATGAGCAAGACATGCCAACATAGCAGATGCAGGCATAATTCATGCTAATTAGCACTGCTTTTAGTCCCAACTCTAGAGGCCTGAAACCACAAATAGGGGTGTATTATTCTGATATTGGGTTCAAACTTATAGACAAGGCAAAATAGCTCTAACAAGACAGACTTACTAACTTGGATCCAGAGATGCAAAATTCAATATCCTGTACATGATGAAGCCAGGGGTTTTGTTACACAAGAAAACGCTATTTTTATTTAAGGCCTTCTAAAATAAAATGCCAAGTAGTCTCATAGGACATAGTTACATTTTCTATTTTAAGTTAGACTCTTTTAAGCAACTCAATTTTAACAGTCAAAGTATAGGGCACACACTTAAAAAAACCCTAAAATCTGTGCAATTTTTTTCTATATCGGTCAAAACTATTAGATTGATTAGATTAAATAACAAATATCAGGTAATCCTTGATGTCTGTAAAAAAAGAGCTAGAGGTTAATAAATTTAAAATGTTTTATATCTTCCCTAAAATACCTAATTATCTCCTGATTAATGACAAAATCAGTATATTTCTTCCTCAGAAGATCTTATCTGAGTCTTCAGATATAAATATTACTATTATCGAATTATTTTTACAACTTTTTAAACCATAAAAAGATAAGTACGACTATGGGGAAGTACAGGGTAAGTGAAAACAGTTAGGAAAAATATAAATCCTTGTTCCATATTATTTGAATATATTCATGGTTATTTTTTCCCCTCAGACACTGTATGTCTTGGACAATTTTGACCAGTTTTTCAAACATTTTATTCCTAGAATCCTAGTTCTCTTTTGGCATCAGTTTGTGGTCAGCCTAACTTTTTAATCTGATGCATGGTGAAGACAGTGTCAGTATATTTTTACCTACCTACAATTGATATGACCACAACAATTAAATCAAATATGTTCCAGGCATTGATGAAATAGTATTGTCTCAGAGCCAACAATTTCACAACGCATTCTCCAGTAAAGATGGCAACAAAGAGTATATTGATTTTGTTAAGAACAGCCGTCTTGGTTGTACTTTGATCATCAGTTTCCACCATCATGGTGACCATGTTAAGACAGATAAGAGTTATGATGGCAATATCAAAGGGTTGACTTGTTACAATATCGAAGAGGAACCCTTGATATTTATTCTGAGAAAAGAAAGAAAAATATTAGGAATTAATTAGAAAAAGTAGATGTGAATATGTTTGTTCATATTTACTAGAAGAAAGGTTTAATCTTGATACTGCAACATTTAATTCTATTATAGACAGATATATAATGGACAGTCTGAATGTAAAAAAAAAATCATTCATTTCCCATTCAGAAAGACAATCGATTCTGAGGTAAACATATAAGCTAATAATGTTTTCCCAGAAAACTCCATAAATATTTAATTCTGCAATTTTTCAAGTAGCAAACAAAAGTTACATTTACTTTTAATTTAACTTACAGAGATGTAAGTGACCGTGAGAGCTCATCCAATTCAAGAGAAGGTCACCCAGGTCTAAATCATGCTAGATAAGCATTGTCCGACCTTAATTTTAATTCAAGTTAAGTTTTTATTACAGATATAGACTGATTAGAAATCTTTCATTGGGAGGAACTCAGATGGTCTTACCAGTGGCCTTGGGATGGGTTTTTGGGGTTTCTTGGATCCCAATTTTTTCATGGCATTATAATATTTTTTCTGTTCTTCTGTCATAAAAATGTCCTCCCCACCTAAGTATATGGAGAAATGCTACCATTACTGGTGATGCTAAAACTGTCATTGTAGTGCAAAAGTCTAAAATACTAGGAAACAACATTATTCTGTATTTGCACTTCTTCCTAAGACACTTTTCACCCAATTAAACAAAAAGCAGAGAGCTTTCTGTGCAGCTGCTTAGCAGCACTTCACTGGTTCAGAGTAGTAGGTTGCCAAGAGCTCAGACAGAAAAAGCAGTACCTCGCTCAGAGTAACTCTCCAAACTGCTTCCCACAGTGCTCCCCTTGAACCTCAGCTGGAAGGCTGGAAGAGACTCCATCTTGTGCAGCCCCTGTTTAACACTCTGGATCATCCCTAACTAAAACTCCCCAGCCAAATATCTGTCCATCCTGATCTTGAACATTTCCAGGGATGGAGATTCCACACAACCTCTGCAGGTACCCTGTTCCAGTACTTGGCCATTGTCATAGTCAGAAAGTTCTTCCTAACCTCCAACCTAAATTTCCACTACTGAAACTTGAGTTACGTGTTCCTAGTCCTGTCTCCTATAGCTACAGAGAAAGCCCATCTCCATCTCATCATCCAATCATTAATGAAGATGTTAAACAATACTGGACTAAGGACAGACTGCTGGGGAACCCCACTTTATATCTCCTTCTAGCTAAATATCGAGCCACTGATAACTATTTTTTGGGCACAATGAACCACTGAGTTATATACCTATTTTACAGTACCCTAGAGTCAAGAACAATATGGTTGGGGTTCAAGGAAAGAGATAGGGAAGCACCTAATTTAGAATTGTGAAAAAGACACAGCTGGAAGGGTGTAACGAGTGGGCATCCTGGGGCTGATTTCCATATAGGCCTGCCCACTTGATTCTGGGCAAACCACTCACCTGTCTCACCTGCCACACCTTGATGTTCTGATTACTTGATGTTAATTAGGCAGGAGGCTGACAAGGGTCTCTGTACATGACTCTGACCATCCCTTATCATGTCTCATGCCTTGCAGATGTTTCTTGGCTTAACACCAAGCCTCATCATATTCCCATAGCCTCACTTGCCCCTATCCTATCCTTAGCACACACTGGGCTCCCAGCCCCATCTCTAGTCCTACAAGCCCCATCTCCAGGTTCTAAGTCCTGTCCTCAGGCTCCAAGTCCCATCCCCAGTATCCAAGCCAGCCCTATCCTAGGGCTCCAACCTGGCTGAATCCTCAGGCTCGAAGCTATCCCCATCCTTGGGCTCCAACTCTGGGCCTACAAACCCCTCACACCAGACTCCAAGCCCCTCGCTCAGCAACTGGGTCTCCTAGCCCCATCCCCCACTCTGGAGCCTAACGCTCAGCTCCCTCATGTGGCCTCAGGCTCCACTGTGAGACTGCGCACTACCACAAGTCCCTCCACTGACCTGGGCCCTGCCTCAGGGCTCACACTGAGCCTGGGCTCCCCCTGCTTGATCTCACCAACCAGGGATGTGGGGCTGGGATTAGAAGGTGCCCCATACTCACCTTTCACTGGGGAGGCAACTGGCCTGGCATTTCTGGGGAGCTACCCTGCTTGACCAGGCCATCCTTCCCCAGCAGGGTGCAGTTTTCAGTCAAACCCAGGACCATGGGGCCTCCTCCTTCCCCATAGCCCCAGCCCTTACCTCCAAGATGTTGTCAGCAGCAGCTCCAGCCAGCTGGTGCTCTCTAACTGGCTAGCAGCATACTGCTGCTCCCTCTGCAGTTCAGAGCCCAGGTCTTATAGAAGACAGATGGACCCTGCTCCTAATCAGGCAGCCCTGCCTTATTGGCACTGCAAGCAGCTGGGGACTGCCTTGCTGCTGCTGCTCAAGCCCCTGAGAGTAAAAGAGCACCCTGTTCTCTGTTACAAAGGGTCCTTGATATCTCATCTAACCCAATGGCTGCTCAAGAGAGGATCAATTCTATCTAAACTATCCCAAATAAACATTCACCAAACCACCACTGGAGCACTTCCACTGACAGATTCCACAGTGACAGAAGACAAGTCTCCTACATCTTAGCCTTGTGCCATAGTTCCCTAAAATATGCTACACCCCAACAGAGTTCTTTTGCCCACTCGGACACCCTGTCATATTTATACTTATTTTGCTTCTGGTAGGTTTGTTTTTGCCATAATAGTAAATACAAATAGATCTTAGGGGCTTCAGTGTAGAGCTGGCATTATGTATTCTGTAAGCATGGGTGCAGCTGGTGCCACCTTATTTGGGGGGGCACATGCCCCCCCAGCAACCAGTCAGCAACTGGGAGGGGGGTACTCCACAGCTAATCTTGCCGACAGGGGTGGAGGTCCCCCACAGCAGATCACACCAACCAGGAAACGGCCACGGTGCTCCTGGAAGTGGTCGCGGTGCTTCTCACTCCCTGGCCAGCGCTCATCGGGGGGTGGGTACCAGCGCTCCCACCTGCCCCCCACTTCCTGTCATCTAAGCAGGGAGAACAGCCTGTCAGGGGGTGCACCAATGCTCTCAGGGGGTGCACGTGCACCCCCATACACCCCCCTCCACGTTGTCACTGTCTGTAAGTATGAATAAAAACAAGACATTAAGGACCTGGAAATATCCAAGATACTTATCTTTTTCTTTTGTTCATTAAAGTTGTCAATAATAACCCCAACAAAGAGATTCAGCGTGAAGAAAGACCCGAAGATGATGAAAATCACAAAATAGAGGTACATATAGCGATTGGATTCCATTTTTGGCTGTTCTGATTCCTAAAACAAAAGGAAAATGAAAAGAATATGGTGCCAATCCTGACCTGAGTTCTGTATGGAAGCAGGGTCCTCCCACACAGAACTCCTTGAAGGATCAGAAATTTGTTAAGTCATTGCAAATGCTGAAAAATCTCTCTAGCTGAAATCTGTCTGTAGGATACAAGAAGTCCTACATTTTAGGCAGTAAGAAAGAGGAGGGAACAAACTTTGTAGCATGACTACTTGGAAGTTCAATGGCACTGCAGATGATAATGTAACTGGAGACAATGTTTTTGGCAGACCACAATTATCTTTCCTGAAACTGAAAATATGTTCTGCAAATAATACTCTAAATATTCTGTTGCAGAAGTAATTGCCCAGAGTATTAGCCCAATGTCTGAGAGCAGTATTGCTGCTCTTGTTTGTTATTTTGATTTTCTTTACCATATATGCTATGGTACAGTCTGGTCATTGGGCAGAACAAGTTATAATAATTTGGCATTATCGTTATTTGTATGAAAAAAAATGAAGGGCAAAGTTTCCCAATCCACTAACTGTACACAAAGAAATAAGACGATAGAAAGATGAGTTATTAGTTTACTTTAATTTTGCATATGTATTTCTTTTTTTAAAAAGCACTCAAGCTTTTCTCTTTTAAGCAGCTGTTTAAAAAATAACATCCATTGTGGCTCTGTGGCTGATCCAATTCCCACTCAAGTCAATAGGAATTTTTATTGTGATTCAGGTCTCAATGAAGTCATCTCACTGGCACAGTTTTCAGAAGTGTTGAACAATTAGCAGCTTCCACTAAGATCAATGGGAGTTACAGTGCTCAGCATTAGCAAATCAGACAATTTCTTTTGGAACATAAAATCCAGCCACTGCTTTTAAGAATCTCAGCCTAGATATTTTCTTTTAATCAATGGCACTGGGGAAAATGCCATTATAACAGAATCCAAATTCTTCCTAAAATTAGATTCTGTACCTGTCCATGAAGATGAAGGCTTGTGAAAAATCCAGAGGTATACAGGTCTGCAGCAAACAGATGCACTGGACTGCTGAGCTGCTCTGACTGTTTGCTGCGGCTTTTATTTCAATACATCAGGTCTCGAATCACCTTGGCAGGACTATTGATTCATAGATTCATAGTTGGTAGGGGCTGGAAGGGACCTTACAAGATCATCAGGTCCAGCCTCCCTGCACTTGGGCAGGAAAGACCACTGGGGTCACCTGACCCCAGCAAAGTGGGCATCAAGATGCTTTTTGAAGATCACCATGGTGTGTGACTGTACCACCTCTGGTGGGGGGGGGGTCTGTTCCAGACCCTTAGCACTCGACCTGTAAAGAAGTTTTTCCTTATGTCCAATCTGAAGTGATCTTCAATCAGTTTGTGCCCATTGTTTCTTGTCTTTCCCTGAGGGGCCTTGGTGAACAGATGCTTTCCCAGGCCCTGATGTATGCCCCGATATACTTATAGGCTGCCACCAAGTCCCCTCCGAGTCTTCTCTTCTCCAGGCTGAACAGTCCCAAGTCTTTCAGCCTCTCCTGACCTGCTCTCCAGACCTCTAATCATGCATGTGGCTCTCCTTTGGACTCTCGCAAGCTTCTCCACATCCTTCCTGAAGTGCAGCACCCAGAACTGGATACAGTACTCCAGCTGTGGTCTCACCAAGGCTGAGTAAAGCAGGAGGATGACATCCTTAGTCTTGCTCAAGATACATTGGTATGAGCTCCAGCTCATATGAGAAGCAGAATCCTTTGAAGTAAAAGTCACAGCAAGCATCTGAGCGGGTAATACATGTGGTAATCCTAAATTTGGCAACCCACCAAGAACTAAGGGTTGCACAGCACCTGAATGAAAGGTGTGGGATATACTGTATGTTAGAGGTGTGCAAAATGGGCCGTATTTGATTCCAATTCAGCCCGGATTGGGGACAATGATTCGATTAGTTGATTTGGATCACTGTCTTGATTTAATTCAGCCAAATCAGAATCTGAAGATACGATGCTGATTTGAAGAATCAGAGATTCGGCTATAGATGCAGCTTTAAATGTTTTTTCTACATACCTCGAGAAACCAAGTGCAACTCATGATCACCGCTATGGTGGGGCAGATGGAATATCCCACAGGCGTGCAGGGGGCCCCCGTGTGCTCAGCGGCAGACCTGGAAGTGGACCAGATGTAGTTCTGGTCCGCTTCTGGGTCTGCTGCTGAGCACACTGTGGACCCCCCCGCGCTCCTGTGGGATGCTCCATCTGCCCCACCATCTCAGCTTTCACGAGCCACCTGGTACCTCGAGGTATGTAAAAAAAAATTTCTGTGTCAGGGGGGTTTCTGATTCAATTCAGAGAAATTAAAGGGTCTCCTGATTCAGAGATTTGACCACCGAATCAGTCACCGAAAGGATTCGGAGATTCAGCCACTGAATTGGGCCAAATCGAATCAGTAACTGAAGCTTCACATAGCTCTGCCATATATTACTGTATATTACTGTTGGTGGTAGGAAATAGAAAGCTTTAAACAGCGTGAGTATATTCTTCTATGTCATTTCTGAGTTTATTTACTTTCTTATTAGTAATCCTTTTAACTTTAAGTTTTTTGGACCCAGGACTGTGTGTGTTCCTTTTGTACAGTACCTAACACAATGGGGACCCGATCTGGATTGGGAACTCTGGGCACTATAGTAACATAAACAGTAAACAGGTCTGGCAATTTATTGTAAAGGGTTGTTTAGTTCAATCATTGATCATCCCCAGTTTTAAACATTGAAGCTTTTAGCTGGACATAAAGTTATTTCCCTGTAAAGCATTTACTGTTGCAACTGATATGCATTATACTGCATATCATTCATGAGTGAATTGTTTGCATCAGAAGGTGGAAGCTGCGTCCATGCTGTGGCTCTTTCTCTCCGCTTCCTCCCCCACCCACACCTGCAGCCTGGGCACAGTAGGAAGCTGAAGCAGTGAGTGGGGAGGGGGAGTTGGGAGGAGGGGTAAGAGTGGGGAGCTGTGTCACAGGACCAGGCACAGGCAAAGCCTTCCAGGTCCCCAGGCTGGATCCAGTGGCTCTGCAGGTTGGATCTGGCCCTTGGGTTGTATGCTGCTGAACCCTGCATTATGAGGTTGTACAGACTAACAATTTAATGAGGATCAAAAGAGCAAAGGACAAATTTAGGCAGGATAAGTCCACCAGCGGGTATTAAACATGACAGTAGGGTGCAACTTCCAAAACAGGACTTCAAGGCCTCTGAAACCTGGAAGCAATGTGGGAAGATGGGCAGGGGACAAATCAGTCCAGACAGGCCCTGCATGAATACTTTTTCCCTTAGCATCCACTCTCTGTTACTGTGAGTGAGGCCATAGGTTCATTTAGCCACGTGTATTTCTTATATTCTCTTATATCCTGAAATTGGAGACTTTGATCTTGAGCAGACAGTACCGGCAAGCAATGTATAGAGCGCACTACCCGGTATTTCAAACAGTTAGTATGAAGATTACAAAACACAACGAAAAACTGGAGAGGCAGAGCCAAGAAAGCACACTGGCAATGTAGAGCCCTACCTCTCGTGAATCAACTGCTGCATACATAATGTCCGTCCAGCCCTTAAATGTTGCCTAAAATAAATTAAAGAAACCATATTTAACATTTAGTATAAGATTCTCCATCCCATCAACTGTATTTATTTGCAGAAGGCTCACATTTTTCCCTTTGAAGTGTGAACGACATGGAGAGTAGGCTCTTAGTCTGTCTTTCCAAAACAAGATGCCTATCTTATTTGGGGTTATGTGATACAAGAGAACATGCAGTACTGCTTTAAGTTTTTATGAGTATGAAGGAACTATAGGCCTGCCACAGAGACCAATCAGTCAGTTTCCCATAACCCCCAAGGTTGCGGAGCAGCATCAAAATGGCACACTTACGACACTTCTCCATTGCTGACATTCTTTGTCCACGTTAGAAAGTTGTGTTCTGGTCTTCTGTTTCCTTCGTAATGTTATCTACCCACATTTCTCTTTGGTAGGGGAACTCCCAGCTGATGCACTGGGGCCACATCTATCTATGCCTCAACCCCCACACCTCATTTCAGTGCAGTAGGGAGGCTGGGGCATTGTGGAGTCATCTTTCAGTGATGTTACGCTACAGATTTTGTTCATGTGTCTGTGGTCCAGGAAAGACCCTCAATTCAGTGGCAGAACAAACGTTCTCAACAATTAGCTTTAAAAGGTGGTGGGGCAAGGACTGAGCCCAGAATCAGAGTTGGAACAAAAATCTCTGCACTGAGATTTATTCAGGGGAGAGAATTCTGCTTCCAGTCTCATGAAATTAAAATTTCACTTTCCCAGCATATAACTGAAGGTCAAAATAGCCCACGATTAAATGGTTACCGCCCTAATTTGCAGCTACCCATTAGGATCGACATGGTGCTCATGCTGCAGATGGGGAGAGAGGTGGTAAGAGGACACCTATTACTTTTTTTCTGCAGGAACTTGGCACATTGTGAGCGTAAGCATGAGATGGGGAGAGGAAAGAAAGCTAATCTGTAAGGCCATGATTTCCTGCCACCAACAGAGGTGAGTGAGAAGCAGGCAGAACATTTACGACACCCTGCAGCATGCCAGCAAGCAAAAGAAAATCGAACTTACCACCTGAAGAAGTGCTAGGTAACCAGAACCAACATTATCAAAGTTGACCTTAGCATTGACCCAGTATATCTTTTTTGTGTCATTTAGGCTTTGACAGTGGTTTTTATTCTCAATAAGATGACTTAATTCTGAATCTTCTTCCGTCAAGTTAACACATTTTTGAAACTTTCCTGCAAACAGGTTCACACCCATGATACTGAAAATAAGCCAGAAAATGAGGCAGACGAGCAGAACGTTCATGATGGACGGGATGGCACCCACCAGAGCATTCACAACCACCTTAAGAGACATTAAAGAAAACAAATATGGGTACTTATTGCAGGACATGGCCACACACAACGAATAGCACTTTGCGACAGTGAACTGTTTTGTGGAACTGAGCAATTGCTTGTCATTTCTGCAAGCAGTTACACATGCAAGTAATTTGATTCCTGTGAATACTCTGCCAAAGTCAATAGTCACTGCTGGCCTGAGTAAACTTTTCCACATGCAGTGTTTTCTCTTAGGCTGTGTGTAGATGAAACAAGGGGCATGTGTGCACAACACTTTAAAATGGGTTAAATGCTTTTGCACCGCTTTAATGGCACTGGTGTTTGCACGTGTCAGCGGTGTATTGCACATTAATACCAGCCGCTGTAGCACTTTTGGTGGCATAATGCGCCTTAAATGACTCTGGGGTGCAGGATAATAAAACACCTCTGAGGAGTTTTAGTAGGCTGCCCCACAGCTGTGAAGCAAAACACTGGGCTCCGTGCAACTCAGGGGCTGCGCATGCAGCCCACGCAGGCAGCCTGGCAGCAGCCCCGAAAGGTAGGCTCCACCGAAGAAAAAAAAAAAGGAACAAGCCTGATTTGTTTTTTCCCCTTGGAGCCTGCCTGCCTGCATGAGCTGTGAGGGGACCCGGTCCTTCCCTTTGCAGCTGCGGTGCCCCCAGGACTGCCCGAGTCAGGTGCCTGCAGATGGGTACTGGCTGGGGAGGGGAGACTGGCACTTCCATGGAGGGAAGCACCAGCTCGCAGCTCGTCACTTCAATTTAAGGTGAAATAACCCCCCACTTAGTCTACACATGCCCTTAGACTGTAACCTCTTTGGAACAATAAATCTCTTTACCCTGTGAAATACCTCAAATGTTTTGTGACACCATTAAGCATCAACAAAGTAATTATAATTGGAAGATGATATTTCTAGTTTTGTTCTTTGTTTGCCATTACTACCTTTCTCCATGAGAACTAATTCAGAGTATCATTTTTGTAAAAGTAGCATGGAAATTTTGTTATTAGAGGACCCATGACTCCCTAGTTGGTAGATTAATATCATTATTATTATTTATTGCATTTACGTAATGACAAGGAGTTATGGTCACGGATGAGGACTCCATAGTGCTGGGTATGGTACCAGTATGGAAGTGGATGACTGTTCCTTCCCCAGAGAACTTACAATGTAAGCATGCAACAAGAAACCACCGAAAGATACAGGAAATGGGCCAGTACAAAAAACCCAGATAATATTTGTCAACATGATAAGCATTGGTTTTGGTGCATTGTCAGTGATCAGCCCCTTTCATTTCAAAGAAAGCTCATCTGCAGAACCCCTCTGTCTGGTATCCCTGTAGAAGGACCCCCCTGAAGCCATCCTGGCACAGCAAGAGTGGCAAGCATCTGGCTTCAAGACCCTAGCTCTTCCTTGCCCTGGCTCCCGTTCCCCCTATCTGCGGCACTCATTTCAGAGAGCTTCCTCAAAGCAGGGGTCAGTTCTGATGTCCCAAACAGCTCCACTTCAACAAGAGCCACTGAAGTTACATCCAGCAGAGAGATCAAGAGCCTTTGGGCACCTTTTATCGGTTAATTAGAATATCTGACTGTCACCCATTTCACACACTTGAGAATACTGAGGGGTTTGGACTGTTTGTTTTGTGCTGGACGTAGTGGAGTTTACTGATAATGAGTAATGTGATGATAATGTGAGGCAGATGGGACATGCTTTCCTTCTGGTGTATCTGTGGGAGTCTCTCAGCCCCCCTTACCCCTGATTTGCACCACAGAGAGCATGCCATGGAGCTGCTGTATAACATGTTCACATTGGCACAGAAATTTGCTGTCACTGTTCCAGGCAGCCAATGCTCAACAAACAAACACCCCTGATGTATAACTAATATTCTAAGATAAGGAGCAAAAATATGGGCAAAGATGGGTTGTTTCAAGGGGGGATTCTTAACCTCTGACCATTCTGTCTGAGTCCTTGCCCTTTTACACGATCACATAGGAGGCTTTGATGATTGCGTTTACTCTTACCCTCATCCCTTCAAATCTTGACAGTGCTCGCAATGGTCTCAAAGCTCGGAGAGTCCTAAGAGATTTCATAGGACCAACTTCAGAGTAGCCGAGTAAATTTGCTATAAGGCTTGCTAAAGACACCTAAACAGGGATGCAAAGCAAAAGACAAAATATTAGTACAAGCCAGTCATCTTCCTCTCTCTCTCTCTCTCTTACTTTTTCACTCCTCTTTTTTTTTTTTTTTGGTTAAAAAATCCTGCCAGTGAAAGTGTGAACCAACAGGAGGTCTGTAGGTCAAAAGCAGAAATACATTTTATATGTAGAAAATAACAGGTAAATTCTGGGCCCACCCAAAATTAATAGTAAAATACCCAGTGATGCTATTCATGTCATAACTTCATCCATTTATTTAACGAAGCAAATTTAATTACCTCCATTACTACCCTTACCCTTGATTAATAAAGCTAAAGAAATGCTGTGATGAACATTTGACCAAACTGAATAATAACCTACAGTACCCAAATTATGACACTGTAAAAGGACTTGATTCACAGAGGGGCCTTGATTTTTCTGCTTTTGGATAAAAAAATGAATCCCCCTTCAGGATGTCTCAAATTTGGCATTTAAAAAACAGAGAACATTTTGTTTGTGTTCAAAAGCAAAACTTACATCTACAATGAGAAAATCAAGCCAACACCAGGCATTGGTGAAGTACTGCTTGAAGCCATAAGCCACCCATTTCAGAAGCATCTCCAGGACAAAGATGAAGGTGAACATTTTGTCAAGAAATTCCAACATTATTTTAATACGTGGTCGCTCTGAAAGATGAACATCTTCAAAAACCTGGAATACGAAGTTTAGATACAAAACCACTCGAGCAAATTTCACTGAAATATTTAATGTTATGTTGGGATCAAAGACATATGCATCTTTGTATTAGGGATGAGATTCTGCAAATAGTTATGCATGAATATAGCTTTACATCTGTGAGCAGTGAAGGTGATAATAATGAAAATGATACATTAGACATTGTGGAAGGATCAAAAAATATGATTACACACGAAGCTAACTATTCCTTGCTCCATAGGTACAGCCATCTTTCTTCATTAAAACTTTATTTCGTGGCCTAGAATCTATTTGCCCCAGAAAATCAGATTGATTCAAGAGAAGAGAAGATGCAAAGATAGTAAAGACGGGTAGTGGAAATGCCAGCCTTGGTACCGCTATGTCTTCTCAAGTCCTATATCTGCAGCAGTTAATCCTACAGTTATCACAGCTGCAAGGATATCAGGTATGGCCATTTCATAGATGAAGACATAGTGTCAGCACCGTAGTTTGTAGTGGGCAAATACAGGTTCTCAAAACCATGTGGCATTGAAGTTGTAGCCACAAGCCTGAGCATGGTGACAAATTTCTTCCAAGGAGAAAAAAAACTGCAGAGCAATGAGGATATTTAGAAGCAGATTTCTGAGTGGGAGAAGCAGTACATCTGGGCTAGGGACAGGCTGCTAAGTATGACTGGGGAGGGACCCTGAAGGGACCCTGGAGGTGTCCAGTGTCAGTCAGCAAGGTAAAAAACATCTTTCTTGGCTAGAAATGAAGTTTACATTTCCAAATGGCTTAAATACAGTATCTTCCATATTTCCGGGATATATGTTGTAGCCATGTTGGTCAAAGAATTATAGACAAACAAAACTCTTAGGTTATAGGTGATCTCTTTTATTAGACCAACTAAATAGTAGCAAAAAACCCCAGGGGGAAAAAAACTTCCAACCTCTCCATCCCCTGTGCAAAACAAAGTTTGTTTTCTACCTGGGAGACTTTTTACAATCTTTGAATTCTCCTCAGCCCGGAGAGGGTGTTTGGACCCAAAAACATGCAAAGAAATAGTTTTTGCTACTATTTAGTTGGTCTAGTAAAAGATATTGCCTCTAATCCATGGGTTTTGCTTGTCTATAATTTGCAGACCAACGTGCCTACAACACATATCCCTGAAATATATCGAGAGGGAAGTTTAATGATACACATAAAGATACTATACACGTGAAATAATCTGACAGAAAGCTCAAAAAAAAAAATCTAAAACCTGAAGGGAGGGTGTGACAGTTTGTTAGAGTTGCATATTCTGTCATGTAATTGATAGTAATTCCAATTATGATGATCAGTTAGGCCTTTACTAAGTCATTTTTTCCCCTCTGCTCTCAACAAATTTGAGAATACTTTCCTTCCTTTGAGCTAGAAATCAAAGAATCGTAGAACCAGAAGGGACCTGTAAGGTCATCGAGTCCGGTCCCGTATGATAGGCAGGAAGTTATTGGGCTCAGACAAACTCAACAAAGTGCCTGTCCAGCCTGCTCTTGAGCCCCTCTGAGGATGGTGACTGCACCGCCTCTGCCGGGAGTGTGTTCCAGGTTCTGGTGACCCTTACAGAGAAGAAGTTCTTCCTTACATCTAGCCTGAATTTACCCTCTATAAGCTTGTGTCCATTGGTCCTCATCTTCCCTTGACATGCCTTCCTGAAAATGCCTGGCTTTGGTATTAAAAAGCTAATATTATAATTCAATCTGACATGAGATCAAGTTGAATTTACCAGGGCTCCACTGCTCAGCAGAATCATGAAGATGATAAAGGATTCAAACCAAGGATGTTCAATAATTCTATAGCAGGTTTTCCTCAGATTCCACCACTGTCGGCCTGGAAAATGTGTGGTGTCCACCATACAGCAAGGGAAATATTGAATGAAACCTAAAAGAAGGAGACAAGATAATGGATTGTATCTGAATACCAAGGGTTGCGTAAATATTTCTAGATGCTGTTGGGAAAATCCACAACTACTTAAAGCCTGTTCATTGGGGGCGGGTTTTGGTCCTTCTCTGAAAACAGTCTACATAAATATTTTAAGCAATTATGAATATATTGCACCTATTAACGAACAATCTTTCTTCACTTCTATATGGCACTGAGAATTCCAGCAATATTCATTTATTGCATTGGGTTTACAGAACCTCAGAAATTCATTATGAATCTCCGGGCTTTGAAAGCCTTTTGCCAGCTCTCTCAACAAAATAACCACTGCTGAGAGGTGGAAAGGTAACATAGCTGAGACGAGGAATCACTCCATCTCAGAAATTACATATAAAGAAAAATCTGTAGGTTTCAACTCCATCCCCTTTGTACTGCTGGGTTGATCTTTCCATTCTAATTTCTAGACCTTTAACCCTTCTAGTTTTAAACATACAAAGTGACCTGGTTTCCATCACATGCCTTGAAAGAATATTCAACAATTCATTTGATACTGGTATTTTAAAAAAAAATAGGCTGAATATCATGACAATTTCTTTTCAATCTCACCATATTATTAGTACCTTTTAAAGTGGGGTTAGTTGCACTGCTAGTTATGAAGGCTGCCCAAGGCTTTTAATCTAAACCCTGTTTTCAACTGCTTATTCATGTTACCAAAATGTAAGAAATTGGGCTGAAATTTTCTATGTTGTGCATCGGCTCCATGCTGACTTCCTTGTGGGTTTTTCTTCTATTGAGAATGAGAATACATTGTTTTGTCCATATTAAAAGTTCTGTGGCCATAATTTTGAGCACTTTTAGTGTTGTCATGGTCTGAATCAGGGAAATGAAATTAGGAGGGTGGTCTTTGTGTCACATATTTTAAGTGTTTTTGTTTTCCTTAAAAGTCTGCTTCAGTTTAACAAAATAATAATTTTTTGGCAAATTGCCCTTTGTGCTCCAGACAGACTTGCTAAAGCAATGCATCTGATATTCCTAAAGGCTCCTCCCATACTAGGCAGGAAGCTGCAGGATATTGGCAGCATCTACACAAGGCACTGACAGCGCAGTAGCTCACTACTACTGTACAGTAGCATTGCATGGCACGAAGTGTGACATGACGCTACTGTGCAACAGTAACAGGCTACTGTGTAGTCACCATCGCTTAAAAGCCATATTATATGCAAGCACTAAATGACTGTGCAGTAATGACTACGCAGTCAGGATCTCGTGTAGATGCAGCCCCTGAGCAGAATATCCCTGCTATCGCTTTTCTAGACCATACTGAAGCCAGGTACAGGAATGAGAACCGAGAATAAGGAGTCTCTCTTTCTTGTGCTCTAAATGACTGCCATGCTGGGCCCAGGCAATGTAAAGGAGAAAGGCGTTTGATTTAAAAACAGGGGAGACATGAGCTGGATCTGAAGAACAGATCCTAAGTGTCTTGAATCAGGTATAAAAAATTAGGATATATTTTAACTAAAACTCTCTGTGCCTCCGTCTCATGCCTACAGATTGAGGGTAATAGTACTTCCTTACTTTAGGTTAGGGTGAAACGGACTGAATTAATGTCTGAAGCATTTGTATAGTACAAGGATGAGCATCATAGAAAAGCCCAGGAGGAATTTAATAATTCTCTCTTCATGGGGATATGCATTGGCGACGCGTAGGAGGTGCATGGGGATGCACGTGCAACCCCTGAGATTGACAGTACACTCCCTGCAAAAAGTGCCACCGATGCTGTCAGAGGTGCCTGTGGGTGGGCACCACTTGGCACCCTGCCCCTCCCTTGCTGCCGATACCGCTGGTCACCTATTGCCACTGGCCGCTGCCGATGCTGCCGATACAGTAAAAAAGGCTTTGGATACATTCCTCATTGTGCAGTGAGGAAAAAAAACAAACATTACATAGCAGCTAATTAAGTGAACAACGTCCATTCTGTACAGTGAATGAGGTGGGGATGCTAACATATCCAGCTGCCATGCCCCAATTTAGGGCATGTGTTTGCAAGCATGGGAACCCCTATGGGCTAGGGAATTCCCTGGGTTGGGGTGTAACACCAAAGGCCATTGTAGCATGGGATCAGGACCCAGAAGCCTTGGAAATGGGCAGAAACCAGCCCCTGCAGGACAGTGACCCCACATAACATCTGTAAATGCCAGTGAAGCGGATCAGATGTATTAGGACACATCTGGGCATGGCTTATTCTGCTCCAGAGATGAGGTCTTTTTATACTCAAAGACTGTCTCATTACGCATACTAGTAAGTGAGCCAAATTAAGGTTGCAAGGACAAGTTTAATTGTGACATTTTCTAACTTTTGGGTACAACCTTAATAAAGGTGTTTTAACACTGTAGATGACATATTGTGGAGAGGGAAGTATACTCAAGGGACGTAAGGGAATCTATAGCCCTGAGTAATTCCTATGCTTTGTTTTTATGTACTAAGTTTGAATGTTTTAGATGATTATGATATACCACACCGTGGTGTAAAGTAAATATTAACTGCCTGCAATATTCCTTGTGCTTTATGCTTTGGGAAATCACTTGAAACCGAACAGAGCAGGAGTATGTAGGCCCACATGTATTTAGACTCCGAGGGTGCCTATACACGTGCTCCGATGCATTTTGATTAGAACATGTTGGAGCAGACTCGACTCAAGTCTGCTGGAGTGCTCCTATTAAAATGCTCCAGCATGCTGCAGCACCTCATGGGTTCAGCATCCCACATCTCAAAATGGCTGGGTGAGCACTTCACCTAAAGCTCGTTCAATGAGCTTTAGTTAAAGCACCCCTGCCTCCATTTTGAAATGAAGAATACTGAATACATGCCGCAGCATTTTAATTAGAGTGGCTCTTGGAAGTCACTCTAATTAAAACGTCCCCATCCCCACTCCCACCCCTGAGCACATATATAGGTACCCTAACTTTGACCACATAGCTTCTTCACTTTATTTTTGTCACATAAATAGCAAAAAACAGTGTTAAATTAGTCATTGTTTATATAAACTACATAAATATTTTATTCTTTAAAATATGGTTTCATGACATCATCTGAACATATCATTAACCATTTTTGTTCCTCCTAAAATCTGTCAAGCTGTCCATTAGAAATGAATACACTTTTCTAAGAGTTTCACCATAAAGTAAAGGGCTATTACTTAGCACTTATTTTATAGTAATTTGCTTCTATACATATAATTCAAGTTTGTATTAGATATTATGCTTGGTACAACATCTGACAAAAAGCCAATGGAGAATGGTTTGAGTCTTTCCATTGACTTCACTAGGCTCTGGATCAGGCTTATATGCCTTTACAAGTTATATATATATTTTGTCCAATGCCCACCTCATTTTCTTTCACAATTACTTCTCCTCTGTGTTTTGTATTATTTTTAGCTCACAATTAAAACATTTTCATTCATTTGAGTTCTGTTTTCCAAGCTGTTTTCTTTATTTCATCGTTTTTATCTCCATCTTATTTTGTTGTTGGCTTCAGTATTTACAACACTATCAGGTTGCTATTCCCACTGCAAATTTAATTAACTTGATTACCTTCATTTCTAAATCATTAGGAAAGGTGCCAAATACCAATGACACTAAATTACACCAGGAGTAATTCTCCACCAAGATTAGACAAAGTTAGTTTAGTTTTGTGGTCTGTCATCTGTCTGCTATTGTTTTAAACCAATACAATCCTTGTATCTAGAGAATTTCCGGCTGAAAAAATAGGGGAAGTTTTCAAAAGCCTGATTCTCAGATCTGGCCATGTTACTCTTGGCCAACATCCCCAAATGGGGTGAAGTCCTTAGGTTATATGGGTCTGTTTCTGCTTCAATACAGTAATTTGTTACTTGTTCAAGCCTAAGACTGCTCTAATATAACCTTAAGCAATGGTTTACAGTGACTTACAATTTCCACTGTCTGGAGATTACTGAGGTACAAAGGCTTTCTTTCGACATTGATGACATGTCATTTCTGAAACAGACTGAGACTTCCTAATCTGGGGAAATCTCAGTTTTCCCTGTAAGAGAGTGACACAAAGACCCTTACCAGGCCCAGGATCTGGCTTTGTGTTGTCAAGTCATAGGCAAACAGGGTGTGTCATTCCCACTTAGGCATTTGGAAGTAGGCACATGTCCAAATGTATCAGCCTAGCACATCAAACTATTCAGTTAGCATAAATATTGTATTACCTTTTTTATTTTCAATTTTGCAAGTGTAAAATCCCTTTAAGCAGCTCCTGCCTCACATCTTACATCACTTTCTAATACAATCTCATTATCTGTGTACAGTCTTCTGCAAGCATCACCATTATGGGCATTTCAACTATATTAGAGTCAATTAACATATAAATTCAGAGCTTTAAACACAAGCATGGCACCACAAAGCTATTAGCTTGGTTTGTATCCACCCTGAGGTTAGATTAGAATCTCTATTTTTTTTTACAAACCAGACATTAAGCACTAGGAGAGACCCTTATCTTGCCTTGGTTTGAATTTCTGTCAAAAATTCAAATATGGAAAAGTAGGGGAATCATAGTTAGAAGGGCTACATGAGTCAGTAGAAAGTGGTGGTGATGAAAGGGGTCCTGACTGACAAGACTAAGGAAAACTATGAAAGAGAAAACAGTAAAGAGTCTAGTAAGGAGAAGCTGTTTAAATCCTAGCAGGCAGGTGTCAAGCAGGAGTGAGAAGTAACAGCTACACAAGATGCTTTACTACACAGTAGAGCAAATTACTGCATAGTAAGTGTAACATGCAAACCCTTATTGCAGTATATTGCTCTACTCACAGTTAATTTGCTATCTGCAAATGCAAGTAGAAAATTAACTGTCAAGTAATTACTGTATAGTAAGGCATACATAGACGGCTGACCGAGAGCAAATTTGCTCCTGGTCAGCTGGGCAGCAAGGGGGAGGAGATTGCTTCCTGCCCCCAGGAGAAGCCTGTTGCTGGGCCAGGCTTCACCGCTGGAGTCTGGGTGGGGACAATGACTCCTTGCCCCCACTCTGAGATTGCACTGGCAGAGTGGGGGGCTGGGAGACTGCTCCCTGCCCCCACTCCATGACTGTGATTGCAAAGCTGGGGCAGGGAGCAATCTCCCAGCCCCGCTCCGTGATCACAGAGTGGAAGCAGGGAGCTCCCTGCATGGGGAGAGTCTCTTGCCCAGTCTGCAGCTGGCTGGGGCCTGCCAGAGACCGGGATAGTACCTGGCTAGGCCTGGAGCTGTCCTGTTTTGGGCAGTCCCCAGCCAGTTCCAGGCTGCACATGCAGACTTCCCTGCAAAGCCTGGGGCTGTCCAGGAACTCTCCTGGTCAGGGGCAGATCCCAACCCCACAGCTTTTTCCCAGCCCAATACCACAATTGTGTGAATGAGACACAGGGCTTGGAAAGAGGTGTGTGGGAGGGGCAGGTCCCACCAGCTAGAAACTGCTGGGTAGGGAATCTGCTGGTAAATTACTCTGAAGTAAATTACTCAGGTGTAAATCCATCCAGCAGCATTTGCACATGTAGATGAGCCCAGGGAGTAAGAAGCAGTCAGGCACAGTTAATAAGGTGCAAAGAAATCCTGGTAGCTTTAAGGGTGCTGTGGAAAAATGAGGTCCTTAGGGGATCACAAGGCAGAAAGTAGGTATTGAAAAGAAGCCGGGGGGAAAAACCCAAATCAGACTGAGTTCAGGGAGGCTACCTTTTTGTCTCAGCAACAATGGTCAAATGTTTAGGAAAGGCAGGAAGACAACTTGACGTCAGTTGTCTTCCTGCCTAAAGCGGGGGGTGGGGGCTGGACCCAATGATCTGCAAAGTCCCTTCCAGCCCCTAACAATCTATGAATAAAGTCCTGCAAGTAACATTAAAAATGTATATTTTCTTCTAATGAAAATGACAACATTTTTGTTAATGTTAGCTTTGGTTAGGAGCAAGCTGTGGAAATTTTAACATGTATTGAGAACAAATACAAAAGAAGAATGTATGAAGCTAAGAGTGGGTTTCCAGGCTTATTGTCCTAGAAAAACTCAACCTATGGTGACTAATTTCTGTATGTATTTTGCATTTATTTTGCCAATTACACAGATGCGTATGAAAAACGTAAGGGTTTTTATCCTTATTTATTTTATTAGCCTTACATGCCTCCCTCCCAAAAAGAGTTTCAGGGTGGCTTACAATAAAACCAGATAGATTATAAAGAAGGATAAAAATATTAAAATATAATATGAATTAGAGCAGAGGTTCCCAAACTTTTTCTTATTGTGTACCCCCTTCCAGATGTGCCAGAATACCAATGTACCCTTACCAGCATACATTTTATACTTAAACCCTTAAATTCCAATTATTATTATAATGAAAATTAAATCTACCATTACACAATTTCTCTTGTGCATCCCCAAGGGTATGTGTACCACAGTTTGGGAACCCCTCCACTACAGCAAACTCACTAGGCAACGCCCTATCACTTAATTGCTGAAGGCCGGCCCAAGTACAAAGGTTTGACAAGGCTTCTGAAACATAACCAGGCTTGGGCTCTGAGGGACCATCAGGGGAAGGGATTTCAGAGCTGAGGAGGTAGTGCTGAGAATGGCCTCCCAAGTGTTCTCACCAAATGACCTTGGGGCACAGGTGGCATTTGCAGGAGGTTGTTCTTTGCTGCTCTTAGGGATCATAATGGAACATAAGGAAAAAGTCAGTCCCATTGCCATGTAGAGCTCTGGCCATTTAGGGACTCACAGGTCAAAGTCAACACCTAGTTAAGCATTCATTTAATAACTATTCTGAAAGTAGATAGGTGTTCATTGACCTGTGTCTGTGCATTAACTAAGAAAACAGGTGATTCTGGACTTGTTCTCCCATAGTCTTTGTAGTGCAATGAGCAGATCCTTACCATCTGGAAAACAATTACTTGGTTCCTTTAAGTTTTCACACAATTC
Organism: Crocodylus porosus; assembly: GCF_001723895.1. Taxonomy (NCBI): domain Eukaryota; kingdom Metazoa; phylum Chordata; order Crocodylia; family Crocodylidae; genus Crocodylus; species Crocodylus porosus. The sequence goes on along the minus strand of NW_017728886.1, from coordinate 9,685,952 downwards.
AGGGATCTGTTTCAGAATCTCATCCGGATCAGTCAGATCTACTGTGCTGGCTTCAGAGGAGCTGAAAACATCAGACTGCAACAGAAAGGATATATTAATTTGTTCTTATGCAGCCATTGTCCTTTAAAATAAACTGAATAAGTACCTTGGTGACTAGTTATACAGTGAGAGAGCTATTAACACAAAATACATAGAAAATGTGTGTGCATTAAATACAAAATTAAAATACATTATTTCTTGATTTGTGGTCTTTGTTAAATTAAAAAAAACCCTGTAACAAATATACAACAGAGACGGACCACAGTTGAAAGCTTCATGTTAGATAATTAAGTGTATTACCTCTTTTTGTTCTAGTGATGGTGATTCAACTTTCCATTGTTTACCTATGGAAAACTCACTTAAGTCGTCACAGGAACCCTCAGATCCTTTACTCCAACCTGCTGGGCTTTTATAGTGCTCTCCCCTCTGTCTCAGGTGGTTTTCCTGTTGGAGATAATCTGAAATAGATTTTCTAATTGACAGTCACTCTATTTTTATAGAGAGAAGTTGGGGAAAATTCTCCTCGGTAACTGTAAAATAAATTAAGGAACTTGCAGTTCAACATCAGGTCGAAGTGAGGAATTAAGTACAGCTATGTAACAGGATTCAGAACTGGAAGGGGAGATTTTAGAGTGAAAGCCAGTCAAGACTCCATAGTCAGAAGTGAATTGCAACAATTCAGAGAAACCTAAAGGAAATGGATTTTATATGTAAAGTGTAAGTGTGAAAGAGAGGTTTAATTTTAACCCTTCTATCTTGTCTGAGAAAGAGGGAGTCCTTGTTAAAATTTCATACTTTGAGCCCCTGAAGCAATATACTTTATTTGGGAACTAAGTATCTTCCTCTGCCAGGTAGCTAAGACTAAACAGAGATTTCAAGGTCAGAAGGGACCACCATGATCATCTAGGAAAAAAGCTTGCATAATATAAATCACCTAATTTCACTCATGAATTCTTGTCTCAAGCCCAGCAATATATAGTCTCTCACTTAGACAACCGAACTCGATATATATTTTCCAAGTGATAAGAATCTGGCACTTTAAAGATTTCCACTCTTTTTCCTGGATGGACTTTTCTGTCTTCCTTCAGATGGATCATGTTATGTTTGATTCCTAAGAGCTCTCTCATATCAAACATAGTATCCCTGACTAGGCTTCTTACCTGTTTATTGTATTCTGTTTCTGTGCATATACTGTATTTATCATCGTGTTCTTCATAATCCTCGCTAATCTTCTCTGCCTCCGCCATAGGGACACAGATAAATACATTAGGGTTAGTGATAAAGTCTTCGAACATGCTAAGCGAGCACTGGTCCTCATTTCTCTCAGTCCCATGATTTCTGTTATTTTCCACACAATTTTTCCTTTCATCCACAGTCACCACACACATGTTCTGGGAAGTCAATTCCATTTTCTTTTTGAGTGTTTTTTTTGCATGCCAGAGTTTTCCACAGCAACAATCCCACATTGCAAATTTTACCAAATAAACTGCCCGGTGGATCCGAGCCACCGCAATCCGGAGGTTGTTGGTCTCTCTGTCATCTTCTGTCATCTGCAGGTTGGTGGCACTGAAGGAGTTCAGCAGCAATGCAATGAACAGGTTGAGAACCTGAAAATAATTGAAGTGAAAAGAAAGCTGTGGTGATCGACTGGAGATGTAAACACGAGGCCTGAGGATTAAAATTACTTTCTAAGCAATTTGTTTGTAAGGTGCTAACAAGACAACAGGAAATGATCATTTTTTTTAGCAAGTTATTTTTGATGCAGCCTGACACCAATAAAAATATGTTTCCATGATCCTAAACAAAAGCAGTGACCTTTTCTTCAAAGCAAATGAACATCTCAAAATTTAACCCAAATGCCTTTTATAACAAAAGATTATATATATATATTGAGAATTTTGTGGTCATTTCTATATAGCTGAGGTTAAACTGAATATTGCTCATCAAGCATGAATTCAGCCTCTCTCTTAGGTAAGAGGGTCATACTGCATCTTCCCCAAACTTCCAGCATTTACTCTCTGCAAGCCCAATAGTCTCATAATTTACAAAAAAATATATATCTTTGAGTTTGTGTGTTAAAATTATATCATAACATTTGATCTTTCAAGAAATTTAGCACATCATATCAGGCCTCCAGTGCCATGCAGATACCCAAAGCTAGTTACCAGCATGACAGCTCATGCACAGGAGTCTAAACAGAGTGAGATAGCATCATGATGAGATACCTGAGCTAACTTGGAAATGGAAGCACTATAGCAGCATTAGCACCGTTCTGCCCCTAGTTCTGGAGTTAGGATGTGCAGAACCAGAATATCTCTGCATGGTGCTGCCTTCAGTCTGCTCCCAAGTGGACTTCCTACGCAGAGCAATGTCTACCCTGTGGCATCAGTGTGCTTCACACAGGATACCATTTGGCATGCCTCACCCTAACAGTTCCTGCTCACATGCTTGAAATTATACTCACAAGACCCCTCCAGGGCCATCCCCAGTGGCTGCTTTCAAGCATGCTGCAAATTAGGTCTTATGCTTCACTGGTGTATTGCTGGGTTTAGAGTGTGCAAGCAGGACTGGGTGAGTCAGGCAAGCTTAGGTGCATCTTTGCGGAGGCACGCTGATACTACCATACAGTCAGTCCCTAAGGCCCCAGCAGTTCTAGGCTCTATGCCTGTAGGTATCCAGAAGGCTGCTGCAATAATCATTTTCTTTGATCTTGTCACCTCTCTCTTGGAATCCTTTTGGCTTCCCACAAGCTTCTCCTTCCCTAGTTATACTGACGCTACAACTGGGTGATAGCATTGCAACATGGGTAGACAGGCCAAGAAAGCTATAATCTCTGAAACTAAGATACCAGCAGCAGTGAAACTAGCAGCATGGGCTTCAGGGCTGACCATACCAACCCACAAAGGACACTACATATTTACTTAGAAGCTGACCTCAGTGCTGCAGCAACGTAACCACACACAGTACCCGAGCTTGTAGACTGGACCTAGTTTGGATACTCTGACACATGCTGCAATTATCCCTCACTTGCTTTGTGGAGACACTCTCTTGCATCAAGCAAAAGTTACTTTCTTCATTTTCAAGATCCTTTATAGTCAATTCCCACCCTGCTTAGTCAATCCCCATCTTGCTGCCCATGATTGCTCCCTGATGCCAGCCTTCTTTGGTATTTTGTTAAATTTTCAATGGACACTTGGTGCTTTCCTTCCTGTAAATATCTGCAAACCTTGTATACTTAGGGACTTACCAAATTTGTGATTTCTTGATTTCTGTGAAAATCATGAAATTAGTAGGACCCCCCCCATGAAAAATCCCAGTTTCACTTCTATGAAAAAGTGCTGGGACCACAAAAAAGCACAAAGACAGCCAGCAAGTGGAGGGAGGGGAGGGAAGAACATTGCAAAAATG
>NW_017728886.1:9676278-9682300 GCF_001723895.1 Crocodylus porosus | reverse complement strand
CCCGACTATACTATTAGCAGGTAAGAAGGGCCATCCTGGGTGGCCTAAAGAAGGGCACGCTGAGTCTGAAAGCTTGTCTAACATCTCTCCCAGCTATAAAGGTGGGTCAATAAAAAATATCACCACCTTGCTTCTAGCAGATTTCCTGGACCAATACGGTTACAACACCACCCCAACCATGAGACATACTGGGTCAGAACAATGGTCCATCTAGCACAATATCCTGTCTCCAAAAGTGGTGTAACAAATCCCGGAAAATGTACAGGAGCCAGAAGGAGGATTCTCAAATTTAATGGGACTCTGGAGGGATAGGGTCACAGGCCAACAGACTAAGGGGCTTGAGCAAACATTAAGGTACATACACTTAGAATATACCTAACAGACAGTAGCTGGTGTGTTGAGACCTGTCATGCTGACTGTCTCCTTGTGTTCTCTCCATCTTTTGGCCCTGGCCTTATACCTACAATAGGTGGTAAAGTCTTTGGAGGCTGGCACTACTTTTTTCTAGCCAGCATTTGTGCAGTGTCTGTCACTAAACAGGATGACAAGCTGACCAGGGACACCCAACATGGATTCTCCAGAAGCAAGTCCTTGTGCAACCTTTCTTTTATGATTAGCTGATGGCCTTTGCAAGGTGAGCAGTGGATGTGAAACATCTCAGCTTTGTCCACTGCCTAGAAAAGTAGCCCCACAGTTATACAAATAACTTTAAAATTATGCCTAAATAGTAACAGGATGGAAGGATGGAGAGGAGACAGAGGCTTACAAATTTAAGTGACACGCTATTGAAAGAGTTTTACTTTAAAATCTGAATATCAGTTCTAAATGCATAAACACAAACGGGTTTTCTAGAGTATATCTAGATACTTCTGCTTGTGGGAGATTTATCATCACTGCTAGAAAGACAAGTGAATATTTGAAATACTGTTCATGCAATAGAAAGAGAAAAATATGGAAATCTTACCACTAGGTTTCCTATCACCATGACCAACAAGAAGACACAAAGGCACATTGGTTCTCCAGCCACCACCATGCAGTCCCACATGGTTTCAATCCATTCTCCACACAGAATCCGGAATACAATAAGAAATGAGTGGAAAAAATCACACATATGCCAACGTGGTTGGCAGTCCTTACTTATTAGCGAGCAGTACTCCTTGTAGTTTTTCCCAAAAAGTTGCATTCCTACTACAGCAAAAATAAAGACTATGATTGCCAGAACCAAGGTGAGGTTCCCCAGGGCACCAACGGAGTTGCCAATGATTTTAATGAGAGTATTTAAAGTTGGCCAGGACTTTGCCAGTTTGAAGACCCTCAGCTGTATAACAACACAAAACATAATATTAGATAAAGGAAGATAAGATATTCCCGCTGTTTAAAAATAACTGGAAATGTGGTACAGATGTTTATACTATTGAAACATTGTAAAAGGTATAACAATTTGAAGTCAAAGTCTATCAACACAATAAAGCCATACCTATATGCATATATGTTAAACCCCTCTTATACACCACATTCACTGCCTGTTTGTGTCTTTTGCCCTCTCTGTCAGTGACTATCATTTATCTATATTAATAAAAATTTTAGTTCATTGAGGCCCCTGTCCTGATTGGTGTCTCTGAGCACTGCCATCATAAAACCTAGACTACTTCACTAGTAATTTTTTATTACCAAGTAAAATGGATGCAACTGCACTAGAAATAATTTATTACCAACATGGATTTTGGATTTCTCAGGAAATAATCTTGGAGAACAGCATACTAGCAGCTTACATTTTTCCTGAGTTGCTGTGAAACTTTTTGTTTCAGGTGGGCTAGCAGGCTCAGGGAAATTGGGGAGTCTGTGGGGGGATCGGGGGAGCAGGCAGAGTCCTCAGGGGGAAAGGGGGGGAAGAGGGGACAAACAGGATCCATGGGAGGGATGAGGGGGAAAGCAGCATCCACATGGGGGATTCAGAGGGTTGTGGAGTCTGCAGAGGGGATTGAAGTGCTAGGCAGGATTTGCAAGAGCAACTGGGGGGGAATCAGGGGTGCAGATGGCATCTGCAGGGGGCTCTGGGGGTAGTGGGGATCTGCAGGGGGATCAGGGGAGTAGATGCAGGGAGTTGGTGGGGTCCAGAAGAGTTTAGTGGGGGACCATGGGGTCCTCACGGGGACTTACGGGGGGGCCAGGGGCTACTTTTAGCTACTTGACCCCATCCCCAGAAAACCTACACCCCCATCCCTCAAGCCCCTCCCCCACTGGGACTTACTTCCTTAGTTTCTGCCATCCATGAACACTGATAAAATGGCACTAGGAGTGGCTTGTCGGATGAGATTTTGGGGAAGGGATTGGGGAGGGGATTAAAGGACTGAAAATAACTCAGTGTCAGTGCGGTGGGTAGGAAAAGCACAGCCCTGTGACTGGGGCTGGCAGCTGGGTTTGCCCAACCCTGGGGCTGTGCTGGAAACCATACAGAAATTTAGGAAAGTCATATCAGTCTAAAAATGGCCAACCTGATCTAAGAGGTAGGGTTAACATAGATTGGGTCGGTCATTTTTAGAACAATCAATCCCTCCTAGAACTTCTGTACAGTTTTCACTTAGATCCACCTAACCAGCATGAACTACGTTAGATTGGGTGGCCATTTTTAATTCAATCTAACCCCCCACTAACTCCCTGAAAGTCTGTACCCCCTCCTCTTCCTCCATAAATCTTGTTCTCCTATTTATAGTTGTTATACCAGTTCACCATATTTGAAATTTGTACTTCTGGCAACTTTCAGTTTGGAATAACTAAAGGTCTAAAGCACAGGTGAGGGATTATTCAGGCTGGTGGGCCACATAACGCATTTTGATGAGCTGTAGCAGGCTGGGTCAGTGCCCCTGCCACCAAACAACAACTCACAATACCCCATGTGGGGTTTTGGGCAGGCAGAGAGCAGTTTTTGGAGCAAGGGAGGCCAGGCTCATGGGGCAGTGACGGTTCAGGGCCAGGGTTGAGCCAAGCCATGCCCCTGCCCTCTGGAGGTGATGGGGTAGGTGTGTATGGGGGGGAGGTGGGGGGGCTGCCTGGGTGCTAGGTTTTGGGAGCCAGCTGGGGTAGAAGGAGGAAGGAGAAGGTGGAGGGAGGGGAAGGTGCAGGGAGGGACAGGTGCGGGTGCAGCAGGGCTCACTTAGGCAGTGTGGTCTGCAGCTGCCCCTACGGCATTTTGCAGGGGGCCAAGCCACATCCACTCCCATCTGGGCCAACCTGCATTGTGCTCCTGCCCATCAGCCTAGCCCTAGCCTCGGCCATTGCACAGCTTCTAGCAGGGCTGCTCCTGGTGTGGCTGCAGCTGGCCAGGTGCTGCTCTGCTCCCCTCCCTTTCCCTCCCCAGCAGCAGTTCCTCCTCTTGCTCTTGCTCATGCTGGACTGCTTGAATGGGGGGGAGGAAGCTTCAAACCAGGCAGCTCCTGTGCAAGAGGCTCCAGCTCCTTGCTGCCTCCCAACCACTCCACCTGCCTGGCACGACGAGCAGCCCAGGCTGGAGCGGGAACCCCACGTGCTGGGGAAGGAGCCCCTCAACTGAAGCTCTGCCCACCCCCACCTACCTGCCCCTCTAGCCAGGACCTGGGCCTGCAGGCGCAGGCAGGGGCATGGTGCAGGCTGTCTCTGAGCACCACAGGGGCAGCTGTGGTCCAGATCCAGTCAGTTGAAGGGCTGGATCTGGCCCATGGGCTGCATTTTGCCCACCCCTGCTCTAAAGCCTATAACTACCTAAATGACTAGCTCTTTTTGCTGTGTTGGAAAGAAACAAAACCCTCTCATTCTGTGAAGAATCTACTATAACCAGAGTACAATGCGTTTAGAAATCGGGAACAGGTGAGTACAAGTCTTCGAAAACAAGTGCTAGAATAGCTCCTCACTCTTGGAGTTTGAAAGGCATGGACTCAAAGTAGTTAAAGTTTCTCCCTCTGGATTGAGAATTGGGGAGTGATCCTTGCTCCAGACTCACAAATGAAGGCTTTCCTAAGTTAACCCAACTGAAAACAGGTGGTTGATATTTGGGCTGGGGAGACGAGGGGTGCTAGACATGATAGTAGCCACATAACTCTCTTGTGTGCCCTTTGCTCTGGAAGTGGAAGGCCTTGGCCATACTAATCTAATGAGCTGTCCAAGCTTGTGGGGACCTTTGATTTTTCTCTCTGTTGGAGACTAGAGCTTAGAATTTGGGGAAGGCTTGGGGAAAACCTAATTGATCAAAAGCATTTCTACAAAGAGGAGGTGTAAATGACAAAGCTGCAACAGCACTTGCAGTACAAAGGAAGAAACAAATATAAAGGTGTTCAAACCTTTCTTCTCCCTTTAAATTAAAGCATGCTTTCCCCCCAAGGTTGTTCACTTTTGAGATATGAGTTTCTAGTTAAAGTATGAAATAGTGTGCAAACAGATAAGCCTAACTCCTTCCTAAAATCCAGAGTAGCACAAATATATAAATATACACATCTTCATGTATGCATAACATTTATTTTTAAGAGCTTTCTCCTTCTCTTGCTTTGCTTTTTCTTTCACAGATTTTCTGTCTTTATTCTCGTGCTTTTATTCTAAACTTTAGTTTTCACTACAGTTTTACATTGCCTGTTTCCTTTACCTCTTTTTCCCTATAGACTTTTAATCATTTGCAAGTAAAATACAACTGCTACACAAGTTTGAGTAAAACTTTCATATCTAAAAGTTGATATTGGAAAAAATATATTTCCCATTCCTAGAACTGAGAGGGTAGAAATCAATTTTCCTTGCACTGAATGTGGTCACATAAATCCTTTCAAATATATTTATGACATTACATTTTATGCAATTAAATAAGAATGAAACATTACCAGTCTGAAGGAGCGTAAAACAGAAAAAGTTCCTCCTTTCTTTTTGTCTTTGCCTCTTGGTAAAGCCAGTTCAATTAAGCTGAGGGTTACAATTAAACTATCAAAAATATTCCAGCGCTGTTGAAAATAATAGTAGGGATCTAGAGAAATGATTTTCAAGATCATTTCTGCAGTAAAAATTCCAGTAAAGATCTGTGACAAAGAAATAGTAAGGTAATCTCAGTATCTCTTCTCTTTCAGCTCCCTTCCCATAAATATAGTAATGTAGTCAGAGTAATCAATGAAGTCTTACAGCATACCCTACTTGAAACACAACTTTACATAATTCATTGTTTCTTTTGCAATCTAAACGGTATAACTATAAACCAAAAGTTTTTGGAAATCTTATAACCTAGTTATAAAATGAATAGTTAAAATGGTTATGACCAATCATTGTTTGTATCCTGGGTAGAAACATCCATAAATTAATCCTTGATACAGAATATCATGAATAGCAGAATTCATTTACCTGATTGCCTATTTTTAGCATGTGGTTAAAGTCTTTTGACATGTTATGATGCTCCAGTGCCATGAAGATAGTATTCAGCACAATACAGAGAGTGATAGAGAGGTCAATAAATGGATCCATTATAAAAAAAGACACTCTTTTTTTGATTTGCAACCACAGTGGGCAACAGTCCCAAATAAGATACTTTAAAGCAAACTTGCTCAAGCAGGGAGGACATTTCCGTTGTGATTCTTCAAGTTCTAAAAGAACAAAGAAAAGAAAGCAATAACCAAATAACTATTACTGACTTATTTGGCAAAAAAACCCACATCTTGACTCATTAACGCATACAGAGGAAAAATCCCAAACCAAAACACAATTCTATCACTTCCAAAGCAAGCAGGAAGTCTTCTTGATCCTTTTTCAGCCTCACCACTCAATTTCTACAGAAAGCAGTCCCTCAGCCTGCTGCTCATTTTAGACATGTTCGCAGGATCAGTAACTTTTCCTTAGATGAGGCCTGCTTTGAACCCACTGAAATGAGTTAAATTCAATAGGCTCGAGTTCAGGCCCTTACTTACCTTAGACACAGACACCTGTTCAACATCCACATTAACTCAATAGTGTTCAAATCCTGCTGTGAAGACAGAATTATTCAATTCTTCTTGGACTTTTCTTCACTGTGGTATCTTAA
>NW_017728886.1:9661996-9675348 GCF_001723895.1 Crocodylus porosus | reverse complement strand
ACCCACCCCGGAGCACTTGTAAAGACAACTCCTATGAACTGTTGTTGGATATAAAAGGGAAGAAAGACAGAAGGGATTTCCAGCCATACTACTAACTTGCTGGACAAAAAATCGGCGGGATGAAAGGTAACAAAGGAACATCTAATCACCACAATAATGTGATGCGCTATTATATGGAAACGTGTCAAAAACATTTGACACGGAAAACATCAGACTTGTTGCTACCGCTCTCTTTGACTTCAGTTTCCAATGCGAGTGCTCAGAATTTTGGTCTTGGACTTCACAGTTTCAAGTCAGGATCCCAGAAAAGGCACTACAAACAATTAGGACACAGAGCAAGGTAGTGCTGCACTGAGATGTCCCACTGCCCTGCACACCCTCGCTCTAGCAGCAACTCTCAAGCATGCTCAAGAGCAGCCTTTGAAGGACTCAAATGTCTTCACCAGAGTATTTCCAGGGTTGGAACATTCCTGTAGGCAAAAGGGAACAAGGTGTGATCAACTTCATCCTGGGCAGGAGACATTACCACCGTGATGTGACCAAACTTGCTCTGATTTTGCATCTCCTGACACCATATAGATACATAATAAACACAGTCAGAGGACCAGGTCACACAAAATCTTTAGCATGTGTTAAATTCAATTAAAATTTGATCATTTGAGTGTTCAAGTAGGATAGTACATGCTAAGCGAGCTCTTATGGTATTGCATTGTAGCAAGGCTATGCCTCTTCCAGCAAGGAGCATCTCCAGATACTATCCAATAACACATGTTGAGCTACCGTCTTACCGCTCCATGCAGATGATACAATCAATTGCAGTCGCAGAACTGGGACTGTGGCTCCCAGTCCCAGGACTGCATGGGAATATGCAACTGGCTCAGGTAGGTCCTGGGGCTGAGAATGAAAATTAGCTGATTGGACAGTTCAAGACTCCAGGCGATGCAGAGCTGGGACCCACAATCAGATGACTGTCGGTCCCAGCCCCTGCACTGGTGCCCATTCGGGACTAGAGCGTGGTGTATGGAATGGGATTGATGATCAGCTGATTTTTGGTCTCAGCGCCAGGACTGCGCCAGAGTCTCCAACTGGCTCCAATCCTGGGGCACTGGCAGGATCCAGTAGCAGGAGCAGCACCTTTTCCTGGACTTGGCTCCCTGTGCCACCTCCTGCCTGCTGCCAGAGGCAGAGATCCACTTGGGAGGCTGTAATAAAGAATAATCAGGTGACTGCTCAGGCAGACACGTTCTATCTTTTGGTAATGCTCACTACAATCTCAATAAAATATGTGCCAGTCAACAGAAGAGCCAGAATTAAAACCCAGCTCTTCCAAGACCCAGTCGTGTACAGCTAAACACAATGAACCATGCTTTCTCTTTCTAGAACCCCTACTTCATTTACCACCCATCCTCTCTGCACGGTAGGAGGCAAGAGGCCTGTAGAAAAAAAAGGATGTGGTCATATAAAGAACATTTTATAATGCATATTCATAAGGGGGCAAATTAAGGATGTATAAGCATATTAATTGTGCAGTTTCCTAACTAGAACACCTCCAGTGGCTCTAACAACATTTAAATAAAAAGAGTGATCTTCTACACAAGGGTGATCAAAATCTTCCATTCTGATTGAGAGGCATGGGGCTGTTTGCAGGCCAGATCACGCCCACAGACTAGCCCCGCATGCTGGGACCAACTCACAGAGCCAATCTGGCAGCACTGATTTGGGGGGCACACTGCATGTGACATGTGGGGCCAGTCCTGGGCGAGTACTACCTGAGATGCATGGGGCGGGTCTAGGACACATGCTGCATGTGGCACCCATACTTGACTAGCCCTAGATCCACCATGCGGGGCTGCTCCAATGCAGATGCTATCTGCAGCATGTGCCCTGGACTCATCCTGTGTGCAGCAGGTGCTCCAGACTGGCCCTATGTGCTGCATGCTGTATGCTGGGTCCAGTCCCACACATCACATGCAGCACAAATCAGACAGGCTGCAAACACCACATGGAGCTGCAGCATCAGTCCAATGACCACCAGCAGCACTGTGGCAGGATAAGACGGCTCTGCGGGTCAGATTTATGGCACCCCTGTTTCACACCAACATCAGCTTAGGTTTGAATTAAAATATAATGAGAAATTACTTACCTTCCAGAGCACTGGTAATGATGCTGACTGCACTTGCTGCCCTTTCTCGCTGGAGTGACTCATTGAAGTACTCCACTGATAAATGACGGGGTAAATGCATCTTGCTGGTCTCATCATATAAAGGGGTCTGCTTAAATAAGTAAGCATGTTAGTACCATACTACAGAACAAAGTGAAGTAAGAGGCTTTTGATACGGTCTCCCACAAAATTCTCACAAAGCAAGCTAAGGAAGTCCGGATTGGTTGAATAGTCTGTAAGGTAGATAGAAAACTGGCAGGATCGTCCAGCTCAGAGGGTAGCAATCGATGGCTCGATGTCTAGCTGGCAGCCAGAATCAAGTGGAGTGCCCCAGGGGTTGATTCTGGGACCGGTTTTGTTTAATATTTTCATCAACGTCCTGGAAGATGAGATGGATTGCACCCTTAGCAAGTTTGCAGATGACACCAAACTGGGTGGAGTAGTAGATATGCTGGAGGGTAGGGTTAGGATTCAGAGACACTTCAACAAATTGGAGGATTGGACCAAATTAAATCTAATGAGCTGGGATCTGGGTTTTCCATTTGCTGTAGAAAAATGTGGAAAAATGCATATGTTCTCCTTTAACAGACAAAAACACAGGAAATGGTGGGTTTCCCCTTGTAGGCTGGCAGAATTCCAGCCTGCAAAGGGCTGCTTGGGGGTGGGAGGAGCAGGGCACAGGGGGAAGGAGGTGCCACACACGTGTGTGCATGCACATACATGTGGAAGCCAGGCAGCAGTGGAGAACGGCTCCCACAGCTCCCTCCAGCTCAGTTTATGGGGGCAGGGAGGAGGGGCACAGGTGACCTGTTGGAGGTTGGGGGGCGGCACAGACAACACATCAGTGGGGCAGGGGAGTACAGGTGATGCAACAGGGGGGCACAGACAAGGGGTCAGGGGGCTAAGGTGACACAGTCACGTCCTGCTTATTTAAACTTCTTTTGATTGAGGTATTCTGCATTTCCACATCTGTTGTGTACTGTAGTGTCTGCAAACTGTGCTTAGGAAGGAAAGTGTGCGAAAGGGCAAAGAGATAGCTGGGGTGTAAACCTGTTATTGGAGCAGGCAGGCCATACAGACAGAAGCATCCTTCCTCCTTACAGTCGCCCAGTCACTGGAAGTTTTAGAGCAAATTGTGCTATAATATAGAAAACTTGATCCCCCCCACAGGGAGTGGGGCAACAGGGGTCAGCTTGTAATATTCAGCTTTTACAGACTCTAATGGCAAACTGATTAATTACAATTATTATTACTGAGTTCATCCTTTGCAAGCAAAGATGACCACATCCAGCATGGGGCGGAAAGAGGACAGAAAGGAAGCAGGAATGAAAAAGGGAGGGAGACAGAAAGGAAAAAGGAGAAAGAAGAGAGAGGAAAGAGAGAGGAGGGGCGTGGAGACTAGTCTCATGGAGACTTATAACCCTGATCTGACCCCTGAACAATCTGCTGCAGCAATGGGGACTGGACACGAAAGGTGCTTGTTTTCTGGCCACGCGCTTCCTCACTGCCTCTGCCGTGCCCCGCTGCTCGAAGACCAGCGCTCCACTGTGGACCGATGACCTCCAGGATGGATGGTCACGAGCAATCTGCTCCCAGGACTCCGGATCAATGCCGAAACTCTTTAGGGACACCTGTAGGGTGTCCTTGTACCGCTTCTTTGGTGCGCCACAAAACACAGTTCTCCGTAGAAGATTTTCTTCGGCAAGTGAGTGTCAAGCATTCGTGAGGTGACTGGCCCATCTTAGCTGCACCAGTTTCAGTAAAGTGTGGATGCTGAGGAGAGCTGATCTGCCGAGCACCTCAGTGTCCAGAATATTGTCCTGCCACCTGATCTTTAGTGTCTTTTGCAGGCAGCACAGGTGGAAGTGGTTTAGTTTCTTGGCATGACGCTGGTAGATGGTTTCACAGGCATGAAGGAGGGTCGGGAGAGCGATGGCTTTGTAAACCTTCAGTTTCGTCGTCATTCCAATACCTCTGTGGTCCCAGACTGACTTACAGAGTCTGTCAAAGGCCACACTAGCTTTTGCTAGCCTCGCATTGATTTCATCATCGACATGGACAGCACTGGAGAGTGTGCTGCCTAGATAGGCAAACTTGTTGAGCGTAGACAGTTGTTAGCCTTTGACTGAGAAGTGTGGTTCCTGGGCTGTAGTGCCAGGCGCAGGTTGAAACATCACTTCAGTCTTCTTTGTGCTGATAGCGAGTCCCAAGTTGTTGCAGGCTGACGAGAATAGGTCCATGCCAGCCTGTGAACCTGCGCATAACGCACAGTCGAAAGTGAAGAGGAAGTCGCGAAGCATGGCCGTCTGGACTTCGGCGCTCACTCAGATCCTGCACAGGTATTATTACTAGTTGGCCATAAACTATGCATACAGGTAGTCTCTACTAAAATATCCTATTAATCTTATCTTCTCTTCACTCCAGCCCTCATACTTAGAAATTGTGCGCCTATATATCAAACAGTTTCAACTGGGGTGGATAAATGAAACCACAAATCCTTACATAATGCACATCCATCATACGTCCTAGCCAGTCAGCTTAGCTCAGGGGCTCTGCAGTCCTATACTCAGCCAGGCTCTGTACTTGCTATTCACTTGCTTTGCCTTGAGCCTACCCCCAGCAGGGTTCAAGGTGATCACATGCCCCTAGGGTATTAATGGGACCTCTAAACCTCCTCTTACAGTCCCTTCCACAAACCAGTATAAACTCTAATCAAATAACAAGCCCCCCTGGCTTTAGCAAAAACTCACTTCAAACTGGGTCCAAACCTAAGCCCTAGCCCATAGGCTATACAACCAGAGTTCCTCCTACTTTGGGTTGTATTCCCCTATACACCATCAGCACCTTGCTAGCTGTTCCCCAGGCAGCTCTGCTGTCAGCAAGGATCTCCTCCGCAGCTTCCAGGGCCAGCCTGCCTGCCCTGGCTTATATTTCTCCCAGGCCCTGACCCTTTCTGGTCAGGTGACTCTACAAGGTTGGCTGCAGGTGCCCTCTATTTTGGCTCACTACCTGGTCTCCATGGTAGCCTACCTGTAGCAGTGCTTTGTCTTCCCTGCAAGGCTCCAGCCTGAAGTCCTGCTGTGGAGCAACTAGCACTGCAATAGCCTTTCTAGGCATCATCCTATTGGGCTACTGCAGAGCAACCAGCTTTGCAGCAAGCACTCATTGTCCCTGCTTCCTTGAGCTCTTTCTCCTTTGAAGTAGCAGAGAGTCCCAGTCTGTCTGTCACAAGACTCAAAAAATCCATGAATTTCTTTTGTATAATAAGTAGCCAGTGTGAGCTATTAGAAGGTAACACAAAGAAAGTGCAACTGATGAGCTACTTTGTCTCAGTCTTCACAAAAAATAATATGCCCCCAAATTACAGAGAGGAAAAGATGAGGGTCCTGATAACAAAAGAAATGTACCAAAGGAACTGGCAGAAGGGATCTGAGAGCCCTTGGCAGTAATACTTACAAAGTTGTGGGAGAGCGGTGAGTTTCCAGAGGACTAGAAAAGGGCAAACATCTTGCCTTTCCTCAAAAAACTCATAAATGATGATCTGGGGAATTATACACCAGTGAGCCTGACTGCAAACCCAGGAAGGCAAATGTAGTCTTGGGCTACATCAACAGAAGCATTAGCTGCAAGGCATGGGAGGGGTTAAGCCAATCTTATCATTGCTGGTTAGGCCTTAGCTAGAGTATTGCACGCAGTTCTGGCCTCTACCTTTTAAGAAGGATGTGGAGAAGTTAGAAAGAGTCCACATATAAATGACCAAAAAAAAAGATAGAGGTGCTGGAAGGCAAGCTGAGGGAAAGTTGAAGGAACTAGGTATGTTTAGCTTCCAGAAAAGCCAGTAAAATGGGAGATGGTAACAGAAGAGGAAGAGAGAAAACAAGTGTTCTTCCTTACTGCAGAAACAAAGTGTGAAGCAATGACTTTAAATTGCAGCAAAGTGGGAGCATTTACACATATAATTAATGCACAGTAATATATGCTGGCACATATCACACCAGTTTATTGCTCCCGGGTGCCACATTTGAATATGCATGCAGGAATGCAGCACGTTGAGCTAGGTCAGAGGAGCCAAGGCTGCCAAGTTACCCAGGGGGGCAGCCTGCCAGTCCAGGGCCGCTCCGCGCTGGCTCAACATGCTGCGGAGGAGCTGGCTGGGGCACAAGGGTGCTGCAGGGTGAGGCTAACCAGAAGCCAGCCCCCAAACTGAAGTACCCTCATGCCCAAACCAGCTAGGTCAATGTCTACATGTGCACTGCTACATGCTAAAAAACTCTGAAATAGTTATATCCTATGGCAGAGCTTATTCATTTTCTGCAGCCTAATAGGGCCATATGTGTAGATGCAGAGACATTTACTGTGGAACTAATTAGTCAGTTCTGCAGCAAACATCTCATGTAGATGCACCCAGTAGATTTAAATTGAATTCAGGGGGTGTGTCTACATAGGCTATTAATGTGACTGAGTAAACTCGGCACAGTGTGCACCAGAGTTTATTGCTCCCAGGCACCTTATTTGCACATATGCCCAGGACTCCAGCACGCTGAGCTGGGTCAGAGCAGCCTTAGCTGGCAGGGGGCCCCAGAGGTCAGCTTGCCAGCCCAGTGCTGATCCAACCTGGCTCAGTGTGCTGCGGAAGGGCTGGCTAGGGCATGAAGATGATTCAGGGACGGGCTAGCCAGCAGGCAGCTCCTGCACTGAAGCACCCTTTTGCTCCAGCCAGCCCTATCAGCATCTACACATGCACTGTGGCAGAGTAAATAAACTCTACCTTAAGATAGTGCTTATGTCTGGCAGTACTATTTACTGAAAAGTTAATTAGTTTACTCTGTCCTAATAGCACCACATGTGTAGAGAGCAATGTTTTACCATAGAGCTAATTAGTCAATTCTGCAGTAAACAGCTCATGTAGATGCACCCACAACAACAGAACTTCCTTGCTTATTCAGCTACTGCATGGTAGCATAAAAAAGATGTAACTAGTTACTGTACATTTACTTAGTACTTCATTAAGCAAGTACTAAAGTAAATGCACACTGACTTCTGCACATTAATGAGCATGTAAATGTACCCAGTAAACCCTAAGTTTCTGGAAGAAAACTTAATATGAAATGTGTTTCTAAAAGACAGCAGTTTCCTTACCAAATCACCTTTTCTTGGGTTTTCCATAACAGGAGGGAGCAGCGACCCTTCAGGGGAAGTCGGTTCTAGATGGTAAGCTCTGGCATTTCCTCCTCGCATCAGTGAAGGCATACCATTGCAATCGTCTGTGCTGTTCCACTTGTCATTCTGTATGTAGTTTGGAGTAGCGGGATGAGAACAATGGCTCGCTTGACTTTGCACACTTGGGTGTCTTCCCATCCGTGCAACCAGCAATGACCCACGCTGAATTTCATTTTCCCCAGCATTGCTGATCTCATCCTCACCAAAATCAGTTTTGGAGCTCACATCTATTCCAGGTATCTGGAAATTAAATACACTCCCATAGCTGGGCCTGCGCTTCATTTGGCTTACACTGGAGTCATAATTAACACCAAGGAGAGTCTAAAAGTCCAAGAAAAAGAATAAAGGGGGACAAGAGAATAATGTCATACAATACATTTCTTGGGAGCAATAAAAATGTTGAGTTGCTCCTTCAAACACAGGAAGTCCATAAGCCTCACTTGATATAAGTTACTTAGAAAGGACTTAATTTATATTTCAAAAGACAGTTATTAAAATCCTGCTAGCCACATTTCAGAAAAAAAATATTTTCCCCTTTTGCAAAGGGCTTTATAGATTGTTGTTTAAATTTAGGTTCTAGTCCACCTTCATTTACCAATGTTGTGTATAATAATATATGCATTTTCATTTATATTTTTTTTGTAAAATTGTTTCTTTTATAATAAATACTGCAGTGAAGATTGAATCTCACTTTTATTATACCCTTGTATCTTCACACATGATTTAAGAGAAAGTTTTCTATTTTAGTTGAAACTTTATCATTCTTTGTTAGCCCAAAGGGGGTAGCTTTAAGGGATGAAGACAGTATATAACTTTAAAGGGATTTTGTTTGCTTTTGAGCAATTTTGTTTTAGTACTAAAACTGACAAATCCATAGGGATTTCCTATTTAGATAATGAATTACCAACTTTCGGCGATTGTCAATGAACTGTGATTTGGGAAAATGTTGATCTTCCTCATGATCTTCTATTCCAAGAGACCTATTTTTCCTTCTCATATTCCTTCTGTCTTTGCTTTCTTTGGAGGGCAAAGGGGTCATTTCAAAGGAGTTAAATGATGCAGTATCATTTTCTCTAGCAGCTAATACCTAAAATTAAAGAAACACAAACAGACCTGATATTGTACTTGTACAATTAAGATGTCAGTCAGAGTAAGGGATTTCTGTGCTCTATTATTATTTCTTGTTTTAAATTATTGTTGGAAAGACTTGGTTAAAATACCAATACTCCATGCTTCTGGTCCAAGCTGGTCATTGCAGGATTAGGAATGATTTCCCCCTTTATATAGAGCATTAAACAATTAGTTACAGCAGGTTTGTGTACTTATAGATACTGTTCCTGCTTGGAAGCAAAATATTCATTCTTCATCTCCTATCTTCCTATATTTATATTACTGATTTGTTTCCAGTTAAAATATGCAATTTTTATTGAGTTCGCAGAGCTATCCATTTCCCAAAACATCTTAAAGACATTAAAATCGCAACTGCTTGGGTATCTTCAGGACTGCAACAACTCAGCGATCAGCTGTCCTTTTTATGTGTTGATAAATGGAAGTTAACAGGAGTCTTGTAAATCATTCAATGAGCTGTATGTCAAACTCTCAGCTGTCAAAGAAGAGAATTATTGTAAATTTCTACATCCGTGTAACACAACAGTGGAGCAAACAAAAAGTGCATATTCTTGTATCCTTTTGGGCACTCACAGTTGATGGAATTTTAGACTATCTGGCCTGTCCAGTCTCACTTTGTTTACAGTGCCCTGGATTTATTAATAAACTGCAGGAAACTCCCATAGCTGCAGTTCAGTACTCACAGTTATCATTTATTGGTGATCAAGTAATTATTCTTATTGGTTTAGGAAACAATGATAACTTTGAACAAGGTAATAGCTAGAGCTTGTCCTCCCCAGTGACCATCATGTCATTACTCATAGGTGATGCATAGGGAGGGCATGGGGGGGGCATGTGCCCCCCCTGAGATTGGCCACCACCGAAGCTGCCAGAGGCTCCTGCAGGTGGTCGCCACTTGGCACCCCTGCCCCTTGCTGCCGGCACCGGCATCTGTGATCAGTCCCTGCTCACCACCCCTTTCCTTACTCTCCTCCTCTCCCACTGCCAACACCACTGCTGGCAACCGCGGCCAGTCCCCACTCGCCACTTGCCACCCACCCCCACCAACACTACCGCAGGTTACTGCAGCCTGTCCCCGCTCACTACTGCTGCTGCCACCTACAAATGGTGCCCGCCCCCCAGCCTCAGGAGGCACCAGTCATTCATGCCATTGTTTATGTATGCTCAAAAGATGAGACTGATGAATTCCACTTGTATATGATATATATAGAGACTGTCCAACACTAGCAAGGCAATAACATATTCACCTCCTGTTCTTTCTTTAATAGTTCCATGGCTTCCCGAAACTGCCTTTCCTTTGCCTCTGTTTCAGCAATAGTAGCTTTGTTCTGATCTTCATATGCCATAGTTACTACAGCCAGGATCAAGTTGACCAGATAAAATGAGCCCAGAAAGATGACCAGCATAAAAAAGAGCATGTAGATCCTCCCAGAAGCTCTGAGAGTCTGTAAGCACAAAATACATGCTGAAGTAAGGAATCTGAGAGACAATACAAATTTAATGAGATCATTTAATGGATGTAAGACAGAATATAAAAATAAGAAAACATTATTTGAGTATGTTTTTAAAAAACCTTGGTCACTTTTCCACACTACGGAGTGAAATGTTTTAAAGCAACTTAATGAGAATGGTGCCCTATATGGGCTGCTTTTCCCACTTCCTCCCAAAATCTAATAACTTTGTTTTGTGATAACCAGAATTGTTCAGTTGAGGTGAAAAGGAGCCACATAGCTGAAGGAGAAGGCTCTGCTGTGCTTCTAGAGCAGAGCATGGTGCCATTTCAGTCCTTCGCACACATTCCCTTGGGTGGGGAATTAAGTAGAAGCTCATTATAATCATGTAGCTGTGTATCCCTTCAGATGTATGTTACTTAGATAACATCCAACCATCATTTCCTTTTAAACTTTTCTGCTCTTTAAGTACTTCAGGCATTTATATAACTGGTTGACGGTTTTCTTTTCTTACTGGTAAATAAGTACATTTGATACCTGCTGATAGAGACGCTCCCAGTAATCCTGTGTCATCAGGCGGAATAATGAAAGAAAGGCCCAGCCAAATGTATCAAAGCTTGTATAGTCATAATCAGGGTTTCTCCCAACTTTCAGACATACGAACATCTCTGGGCAGGTACTACAGAGAATGATAAAAAGGGCTGAAAGCTTCAAGTGTGCGAATTTCAGGTCAAATAGCTTCAGATCAGTGAAAGTTCATATTACACTCAACTATATATCCAGCTATATCACAGGAGACTGACTATGGGGACCCAATTCATTCATGAGACACGCAGTGGGGGGGAACAACAAAGAGTAGAAGGCCAGACAGAATAGTAAAATGCACACACACGTACAAATATACACACACAGTTGTCATTTTATGTGTTGTAGGCCTTAGATGTGTTCAGTGACTGTAACACCAGACTCTGAACCTAGCATAAGCCTAAAATATGACAGAATGCTCTTAAACTTGCATTTTAGCCAGAAGCAGTAGCATGGGAAAGCAAAATAAAGTTTGTTGGTCAAGGTTACCAGTACTGACCTTAGGCCAAGTGCAAATAATTGCTTTTTTGGAAAACTCTAATAGTAGTTACATGTAACAATGGTAATAACTTGATGTTTTATCTTTTGATGAGAAAAACTGGATTATGTGCAGCCAGTTAGATTTCTGTTAAATGATAGTGTGTTTCTCTTGACTAGATAAGGTAAGGTGGAAATGTATAATCACTTGCTGCCAGAACAGATCATTCCCAAGTGGCTTATGTTAAACTACAAAAGGCATGTCTACACATGCATTGACTGCACAGTAACTTACTTACTGTGCAGTAAGTTACTACATAGTAAGAGGTTTTTAGGCTGGTGTCTACATGTGAAGTCATTAATGTCTTAAGGCATTGTAATGTGGTTCACTGGATGACTACATCAGCCAGCCCTGCTCAGCACCCTAGACAGTCCCAGCCCCTGCTGTAACCACCTTTCCATGTTCCTGCCTCCTGTCCAAGGAAAGCAGGCCAGAGCCCAGCGCACAGGGCAGCATGCTGTTGCTGGGTGCCGTGGTGCATGCTACTGCAGATGCTGGACACACGGGTCTGGCAGCAGGAAAAAACCCATCCGCAACTCCCTGTAGGGGAAGGGAGCAGCACAGCACAGGCAGGGCTGGGGCTGCATTGTCTGTCTGCAGAGCCCAGCACTGCTTTCCCTGCCCCACAGAGTGACCCCAGCAGGGTTGGGGCTGCATCTGTTCTCAGTTCCCGGTGCCAGGTTCCCTGCAACACCTACCTCTGCCCCAGGCACACGCCAGGCTTCCCTGCCACCAGGACACTGCCTGTGAGAGAAGCAGCATGCACTGCTGGGGGCTCTACGTGGTTCAGCCCCTGCTCATGCTGCTCCCAGCTTCTCTCACTGGCAGTGTCCTGGTGGCAGGGAAGCCTGGCACATTCCTGTGACAGAGGTAGGTGGAGCAGACACAGCCCCAACCCTGCCTGGGCTAAGCCAAGCATGGTGGCTCACTCAATGGGGCAGGGAAAGCAGCACCGGGTGCTGCAGACAGACGACACAGCCCCAGCCCTACCCACTCTGTGCTGCCCGCTTTCCCTGTAGGGAGTCACAGGGGGTCCTTTCCCTGTTTCTGGAACTGTGGCTCCAGAGTTTGCAGCAGCATATGCTGTGGCACCTGGAGACAATGCACCACCCCGCGGGCTCGGCTCAGCCCACATAGTGTTAAGGCAACTAATACAACATTATGTCACCCTACACGCCCAGTGTTACTGCACAGTAACTAATTGGATGTAAATTTGATACCTGCATCAAGCCTGATGCAGATCAAATTTACGGCCAAGTTGGCATACGTGGCCATAGTTACTGTGCAGTATGGGCATACACATGTAGATGTTGCCCATACCACACAGTAATTTTTAGGTTACTGTATAATAATTGTGTGTATGTAGACATGCCCTAAAACAAGAGACCCCAAAAGCTTTTCTTTGAATGAACTCAGAATTGAACTTTATGGAAATGATACCTAGCCTTGTCAGCAAAGCAAAGAAAGCAATTAACGTGTCCAGCTGAACCATCAGATGAAACAGCACAAGGCCTGAAATCAAACATTATAAAAGGAAGCCTTAAATTAGATAATCCAAACGTACTGTATCATGGCTTTCACATAAGCTTGTTAGCAGTAGTGACTGATGTAACTGAAGTATTGAATGCAGTTTTATAATAGATATTTGAATTATGATTCTTGGGTAAGTTGTAAAAACAAAGCAACCTTTTCAGTGAAGTTCATAAACCAAGGTCAGAAAGAAATCAGAGTGCTGGCATATAACATTCAATGACAGTGAAGGGAAGGAGAAAAGAAGTTCTTCCTTCTACAAGTAACCTTCACAAGAACATCAACTCAAACTAATTGACACCTTCCAAGTCCATATGAGAACTACTTCAATCCAGTTCAAAAGTTTCACTGAAACAAATTTAAATAAAACTAATCACAGAAAAATTTGTTAGAATATTAGAACAAGTCCTCTATGAATATAGGGTAAAAGCTACAGGGAAAAGAGGAGACTTTCACAAATTCAAGAAGCCCTGCTGCCAGTTTTAGTGCCATTTCCTGAGTCTCCCCAGCTGGTGAGAATCTGAATTATGCTGTATTATGTTAAGGGGGTCACTAGTTAAACATTAAAATAAGTGTTTGGTCTTGTGCTTTTGTGGTGTGACAGTAAAAGTCCAGACTATAGATTTGCCTCTTGCCTCTTTTCTGACTGGGTGGTGATACGTAAGGGAATATTAATTGGACATAATTTTGCATTTATTAGGTTTCATAGTTTTATAGTAGCTAGAGTCGGAAGGGACCT
>NW_017728886.1:9630486-9660753 GCF_001723895.1 Crocodylus porosus | reverse complement strand
GATCGTCCGGACCAGCGGACTTGAACACGTCCAGCCTCTCCAGAAGTACCCTAACTAACTCCTCGCTAACCCCTGGCCCAGGCGTGTCTCTCCCGGGGCCCGAGGGGGGCCCAGCAGGGAGGTGGCTGAACTGGTCCCTACTTAGGAAGACAGAGGCAAAGAAATCATAAGAAAAGGTAATCATTAAGAGAATTGTGTAGCTATAACTTAATTCTGTGTCTCAGGTTGCAGTAGAGGTGATGATCGTAGATAGGAGGTAGTCTTGTCTCTAAAGGCTGACCAATCCAGAGTTTTTTGTAGCAGTATCTAGAAGGGTAGATCTGGGGGGTCACTTACACTCCACTTCCCCTACTGCACTTTGATTTCTGGACCACCCGAAGTTTAAAACCAACTGCCTGCATTTCTAGTCAGGCAGAGCTGAGGGAGTCAATTAACTTAATGTCTCATTATAATCTACCTGTTCCCTTCTAAATTCCTAATTTCTCACCAGTTAAGCTACCCCTTATTCTGGTCCATCAGCTGCTCCTGGTAATGAAGCACCTATTTCACAGCCCCACAGATTGTTTTGAACTCATTCCAAGAACATAAGTACATAATGTTACCATTTACTGGGGCAGATCACAAGTCCATCTTGCCCAGTCTCCTGTGACCACCATGGGGTGCCACCACTTTCTGCTGGCTACTTCAGTGACTGTGGTGCAGGGGGGGCTGGGCCGCTGGTGATGGTGGCACCCTTCTCCTCAGCAGGGGCCTGTAGTGCCCTGTGAGAGTCCAGAGGATACTCACCTGGAGTTCAACCCCTCTATGCCAGTGCTCTCGAGCCATTCCTCTGCCTCCTGCACAAGTGGGTGGTGGAGTTGGTGCTTGAGGAGCCAGCCCTGTGAGTGGTTCTATCAGTGTATGCCAATGACATGCTCCTCACCATTCAGGACCCAGGCAACCTGGTGCAGGTGGAAGTCTGCCAGTCCATCTAACCCAATGGCCTCCTCTGCCTGGGTCAACTGGGTCAAGAAGTCTGGCTTGAAAGTGGGTGATGGATGGCAGGTGGATTCACTCCCACCTGCACTCCAAAACATCCAATGGACTTCAGGCTCACTGCTCTATCTGGGGCTCTACTTGTCTGCTAGTCACCTTTCCCCACTGGAGAACTGACACCCACAAGAGATCAAGATGTCTGAGAAGTTGCAGGCACGGGTGGGCCTGCTGCAATGTCTCTCCCTTCATGTAAGAGCACTGGTTGTCAACCAGCTGGTCCTGTCCATGCTATGGTACTTTCTCAACACCCAGATGGTGCCCCTGGAGTGCCTGACCAATCTCAACGGATGGGTGCTGGGGCTCTTCTGGTTAGAATGGCACTGGGTCTCCCCAGATGTCCTGAGCATCCTCTTGTGGGAGATTGGGCAAAGCCTGGTTTGCCTCCACAGCCAGGTTTATACCTTCTTCCTTCATGCTCTATAGAGGCTTTTGTACAGTGCTGGTAGCCAGGCAACATGGTACCTGATCAGCCCAGTGGTGTACTGAGGGTCCCTGGTGCCTGGGGGGCCAACACCTGCATTTGCACCTCCCCCCTCTCCCCAGGACAATCTGAGCATGGTGCGGGGCGCAAGGCAAATCAGCTTATGTGGGGCCCCACCTCTCACCCCGTGGCACATCTGCAGGCAAATTACCAGTGCATCACAGTACACTGGCCACAGGGGAGGGGTGCTAGCTGGAATTTCTGGCTGGAATGGCCAAAGAACACCAGAACCTGATGGGAGGGTGGGTGGGCCATACACAAAATGTGGGAGGTGCCCCGGCCTCTCTGGCCAGCACCCCCCCCAGGCAAGCACCTGGGGGCCATGGCCCCCTCCACCCACCCTCATTGGTATGTCACTGGATTAGCCACACCTTCCTCTACTGCTTCTGAGGTTTCTGATATGACCACCAGCTCTTCTACCTGCGAGATATCTCCAAGCAGGACCTGGAGGAGCTGCCAGATTTCTACCAGGACCTCTTCAGGGCCTGGAGGCTGGACTCCACCTTCGGGTTCCTCCTCACCAAGACCCTCCTGAAAAACTTCCAGCTGGTGGTGCTAGTCACAGAGGTCCCCAGATGTGCTGGAGGATGGTTCTGGACAACATCACTCATATCGGAGTCCTCCTGAACTATGCTGGGCAGGGGTGGGCAGAGCCTTCTGTGCTGGCCCAGCACATGGAGCTACTCACACTGCATGTTCCCTGCTGCTTACTCCAGGAGGTAAAGGCTATCTTACCATATACTGCCCTTGGCTATATCAACAAGTTCCTACACAAGGGCAGCCCCTGCACCCTGGTATCCCCCAGCCCTCTGAAGCGAGCTATGGGGCCACTGCTTCAGCAGGTTCCACTGTGCTTCCCACACCACTATCTCAGCAGGCTGGGGGATATCAAGCTGGAACAAATCTGAACAGCCCATCTGCATTAGCTCTACATGCTCATGCTCTGCACAACCCGTTATTCCATCCTCATCCCACCCTGACAACAAGTGGCAGAACAGTTTAGATGAGGGCAGAGTGAGAGTCCCCAGTGGACAACTTTGTATTTAATCCTCATCCCACAAGCCACTGGGGACCTCAGCTGGTAGCATCTCCATGGTGCCATCACCATGGGCATGTATCCACTTGGGACCTCAGCTGGTGGCATCTCCATGGACCTGTAACCACAGACATGTATCTGGTGCACTTTATGGACACCACAGACCTGCCCCTGTTGCCAACAGATACAGGCCTACATCAAGTACACCAGGTTGCAACCCTTCTTTCACCTCCTCCAGAATGTCCTGATGAGGTTCCGGCTGCAATTCTCCCTGTATCTTTTTTGTTATGCGCTCTCCATCCATGGGCCCACCAAGCCTCAGGACCTCCTACTGGGTCTGGCCAAGCTGGCCTTCTATAAGACCAGGACAGAGGCTCTGGCTGGGGATAACCTGGGTGATTGTGGGGCTGTCTTCCTGTCACTCCACTGTCCATGTCTCTGAGAGGAGTTTAACTGGTCTGTGTCCATAGGCTCCCTCAACTCATTCAGGGGGCAGTGAGCACTTGGCCAGTATGCTGTGCTTAGTGTCCTCTTCTAGATCCCTTGTAATTAACCTAAGACCTCATTCCTCTTCCTGTTTTCTTTTTTGTTGTCCCAAGTAATCATTTGGTGTGTCCTCAGTGGCCTCCCTTATTAAGGGAGGTGTATAGTTTTTCATGATGGGCCCATGACCCTACAGCACATCAAATAGGCCTGCGTCTGACAGTGGCAGAGAGCAGATGCTAAAAGGGAAAGTGAACTGTGTCTGACCAGGGTTTTTTACCCACTGTCCCTCTCTCACTTCCAGCCTCCAGCATTTAAGGTCTAGGAAGTTTAAATTCTGAGGCTGTACCCCTGAGGGGTAAGCTGCCATGAAGCAGCTTTCATTGACCCCAGGGTAAGAGTATGCTCATGGCCAATTACTACGGATTGGCTAACATGCCGTAATTTCACATCCTAATTTATCCCATGGTCAACTTGTTTCTGTTCCCATGCCTCAAGCTAAGTCCAAAAATACAGAAGCAATGAAAGAAAAATTCAAAACCAAAACTTACCCAGCTTCTGAGCCATTGCCACACAGTAAGTTATCTGAGGTGCCATTCTTTTTGGCAACATTAGCTGTAACAGAAATTAAAGCACAGTACATTTAAAATGCTTTCTAATCTAATCTTCTAGATTAATACAAATTGTAGTAAAAATGCAGTGATGTGTGTGTATGTGTGTGCGCGTGTGCATGTCCAAAGATAAAAATGGCACTATAAGAAGAAAGAAATGTTGCCTACCAATATAGTAATCAAAATGATTTGGATATGCTCGCTCTCTCTCTTTCTGTTATTCCAGTTTGGGACACCAGACAGCCCTCTGCCCCGGGTACTCACAACTGGAGTCTTTTGCCCAGCAGTATTTTTAGAGTTCACACATTCACCCCTGGCTGTCCCAAAACAAAGGCATAAAGGGCAGTGCTGGCCCAACAGCAAATCTGTTCCTATGTTGCCACAGAATCTAGATATGATAGATATTCATAGCAACAGGAAGGAGGTAAATGAACATATATGAAGACAACACAACTTGAAAAACTCCAATTACTATAAAGGTCTAAACTCTCACAGGATAGACCACCTACAGTTCACTGAACCTCCTTTGGAACACCATAATACTGGAGCCAAGACAACCTGCTTCATAACTACTGATGCTGTAGATCAGGGGTGTCAAATGTACGGCCCTTGAGCTAGATCTAGCCTTGCAGAGCTCTGGGAAGCCTATACATGTGTTCAGGGGAGGGCAGTCCATTTTAATTAGAATGGCTTTTGGGAGCTGCTCTACTTACGAGACCCTCAGTGTCTCACGGTATTAGATGAGCTTTAGTTAAAGTACCCCCTGTTATTTTGAAATGCAGGACACTGGATGCATGAGGTGCTGCAGCACACTGGAGATTGATTAATAGAGTCTGCTCTAATGTGTTCTAATCAGACATGTTGGAGCACGTGTAAAAGTGCATGTTGTCTGGCCCATGGTTTTCCTAGAGGCTGGGAATTTAAGGGTGGGTAACACAGAGTGATCCCACTGCCAAGATCTGGGGTACAGAGGCATGCTGAGAAATGTGTCAGTGGCATACAGAGCACAATGGCTGCATTAACCGTTGCTGCTGCCACATCCAGATCCAGCCTGCAAGAACCCCATGGTCCAAATATGGCCCAGGGTACTAGGTGAGTCTGACGATCCTGCCATAGCTCATGAAGTGGTGCTGGCAACATCCTGAGCTCCCTATAAGGGTGATTTAGCAATGCACTGTCTTTCCAAAACTAAGGGTATAAGATCCTCCTTATTGTCTTATGATGGCTTATAAACAACATCAATGGAAACATGCTAGAGCCTAACAGTTTGAAAATCTGAATGGTAAACTTGCAGCATAGTAACATTTTACAGTTAAGCAAATCAAACCATTTTGGTTTCATTTTGCTTAGAGGCTTGTGTTTTTCATATTAGCTGCCACACACACTAAAGAATTAAATACTGGCCATGTATGAAGATACTGCATTCAACAGACCACAGTTCAAATCTTTTGTCAGCTTTCCTGAGGTAGGGCTGCCAATCACAGGCATTTACCAAATATTTTGGCAGGATTCAGTAAAGTCCCATTAATGGAGAGTGGTGCATACCCTGCCATCCTGCCATGGAGCAAGTCACATATATGGAGTCTTCTGTATCTTCTCTATGCAGTGTGGTGTGAGGTAGCTTTCCAGGCTAGCAGATACTGGAAACTATTGAAGCCATCCGGACAAGATAGTATATAGGGGATCAACACCTCATTTGGAGATAAGGGTGCAATAACCACATGTATTTGTAAATATCCAGTCCGAGGATGTTCCTGCTCCTCAGAAATCTCTTCTGTTGGCTTAATATCATGGCGTTATTTGCATGGTAATTATGGTCTTTGCAGTAAAAGGATCTTGGGAGTTCCAGTATGTCCATGTTGGTACATTACAGGAGAAGGACACAGGGGGACACAGACGAGGGTACAAGAGTGTATGACTATCCTCAAAACCTGTTGTGTTCAGGTCTTTAAGAGATCCTAGATTTCTGTAAAATTCATAACAAGGGGCTGTGTCAAGTGGAGACTGGACAGACACCTTGCCAGGATCATTTAATCTCAGCAGTATTCGTGCCCAGAGCAGGGGGGTTGGACTTGATGATCTTTTGAGGTCCCTTCCAGCCCTTCATTTCTATGATTTCTACGATTCTATGATTTTCTAAAAGGATCCACAAATAGAACATTTATTAGGCGTATGAACCAGTTTCAAGAGAGCGCTCTGGAAAATACCTACCGCACCATCTAGTGCCTAGAGCATGGTGCTGGGAAATAGAAGATGCTGTCTCAGAGCCCCTCTGATGATGAGGTGATGGAGCCAAGGCTAGAGTCTGAATTTCCCACTCCCTTGGCAAGTGCCATAACAACACAGCTTGAGTTAAATGTTTGGAGGATCCTTCTATGCTTCATTCTCTCATCCAGTAGATATGCCCAGAGAAAGATTCTGTTCTACCATAGATGGAAATGGACTCCCAACTGTGCAAAGCTGCCAAAACTTGCAGTTATGCAACTACTTAACCACCACTTCGGTGCACAAATGTGAAAGAGGATTTGACCCTATCTGGTTAATGGCAACTGGATCTGATGTAATCTACAGTTACTTACTTTTGGCAAAGTACCCCCCCAGTTTGCATGAAGATAAGCACAGAATTGGCATCACCATCCTCTTTGGTTTGCACTGCAGAACACTAATAGTGTGATACTACTCTGGTTATGAAAATGTCAGTCATAATCCTTTACTTCAGGGTGAAGCCATTGAACACCAAAACTAAGAACTCAACCTCTTACTTTTGCATGAAAAAATATAAAAGGTTTTCTCCAAACTTACAACATTTATGTTGTGTCTGAGAATGTACATGGAAATTTGATAATTCGTTTACAAGTTAAATTACTTAAAATTTTGGTTGTTTAAGAAATTTAGCATTTGTATTGTATTTCCTTTTCCTGAAGAAAACTTAAATATGCAAGGTCAACAGATAGTTAAAGCCAAATAAAATCTTGTGAAAAGATTATGTTTGAAAGAACTGGGTTATACTTGCATCGTAACAGTTACTGTATTAATCTCAGTCATCATTACGCAGACTACACACAGGCGTATGCTTGGTAGGTCTTAAACAGACCCACTATAACAACAGAAGCAAGTCCAAACACCATCATTTCTCTTCAGTTAATTTATGTGCAATGATTCTATTGATTGCAATGACTCAGGGTGATTACCGTTAAAGCAGGATAAATTAGCCTGCACAAAGCTCTGTGCTGCTATGGGTAGAGAACTTCTGACTCCTGAGCTATGTCATTTAAAGCTAGATTGAGTCTTTCCATGCTACTCTGTGGGCGTGTTTACACATTGCTGTATGAAGCACTATAACGCTATAGCTATCACACGGGTCTACACGTGATCACTAGCTACATCGCCATAGCAGCACACTCCCTGCTTATAGTACACCACTATGGTGACTTAATGGAGAAGTTTAAGTGTACACCGCCTGTACTATGCAGTATGGGTGGTTACTGCACCGTGTTTTAGTACTTCCAAAAGGAAGTACTAAAGCATGCAACATAATAATGTTGCCATACAATAATGTGTAGACACACCCTGTGGGTGCATCTATACATGCAAATAATGCTGGAACAGTTTACTCTAGAGTACACTATTCTAGAGTAAACTGTCCTGGGCATGCTTCTACACATGCAGGGGTGCAGTAGCAGATTTGCTGCTCCTAGCAGCAGACTGCTCCCTTTCCCTGAGGCCCTGCACCAGGCCCTTGCAGCAGCTATAGGAGCTCTAGTCTCCCACTGGGTGCTAGCCCAGGGGCTGGTAGGGAGCATGGAACCAAGTGACAGCTATCTCCTGGCAGGGTCCAGGACATTTGTCCCTACCTCCAGGAGCTGCCTGCTGCTGGGGCAGGCTCTGTCACCAGAGCCTAGGTGGGGACAATGTTCCCCTGCACTGGCAGCAGGGAGCTCCAAACGGCCCCACTCCGCAATCATGGGGCCAGGGATGGGAGCTCCCAGTCAGCCATCTTCTTGTGCCATACTGTGCAGTAAGTAATCGAGCATAAATTTGTTACTTGTATTTATAGGGTTAGAGCTAACTACTGCACAGTAAGCGTTTGCCTGTATAGACGGTGATGCTTACTGGCTGTGTCTACACAAGATGCTTACTGCGCAGTACCTCATTATTACTGTGCAATAGTAATGAGCTTGTGCACAGTAAGTGTCACTAAGCAACCATGCTGGGATGCTACTGCACAGTAACACTGGTTACTGTGCAGCTATTTAGTACTTGGTTATGCAATGGACAACTATGCTGTGGGGGGTCTCATGTAGATGTGACTACTGTGCAATCATTAGCTCTAATCTTGAGTAAAGCATCTCATGTAGACATGCCCTGTAATCTGCATTGTAAACATGACTACAATGCAAGGAGACTAAACAGTCTTCAAATACCTGAAGGGCAAT
This sequence comes from Crocodylus porosus, assembly GCF_001723895.1. Classification (NCBI taxonomy): domain Eukaryota; kingdom Metazoa; phylum Chordata; order Crocodylia; family Crocodylidae; genus Crocodylus; species Crocodylus porosus. The sequence continues at coordinate 9,652,671 of NW_017728886.1, read as the reverse complement.
TATAAAGAGGACAGAGATACACATTTTCTCTATGGCTGTAAGAGATAGGACTAGAAGCAATGGCCACAAATTGCAGCAGAAGAAAATTAGATTGGAGATTAAGTAGAACTTTCTGACTATGAGAGTGGTTCAATGTTGGATAGGCTACCTAGAGAAGCTGTGAAGTTTCCATTCCTGTATAACCAGAGCAGGTTATACAGACATTAGTCAGGATGGTCTGGCTTCAGATGATCCTTCCCTGAAGAAGGGACTGGACTAGATGACCTCATGAGGTCCCTTTCAGCCCTACAGTCCTATGATCCTATGCATCACCTGGCCTTGAAAGATTCAATCTATAGCTTCTACCATGGGCATGGTGATTGAAAGACACTGCGCTGCTTCAGCTTAATTGCACAACAAGATAGCACCGCCTAAAAAATGAGGCAAAAGGGTAGAGGAAACCCTTATGTAAAATGCCTTAAGACTCATGAACTGTGCTTTCTCTGGCCTTCCTTCGAATCACACCTCTCTCAAGCCCTTCCAAACCATCGTGACAATTGTACACTTAGGGATAGATTCGCTAATAGACTTTTGTACTCTTGCCCCCAAAGCATATAATTTTTTTTTAAGGTAAGATACAATGATTGCATGCAACTGATTTTCAGAGAGCAGCAAGAAAGGGAAAAAAGGTAACAGTGATAAGAATTCCTGATTCCAACATTTAGCCATATGATCTTAACACAGTTTTAAGACTAAGAAATTACCACATTTACCTGAATCCAAGATGGCTTCAAATTTAAGATAACCCCCCCAATTATTAGATTCTACACATGGATGCTTATAAATGTGTCATAATTGTTCTAACTAGTGAGGGGTCATTTTAAATTCATCCGCTCCATTGCTTCAGTGCGGAAAGCAGCAGCAGGATCAAGGGCCCTCCTTTGCCTGCCTGCCTGCCCCCACCCTCTGCTCCCTCCTTCAGTCTGCCTGCCACCCTGTGCCTGCCCTCTTCCCTCCCTCCCACGCCCATTGCTTACTTCCTGCTGTGGTTCTGTTCAGCAGCAACAGTGGACCCAGTCCAGCCCCAGCCCAGCCCAGCTAGGGAGAAATGGCTGGGTCAGGGCTGGAGGGACCAGAGCCAAGACAGAGAATAAGGGGGGCAAGGGGCAGCTGGGTGGTGGTGGGGGAGTAGGCTGTGCAGTCTTTTTTGCATCTTTCCCAAGCCACATATGTGGGTCTCCCCTATTCCAACATGCCCCCCACCCCATGGTCTCCCTCAAACTCTCCTGGATGTGAGCCCCCTCCCCTGCCAAATGAGTCTTCCTGGCCTGGGAAAAGAAATGGCTCAGCTCTAACTGAACTGCTGCCTGGCTGCCATGGGCTAGTACTGAAATCCAAGATGGGGCTTTCATCCCCCATATTAGGGGGGAGGGGGAGCTTACCTTGGATTCAAGTAAATATGGTAAGCAAACAACAGTACCAAAGACCAGTACCCATGGTGGCAAAAACAATATTTCTCTAGAAGGCATAATGCATATCCTGCCAAAAATATACATGACCTGCATGGACAAGTTACTCTTTATGTAAGAATCTTAACATTTGAATTTTCTGACCTGTGAACCCTTCATTTATCCATCTTAATATTGGACCCAGGTCAGTTTTGCATTCAACAACTGATAGGAGAAAATGAGCCCTACGGAGAGTGTTTCTGTTTCAACTTATTTCTCTGGACTCATTTGAGGTTCTTATTTCCACCAATTTTTACTATTGCATAGAAAATCTCTGGTATTTTTCAAATTTTCCTTCCAAATAAGAAAGAATCAAATATGGCTTTGTTTCCATTCTGCACATGGAAATTGTTCGGATCCTGTGTGGGATTTTCTGGTTCATTTTGAGAATTTTCTTAGCACTAATGGTTTTCCAACATTTTGGTACATATAAATACCTGCTGTGCTGCCCAGAATTTTCTGAAAAGTTTTGAAAGATCACATCTGAATAAAGCTTCCTTCACATCCAGTGCGTACAAATGGCATCACTTCTACATGGCATCTATAGTTTACATTAATCTCTCCTTTAGTAGTACAGTTTATGCCATATGCCGTGTTTATAATTGTTTTCCCTGCTTCTGAAATCTCTTGTATGTGTTGAGATTTCCCTAAAGGTTGAAGCTTCTCCCACATTTCACAGTAACTAAAATGTTTTTCCTGTGTGGATTCCCTGGTGTATAGTGAGATATAACTTCTGCATGAGCTCTTCCTTTCCTTGACAGAGAACACGCTACAGTAAAGGCTACTTAACAGTATGTAAAACTATAGATGCTTATACCTATTCATCAAACAGTAAAGATAGAACTTTTAGAAATTACACCAGAGACTGTAATAATATGTATTTCAGTTGTTATCATATCATACTGGGCAATGCTGTTGGATATTAGAGGAAATTTTAAGAACACTGTGTCCAGGAACGTGGCAGGAGGGGAAGGAAGGAAGGAAGGTGTGGAACTTGCCCCTGGATCTTGCAACTACACTGGCATTTTGAATTACATTAAGTTGTAGTAACAGTTAATCTTACCCGTATTTTCATAAAGGAAATAAGAAAAAAATTACCTGACTCCTTAAGGAAGGCATCATAGGAGTCCCATGTCTTATCGTCCACATATATTGAGTTATTTATTTTAGTGTGGTTCCTGACACACTTATTTCTCAAATTACCCTTAAAGAGCTGGAGCCCTATGAGGGCAAAGACACTCAAGCAGAAAACAGTCAGGATCATCACATCAGCAAGTTTCTTAACAGACTGAATAAGTGCACCTACGATGACCTTCAATCCTAAGGAGATAAAACAGTATATAGACTGAGAAGCTGAACCACACAAGTATCGTTCTTTTTAAACAATGTCTAGTGGCCAGCGTTTCATAACTAGTGCATCAATACAGTGCCCAGAAAGAGACAATGCACCAAATCAATGGCCTGTACTTCATTTTTATATAGCCTTAAACAGACAACTCTTCCACTGAGTGTCTGCTTAAAGAATAAACGAAAAACCAAATGAGATTTGATCTTATCACAATAAACATTAATGATAATGCAGAAGTCTGTTAAGATACTGGAGACATTGCACAGTCAAAATATTATGAAAAATATGAGCAAACAGAAGAGAATTCTGCATAGCAGATACTATAACGATTTTTTAAAATTCTTAGACATAAACGAAGAGAGACAGCAAATTGTTTCTATTGGCTTAATTATCCTGAGTAGGCCAACAAGGCTGAGACATTAAACCAGGCCTACAAATACACGGTATATAAACAAGTGAAAGATAAAAACAAAAGATCTGAAAAAAGAGCGACGAGGTTGGAGGATGGACTCACTTGTAGCTGTATTCCAAGATCAGGCTTCTTACCTGGCACTATTGAAATGGTTTTTAAAGCTCTCAGTACCCTGAATGTGCGAAGGACTGAAACACTGCCTAAGTCTTTAAACTCTCCAGCATATCTGTAAAATAAGGATGTGACACAACCATCTATCAACATGAATAGTTCAACTATTCAATAATTCAAAAGCATACATGATTTTGAGGACTAATAAATTATCATCAAAGGCTTATCCTAGCCATGACAAATTGGGGATTTATTTTTTGGTTAGTGCTTGGTTATGTATGCTGACAACATCTTTGAACATTATATATGTTCAAATAAAGATAACACTGAAATTTTTCAGAACAATCTAGATTGAGAGAAGGAGAGCATACATATTTTTGACTGAATCCCCAATAAAAATTTCACAGCGCACTTTCTCCCCAGGCCTCTCCTAAAACTACATATTCTCCCTGCACTGCAAGTCCCCTCCTAAATGAATCCAAACTAAAATGAATCAATACAATATAACAGTTTCTCTTGTTCCCACACTGAAAGTATATCAAATTGCCTACAAGCAACCTAGTCCCCCCAAAAAGCGGTCTTCCTTGTCATACACCCAAAATCAATCTAGCACTTCTTGACTACTGATAGAATCATAGAAAATGAGGGCTGGAAGGGAGCTCAGGAGGTCAAGTCTAGTCCAAGCCCGTGCTCAAAGCAGGACCAGCCTCAACTACATTATCCCAGCCAAGGCTTTGTCCAGCTAGGTCTTAAAAACCTGCAAGGATGGAGAGTCCATCACCTTTCTGGAAAGCCTGTTCCAGTGCTTTACTGCCCTCCTCGTGAGAAAGTTTTTCCTAATATCCAACCTAAACTTCTGTTGCTACAACTTGAACCCATTGCTCCTTGTTCTGTCATCTGCCACCACTAAGCACAGTTCAGCTCCGTCCTCTTTCAAATCCCACTTCAGGTAGTTGAAGGCTGCTGTTGAATCCCCCCTCAGTCTTCTCTTCTCCAGATTAAATAAGCCCAGTTCCCTCAGCCTCTCCTCATCAGTCATGTCCTGTAGCCCCCTCACCATTTTTGTTGCCTTCTGCTGGACTCTCTCCAATTTCTCCACATCCTTCTGTAGTGGGGGCTCAAAACTGAGCAGATGTGGCCTCACCAGTGCCAAACATAGGAGAATAATCACTTCCCTCAACCTGCTGGCAATGCTTCTACTAATGCAGCCCAGTATGCTGTTCCCTTTTTGGCAACAAGGGCACACTGTTGGCTCATATTCAGCTTATTGTCCACTGTAACCCTAAATCCTTTTCTGCAGAGCCAGTCGGTCCCCAGACTGTACTGGTGCAGGGATTGTTCTACCCTAAGTGCAGGACTTTGCACTTGCCCTTGCTGAACCTCATGTGATTTCTTTTGGTCCAATCCTCCAATTTGTCTAGGTCACTCTGAATCCTAGCCCTACCCTCAAGCATACCTACTACTCCCTCTAGTTTGGTGTCATCTGCAGACTTGCTGAGGATGCACTCCATCTCACCTGAAGATATTGAACAAAACTGGCCCCAGGACTACCACCGGAAACAATCAAGGGACGGGGCACTCAACTTGATACTTCCTAAGTATGTCTGAAATACTGTCTTTGTTCCTCTTCTTGCTGATACTACTACTGTTCAATCCTTTCTCTGTGTACAAACTCACACCAGTTTTATGCATAGCAGGAAGTAGAATTTGATGTCACCAGAATTCCACTTTTTGCATAGACAAAAACTTTTGTTTAAAATGAATACAGGAACCCCTCCCCCCCCAGCAACCAAGCTTTATTCTACACTCACACACACACACACATACATGTGAGGGTCTCCAAGTGGCTGACAGCTGGCTGGACCTACCCCACCTGGGGCTAGGTAGGCAATAGCAGAATTAGCTTCCACTGAATTATGCCTGGACAAGTTGTCTTGGAGAACCAGCACCTCAGTGCTGGTAGATGCTCCTAGGTATCTGGGGCAGCTCTTAGCAGTGGGAGTCAGGCCAGTCCACACAAATCCATCTTTTCTCCTAATACTTTTATGGTTTCTCTGTTTTCATTGCTCCCAACATTTGGCTGTACCCCTGGCTCCTGCTCTAGGCTTTTACTTTGCTTTCTGGCACCACCACTTCACTTACCGCTTTGTTACAGCTTTCAGACCTTCCAAATCCTGGTTCGTGCAGATGGCTCAAACCATTGTCTTGCCTTTTAGTGTCAGATCTTGACCTGAATCAGTGGCACAGTTTGCTCATATCTGGTCCCCACACAAGGTGTATCTAGGTTTCTTTTCACCTGGAGTGCTATAATTTGCTACTCCTTTCTTTAGAATGGTAATGAATAGTGCCCTTAGATGACCAGGATTTAAGAAATGGTTAAGCCTTGTAGCTGTATTTGGGCTTGGTAGCTAGATCCTCATTTCTCTGCTGACTGAGCTGAGTTCTTAGTGAGCTCTCCCTGGGAATACATTGAGAGAGCAAACAAGCATTCGAAAGACCTAGCTCAGGTTACATGGCTTTGAGACCCTTAAACCTGAGTTATATTCATGCATGTGTTTGTGCAGACAGCCAGAGGTGAGTAAACCTGGAGGGCGAGGGGGTCACTTGGAAGGGGCCTGGTGGGACTGGGGGGTTGGTGGGTTCATGGGGGTGCCCAATTCAGGGACTTGCTATTCAGGGGAGGGGATGCTCAAATAGCCTGGTCTGCATTGGCGGGGAGTAGGGAGGGTTAAAAACAGCTTAGCCCTGGAGCTGTGGAATTTGCCTGGGCCCTCCCAGCCCTGGAGCTGTGCTGAGGATCCATGCATGTGTTTGCTAGTTGGGTTAAGCAAAATAAAAGCCTGAGCTGAAAAATCTTATCCCACGCAGCACTTTGACTGTTTGGAACAATCAAGCAAAACCTGGACTAAAACATTTTACCTCTCCATGCTTTTAAACTGGAAAGAGATAGCAAACAAGACATCCCACATGCAAGTTGAACAATGTGGCTCACAGACAGTCTTGACAGGCTTATGGAACTGGAGTATGTTTTAATGCTGTAGCTTAATGGATTTGATTGTATTTCGTAGCCACTGCATTTTCTAATTACAGCTAGATCAAGTTCAAATGTATTTGATGCCAGACTTGATCCACTGACGAACACAGTGTCCATATATTTGTGGCCATTCTGTATTCACACGCACACATTCATTCACTCTTTTGGACAAAACGGATACATTGCATCAATCTTTGTCATGTCAGACCCAGTTTCATATAAAATGGTTGCCGGTTCCCATCCGATGGACTACTGCACATAAGCTGCCTTTCTCTATAGAGCCTCCCACTCTTTTTGTGAGACAAATACGCTGTCGCTATGCTTGAAGCCATAAAATAAAGGGGGAAATATGGGTAGTTTTTCAGGTGCAGTTAACACTTACTCCTTACATTTTTTTTGTATTTGAGTGCAAAATACAACACTTTGGTAAAAGGTTCTAGAGAAAATAAATACAGGCAAGAACAATTTAGCTCTCTTAAAGAAATGCACACACATGAAGCCTTACTTACGCCAGAACAATAACAATGAAATCCAGCCAATTCCATGGATCTCGAAGAAAAGTGAATTCATTCAGACAGAATCCTCTTGCCAATATTTTTATCAATGATTCAAAAGTGTAAATACCAGTGAAAGTGTACCTGGGGATCAGAGCAACCAAGAAAAGCAAGAGCACCTACAGTTAATGGAAGAGGATATAAGTTGCACTCAAGCCTACTCTCTCTCTGGATTCTGACAGCTCCAAGGACCTGAACCAATACCCTCAGCGAGGTAATGGAAAGACTCCGATTGATTTAATTGGGAACTGGCTAACTAATAGGCAATTTGAAATATTTGTTGACATGGCTATCATTATCAGAATCTGGGGCATACTTGTCTGGATTGACAGTTTTCCTGGCTAAAATCTTAAGGTGTTGCATGTTAGACACCCAAAATGTGAGGCATCCATTATCAATAGCTCCTTGTAAATAAATTCAGCCATATTCCATATCTTCCACTGGTTCAACACCCCAAAATGCTCGTTCAATGCACTGAGTATTGTTTACTTTGCGCCTCTGGTTTCAACTTCTATCCAGAATGTTTAAAAAGCTTTACGGGCTTTTCATTTTAAGGTAGTAATTTTTTACTGTCAGTAAAAGCTTTGTGGGTTTTACTGAGTGCACTTATTTCAGCAAGACAGAAATCCCCTCAGAGAATTCTAAATGCATTTATTTGGTACTCAGAAAATCTGTAGCCTTTTTTATTTAGGAAAAAATCCCCCAGATTCTGAAAATATTGTCTGAATTCTCAGGTTCTCTCAGGATTCCAAGAGCCAGGCATTAAGAAAAATGCCGATTACTGTAATTTTAGTGATAAAAGTATAAGAATTGGTAATGCTGAAAATGAGAGCCTTACTAATAGAGTCACGCAGGCAAAAAACATCTGTGGAACTTTTTCTATGAGTAAAGAATGCACACATCAACATTGTTCAAATGAACATAAAACATTGATCTTGATATCCTTGCTCAATGTTGATTCATAGATTTTCCTGGGTAAGAATGAGTAACAGCTGTGGAAGGACTTCAGAACTTAGAATAAAGATAGGTATAGGTAAGATAAATAGCAAAATATCTTAGTATTTTTGTAGAGTTAAGATAACCAGATTCTACCTTCACTTACCCAATGAAAATCTACAGTGGGCACATCTACATGTGTGCTTTAATGTGCAGTATCCTATTTTAAAAGTCTCATAGAAATTTATAGCACAGAGTAAAATAGGCTGCTGTGCAGTGAGCGTCACCTAAAAAGTATGCGTTTGCACTACAGAGAATTAGGGCCGTCTAATATGTGCTAGGGAGCCTGTACATTAGCCAGGAGGCTGCTCTGGCATGCTGTAATTACAGCACGTCAGAGCAAACTCGATTAATTGAGTCTGCTGGAGTCTGGTAATTACCACACTCCAGCCAGCCTCTGCATCCTCATGTACCAGCACTTCAAAATGTTGGTGGGGGTGCTTTAGCTAAAGCCAGTCTAATTCAAGTGCCCCCCTGCCACACACACAGCATGTTTAGAAATGCCTGGAGGTACTAAATTTAATGTGCATGAGGAAAAGTGCGTTAATGCACATGCCCATTGGGACTCCAGTGAGTTACTTTGGATTTAAACCGCAGCAAAACAAAGCAGAAGATGATTCTACACCCCCAGCCCATATTGTTTAAGTTTCAACAGAAGTAAAATTCCTCCCAAATTCAATATGAGATTATGCTGCACAAGGGCTATAAATGTGGCCCATGCACTAATTAACAAGGGAACTAATATATATATATATGTCTATATATATGTATATACAAACACACACAAAAATACTTACTCAACATACTTGTTCCAGGTGGGAGATGAAGATGAAGATGAAGATGTCTTATCAGGCATAACCACCATGAACACACAATTGGTTATAATAGTACACATAATAAACAAAGTGAATAATGTGAGTAACGAGAGTTAAGGCAAGGAAAACTACAGGGTAATCAGCAGCTTCACCAATTTGTTCCATCAGCCTGAATTTGTTTGATTTTGAATCCTGTAGCACACTGAATGCTTTCATTTATAGGTATTTACCAAGTTTGAATTGTATCATGCAATAGGGCACTATTTATGTTATTTATGTTACCGGCACAGTTATGCAATCAAGATGCATCAGACCCCCAAGAGTTCACAGTCCAAATGTAAGATGTATTTGATGTAGGATGAATTTTTTATCTTCACTTAGAGATGGGGAAGAGAGATGCACAGAGTCTAAGTAACATGAACATACTCACACAGGAAAGCTTTGACAGCAATAGGAACTGAATCCAGATTTCACGTGTCTTAGTTCAGTACCTTTGCCAAAGGATGTTCCTTCCTCATACAAGACTTGAGGTAAAGATGTGGGGAAAAGAGTTCCATGCTCAACACTAGCCTCCTCCTGTCCCTCATCTTCCCATTTATAATATATTATGCTCCTTTGTGGACAACCAATTTATGAGGCAGTTCTGCATGCGGCAGATGCTCTACTATGCCCTGGAACAAATAGGAGCTTACACAGACCCAACAGCTGGACCACAAGCACAATGACCCTGATGGAGAAAAGCAGTGTCTAAAGGCTAACCAATCCATGGTGTCCACACCTCACAGGTCGTTGAGGTGATCCCAGGCAAAACAAGCAGTGAATTAAGCCTAGAATTGAGTTTAATGGGGCTGATTTTGATTCTTACAAGTAAAAATGAGTTCAGTATCAGGCCTTGCATTACTTGTCTGTGTAACAGGTGCTCATCCCAAGGGTGGCTGTTCACTGCTTAGGCTTGCCCTCTTTACCTTGGCTGCCATGCCTTGTTGTTCTTAGATCTTTAGAAACGGAGGCTGTCCCAGGGATCCCTGATCTCATGTTTCATAGTTACTAGTTGGTATTCTAGTGTCTCTACTTTGCCTTAGGTGCTTATGACATGGCTCCGACTGCCCCTTACACCATACCCATGACTCACAGATGTTATAAATCAGTGTCTATCACCAGCCCCCTTGGGGCATGGCCTCAGTCCTTGTGACTGGGTCTCTCTGCCTGGGCACTTCATCTAGCTCAGCTACTCCCAGGGATAGCTTCCAGGCTTTCCTTCTCCACCCAGGCACTTTGCCTTTGCAGGCTACCCCCAAGTGCAGCATCTCAATCTGCGCTTTGCCTTTGCGGGCCACTTCTGAGCACCATGTCCTGCCCCTTCAAGCTCTTACCTCTACCCCTTCTGGGCTCCAGGGCCCTGGCCTCAATCCCTGGGCTCCCTTGCTTTGTCAATACCCTTTCTTGAGCTACAGGTCCTCTGGCTCCCTTGGCCTCTGGCAGTGGCCCTTGGCCTTCAGTCTCCCTAGACCCTGGCCCTGCTTCTAGGCCAGCTGAAGCCAGGAGAACCATGGCCCTCCTTATTTCCCAGCTCTTCAGTTCTCTGCTCTCTCCTGCCCTTCTCCAGGCTACAGACCCTCTAATCCTATCACTCAGGCCTCTCTGTCCTTCCTTTGCCCTGCTCCCAGGCCTATTGGGACCCACTGCTCCCCCTAGCCCCTTCATCAAACCTCCAGAGTGGCTTACCCAAGCTCAGATGTTAACCAGGATTCCTGCTGCAGCCATGCTACCCAGGAGCTCCTCTCTCCATGGCTCTCAGGGTTAGAGTCCTGACCAGCTCAGGGATTATATGCTTCCGGCCCAGGCCCCTCCTTGTCAGGTAACTCTCTAACTGGCCCCTGCCACACCTGTAGGCTGCTTCTCACTTGGCTTCTTTCCTTTGGAAGTGATTGGCATGCTAAGCAGCCTGTCACAGTCTTCCAAGACCAGCTCCTTGTAGAAATATCCATGCACATTTCTTCCTTCATGTACTGAAGACAGTCTTTTTAGTCAGCATCATAAGGGAGACAAAATAATCACCATTTCTAAAATGACTCAGAATGATCTATGTAGTCATTTGTAGCAACTATATTCCCGCTTTCAGGAAAAGGCTCTACCTATTTCATGTTCTAAAATATGAGCACACCATGACTCCCATATTTATCATAAAGTGTTAGTAAAGCCAGTTTAAAGGATATGAATGTACCAAGATTTTAATCACTGCTCTTCGGATTGGATGGAAGGGACTAAGAATCCACAAGGCATGTGTAGCGCTAAATCGGAAGATTGTTTTCTTCTTGTTCAATACCATAAATGTCTTTAAAGGAAAAAAAAAAGAGTTGATACTGAAAAACTAAAACTTCTCAGTTATTATTAACTGAAAAGAAGTATTGATATTCATGGCCAGTGTTTTAAATAATTATGGATAGGAGTTTGATCACTGACTTGTTTGTTTGTATGTTCAAATTGAAAGGTTTCTTTATAATTTTGGCTATTTCTTTTGTTACATATAACTTTAAAAATCATTAAAAGCCACTGTTTTTTCCCATGTAAATTAAGGTCATTATGAAATTGGAAATTATAAGTGTGATACTTTCTTGAAGTCTCATCCTAAAAAAAGTTGTGCACATGGGTAATTTTACTTATGGCCCTATTCCCATTAAACAAATTGGGCTCCTTATGTGAATAAAGTTGCCTCCATGTGTAAACAGGTTCCAGATCAAGGCCTTTCTCAGTGTTCGCTAAGGCTGATATTGACTCTATACAGCAGCGGTGGCCAACTTGTGGAATGTGTGCCACAAATGGCATGAGCAGGTTCTGTGTGTGGCATGCGGCAGACAGGGGAGGGGACAGACAGCACAGTGGCAGATGGGGCAGGGAGCAGAAAGTAGAACAGCCAATAAGGCCAAGAACTGGGATAAGATGGTGCAGAACGATTTGTGGCATACCTGCCTAAAATGTTGGACCTCACTGCTATAAAAGATTACAAAGTTAATTACCTTAATTACAAATATCCTCCAGTTGTGAATATTTTTAAACAGCTTCTAATACCTTAGGGTGGGATTCACAAAACAATTTAGGGGCCTAAAATTCTATTATTTTGCATTCCCAGAGGCCTTTCAATGCAAGTGACAGTGCTACACCTATTAGCATCCCTCAAAGAAAAGCTGCATGTAATGTAGTGGCTTTGGTGTACGCTTCACATGGATCTAATATACTGAAAAACCCTTTACATAAACCAATAAAAAAATAGCATGTAGTAACATATTCTCATATTCTGTCCTTTCCCAAGTTATATACAGAGTGGGAGAAGTTCACTGGTCTAGAAGATTAACATAAATCGTCAAGTTCCCCTTTGGCCTCACTTGAGAGAACTAAAGCAGAATCCAAGTGTTTCATACTGATGAATTTCCTTCTGTTTAATTACTGGTGGTGAAAGTTAATCTTTTCATTATGATATCACTTATTGCGCTATGTGCTTTTTTATTATAATTTACTTAAATACAATTGTCCTAATATAGTTAACTCACATCCCCCCGATCTTCCCTCCACACATTTGCATTTTCACAGACCTGCATTTTGCACGCTGGCTTAAGCTCCTTTTCCACCCAGAAGAGTATACAAACACCAGCAGACTCTCCCTATGCCTGAAGAAGGGTGTTCATGACCAAAAGCTTGTAAAGAACAATGTTTCCAACTACAGTATTTAGTTAGTCTAATAAAAGGTATCACATACAATCTTCTCTGCCTACTGTCCTAATACAATCCTTCAAAGGGAGCACTCTTCATTTTAATTCTGCAAACCTTCAAGCAAATAAAAAGATGGGTACGTGGTTTAAGAGGAATGAAAATCAAAGTCTTCAGCATAAACAACTTATAAAGCAAAGAAAAATAACAACAGGCATTTTGGGTAGCTCTGACCTTGTGATCACTGTAGTAAGGATCAAGATCCTCCAGTGGTTCCCCAATGAGCTCTGGAGGAGGATTCCCATAAAGAGCAGGCAGTGTTTGAAAAGCCTGCAGATCAAGCTGGGGCCGAGGTTTCTCTTCTGGTTGCTGGTCATGGCATGCCTTCTGGGCAGTGATTCGCTTCTCAATAGCAGCCAAGGATTCACAAGTGAATTTCCGGAAAGTGCCAGAACTTGGTAGCAAATTGGCCATCTTTTCATCCTTTTCCTCCTGTAGTAGATTTTATCCCAAGTTGTGGAAACTGTCGAAAAAGAAGTAAGAAGTGGCTACACAAAAGACAAACAGTTGCATTTGACTATGCAGGAAGAAGGCAAGGCAAGGCGGCACCTTGGTGACTACCTGGTTCAGAAGCATGGGCTAAGAGGCAACGGCCTACTATCTCAGATGCTATGAATGGCCCCCCTGGATTTGCCATTTCTAATAATTACTTCTGATTTTGTAACTGCCAACCTCTTAGGGAAATATTAAAAACAACTTGCACTATGTTGTTGTAAATGAGGATCTGGAAGGTATTAATTTTAGATTATATGTAACTGATAGGCAGATTCTATAGCTTTAGAGCCAGATCCTAAACAGCCTCTAAGTCTTTCCTCCAATCAGCCCCAAAAGTAAGTATCTTGCCTCAAAAATGTTAGTTCTCTCTCTCCCAGAGCAGCCTACTGCACTTTCAGGGGCCAATACTAAACCACCTTGTGAAGACATGTAACTTTCCTATTCTTAGGACGAGTAGCCTTCACCAATCCTAATGTACCTGGGCTCTCTCTTATACCTTCAGTGGTAAACTCGTGTCTACCTACTTCATATCAGGATCCAGCTCAATCCAAGGAAGACAATCTATTCAGGTTCTAGCCCCATTTAGCCAAAGGGGGTCTGTACGTACATCTCCTGCTTTTCCAGTACCTATCCTAACCGTCAGGCAATGGGGTACACAGGGCTGTGAGCACCCCTCCTCTTCCCTGCTGAACACTACATGGCCAAGAAATATTCAATGCAGTAGCTTTGAACTGCTCAGTCAGTCATAATCCTTCTTTACAGAGGTCCTAAAAGATCCCCTATAGTTACCATGTGCATTACTATGGCAATACAGAGGACATGGCTACAGTAGTCTTATATTTCTGTTAGTCCTGGTTGCTAGAAAGATCCTTTTAGGCCTAAAAGCAACTGGCAGAACTAAGAGCAACTCCACATAGGAGAGATATTTCATACGCTAAGATCCATTTGCATAAGAAACAGGGGTGAAGTCCCAACCCCTTTGAAGTCAATGACAAAACTCTAATTGACTATTATAAAGCTATTATATTCTAGTTACTTTCATTGTAACGCATGCACTCAAACCTTAATGAAGGAAAAGTTTAAAAGAGACTGGATAAAATTACCCTTAAATTAAGAAACATAATTTACAAAGGACAAAACTATTCTTGTTGATTATTAACACTACTTATCCACTCTGTCATCCATCCTAATCAGTCCAAGATATCTCATGAATCACAGTTTAGGCCTCTGTTAATTGGATGTAATTTCCAGTGATTAACTGAGGACAGAATTCAGCCCACTGTCAGTCACTGCAGGGGGGGGAAAAAGAAAAGAAACCCTTTTCTACAATAACTTCCTTTCTTATTCCTTGAGAAGTAATAATTCTTAAAAATAAATAAAAGAATATAAAGTTGGAGGAAAATACTGTTACTTTAAAAGTTCAAAGGCACATATGGGTATTTCTCTGATAAGTAATTTACAGAAATATATATTAAAAAGCTAAAACCTCATGTTATCACTCCTGTCTTCAGCTATATTTTGAATCCAGTCTGGTCTCTGCTTGTAAGTTCAGAATTTTAAACGGTCTTAACTCAAGAAAATACTTCACTTTAATGTGGTATAAAAGTTTAAAAAACACTGAATATATTTCACATCTTGTTTAAAGACCAACAATATTTTCTTTTGTGCTGTTGTTGTTTCTATAACAACAAGAAGAAAAGCACTCCATGGCTTTGGACCAACATCTTATTTCACTGACAGTGAAGTCGCTGAATTGTTGCTGGATCTAGCCTCAATCACATACAAACGCAGCAATAACCAGGAATGTGTCTTTGTGCAACACAAATCATTTCAGGGATTTTTTTTTAAAGACCTTGCATACTGTATGTTAAATGTTTACTGGCTTTTACTTAGCAAAACGTTAGGTGCCTCAACCCACTCCAGGAATTAAATACATCTTTTAGATTTTCTTCCAATCCCTGGCTCCCACTGAAGTCAGTGGTAATTTTGATCCTGATACTCATGCTGACAGCAGGAAGCCTTTATTTCCTTAATGAGACCATTGGTCCCAAGCTGAGGAGTTGGCACAGACATCTGCACCAGAAAGTGTTCTCTGGTCTCAATTCCCAGTTGTGGTCAAGGAACACTTTGTGGCAACTCAGGAAGATGGACGCCTTTTGGACCTCCACCTCCCACAATTGCGGCGTACCCAGGCTCCAGCTTCTACCTTATATTAAAGTTGTTGTTTCACTGACTGCTACCAGTCTTCAGGGGAGAGCAACATAATAGACTTAATGAAATAATTTTTGCATTTTGATAGAGGCGTGGAGAAAAAGCTGTAACAAAGTCTTTAAAAAAGCAACGACTTGAGCTGTGAGGTGGATGGAAAGTCTTTGTTTCTTTCTTTCATCCTGAGTCTTTGAGGCTGATAGACTCTTATGGAAGCATTTATGCTGATGATTGCCTGTGTAACAATTTGGCAAGTATCACAAAAGAACAATTATTGTATTCCCTCTGGGCCCTGCACAGAAATGGTGTCATTTCATGCATCATTCACAACTCTCATAATTGATACCACAACATCTGAATTGCCTTGAACAACAAAACAACTGTTACTTTGGGTGATTTTGGACTCAAATACATCAGAACGAGTAGAAGTTTCACCCCCCTCTCCTATGAGAAGCTGTACAGTTTCCAAAGTCACCAAAGTTTAAAATACCCATCCCCTTCACCCCTTGCCTATCCCATTTTCCTTCCAGAAATGCTGCTAAGGCACCTAGGTTGCTTTTGTTTTATATTGTTTTATTTTACTTGATGTGCCCTTTTAAAAGTAATGTTAGGATCATCTGATATGGAAGTCAGAGATTGAGAATTAGACTCTGAATGTTGTATCTCAAAATGATGGTCAGCTTTTTGGGGGCAAGTGGAATATTATTTATTAGAGAGATGGGAAATGGGATTTTAAGCAAGCAGAGTTGCTAGTCCCTGGTGAAATCAGTGAAGAGCAAAAACTAGGAAACCAAAGGATTACACAGGAACTAAAATATCCAGGCTTGGATTAGGAGCTAAATTCAAGCCTGACATAAGTGAGTCTAGTTTCTATTGACCTCCACAGGAGCTGTGCCTTCTTACCTCAGGATTATACCAATTAAAAATAAAAAGACATGTAGAATTGGACTTATTGGTATTGTAATCTGAGACAAACATGGATATGAAGAAGGCAAAAGAAAACACTTTTGTTTCAAAAGAAAGAAAGAAAAGAAGAAAGAAAAAGTGACAATTTACGGAGTGATTTAGTATAAATGAAACCCAAGTATGCAGTTTAGAAGCTGCGGTTTCTGAGGCACGCTGCACAGCACAGGAGAAGGCGACAACAGCTGGTTATCTGGCAACAGCTTCATCTTCACACCATTGCCCAGCAGCAATTTGATCCTGCATCAGGTCAATAATACACCCTTCAAGGTTTTTTGAAAATTCAACTACCATTTGGTTTCATCAGCTTCAACCCAAACTCCTGAACATAAGTTTAAAAGAGAGAGGAACGTAGCAGACTTCTCATTCAAAAAGTTATGCATTTAAGAGCTAGCACAAAATGACGGGGGGAGAGGGGGCCGGAATGGAGTACTGCCACCTAACGCCCCGTGCTGCTGCTGTTCTTCCTCTTGCAGGGAGCGGGGTTGGGGGGAGCCAAGGCCGGCGGCACTGGCTTCGGCTCCCCCACCCTCCGTCCGGTCCTTGGCGCGGCTTCAGAATAGCGGTGGTGCTCCCCCCACGCTTGGAGCACTCTGATTGGCTGTTTCCATCAGCCAATCAGAGTGTGAATAAAACATTACAGACAGACAGACTTAGGCTTTTATAATATTAGAATAAGCAAAGATTTGGGCTGGTCTAAAATGAGCCCCTTTAATTAGAAGCTTGCTATATTCCTACCATTTTCAGCTTATATTTAGGAGTTTTGGTTAAAACTGCTGAAATCTAAGAAAACATGGAAAAAAAAAAATTTGAGACTGGAGTTTTAAATATCATGAATCACTTGCTTTTGCAGTTCTGAAAATTGCTTTCAGAAGTTACTTTCCCACGTGAAAAGTATTTTAACCTCCAGAATACAAGGTACAAGGTTTTGGAGGATTCACAAAATATGGTAAAAAGTTCTAAAACTGTTCCATATGTTTTTATAAATAGGCCTGGAAAATAAATCTGTCAGTAAAACACAATGAAGAAACTTTAAGAAAATAAGGGTTTGATTAACTTAAATATATTTCCACATTAAGTGTTATCAATGACTAATACAAGGATTACAGAAAATCACCTAAAAGCTGAAAAGTTTTAACTAAATATCTAAAAAAGATCAAAAACTATATCAAATTTGGTTTTCAAATTATTTGGTTCTGTGGCTATCCCACTTCTTCCTTTTTCTAAAGAAGCTGAAATGCACAGACACACAGAACTCAGCTCTGGAAGTCCCATTTTACACTAAAGTTGTCAGCTAATAGGACTATTCAGACAATGAAAATTCATAGCTTCTCAGGATTTGCATATTCACCTGTCCTGCTAATACTGAGCAAAGAAACAATGTTAAAAATAAGTAATTTATCTTCCTCACTTCAGCAAGTCTTAGATCAAATTACATACTTTAAAAAACCATCCAAGATTCTGCAGTGCAAAAATCTTTAGCTTATAAAACATGCATCTGAAATGAGTATAAACGGTGAGAAGGGAGCTCCCAAAATAAGCAGCTTTTAAGTTCAGTACACCTACAGGCATACTTCTTTAGGATGGACAAAATCTCATGCCAGATTCAGGTTTTATTCCACTTCACCTTTCTCCCTGAAATTAACCCACTGATAGCCTTGAGTTGAGCTGAATGCCTATATAAGCCTCTTCTAGATGGATAACTGCTCTTTGAGCAACCAGAATTCAAACTCTGAGATCCTCCCATGGTTCAAAGCAAAAACAAAAAAAAGTCCTATATCTTTAGCATCTGAATTTAGTATCACTCAGTCAAAAAACATCCCATTCATTTCCAGACACTGTTCTCTTAGTTTCATCCTTCTTTAACTTACTTCCCCTTCGAAGGTCTCACCTGGGAGTCACTGCCCCCAGTGAGCTACTCATCACAACCAAACCTCAGGCACCAAGTCTCCTAATGAACTGGTTACTTTTCACAAACGAAACAAGAAACATTACTGCCAGTGTTTTTACTTTTTAAATAGTGCTCATTTTAAAACAAGATCTCTTCTGTTCCCCCACTCATAACATATAATGCTAGTCACAGTCAGCACCTGAGGTTCTCAAATAAAATTAACCTATCCATTTTAAGATAATGAAGCAACAAATTTTAATCAACTGAAATGCTTCTATAGGGCACACATTAACACTGATGTAAAAAATAAAGAATGACTATTTTGTAACACATGCAGATATTTACACTTCAACAGAAAAGCACAGAAAAGGAATTGTTGACTCATCAACTCTTTCTTGTACATGTTATTCTTGCCCCTTATTTACCCCTACTCTCTAAAAATGTGGGAATAGCCTACTTCCAAGTAGGAGTGGCAGATACTTCATATCACTTTTTGGGGGAGAAATAAATAGTCACATTTATTTAGCTCTTGCCCCCTTTTCATTGCCTGAACTAACCATGCATTTCCTTAGCTCCCTGAGTGCTTCTTAAGTAGATGTAGGACCCCAACACGGATAAAAGTACCCAACTTGAATCTGCCCATTCTCAAGAAGAAACCCAGTGGATTAACCGTATCAGACTTACATGCTTCTCAACCCTTTCCAAATGAAGGTTCCAGGATTCATTTCATTATGTTCAGAGAAACAAGTCTCAATCCAGTTATTTTCCAAGGGTTAGCAATAGCTCCTTATCATAATGGATCCCGGCTACCCCTGGAAGCAATTCCTCTCCATTCCGGCTAGGTTCTTACTCCAGAAAGGGCGTTATTTGTATGTGGGGTGTGTTTATAGGAGGAGAGGATGGAGTGAAGGATGAGGGTGTGTTTGTTTAGATGTGAAAGAAACTAATGTGATTTTATAAGATCCCTTGGGAAAAGCTGTAATCTGAGTAACAGTTAGGGAAGCTCTTAGCTATGTATTCCTTTAAAATATTATTCTATCCTTGAAGACTGAAAGAATGTTTTTGATAGGAGACCAGATTGATTGCACTGGATATGAACAAAGTGAATAGGAAATAGAAAGGCAAAATTGCCATATAACCTCTTCCTCATATGTGGTGGGCCCTCTCCATCTGTTTGGTATAGAATATTGTCATAAATATAACCATATTATTTAAATATTTGATAGTATATACTCCTACTTTTGAACCATTTACAGCACTGAGTCAGAAAACTTGACTGAGAAAATAAGACAAGATAGGAAAAAGATCAAATGTTAATTTTACACACACACACAGAGCTTTTCTAGTACTGAAGGACTGCAGCCAATTTATAAACTTTACATGCTTAATTACTGTTCCAAAAATCACAGAAAAAAAGTCTTATTTTAAGGAAGAAGCAGTGTGGTGAATTCAGACTAAATGTTTAAAAAGGTCATATTAAATCAGATACGGCAAGCTTGGGGAATTACACAAGAGTGGTATGGCAGTGGCTGGGGATTTCTGTTGCTCCTGAAGTTTTATCAGTTTTCCAGTGGATGAAGGTAGATGCATATTGCATGAAACTGGAGTTGGAGATGGAGTTGGAGATGGAGATGGAGATGGAGATGTTCCTTGCAGAGATCTAAAAGTGAAAGTCCTTACGGGGCGGCATAATTTCCAATTACCATCCTTTGAAAAATCATTCCCAGAACAATTCAAGCAAATGCACATTCCCTTGAGCCTGACCTTGTCTGTCTGGTGGGACACTGTTCTCCTGTTATCAGCAAGAGACCATCCATAAGCACGGCTGCTGTCGATTCTGCTGTAGGGGTACTAACCTGAACCAGCGTTTTGCAGGATCAAGGCTTTACCTACATATATTTGCAGCCATTGTTGGTTAGTTCCTTTCGGTGTTTGCTCAGGAATGGAAGGTTCAATGTCAGCTTTGGTCTGATTACTGCATGTTTTAGGAGAGAAAGGAGATGCCTTTTTCAAATGAAGCAATGGCTGTGTCAGAAGATACCATTGCTCATGACTATCTCATTCCAAAATAAATAGGCCAAAGGTCAATCCACAGCTTGGGATGGTTCCTCTTTAGCACATCTAGTATTTGCTCTAGTTAGAATGGACTGAACACCAGGAATAAAAGCAACTGCCCACTGGATGATATAAGGAATCCTATCTGTATGTCTCAAGAGGCCTTTTTGAGTACAAGCAATATTATTAACAAGGGAGATGATAGCTTTTTAAAAGGCTTGGTGGTAGATTCTGTTCTGGATTATATGCAGCCAAGGTAATGACAATTTGCTACCTTTAATCGTTCTTAAGGGTGTATTTTGGCAGCTTGTGTGGAGGTGGAGAAGAGAGCTCTCAGGGCCTTCCATAATAGTTTTGCAAAAGAACTTAAGAAATCAGTTTTTATTTTCTATTTAAAACTTATTTTTTCTGCCATTAATGTTCTAGTTTTCAGTCTTAATCTGGTCTATTCTGTCAGAATACCACTGAGATCTCTGTGGGAAGTGAGAATAAATAGCCCATGTGGGGCCCAGCTAAGCCAAATGAATCCTAATTCCCATCAGATCCAGGATGCTAAAATAATGGTGATATCCTCCTGCCCACTAGTAAGGGGTTTTTTTTAAATCTTTTTAAAAAATTTGAGCATAGTAGTTTTACAAAAATGATTCAAGCTGATTTTAGTCAGTGAGAAGTCAAATAACATTCACTATAGTAACCATTTAATTTCATGGGCAAGACATACTGCCATAATAGGTCAATGTCAATATTCAGAAATACTTTAAGTAAGGCCCCTGACACATTACATTTAAGATGCGATTAACAATATAATCACGCTTTAAATGGTAGCCTGGCCACTTGTTCAAGTCAACTTAAGGCATGATAATACAGTAAACTAGTAGCAACGTTATTCCACATGTAACGTGTAACAACTTTGTGGTTCCTTTGTGTGCTATCCTGAAAGAAGCAGGAAGACTCCTTGCTCTCATTAAGCCTTTATTCTAACAACTAACCCCTAACCCGAAAACGGTTGACCGACCACTTCTTGTGGATGACACCACTCTTTAGTAAGGGAGTTAACCTTTACTACTACATCCCCCTTTCTCAAGGGAAAACCTGATACACACTTAATTACAAAAGGAACCTAAACGAAACAGAAACATTGGCAAGCCTATCCATTTAGACCAGACTAATTCACAGGTCTAATCTCTTCAGTGGAACTGAGGCACATGCAGACCTAGTGTGGTAAACCGGTGGAATTTGGTGGAGATGTTCTTGATTCCTAAGGAAAAGCCCGCTAGTTGTCTCCGCCCACTATAGGCAAGGGATATCTAGATGCCTTAGCCTAGATGGTGGCTTGGACCCCTGGATCTGGGATCCAAACTTCCTGCTGGGGGGAAAGAGCAGGTACATGTTTTGAAGTATGCCTGGTGTCATAGTTCCATCTCTGATGGTTCTTTATTAGGGGTGTGCAAAGCAGGCCCTATTCAATTCAGATTCAGCCCAAATCAGGAACAGCGATTTGATTAGCTGATTCGGATCACTGTCCGTGATTTGATTTGGCTGAATCTGAATCTGAAGATTTGATGCCGATTCAAAGAATCAGCAATTTGGACATAGACACAGCTTTTTCTACATATGTTAAGGTACCAGCATGGCTTATGAACGCTGAGATGCTGGGGTGCATGGAGTGTCACACAAGAGTGCGGGGGGGGCCCTCCATGTGCTTGGTGGCAAACCCAGAAGTACACCAGAAGTACTACCTGCCTATCTATGGGACAGTCCGCCCAGTCTTGCCTGCCACAACGTTGCTGTAAAAATGAACTGGTGGTAAATGCGGAAGGCTGCCCATCACATGCCCCAATGCCAGGGGTGCTGTCCACAGATCCGTACCATCCTTACACCATGGCCCATGCCTCACAGATAGCATCCAGTATGTCACTATGCTCCCAGTGATAGACATGCAAAGGAAAAACACACAAACAGTCACAGTATACCCTGGTTTCAGTAAGTATTTGGGGAAACTTAGCTCAAGCTTAACTAATACAGTTCAAGTTCAGAAATCTATGCTTAGA
>NW_017728886.1:9611000-9629776 GCF_001723895.1 Crocodylus porosus | reverse complement strand
TTCCCCATCATGCACTGCTCCCCTGCTTTGCTGATCCCAGAATTCACTGCAGTCTCTGCTTCAGGTTTTCTGTTCTCCATCTCTCATGTAAATGAACGGTCGTCTGTTCCCATCTCGGATGCAACTGCGACTTAGGGCTGTTGTTCCACTTTTGTCACCCTTACCTGGAGGGTTTTAGGTGTGTCTCGCACTGCATCTTAATCAGCTTCTGGTTGGGGGGGGGTGCGATTCTTTGTGAGTCAGACAGTCTGTGTCCTGTGTCAGGGTTCCCCAAAAACATGGAGCTGACAGGTAACACTGGACTCAGGTGGCCATAGCTGTGCCTGGCCCCCTTAACCACAGTGCTGTGGGGGCTGGGGATATTAAGGATCCCTGACCCACCTTTCAGCAGGGAGGTGAGCAGCCCTGCTATTTGAGTGGAGCTGCCATGCCACCGGCAGTCCCACTAGGCCTTCCTTCCCCTGTAGGGTGCAGTTTTTGGTCATGCCCAGGATCAGGAGCCTCCAAGCCATCCCCCTAGCTTTTCCTCCAGGAGCCTTTACCTCCAGGATGTTCCACGCCACAAGAGAGCTGGATGGTGCTGCTCCCTTGGCTGGAAGCAGCTAACTGCTGTCTCTGCCTAGCTGCCCGGTGTTTGAAAATGGCCGCCCTCATCAGGCACCTGTCGGCTGCCTGCTTCAGTCCTTAAAGCGGCAAACACCAAAGGTGCACTGCCATACATCCAATTTTGTGAAAACTTTGGTTCCTGTAAGTTGAGCTGAGGTGTGTTTAATGGAAGGAAGAATGTGTCCTTCTCTACACATGCACTTTTTCAGCTGTGCTAGGCCAACACATATCCTAAGCTTACCATAGGGTGTTGGCACAACCACCATCCCAGAACACCAAGGAGTAGGTTCTTCAGTCTTTGTCATTACTCCCATTTCCTCCTCGCGTGTTAGTGACGGTACCCAACTTGGAGTAGTGAATGCACATGGAATGGCATCAGTTTTTAGGCATATCTAATATTCAGATGACATTTTTCCTAGACCAGAAAAGGCCAATGGGTATTTGGTTCTGTCATACTGCTCCAAGGATTTCTGGTCCACTGTTTCATCTAGTCAATGCACAAGCTGCAGTGCACAGGCAGTAAGCCAAGTAAAGACACAGCAAGATTACCAATTGCATAGACTTCTTAGTCTACACAGCTCTACTTCAGTGTCATCTTTGCATTAAAAAATTCCCGTACTCTGAGCTGGTCCTCCCAGTTGTTTAGTAGGGGTAAGGAGAATCCCATCTCTATGTGGGCTGTAGTAAGAATCAGGAATAGCAGAGACTGATGTTCTTGTATCCATTTTAAATGACATTGGCTGTCCATTCAGCTTAATTTCTGTTATCTAGACTCCTGGATCTGATGAAGACTCTGTAACTTCATCTAAAAGTATCCTCTGCATCCTGTTCTGTGACTTCACAGACTCCAGTGGTGGAGTGACAAACTGAAGCATAGTGACCTTTCTTTTTACATCATGACATATCTCTTCCATAGCAGGACACTGAGCACAACTATGTCTTGGAGTTTATCCACACCTGTGGCACTGGCTTCCTTTCCCATTTGTCTGCTGCTGTGGGCATTCGTGAGATCACACCCCGTATTCATTGTGCCCGTCCATTCTATTTGTATGTGTCTGTAGTTTCTTTACAGTGTGCATTGCATCCATATTAACTAATGCCTGACAGGACTGAGAATCACTCTTGATTTCTCTTTGTAGCTGTTTAACTAAATCTGTTGGCAAGCCTGTGTGATAGACTTCTGGAGTGTTAAATCTGGGTCCAACTGTAATCTTTATGCATCTGTATCACGAAGCCCCACAACTATGTGGTCCCTAATTAGCTCCTCCTTAAGCTCCCCATATTGGCAGGATTTGGCCATTGTATGCAAAGATGTGATGAACCTGTCCACAGGTTCTAAAGGCTCCTGTTTATGGAGAATTAATCTAGCTTGTTCATAAATCACATTTCTTTTGCCCAGAAAATGATCAGTTAATGCTTTTATCACTGCAGCAAAATACTTTTTCTCTGCATCTGTGAGAGGCAAGTGACTGCAGAATTTCATCCATCTGACCTCCCATACAGTAGATAAGAGTCCTCACTTGGTAAGCTTCTGACTGTTTGTCCAGGCCTGACTCTTCCCTGAAGTGATTAAAATGCCTGATCCGTTGAGGCCACATTCCAGGGGACTGGAAATCAAACTGTTCTGGTGGTGCAACTCTGAGTGCCTGCATGGTCTCTGTAGCCAGCCTCAGCGCTATACTGGGCTCTGCTGCAGGTAGAGGCACCCGACTGCTCTGCTCTGGATTCAGCTGCTGCTAGAGTTGGATCCATCAGTTGGGAATTACCTGTTCGATTTCCTTTTGGTGGCAGGATTCGCCATTTCTAACACCAGGTGTTATTCTCGATCTTAGAAAGAAGCAGGAAGACTCCTTGTTCTCATTCAGTCTTTATTCTAACAGCTAACCTCTGACCCAAAAATAATCAACCGACCACTTCCTGTGGATGACATCACTCTTTAGTAAGGGAGTTAGCTACTTACTACTACTTTGTATCACACCTTAAATTGAATCTGAGGCCAGCTGGGACTGACCCATGACAGATCCTGACACTCAGCTGAATGACAGGATCCAGCATGGATCAGGGTCTGAGGGACAGTCGTCCTCTCCCCAGTCGGCTTGGGGCAGAATCAGTTCCTAGAACCCAGGAACTGTTCAAACCCCATGCGCTGCCCAGCTGGGCAACACATGGGCTTTTTACAGGTCCCAGCACACAGGGACCCCAGGATTGAGCTGCTCATGCCTGGGGAATGAGTAAAAACCCAGTGTGCTGTCCAGCTGCAAGGCACTTTTACAAGTCCCAGGGCAAGGGGACCCTGGGATCAGGCTGTGGTAGCCCAATCCTTGGATCTCCATGCAGTGGGACCTGTAAAAACCCTGTGTGCCCCACAGCTGGAGTTTTGACAACCAGCTGGGCCATGGATGGAAATGGGGCTGGTTCCAAATCCCACTTTGATCCCCAGCCCAAAATGACTATCAGCTGATTGTGGGTACCAGTGCTTCAACTTGCTGCTTCAGGGGAAGCCAAAGATCATGATCTGGGACTGCCCCTATACTGGGAAATTAGGCACAGTTGGGAATTTAATCCCTCATCCCAAAATCGCACATCCTGCAATGCATGTGTGGACTGGCAGGGGGCAAGATTATTGGGATCATGGATTAGATCCCATCACACCTTCAACTGAACATCTGCCAAGTGTCTATGTTTCAAGATGTGACTGAAGTACCCACACAAACAGCTGCATGCATACTGAAACAGGCAAGATTTAATTCATCAGGCTTCATGTACTTCAGTATTATAATAGTTTAAATTAACAGCAGACAGAAAGAGCGGTAGGCACAGATGAATCAAACAAATCTCAGACTTCATGACATAAACTCAATGTGCATTATCTTTTCTTCTTTATCAATGTCTTATGCTATCTATTTACCTTGGTACTTATATAACTCTTACCATCATCATATTCATTTGCTGACTTGTGATCTTGTAGGATTAGTTTGGAACTTGGACCTGATTCCCCTGCAGGGAATCTACACTACCTACCTGGACCTTCAGCACACAGGAATAGACAGATACCACTGGCTGGGTATTTAATTATTTAGGCCCCTAAAGATACAAGTAATCTTCCCATGGGATTTTCAAAAGGAACTACTGCTTATAGACATCAGTGGAACTTGGGGGATAAAATATATCTAAAAATTCCATGAGGCACTACCTACATCTTTGGACACCTAAATGCTTTAAAAAAAATGAACCCTGACTGCCCAGTTACTCCTCACCCAAGACGATGGGTGAGGACTGATGGAAGAATTGTGGCTTTGTCTCCATACACCTTGCTCACAAGTCAATGTTTTAAGCTACTGTATGGGGTGCTGTAATTTATGGATGCTATAGACCAGTGGTGTTCAACCTTTTTGTCCGGCAGGCCAGAACAGAATGGATCTGGCTGATGGAACTGGCAGCCAAATTTCCCAACTTATGGGAAGCCCCAGAAGCCAGATTCTGGCCCATAGGTTGGAGGTTGAGCACCCCCCCTATAGACAGCTGAGCTAACTGCTGTTCCAGCCTTCAAAAAAATCACATGCCATGTATGTTGGAGTCAAAAGAAACTGGACAACAAGGAAGTTTCAGTGCTGTTGAATCAAAGGAGCCAAAAAGAAGGATGCAAAAGCAAGGAATATACAGAAAGTCAAAGCACAGAGATGACAAAGGGCTAAGTTGTACACTTGAGAATGGCTATAACATTAAAAATTACTTAATCAAAGTGGACAAATACCTGATGAATGTTAATGGATATTTGACCCTAAGATCTTTAATACTTGAAGATGGGAGAAACATTTCAGTGTTATACATGTTGGATATCTGAAAATAACAGCACTCATTAAATGTAAAGTAGCATAATTATTCTAATATAATAAAAGCCTTAGTCTGTCTCTCTGCCTGTCTGTCTGGGCCAACTGCGCATGCGCTGTCAAGAGGGCAGGCAAAGATTGGCTGGCTTGAGTGGCAGCGGGCACAACTTTGTGCCAGGGCTCAGGGGAGGAAACAGAGGCAGCTGGGGATGAGGGACCCATCATGCTGTGCCCCCCTATGACAACAGTCAGCAGGAAGGGGAGTGGGGAGGGGAGGGGAGTGGGGATCACAGAGACCCACTGCCCTGCCACCTCTGCTGCCGGGGGAAGGGTTGTGGATGGGGGGGTAGTGGGGCAATTGGAGCCTGGTGGCTCCTCCAGGGGTGAGGGCAGGTGGCTCCCCCCGCTGCATGCACCATGGAGGAGCTGGGGGAAGGAGGCATGTTCGCTCTGCTTGTCTCCCCTGTGTCACGCCCCTGGATGACCAGCTGAGCTGTGATTTCCCCACACCCTGGCCTGGGCCAGCTGGGGTCCCATACACCGTGAATGGGAACCCAGCCAGGCTGGGTCATGGGACAATCAGAGCCCAGTGGCTCCTCTAGAGGTGCAGTGCCAAGGAGCCAAGGCAGGGCCATGTGGCTCCCAGTCTGTGCATGGGGCAAGGGTGGGCTACAGCCTCTGGTCCCTGTCTCGCTGCCATTGCTTTGACAGCAGTGCGGTGTGGCACCATGTGAGTCCTGCTGGTAGGAGGTGAGGCACATGGCGCCATGCCACAACTGCTCTTGCCCCGTGCACAGACCAGGAGGCCACCTTCCCCCTCTCTTTGCTCCCCAATACTGCACCTCTGGAAGAGCCACCAGACTCTGATTGTCCCAGGACCTGGCCCAGCCCAGCTGAGGCCTCATTCACCATGAATGGGGCCCTAGCTGGGCTGGTCCAGGTCATGAGGCAATCAGAACCCAGTGGGTCATCCAGGGGCATGGCACTAGGGAACCAAAAGGGGGGCAGATGTGCCCCTTCTCCTCCACATTGTGTGCAGTGGTGGGAGCCAGATGTCCATGCCCCTGGAGGAGCCGCCAGGCTCTGACTGCCCCATGACCAGGCCTGGCTGGGCCCCAGTCACCATGAATGGGGCCCCAGCCCAGCCAGGTAACGTGGCAATCCCCATAGCACAGGAGGGAGTGGGGCAGGAGTGAATAATTTGCCCCTGCCCTACTCCCTCCTGTACTGTGGGGGTATCAATCTGCCCCCCAAACCCAGGCAATTAGAGTGGGGTGGAGTGGACCCAGAGCAGAAGGGGGGCCGGGGGGAGTGGGGATGAGCCTGGAGCAGCAGAGGCGGGGGGAGTGGAGGAAGCAGGGGTGAGTAGGCCCGGGCCTAGCATGGCAGATACAGTAGGCCCAGACCAAGGCCCAGAGCGGTGGGGGCAGTGGGCGTGGGTCTGGCACTGTGGCAGTGGGCCCAGGTCTAGTGTGGTGGGGGAGCAGACTTGGCACAGTGGGGGCAGCAGGTGTAGGCCTGGCATGGTGGGAGCAGTGGGCCTGGCATAGTGGGGGCAGCGGGCCTGGCATAGTGGGGGCAGCAGGCCCAGGCCTGGCATGGTGCGGGGATCGGGGATGGACCCAGAGCAGTAGGGGGAGCTGGGCTGGATCTGGAGTGGCAGGGGAAGTAGGCCTGGAACTGGAGTGGCAGGAGGTACAGGGGAAGTGGGGCTGAAGTTAACATATGTATTAATTTACAGTACTATGGTACAGACAGAAAGCCACGATCACTGCTATGCAGAATTAATAATCTAACTTTTAGAATAATAAAGGGTAGAATTAAGATAAGATTGAGTTATATATATATACACATTTGCATCAACAGCACACAACATTGATATAGTAGCCATGGCACAGTTACAAATACAACAGTGGGCTCGGGACAGAAGTTACACATAAATGCATTTAGGTGATCACAAACTGGCTTCAGCTTGTAACAGAACAGAAGTTCAGTGTGCATAAACCAAACGAAAATGGCTGAAGCTGGTTTAAGATAAACCTGGTTGAATGTACTATCACATTTAACTAATTTAGGTCAAACCAGTTTATAAAACTTCTGTCCCAGATTCCTTCCAGGATCAAGTTAAATCACAGTCCCCCAGCATCCCAGGATGCTTTGCAGCCCCGAGCTGGGCTTCACTGTCTGCTCCAGAGAGCAGGGTTGGCCCCATCCCTCTGCTCCCTAGCCAGAGCAGAGAGGGCTGGCTGACAAGAGGGGGTGGGGGGGCAGCCCCTACTAGACTTTTCTGCGCTGGAGTGAAGAGGGTGGGGGTAGGGGCACTGGCTGGCAGGCTCTGGCAGAGGGAAGGGAAGGGGGTTTAAACCTCCTGTTCCAGCAGCATGAGACCCCCACCAGGGTCTGTTTGACAAGAATGCAACAGCCCCTGCCAGGCTATTCCCCACTCATAACTGAAGCAGAGGGGGCAGGGGCATAGGTTAGAGCATAGAGTGTGTTGGGGGGAAAGCCTGGGAGAGACTGTTCCCCCAGGCAAACCCCAGATGAGATATGGGGCCAGGCTGTCCCTTGCCGCAGACCACAGTCAGGGTTTGCCTGGGGTTTCAGTCCCTTTCAAGCTGTTGCCTGCTCTGCACCGCTCTCCCCACGTGAGCAGAAAACAGGGGATATGGCCACACTCCAGCCTGTGGCCAGCACAGAGCTGGGGAAGGGGATTTAAACCCCACTCCCTGGACCAAGACTCTAGCCAAGGTTTGCCTGGGTGGGGGAGGGAGGCAGTTCTTCTCAGGCTGTTGTCCTCCCTGGGCCCCGCTTCCTGCTAGAACGGAGAGCAGGGGATGTGGCCACACTCCAGCCTGGGGCCAGCACACTGAGCTGGGGAAGGAGGTTTAAAACCCCATCCCTAGGACCAGACCTCAGCCAGGGTTTGCCTGGGGTGGAGGGAAGTCTCTCCCAGGCTTCCCCCCCTCTCCGTGCCCTGCCCCATTCCTCTGCTCTTTCTGCCCCAGCAGTGAATGGGGAATAGCCTGGCAGGGGCTGCCCTCCTCTCCCACTTGAGCAGGGGGGTGGGGGACAGAAGCCTACTAGTTCCCCCCCCCCCGGTAGACCCAGGCTGGGGTCTCATGTGGGCCATGATGGAGGGTTTGAGGCCACCCTCCCCTTGGCCATACTCCCTCTGCTCCAGATGAGTGGGGGAGGGATGTGGGAGCCTTAGAGCTTCAGTCCCTTCCCTTTGACAGTGGCTGGCAGGCTGGAAGGCATGCTCTAGCACCCCCCAGCTTCTGGTCTGAGCCACTGCAGGCATATGGCTGAATTTCTTGAATTAAAAGTGAATGTCTGTTCACTTGCTTTTCAGTTTAATTTCTCCAGTTTAGACTAACCTGCAATTCAGCCTCTGGCTTTTTGACTATCTGTACTTAGCCTGTGAGAGCATATTAGACATGCACATAGCTGAAAATTTTTGCCTATGGTTCTGAATCTTGGGTATTATCAAGATAAGTTTCTAGTCCTTCCCAATGACTAGAGGTTAGCTAGAAATGTCATAGTAAATTTTGGTTTTTTGTCAAGATAATCTCCTTTTAAGGATACTGGATGTAGTTTCTAACATGAGCCATATGTATAAAGATGTGAACATGCAAAAATGACCACCTTTTATTTTGTCATGGCTTTTTGTCTTACAAAGGTACAACAGTCATAACTATTGCAACTTAAAACTGCTTGGGAGGAAAGGTTGTAGATTTTGACAGAAAAGATATATATGGAAAGTTTAAGCAACTAAAATGTGAACCAGGGCTGAATTTCTCATATGGGAAGGGAATATTTTCAAATATATGTTCTTTCCCTTCCACTGCTGATAGCAACATTTCTATTTACAATAATCCAACAGATTTCAATTTTTCAGTGTAAGAGTGTATAATCCTTAATCAGAAGAATCATTAAACTCTTTCCATGTAAGTTATTTGTTTGCAGGAAAAACAAAAGTTTGGTATGACTTAATTTCCACCTGAGTGTTCTGTTGAATGTGGTTATAGTTTTGCACCTTCCTCCATAGTACTGGCAAGAGAACTGGCTTCAAAATACATAATTTTCTGAGATGGCAGAAAGCAGGTACATCTACACAAAGACTCGTCCAGACTCCATAGTGGCCTTTGCTGATGATCTCAGTCCATGAGGACAGGAGACTACTGTACAGTAGGGAAAACTTCATAAATTGCTGATGCTGGGGTGAGCACTAGTTTAACATAGGATTCCTGACCCATTTTGACAGCTAAAAAATGATGCTGCAGAGAGCAGTTAGTGATTTATGGAGCTTTGTAATTGCATGGAGATTTGAATAGCTTTTATAATAATTTATGCTGTTGGTTTTTTTAAAAGGAAAACAAAAGCCATTTTCTAGTCCACAGAATAGTGGAGTCTAATTGTATGAAGTAGTTAATTGGCATCTTTGTCAAAATAAAGACCCAGCATAAAGGATTCCCATTTCCTTTTATCAGAGAATGAATCACACTGATGTAAAATCCAAACTCTTAAATGGATAATTGGTATTACAGAATGACAGGAAATGACTTCCATTGTAAGTACATACTGAAATCATTTTGTTACATACAGTAATCTTCAGCTTTCTAAATGGTCTAATGCACAGTTCCAATACAGGGAAAATTTGCTTATCACCTACTTAAGCAGAGGACCCTGCATTGCTTTATTTTGCTTTATTAAAATAATTAGAAAAAGTGAACATTATTAATGCTATTTATATCAACCAGGGGAAATAGTGAATCTAGGGGGTTGCCCTGACAATACCAACTCTTGGATATTTAGTCTTGGAGATATTTTTGGCTGACCTTATCATTCAAGATCACTGAATATACCAAGAAGTCATTTAATAGCATCCTCAGGAAAATGGTATAACTGCAAAGGCTACTGTACTTATGAAAAAGCAAGACAGTAAACCTGATTCCTCTCTCACATGACTGTAGAAGCTCAGATGGAGCTTAATTAAGTCAAGCTATTCTATATCTCTGTAGGCTGTGGGACAGGAGAGGGTGGCAAAAAGAAACACTATTTGAACTTTGCAGCCAGTGAGACTGATTTGCTGCTGTGTTACTACAGTTTCCATCAACAGACTTTAATTCAAATCAGCATAAACCTGAGTGATGACTCAAGCTCTATATATTTGACATATTATTAACTTGGTCAGTACTACATTTGTGAGGATAAAGGTGCTTCATTTACTGAAATTTACTGAATAACAACTCAGTTCCACTGTTGAACTCTATTCATTTAAATAGAGTTATTATCTTGATTCACACTGGTATAAGTGAAAGATGAATAAAGGCCAATTACTAATTTAACATTTCTTTTAAATCCTTTATACTCAGGTGAGAAGAAATAGGAGGGAATTTCGGGAAATGAAAGAAGACTTAAGACTAGGAAATCAATGCCTCCATAATATTTCTTAACAGAAATAGGAATAACTGCTTAAGAACAGAGTGATACCTCCTTTTTTTCTGGTCCAATATGTCTATAATCCTTTCTTGCAAAGTATGATATCTTCAAGAGGAAGGGTGGTAAGTGCTTTTCCCCAGGCAAACCTATAGGCAGGTGGTTAGCAGAGATGCAGGTTTGAGAAATGTGGGATTGAATCCTCTCCCATTTAGGTAGGCCTATAATACAGGTCTCCTGCAAACTTGGCAAGTGCTCTTAACTACTGAGCTGTTGTAATTAAAGTGAGGCAGGATTAAAGCCATGTGCAAGGATGATAGTCCTTTCAGAGGCTTGTACTAATGTTGGGTGTATAGAACTGGCTGTGAACAGTTGATTAGAAGCCAGGGCTCCAAAGCAGTTGTACCATAGAGTTGTCTATCAATTATAGACCTCTCCTATAATAAAGTCTAGTCTGTTCCTGGAAGTTGACTATGGTTGCCCTGCTGAATCCACAGACAACACACTGTGCATGCTATTGCTACTGCTTTTAATTTTGAGTGAAGATGGCCATGGCTTCTGTGTTCTGAAGAATTCAGTCTACCAGACTTCCCTTACAGGAATGAGCTGGAAAAGGAATGCTTAGTTTGAGGATCTTGACTGGGCTTTGCTATAAGGACTGAGTTACTCAACCGTGCCATGACTGCAGCAGTTTTTGGTAATACTGGACTCCTGAGGAACTTTAAGGTAAAACTGTAGGTCCATTTTAGATGCCTACATCCTCTTGTGTTTCTGGGCCTCAAGTCATAACTGTAAGCATTTTGGGTGTGAACAAGTGTTTGCACACCCAGTCGAGGTGTAGCTGCCAACATCTACACTAGGAGTGGGCATGTGCAGGAATTCACCACTGCTGGGAGCAACATATGTAGCCATTAGGGCTGTGTGAAATTTTGCTGGACATTTTGTTTTGACATTGTTTCAACCAATTTCGAGGTAGAAACAGCAAAACTGGAACAAAACTAAGACTGTCGAAATAGCCTCAAAACAAAACAAGGCTAACTGAAACGTTTTGAAAGTCAAAACATTTCAACCATAGGCTGGGGATGGGAAGCCATCCCAGCTGGGTTGATTTCCCATCCCCCCCCACGCTAGATCCCACTGGGGGCAGTGAGGCAGCCCAGCTAGGCTGCTTTCTCATACTTGGTGCTAGATTGTGCCGGGGTGGTGGCAGCCCAGCGGGGGTGCTTTCCCATCCCAGGTGCTAGATTGCACTGGGGGGAAGCAAGGCAGCCCAGCTAGACTGCTTTCCCATCCCCTGGTGCAATCTAACACGGGGGGGAATGGAAAAGCAGCCCAGCTGAGCTGACTTCCCAACCTCCACAAAATGTTGAAACAGTGTCAAAATAGCCTTTCTGTTTCAACGGAATGGAAAAAAACAATTATTTCAACTTGAAATGAAATTGGAAATGGAACACTGTTGCCTCAAACTGTTGAAACCCAAGGCAAAACGGAATGGTGTTGTTTCGCACAGCCCTAGTAGCCATTCTCTGCTCCTGGGAGCTGCACAAGGAACCCATGTAAATAACTTAGGGGGTTGGGGATGCCAGCAGGGCGAGGAGTCTGCAGGGTGGGATTGCTTAGATGCAGAAGGTTGAGGGGGCTAACAAAGCCAATTGAGGCTTGGGGATGGGGGTGGTAGAATAGTATAGTTCCAGGGCTGGGGTGAGTGGCTAGGCTTTACCAGCCCCAGGATAACACTGAACACACAGAGGCATTCCAGAGATTAGGTTTACCCAATCTTGATCCAAGTTAGTGCACCTACTCACTTAGATAGGGCACACCATTTGTTTGGACAATTTAAGTCCCCTGCATATCTGTACAGGTAAATGTAATGCCTCTACATATCTTTTGTTTTCTATTTTACTCAGAATGAGCTCTGATCATGTCACAGACATTTTACTGGAAGCAAAATCTTTCCTTTCAACAAATCACCTTTGCACCACTTAAGCAATGTTAAAGCTAAATATATAACCAATTAAAATAATGACATTACAGCCACACCCATTCAATTTGTTAAATGTAGTTAGAGAATGACAGCAAGTTTCAACCGAGTCTGTAAGGATGACTGATTGATTAGATGTAGACAGTCCTATTTAAACTCCCAGAATGAAATGCACTAGGCACAAATGATAATTAAAAAGAAAAGCATTTTCTACTAAAGGATAAAATCAGAGATGAAAGAGATAGCAAAGACCTGGTAGGTTACACTTAGTCTTCCTATCCTTTGCATTCTTAGTATGGGATTATTCTAACACTGAAATCAAGAAATGTTTGGTAGCAGAAAGTAGTTATTAATTACTATTTTTGGTCACAAGAACATTGTAAAAAAGCTATACAAAAATTGAATACATTAAGAGAAAAGATGTGTCCTTCAAGGCCCTAAGTACCTGGACTTAATGTTTTAATTGAAGAATCATTTGATTATTGTGCCAAATACAAGAGAATGTTTCCTTTTATCAAATGATTTTTTTTGAAGTTACACTCCTGTAAAAATTCAGGCCTTTTGAATAAGGGGTAACAGGAATTCTCTGTCTGGAATAACAGGAAATGACTAGTATGAGTACACACTGAAGCCATTTGCACATTTACACAAAGGAATCTTCATCTCTTTAATGGACTAATGCATACTGAACTGTAATGGGGCAATTTGCTCAACACCTACTTAAGCAGAAGACTCTAGGGTGCCTGAGCCTTCCCCTCTCTGGGGTCTGACAAAGCAATATATTGCATACATGAAAGCATCTGTGACACTTTGATAGATATGGTTAGGCTGAAGCCAATGCATAATTGGACTCTGCTAAAAGAAATGCCTCAAATTGCCTCTTGGAATACATTCCTAAAATTCTATCAAAGACAAGAAACAAAATATAAAATATCTAGGATTCTCTTATCATTCCCCTTACTCTCTTCTTTGATGATATCCAGGAACTTTACCCTGTGGAAACAGAAGATGGGTAAAAAGGTCATTTATTGCTTGTGAAATTTGTTATGTACTTAACCATACAAACATCTGTTTCTTAATCAGCCATATTTTTTAAATAAAGTTTGTGAAATCCTAAGCTAGTAGTATTTTACACTAACATTTCCTTAATTACATTGAATCTCGAGTCAATTTGAATTGTTGGTGACGTGATAGTTCTACTGCTTCTTCATTTCAGAGATCTCTTAAGGAATCTGTCTGCTAAAGTTTGAATCTGCAGTATAGTAAATATCTGTGCACACACACATTGTTAACACAAATTATGCCCATCTATGCACACATACACATAAACACATATATACACATATATACACACACACATGCACATATATGTATTAAGGGTGTGTGAAACGGGCCCTATTCAATTTGGATTAGGCCCGAATTGGGGACAGTGATTCAATTAGTTGAGTCAGATCACTGTCCCCAATTCAATTAGGTCAAAACTAAATCTGAAGATTCAATGCTGATTCGGAGAATCAGCAATTCAGCCATAGACACAGCTTTAAATGTTTTTTCTACATGCCTTGAGGTACTAGGCATGGCTTGTGAACACTGCGATGCTGGGGTGGATAGAGCGTCCCACAGGAGTGTGGGGGGAGGCCCACCATGTGCTCAGTGACAAACCCTGAAGTGGATTCAAAGTACTTCTAGTCCCACTTCTGAGTTCACCGGGGAGTGTGCTGTGGGCCCTTCAGCGCCTCCTTCTCCCCCAGCTCAGTGATCGGCCATGGGGGGACCTCAGGTGCCCCCACCCAGGCCTAGGAGGCACCAGTTGCCAAGCTGGGGGGAGATGGGGGTGACCCCCCCATGTGCTCCCCAGCAGACCTGGAAGTGGATTGGAAGTGCTTCTGGTCCACTTCCAGGCCTGCTGCCAAACATGCTGAGGAGCTTCCTGCACACCTATGGGACACTCCATCCACCCCAGCACTGCAGTATTGATGAGCCATCTGGTTCCTTGAGGTATGTAGAAAAAACATTAAAAGCTGTATTTATGTCTGAATCATCGACTCTTTCTGAATCTCTCTGAAATGATTCAGAGGGTGCTGATTTGATTCAGAGAGATTAAAGGGTTCTCTGATTTGATTCAGATGTGGAGATTTAGCCACCAAATCAGGCCAAATCTCAGCCAAATTGAATCGGTGACCGAAGCTTTGCACAGCCCAATTATTTATGTCCACATAACATATTTCTATATATATTTATGTGCAGATGGGTATACTTAAGGGTATTTGTTGTAGTCGTGCTGGTCTAAGGACATAGGTAGACAGGGTTCTTTGGGTAAATCCAGTATCTTTTATTAGACTAACTGAAATAGTCAGAAAAATAATGCATGTGTTCATAGCTATTCAATGTACACACACACATGCACCCCTTTGCTTTATTATATAGTTAAAGAGTTTAGTAACCGGACTATATGTTTTTATTTATGCCTTCATGAATATTTTTTCCCAAACAAACTAAATAAATTATAGGTGTCAACACATGAAACAAATACAAAACACCAACCTATCTACACAGTTAGTAGATTCCTGTACTTAAAGCACAGTATTCCTAATAAACAGATTTTTGTAACACATATAAAATATTAAAGAAAACAGTTAAAAAGGAAAAGAGCAAAAGAATGGGAAGAGACAAAAATAGAGAGTTTGACTTTACCTTCTGTCTTTCATCTCGTCTACTGCAGAATTTTTTGTTGGCAAGTTGTAGGAAACTGTCCTTGATGAACTCCTTTTTTATTCTGGAATTTATTGTCTGTAAGGTGTGTTCCTCTCCTTCACAGCCATATCTGTAAGTCCATTATATAAGTTCTGATGCCTTTCTGGAGATTAATTTTTCCAGTTTAGTACACTTAAAATATTACATCTAATGTCTGCCCTCTCCCCTCCCTTCCACATGGATGCTACCTTTGCTGTATGTAGCCATCCTCTTACATAGGATGATAATCCCCCATGACTGGATGTCTGGTCCTCTCTCCAGGTATCTTCTTTAAGGTCATAGAAGCTGATCTCAGTGGCATAACAAGCAGAGCTGGCACCTGGAGCAAACTCTACAAGGGAGTTGGAAGGGGGGTGGGGCATTCTGATTGCCATGAGTTTTCAAAGATGATGGCCAGCTGCTCGCAATCACATTGGCCAAGTCCTCAGCATGCTCATGTTCCTCCCATCTGGCCCCATGGACTTGTACATATCCAGCTTTTCTAAATATTTTCTAACCTGTAGTTTCACCACTGCGGGCTGCTTTACTTTCCCCCAGACTGTGCTGCCAGGTGCAGTAATATGGGAGCTGACCTTGACTGTGAAGACTGAAGTGAAAAAGGCACTGAGAAATTCAGCCTTTTGTGCATCCTCTATCACTAGGTTGCCTACCTCATTCAGTAAGGGACCCACATATTTCCTGATCCTCCTCTTGCTATTGACACACACATAGAAACCATTATTGTTACCCTTCACATCTCTTGCTAGCTGCAACTCCTATTGTGCTTTGGCCTTCCTGATTTCATCCCTGCATGCCTGGCAAATTCCAAAAATTTCCACCAGATTTCCAAGTAAGCATCTTTTTGCCTTCTCCCTGGTAGAACACTGACTTAATAAGACAACTTTTCCATTACTAAAACTTTCTATACTTTTTAAAACCAGTTGGTGATTTTAGGTGTGCAACTGTAATTCTTTCAGCTACTAGAAGATAAGCGATCAATCCTGATCACTTGTATGTTGCAGAGTTCCTAGAAAGGTTCCGTAGAGACACTAAGTGGTTATTTGATAGTTGCTATTCTATTATGTTCTCACCATGTCTCCAACCTTCTTTCAAAACAGTTTAGGTCTGAGACATATCCACTACATATCCAATCCACCAAATTTCTAATTTTCCTAGCTTGGTAGTAATATTTAATGTTTGGAAGCACTGGTCCCCCTTTTTCTGAGGCCTTTGCAGGATAGAATTTTTTAAACTAGGTTTCTTATTTCTCAAAAAAAAATATTTATCAGATTCTGCCACTCATCTTACAGATTTATTGGCACTATAGTAGGGTGTGGAACTGCTGCAATTCCACCCAACCATGAAATTTAAGATTTGGCCAATTTCCTAAGTCTATTTTAAAACTTTTAATCAAAGGATGTAAATAGAACTGTACATGTCCTGCCATTTTTAGTAGGGCTGTACAAAGCTTCAGGTGCTGATTTGATTCGGAGGAGATTTGGCCCGATTCAGTGGCTGAACCTCCAAATCCAAATCAAATCGGGGAGCAGTTAAGAGGTCCAAATCAATTCAAAGCTCTCTGAATCAATCTGGAAAACATTAGGAGAGCTTCAGCAATTTGAGCAGTCCCCACTGGCCACAGCAGGGAGCTGGACCTGGACTCCATGCTGGTAAGTAGGGGGCAGGGGAGTGGGGGCTGTAGAAAGGGGAAGGGGACCGTAGGGGGACCCCTGCCAGACCCCATCCTCCCCCAAGTGCCCCCAAGCCCCGTCTGCTCTCCCAGCCCCGCAATGGCTGCCCCACCCAGCCCCAGCTCCCAGTTGTTTAAAAAAAGCCCCTATTCACTGGGTGCTGCCAGGCAGGAGAGGCAATCCCCACTGCCCCCACACTGCCCCATGCTGCATAGGGAGCTCTCCCATGAGCCCCCTCCCCCCCATGGCTGCCTCACCACCCCAGCTCCCGGCCCTTTAAAAAAAAAACCCACAAAACCCCAGGCTCACCCACTGCTGCAGTGGTCTCGGGGCTTCAGGGACTTGTGGAAGAGTCCTGCCACACAGCACAGGGCAGTGGGGGGAAGTGCAGAAACACACTCTCTCCCCATACTGGGCAACATCTGGTGAGTCCAGGGGGCTTTTTGTTTTGTTTTTTTAAAAGGCCAGGAGCTGGGGTAGGCAGGGCAGCCATGGGTGATGTGGGCTTGAGGGGCTTGTGGCAGAGCCCCCCATGTGTCATGGCGTAGTGGAGGACAACGGAGATTGGCCCCCACCAGGCAGGAGCCATGAGTGCAGGTCTTTTTTTTCCAGAGAGCCAGGAGCTGGGCCGGGCAGGACAGCCATTGACAGCGGGCAGGGGATAGGGCCTATGTGAGTCGAAGATTCGGCTCCAGATGAATCTTTAAATCAGATTTGGCCGAATCGATTCAGGACAGTGATTTGAATCACCAAATCGAATCACTGTCCCCCAAATCGGCCAAATCCGAATCTGAATTGAAAAGCTGCTTCACACAGGCCTACATTTTAGTAATATATATCCATAAGCATTTTAATGAAGAAATTATCCATTTATATTTACAGCTATTTGTTATATTTTTTTTTGCGTATCTGGTCCTATGCTGATATCTAGGAGGTCTGACTTTTTGTAGTTAATTTTAAATTCTGAAACTTTGCCATATTGTATTTCCTTTTGTAGTTCAGACAGGATTTTTATTTTATAATGAACAACAGAATATTGCACATAATATTTAAATTCCCCTTATCCTATGTTTATTCCCTGTGTATTTGGATTATTTCTGACTGATTGGGCAAATAGTTCCATTACCATAGCTAAAAGGAGGGGTGCTAATGGGCATCCTTGATATGTACCTCTTAAAAGTTTTTTTTTTTTCTGACAAGCATCCATTTACACTTACAGCTGCTTATGGATGATAAAACTAATATCCATTTTTGATATTTTGGTCTTAGTCCAAAAGCATCTAAGTTTTTTTCTTAAACTGACTGACTCAGGGGTGACTGGTACCTACTGAGTCTGGGGGGGCCTAATTTGTTGGTGGGCCTGGGAGTGGGCCAACAGCCACATACCTCTCCTATACCTCTGTGCTGTGACTTAGTGCCCTGCCCCCAACACGCTGCTGGCCCATGCAGCAAAATACTGCACTGTCCTGAACGGTGCTCAGTTGGGGGCCAATCTCAGGGGGGGCACATGTCCCCCTGTGTCTCCCCTACCAGTTGCCTGTGGACTGACTTGATCAAAAAGTTTTTCAGCATCCAATGATAGAAATAGGTGCGGTTCATTAGTTTATCCTGCATGAAAAATCAGATTTAATATTCTGTGGATATTGTCAGTCAACTACCGATTCATTATTAATCTTGTTTTCTCTGTATTGGGGTGCTCAACCTCTGACCTGTGGGCTAGTTCTAATCTGTGGAGCCATATTATTGGGCCCAGAGGGCTTCCCACACATCCAAAAACTTGGTGGCAGGAAAGTAGTAGCAGCTAACTGCCACTCTACTGCTGTTAAACTAACAAACTTGGGGGCACCCTGCAGGTCAGACAACATGGCCCTGAATGACAGATTAAACATGAAGTGGGGTGGGGGGCAATCGGGGGGGTACACAGGGCTGATCAGGGTCAATCAGGGCAGGGCTAAGCCAGGCACAGGGTGGTACAGTGCAACATGGGGCCAAATGAGGCCAGACAGAGGTGGCACATGGCCTGATCCTGAGAGACAGGGCCTGATCCAGCCTGCAGACTGGCCCTGTGCCACTTATTTGGTCTATAATGCCAAAAGATTGACCACCACTGATCTACACTAACATACTTAAAGAATATTTTTAATCTATTTGTTAAAACTGATGAAAACATTTAGATCCTGATTTAATAAAGTTATAGGTCTGTATGAGAAACAAGTAGCAAGATCATTGTTTGGTATTTGTATTACTACAATATGTGCCTCACTAGGTATCAGAGGTCTTTTTCTCTTTTGAGTATCTTATTAAAAGCTTCTGATAATGGGTACACTAACTCTGCTCTAAAAAAATTGTAAACTTTTACAGAAAAATATTAAGAAGTGGGAACCCATCAGAGATTTACCATTTTGAAGAGATTTTAATTATGTCTAGTATCCCTTCTAGTTTAATAGTTTCATAGTTTCTAGGGTCGGAAGGGACCTGAGCAGATCATCAAGTCCG
>NW_017728886.1:9574883-9605787 GCF_001723895.1 Crocodylus porosus | reverse complement strand
GGGGTCCTGGCGACAGATGGGGCCCTCTGTACCTCTCAGGATGGAGTCGCTATGACAATCACTTGATGCTTTTTCCTCCTGGCCTGCTTAGCTCCTTCAGCCTGCTTGGAACGTGGAGAGTATGGAGTTGCCTCCTCTCCGCTTGCCTCCTCTCCTTCCTTCTCCTCCAGAGTTGCCAGGGCCTCATACCTGTTCTCCAGCCGGGCTGGAGGAGCTGGTGCTGCTGTGTTATGAGCAGCCCTGGTTCTGGAGGTGATCGTCTGCCACTCTGCAATGGAGGGCACCTCCCGGGGTGCTTCTTCCTTGGGTGCGTGACCCTGCAGAGAAAGGAAATAGCTGTCAATTTCTTCCTCTGCCTCCCTGATTCCCCTTAGCCTGCTAACCTCCTCTTGGAGCTCCCTCCCCTGCACCTCCAGAGCCCTAAGGGGGGTTGCCTGCAGGACAGGTGTGGGGGTCCCCAATCCCTGCCCCCCCAGGCCTTTCTGGGCAACTCCCTCAGGACAGGGGGTGGAGGGACGCCAGCCCCCCCATGGGCTCTGTCTGGGTGGAGGCCTCAGACAAGCCCCGGGAAGGCTGTGCCCCCTAGGCAGGGGCCCTGGCAGCACCCCGTGTCGACACCATCGTAGGAGTTGCTGCTTGTTTCTGGCTTAGTGCAATGCCTTTGACCTTCCCTAGCAGGAGTCTCCCTCCTGGCCCTTCCTGCTAGCCTGCCGGCGCGAACACGGACGCAAATGCCAGCACACTCTTACAGAGCACCTGTTTGCGCATTCGTTTGTTCGGCTCAGGAGCGCGGCTCCTTACCGGCTCAATTAAGAGTATCTTAATGTCCTCTTCTAAAACCCTTTGATCTTCAGGTTCTGATGTAGGTAAATTTGCTTTAATTGGATTACTTGAGTGTTTGTTTTCGTTCCTTTAATTTGTTTAATATTTGCTGGATCTAAAGAATAAATATTCTTATAATAAAGTGTAAATGTTTAACATACAGTTTTTGAGCCAATTGCTAGGTTATATTGAGCTCACCATACAGATAGCATAATTTTGTCATTTTGTTTTATTTATTTGCTAATAGCTTGTTACTTTTGTTTCTCTTTTCATAATATTCCCATTTTGTGTATTTGGGGGATGGGGGAGGGGGGGAGAAGGGGGCTCTGCTTTTTTCAGTAACAGTATTTTTTTTCATTAATTTTTATGTACTTTCTGTGATTTAATAATCTGGTGTAAGTTTTCAAGTCTTTTTACCTCACTAGTCAGATTTTGCATTTCCTCTCTTCTAGTCTTTTTTAGGTGGGGCTCTTTACTTATTAGGCTGCCTCTGATGACTGCCTTGAAAGCAACCCATAAAATGCTTTTGAATTTGATTAGTATTTTTCGTAGTGAAACAGCTTGATTTTTTTCTCTAATAGTTTGGACTCTTGCCAGGTCACATAAAAATGGGATATTCAGTCACCAAGTTTTCCTTTTGGGTATATTCTCCTAATCTCTAATTAATAACTGTACTGGTCCATAGTCTGATCAGACAATTTGGCCTTGTTTGGCTGATATGGCATGGTTAAGCATTTTTTTAATAGATAAATATAGTTACAGTTACAGTTATATATTAGGGCTGTGCGAAATTTCACTGGCTGTTTCATTTTGACGCTGTTTTGACTTGTTTTGAGCTTGAAACAGTGAAACCAAAATGAAACAGAGGGCTTTGAAACAGCCTCAAAATGAAACAAGGACAGTCAAAATGTTTTGAAAGTTCCGAAATGTTTCAAGTTTCCAAGCAGCAGCCCAGCCAGGTTGTGGGAGGCAGGGGAGAGCCAGGGCTGCAGTCCCAGTGGCTCTGCGCAGCCCCATGTGGCTCAGCCTGGTGGGGAGAGCAGCCGTGGCTCTCCCTGCCTCCCGCCACCAGGCTGTGCTCCCTGGGGCTGGCAAAGCCAATTGGAGTGCAGTGCTGGCTCTGCCTGCCTCCTGATGCCAGGCTGTGCTCAGGTTGGCTCCACCAGCTCTATGGAGCTCAAGCCGGTGGCGGGAGGCAAGCAGAGCCGGGGCTGCACTGTGCCTCCTGCCACCGGACTGATTTCCATGGGGCTGCAAGCCACTGGGAACCTAGCCCGGTGGAGGCGGGCGCCCCACCCATGCTCACCAGGCTTCAAGCTACTTGGGGTTCCTCGCCGCTCGAAGCCCAGTGGAGGCAGGCGGGGTGCAGGCCAGGGGCTGTGCCATGCCTGCCTGCACCAGGCTGGGTTCACAGCTGCTTGAAGCCTGGTGTGGGTGGATGGAGCTGCGCCTGCCTGCACTGGGCTGGATTCCCAGCCACTTGAAGCCCAGTGCAGCTGCTTGAAGCCCGATTGCTTCAAGTTCCTAGCTGCTTGAAGCCTGATCATAGTGCTGGGGAGGGGAACTCAGCCAGGCTGAATTCCCTTCCATAGCCTGATCAAAATATTGAAACAGCATTGAAACAATGAAACTATTTTGACAAAATGGAACAGAACAGGTTTTTTAAATGAGACAAAACTCAAAATGAAACACTGTTTTAGCCAAATGGATGTTGAAGCAGAACACTGCTGTTTTGCACAGCCCTAATATATATACAATATCTTGCATAAGCATTTCTACACACACCTTAAAAAGCATTAAAACCTTTGCACCCATTACAATGGCCGCACCCATGTATCCATGCCCCTGTGCTCCCGTACACCCATCTGCAGTCCTTTCCGTAACAGTCTCTTAGTTCTCACCCCACTGTTGGGATTTACATTGTCTGCTTATTCTCTGTCTTTGTTGTTGTCACTGTTGCTCTCACTTTTGCTGACACTGCTGTTGTCATTGTCACTGTTTCAAGGTCCAGTTGTGTCTCTGTCATCTCCTTTATTGCTGACCACTCTGCCTCTCAGAGTGTCTTTGAATAGGCTTTGCCAACAGTCTCTTTGCCAAGTGGAGTTGGCCACATCTTCTCCATCCTCTCCCACCATTTTT
This sequence comes from Crocodylus porosus, assembly GCF_001723895.1. Lineage (NCBI taxonomy): Eukaryota > Metazoa > Chordata > Crocodylia > Crocodylidae > Crocodylus > Crocodylus porosus. Next base: position 9,602,826 of record NW_017728886.1, on the reverse strand, counting down.
CAGTAGTAGGACTGGAGTTCACTCAGAAATATTTTGACACAGTCTGTTTCCTTGAGCTCCATGTGTCTGTACACCAGTAGGTTCCTGCATTGCCATGGGGTGCTCCTGACACAGGTCACGAACTGTGAGCTGTTAGGGACCCCTGGTGTTTAGTCTGGTGACCATACAATGTCATCAGCCTGATTCCTGTCACCTCTTCAAGGAGTCAGGTTAACTTTTTCCACACAGAGCCATAGGAGGTGGTTGATGGTCTGTCTTTCATCTTGGCAGGTTTTCCTGGGGCAACTGGGTCAAGTCCCTTGTCTCTCTCTGTGTCTCCACACTCTCACTGGGAGAGCATGGTGTGCTATTAGCCAGTTCAAGTCTCTGTGGTCCTTTTGTAGGTCCTTGTGGGAGACCCAGTTCCAGATGACATGGCAGTCATCTTCAGGGAGCATCTCCATGGCTGATAGTATGTCTCTGACTACCTTCTGTATCTTTCTGTGGATGGTCGTAATCACCAGGCTTTCCTTTTGTAGCCTGTAGTTGCTCCAAAACTCATTCAGGCCTCTGTAGAACCAGGGCTGTTCCATGGTGCACCGTTTCCAGTTGGTTGGTGCGTACACCCCACACTGTCTCAGGAGGTGACCTACAAAACACTTTACTAGACAGGCTGTTTTGGATGCTGGCCCAGTCACCAGCTTGCAGATCTGGTTCAAGTACCATGTCCGCAGGAACAGGTGGATGTCTGGCATCCCTTTGCCCCTCGTTCATTTCTTTTTGTATAGATTCTTCCTTGCCACCTTCTCCATTCTGGATCCCCAGAAGAAAACGCAAATGGCTCTCTGGATGATATGCTTTGGAGGGGGAAAGACCACTGCTACATGGCCCCCAGGTCCTCCTGTTGTGTGGTGTAGAGCTCTTCGTAGAAGGTGGCTTCTGCTTCCAGCATGCCTTCCTTTGACCAGTGCTCCACTCCTGCTTCATGTCTCAGGCACGTCGTGGGCTTCTCTTTGTTCTTTGTTCTTCTTTAGCCTGGTGAAGTAAGCAGACCACTCCACTCCCTCCTCCACCCAGTGGGACCTGGCCTGGGAGATCTTTTTCCTGTCCTCCTCTCGGTAGCAGGCACCAATTTGGGCCTTCACCTCCCACATGTCCTCTATCACATCCCAGCCCACCGCTGCCTGCCTATGCAAGGCCTGCAACTTATGGGTCAGATGCTTATGCTGCCTTCTGTGGAAGAAAGCTCACTGCTTGCCAGCCTGCTGGAAGAAGCCTTTGGTGACAGGCCCACCACTCTGTCTTGTTCAGGTACAGGTCATTGAGGGTCCTCCAGCCTGTATAGTGCTCTCTGAAACTGTGCTGTGTCTTTTCATCTTCTGAAAGACTGGTGTTTAGCTTCCACACCCCTCTGCCCCTTTCCAGCTGTCCTTCCATTTCAGCCTGGATTGTGATGAGGCAGTGGTCCAAGAAACAGAAAGGCATGGAGCAGGCTTCCTGTGCTTGTATGCGCCAGCCCTCACAAAGGCAAGTTGCAAGTTTCTAGAAAACATGGCCATAACAATGCCAAGTGGCCAGCCACTAACAATTGCAGGGGACTTCAACTGAGTCATCAGCGAGAGTGACAGAGTCAGCAATACCTGGAGGGTAGGCATGGACAGATCCTCCAGGCAACTGAAACAACTGGTCAAAGACCACAGCCTAGTAGAGGCTGGGAAAGGAGCCCAAGGCCCTGGGGGGAACTTCACCTGGGTAGACTCCACAGGGAAAAGCAGGTACCGGATAGACTTTTTCTTCATCCCCAAGAAGTGGCATTGTTCAGCATCTTTTTTTTGGTATTAAACATTCTAATATTATAAAAGCCGTAGTCTGTCTGTCCATAACGGTTTATTCACACTGTGATTGGCTGATGGAAACAACCAATCAGAGTGTGAATACGGCATTTGGACAGGAGGTGGCAGCACAGTGGAGTGCCATCATGATGGTGGGAACACAGGGGATGGAGCGGGGGGGGTCTCTGCCCCAAAATGGGCTGAAGTGGGCCCAGCCCCAAAATGGCAGCAGGGAGGGTGGGGGGGCAGGCCCAGTCCCAAAATATCAATAGGCGGGGGGGGGCATACCAGGCCCAGCCCCACAATGATGGCAGGGAGGTGGGAAGGCTGCTCTGGGCCCAGCCTGGCTCATCCCTGAAGCAGTAGAGGGGGGCTCTGGACCTAGTTCCAAAATGGCAGTGGGTGGGGAGGGCCCGCCCAGCCCCACAATAATCTGGGGGAAGATGGAGGCGCAGTCCCAGCCCTGAAGGGGAGTGGGGGCCGGATGCAGGCCTCTGTCCCTGCCCGTACACTGCCCCCAGACCCCCCATCATTCTTGACGGGCAATTGGCTAGTATCAAAACTTAAAAACAAACCAACTTTGATCATATCCAACAAAACATAAGTCCATAAACATCCTCATGACAAAGCAGAATTATTGTCACATAACAAACACAAAACACTTAACATCAGCAACAAAAAGAAAACAAAATCCCCATCATACAGTTGTGACGAAAACATCTCATGGCACTGTTAAGCAATGATATGGATTGTATCAAGATTTGTGTTCCAGGGGTGGCCATGAAACCCCCTGGTGACCATGCAAGCCTCAACTTGCTCCAGCTCTAGGGTGGAGTTAGTGCGGGGCAAATTGTCCCAGGTGGGCTAGGGGAGGCTTGGACCTGTACCTATGCCAATACCAGCACCTGCACTTACCAGCACTTACCTGGCATCCTGGGGGCTTTCTGGGCCAGCAGTGGCACCAATCTAGCAACCTGGAGCATGGCTCTGGCTGGCCAGGCTCCATTTCTCATGGTGCATGCTGCTGTTGTTTGCACTACACCACGTTTTGTGGCAGGTTGTCTAGTTTTTTTTACACTAGGATCTCCTGGTGTCAAATTTTGGCACTGTGCTGCAAATCTGAAGCATGGCAAATGGGTGCACAGGTGTGTTCATCTGGACATGCCCTTAAAGAGGCAGGCTTATACAAGCTTTAGCTCAACTTGTGAAATAAATTCTATGGCTTGTAAGATAGGTAAATATGAGAGGCAGGGGAAGGGAACCAAGGTAAATGGCTGTATTGTTCCCATTTCACTAGGTATCCTGTGAATCTGAGTCCCTTCTTCATGTCCTTCTGTCATGGACCATACAACTAGAAGCAGAGGCGTAATGACGTGGCCAGGTACCTGAGGCATCTGCCATACACAGGGGCAACAGTGACTTCTGGTTGCTGTCACACTATCAGCACAATTATGTGGCTATGGATGAAGCTGTGTTTTTTTGCCCCGCTTCCCCAATTCAACACCTAAGGTGACTGCCCCAGCAGTCCCAGCTTAGTTACGCTGTTGACCAGAAACTCTGCTGTAACCTCAATTTTCTCCGTAAGAATTTTCTCAGTAAGAAAGCTACTGTATATAGCTGAATTTGGCCTGTGATATATGGATGGTCAGATCAGCTGTTCTTTTTTAGCCTTAATTAAAGGAGACTTACATGGGAGCTGTATTTTCCTGAGGTATTGCCAAAACGTCCCTTCAGTATTTCAAAAGCCTTCTGCAGATCAATAAAAGCTGATTATTCAGTCTGTAATCTTCACTTTTTGTCTAGAGTTGGCAAACAATAAAGATGATACCAGTGAGGCCATATTGGAAGCTATTTGGTGATTCCACCTAAGCATATATAATGCATTCATCACCAAAGTATCCAAGAGCCGCTCAGAAAGATACCCGATTCAGTGTTGTAGAAAATGACTGAGGCCTTTTACCAGTGAGTTAGTAGGAATAAATAAAAAGGTGATTCCTTGGTGTCGCGGGGCACTCCTAAGGAGGCTCAACCCTGGGAAGGGGAGAGGTGTACAGGGCACTAGGGTGCCTGCTACTGACATTAGGAATAAGGACTGCTGAAGCTCCCTAAGACAGTACAGGTGTTGGTTGCTGGAGCAGCCAGGCTGGTCACATGACTAGAAAGGGGCAGGGCCAGGCCTTTATAAACAGCCCAGGCCAGAGCCTAGCAGCAGTTCCCTTCTGGCAGCCTGAGGTGCAGGAGAGCCCAGCAGAGCAGAGATGAGTGGTGCAGCCTGAGCACCTAAGGGGCCGCACCATGGTGAGGGTGCAGAGAACCCTGACTGAGACGCCTTTGCAAGAGGGCCAGGTGGGCCTGGATCCTATGTTATAGCTGGTAGGCTTATTTTGTGTTAGAGCCGGTTGGCTGGTAGCTTTGCTTTGCTGTTTGTATAAAACCGGAGGACCGGGAGAGACTGTAAGGGACGGAGGAGGCCACATTAGGAGCTTCCCAGTGGAGTGGTGGGGAGTTCCTGGGTGCCCTGGGAGGGTACAGCGATTGGTGCTGGAGCTGGCACTGCGGGTAAGCGTCGGAGAGAGGCATGATGTTGTGGGGTGTTGTGACCCTGGCCCTGTGGGGGGGGGGGCGGTATTTTGCCCAGTGGGCATAGGCCCAAGAAGGCAAGTCTGGGGGCCAGGTAAGGCTAAGGCCGCCTGAGCCCCAACCTTGGGAAGCCTGAGTCAGGCATAGAAGGCCCCAGGGAGGGTGAGGAGCGCGGCATAGGCCCCAGGGAGGGCAAGGCTTGACTAGAAACCCGGAAAAGGGCGAGAGGGTGAACAGAAGCCTGGGAGGGGCGAGTATATCAGGCGCGCATACGGAGGGACCCCAGAGAGAGGGAGTGCGCGTATTGAGAGACCCCAGGAAGGGGCGAGCATATGACACAAGAACATCCGGTACAGCTGCAAGGCTTGGGGTGTGCTAAAGGGAGGTTGGAGGCACGCGTAGCCCATAAGCCTGGGGTGCACCAGGTCGGTACACCTAGGATAGGGGATGGGATATACTTGGGCACCATGTCCAAGGGGACAATAAGGCAGCCTCCCTTATAGAATTATTTAAGATCAAGCCGTGGCGGACGAGATAGAGGGTGCCAAGTCGCCCTACTTGGCACGGTAGGGGCGCTAGAGGGATCACGGCCGCTCGTGTGCCCCGCCCCATGACACTTGGTAATTGGCATGCTGTAACCCAGAGGTTCCCAAACTTTTTTTCTTATTGTGCACCCCCTTCTGGATTTACCAGCTGTCCACGTCCTATGTGTGAAGCTTTGGTCGCTGATTTGATTCGGAGAAGATTCCACCCAATTTGGCACTTCTGGGTCCACTTCTGGGTCTACTGCCAAGTGCACAGGGGACTCCCCCACTCTCCTGTGGGCCGCTCCATCTGCCCCACCCACCATCTCAGCATTCATGAGCCGTGCCTGGTACCTTGAGGTATGTAGAAAAAACACAGAAAACTTTCTGTCTATGGCCAAATCACTGATTCTCCAAATCAGAATCGAATCAGGACAGTGATACGAATCAGCAAATCAAATCACTGTCCCCTGAATTGTGCCGAATCCGAATCGAATACTGCCTGCTTCACACATCCCTACTGCGTACCCCTACCAGCATATGTGTTATATATTAACCTCTTAAATGCCAATTGTTTTTATAATGAAAATTAAATCTGTCATTACACAATTTCTCCCATGTAGCCCCCAGAGATGTCCTGCATACCCTGAGGGGTACATGTACCACAATTTGGGAACCCCTGCTCTAATCCAAAATCCTCTCTCTTATATGGACATGAGAGAATTACCTCTCTGACATCATTTAGCATTCCTCAGATTCTCAAAGACAATTGTTCAATACTGTAAATAATTATTGTTTAGCTTAAATTTATATAATTATTGTTGTTATTGTTAGCATTAAGTGCAATGTATGCCTTTTATTGCGCATTGGGTCATTATCATGGGCTGAAGATGGCAGCCACATTATTTGGCTGAGGATAACACAGCTCTTCTGCTGGAGGATATTTGGTTATTATATATTACCAATCTTTGCTTATATTTATTCTCCTCTTTTCCCAGATTGTCAGGAAAATTGAATCCATCTTGTCTATAAGTTCAAAGCTGATCTTGGTGCATCTCTGCTTTCAATTTATTGAAATCAATAAACATTTCCATTAAACATATCAGTTATGCAGTTTCAACCCTATTAGGCAGCACTAACTTTTGTACACTACACTGAGCTTTTGCACTGACCCAATTTGTGGTAGCAGCTAGATCTTCAGACATGTTAGCAACTTAGTATGGCACAAAGATAGAGAGTCCCAGCCCCAAAGGCCAGACAGTTCAAAAGAGAAACTTTATTACTACTCAATAAGTTAGTTATCTCTGCAAATTTTTCAGAGCTTAGTAATTAGCAGTGATTTACTTAATATGCAGTTCTGCAAGCCAACAGCCACGCTGCTGAGCAGTTTTTGGATCATCAGCAGCTACAGCATCAACTACAGCTTTCCCTTTCTTACCTCCATTGTGGCTCAGAGGAGAAACAGTGGCTGTGGAGGAAGAGGATGGGAAGACTGAGATGCTGCTTCAGGCGACACTTTAGCTTCACTCTGAGCACTGCTTCTGGGCTCAAAAATAAGCATGGACTGGTGGGAGAGAATTATACTGAAAGACCAACAGCATCTGAAGAACTTCAAAATAACAAAGCGTACCTTCTTAAAGATCACTAACAAGCTTGCCCCAAAGATGCAGACACAGAAAAATGCTACGAGCTTCATTGTACCTGCTGATTGTATTTGACCAGCACCACATGGAACTGGTTCAGTTCCTAACTTCTACTGATCAGATTTGGTGTGGACAGAGTAATTATTGTGCTGTACAGATCGAGCTCTGTACCAGCATCAAAAAAGCACTATTACCATGTATTATAAGGTGTCACTGAGTCGGTGTCACCATGAAAGTAAAGCTCACTGAGCTTGGTGTCCTTGCTCTTTTAAGGACTCACGCTAGGCTTAAGGGATGTTTTTCTTTTCTCTCCTCAAGGGAGAGCTATCACAGTCTTTAGCCTGCCTCGCCCACCATGACTTGGATGGAATTAACATTAGGAGGAAATGGCTAATGACAGTCACTGTGCTCCTCAAAGGGACAATCGATACCCCCCTGGTTAGGGTTGGTCCAATATAGCAATTTAATATGCAGTATATGGCCTTATGGGCCAAGTTTGGGAGCTCTTCCACCCCTACACTCACACCTCATACCTCTGGATGTTTAAACAGACACAATTAAAGCTGTGCCCCAGTGTCGGTGTTGTAAGCGCCACCCTTGCCTCTGAGTATACCCAGTACCCATTTATCATTAGTATATGAAAAAGGTGAGCAGACAGGCTGCTCCTCACCCATTTGCTGCTAGACATGTTCTCTCTTCAGCTTGGCCCTGGATCCAATTTCCAGGAAGCTTTTGAAGTCCCTGCCTGCTCCCGGAAGCCAATCATGAGCCATTGCTGCCGCACAGCTGGGGATGCTCCCTTTGGCTAAAGGGAGAAGGGCCCTGCATCAGGTGGATTTTGCCTCCCTTTAGAGGCATCTGAGGAGTCTCAGCCATGGCTCTGCCTGAACTTCTGGTTTGAGCTGGCAACTTCTCTTAACAGAGGCTCCCAGCTTTGCCGCTCATCGCCGTAGCACCAGAAATGAGTGGAGACGATATCCCGGCTCTGCAGCTCTTGTGCTGGGACCAGGCTTCCAGTGAGTTTCAGGGGCCCAGGATGGCAAGCGGGCATTTTTCCCTGTTCTTCTCACCTGCTCTGCCACACATCCCCCCACAAAGCTGCAAATCCCCTTGCCCTGAATATTTAACTCAGAGATCTTCATTGCAGACGGTCTTTGAGGTGCTCGTGTCTCGGTCTCTGTTGGTTCACAGAGACATGAGAAGAAATCAGCTGTTCTCCTTTCCTGGCCTATATTCCATCCTGAAGTGATAAGGTTGAAGTGACGAGGCCCATCTTGTAATTCTGGCAGTGTCCATCTTACTGGACTGTAACCAGCTGAGCGGAGCATGATCTGTGATAAGGGTAAACTCTCAACCCATCAAACAATACTTGAAGAGCTCTATTCCCCATGTTATAGCCAAATTTATATGAAATAACTGTTTTTCTCATTGTTGGCCAGGGTGAAAGATTTCATAATCTACAGGCTCCACCTTCTATGTAATCTTGTTTGAGCCCTGCCATCATGCTAACAACTTACTGTTATGGTTGGGGAGTAGCAGTAGCATTATCTTCACCTTCCTTGGTAATGCTCGTGAGGTCATCAGGCATACCAGGCAGGCATTACAAAACTTTTCTACTTCTTTATAAGTACTGGCCAAAAGTACTCAAATTGTTCTAGTTAGAAAGTGTTGGAGCATGCATTGGGCACGTGTATAGGTGTTAATAAATACTAATTAAAGCAAAATAATTTCACAAGAAAAGACGTGCTTTTCTTTCTTAATTAGAAATACAAAAGGGATATTTTTCAGGTACAAATAGTTTAATGTGCCCTGCAATATTCATGAGTTTAACTAATTACTGGAGCAGTTTACCAAACAACAACAAAACATACCAAAGGATCTGTTGGATGCTGCATCATTTGAAGTCCTTAAATCAAGTTATAGTTCAAAGGTTCAAAGCAGTAATTATGGATGAAATACTATGTTCTGCTTCACCCAAAATGACCATAAAGAACCCCTTCTGTGCTTAACATCCATGAGTCTATGAATCCACTGTTTTTGATTTTTGTTTTATTTTTCTGTTTATTTATGTATTGTCATTAATTTTATGGCAGGAGAAAACAGCTGCACCTTTCATGCTTTTAGTCTAGCATTTTCAAAGGGTCCTAAAGGAGTTACACACCCAACAGATTTAATTTTCATAAAATTTATGCACCTAATTCCCCCAGACGCTTTTCGGAATCCCAGCCTTTTCCAGTAAGAGGTATTTAATACATCTCTAAAGGACCAGATTTTTTCAGAGGGTTCTATGGGACTGCTGTAGTTTTAGAAGTGTACAAGCAGGTTTGCCACTGAAATATTGTTATAAATGTTTTCGTTAATAGACTTGCCTATAAGATTAACTGAGGCTCCAAGGAAGTAATGGCTTCAAGCTGCAGCAGAAGAAATTTAGGTGGGAGATTAGGAGGAACTTTTTGACTATGGGGAGGTCAACCATTGGAACAGGGTAGCTGGAGAAGTTGTGTAAATTCCATCCCTAGAAATGTTCAAAAGCAGACTAGATAGAAACTTGACTGAGATGTTTTAGTGAGGAATGATCCTGCCATAAGCAGTGGGCTGAGCTAGCTGACCTCACGAGGTCTCTTTTACTCTTAATTTCCTATGATCCTAATTAGTGCTCAAATTTACAATGCAAACAACTATGTTTCAGTACTCAAGAAAAATACAATCTAATTGGAGAAAAACAGCTTCACAATGCTTTTGACAACAATTTTGGTATTTGTAGAGAGTTTTTAATGCATTTAGTTACAACCCACTTCAAATCTGCTTTACAGGTGCATATGAATAAAACATCATTTAATTGGTAAATACACTGCTTCAGTAGAATCTTGTAAAAATAAAAAAAATTCAGTTCACTTGTAAAGCATTTGGTAGAAAGGTCTTCTGCAATATCTGAACTTTATTACATAATTATTTTTAGTATACAGAGATATTACACATTTATAATATTTCTTAAGGCAACAAAGAATGACCTTTTTACATCAATTTTTTGACTGAAGCAGCAAGTACTGTTCTGTCTGCCTGCAACATGGAAAGTATTTTCAGCTTTCTTATTTTAATAATTAGCCATTTTTCCTAAATTTCTATGTTTCAGTGGATGTACTTCTCTAATAATATGATTATCATAGTAAACTGAATGATGGAAATACGGGGTAGGACAGATTTTTATAAAGCAGAGAAAAATCAACAAGAATATGAATACAGACTCTTTCATTCAGAATCTTAAGTAAGCCTTTCCCATTAAGAGTGCTCACAGCCAACATTGATGAATACAGCCTCAAAGTTAACATGCTTATTTATCCATTAGAGATCTACTACTGAAACATAGCCCCTGCTTCTGACTTGACAGCAATCTTCTATCAAGATAATGTGTACCCTGACATTTCCTGTCAGATTACAAAATAACATTTGGGATACTGGAGGACTGCAAATTTCTAGTTTTACCACCCTGGTGCAGACTTAAGTTATCTGAACACAAGTTAGGTAGCATGGCCCAGTTAATAGCCTTGATTGACATGGCATAACTTTGGGATAATCAGAAGCCACTTAGTATGAAACAAGAAGCTTTAATTTGCAGACACTTATGTTTTAAGTGTCCTTAGTATGGTCTAAGTGTAACATGCAACTTCACCCCTCGGTACCTAAAGATGGGTTAGGCAGTACTTTGTTGGTGTTCTGGTAGCAGGGGCTTTGCCTATGCCAGAACAGAGTGGTAAGGAGCTATGCCGGAGCCGGGCAACAGGGAGCTGTACTTGTGCTGCATCTGGGAAATGGGTAGAAGTGGTGTCTGGGAAAACGTGCAGTAGCAGCCATTAAGTCCGAACTCCAGCTCGCCTTGGACTAGAGCCAGATTTTTCCAGTCCCTGGCTTTGAAACATTGCCAACCTCTGAATTAGAGAGTTAGGTGGAAGTTAGTCATTTCCCCACCACCAATTTGATTTATAACTGAGCATAGCATGGACTGAGATACCCAGGCATCTGATCTGGGTCATTTCTGGGTCATTTCTGAACATTTTCAGAACCGCAAGTCTTGGCATCTTTTATGACCAAACTGGACATGAGTAAGCAGCTTTGCAGCAACTCAGCAGGGCTGATTTGAATCAGTCTTTGGAATTAAGACACCATGGGCACTTTTGCCAGTGCTCCAGGGATGGGGGTAGGGGGGCGCTACTTTAATTACAGAAGCTTTGAGAGCTGCTCTAATTAAAGCACTACAGCATCTCATGTATCAACATCCTTGCACTGCAAAAGGGTGGCAGGGGTGCTTGAAATAAAGCTTGTTTGATGAGCTTTAGTTCAAGCACCTTCACTGCCATTTTGAAGCCATGGGGATGCTGATGCACAAGATCTGGGAGGCTGCTGGAGCGCGGTAATTGCCATTACCTGAAGGTTATGAATGGCTCAGTGATATTATCATAAGTTGAAGGGAAAGACATGGAAAAGGCAGTTTGTGATTTATCTAGCTGACTACCATAATTTTCATTCAGTATGAATGCAATTAATTTTCCTTCTTAGGTGCCTCTCTTTCCTCAATTCCTGAGATGGTATAAGAGGCCTATTTCACAGAACACTGAAGCAAATAACTCCTGACAGCCCTTTGAATAACAATGGCAGAAACCTCCTCCTGTTTCCTTCTAAGAGTAGTTGTGATTGGTTTGCAAGAAGTTTTGGATGGGTTGGCAGCCATAAACCTTTCCTCCATCTGTATTCTCAGAGCATCCATATCTCCAGATTCTCCTAACACTCGTTTGGTAAAAGCAAACAAGATATCCAAGCAGTGGATTTTCTCTCCACTGACCATGGGAAGGTCCATTGCTATAAGCTCAAGGTAGTTTGGTTTTGGTATGCGTAAGGGTTCTGCCAAAGCATCTGCAAAGTCTGAAAGTGCAGAATACTTAATAAACTGAGTTGCTTCAGGATCAAATTTTCCCCAGATTTCATAAAATATATCAAAGTCATCCTCACTTAGAGGTTCGGTGCTTTCTTCAGTAGCAACATTGAAGTTTTCTAAAATAACAGCTATGTACATGTTTACAACAATGAGAAATGTTATGATGACATAACTAACAAAAAATAGAATACCTACAGAACGGTCTCCACAACTAACATTTAAATTTGTTAGATTTAAATTTGGAGCACATGATGTGCTATTTAACAAAGGGTTCAGAAGCCCATCCCAACCAGCTGATGTTGTAATTTGGAAAAGACAGAGCATGCTGCCAACAAAGGTTTGGAAGTTGAAAATGTTATCAATCCCGCCTATCCAACCAACACAGGCAAAATTATTCATGCCAAGAATAGCATAAATATACATGACAAAAAACAATAACAGACCAATATTGAACAGAGCAGGAAGGGACATCAATAATGCGAAAAGGAGAGTTCTAATTCCTTTAGCTGCTCGAATTAGTCTTAGGATTCGGCCAATCCGTGCCAAGCGAATAATTCTCAAAAGTGTAGGAGAGAGCAAAGTCTCAAAGGCTCTAGCAAGTGCCAAACCTTTAAAGGAAAAGAGAGGGGGAAAAAACAACAATAGAATTATGCTACTAACTCAATGAAGATTGCAGATATATAGGAACATGTTGTTATTTGTTATGTATTAGGTATTTAGGTGTTACAAGTTAGAAGTGATAATGTCCTGTCAACTCAGGCAAAACTGTTGCTGTCCTTGACACTTTAAGAGGAAAGCTACACTGTTAAATTTTATGATCCATCTGAAGTTTATAAACAAATCAAAACTCCTTTAAATGTTAAATGAACACATAAAAAATCCCTTAAAGTAACTAAGATGAATTATTGCTTTAATTCTGTGGGCATTATTATGCTGAGCACCTCAAATATATGGGGTTTATCAGATCTACTTCCATGCTGGATTCAAGAGATTTTTTTACTAGGTGTAACCTTGTAGGCTATGGCACATGAAGTCTTGTTTTCCCTCTTCTATTTCAGGGAGAAGATGATCCTCAAGTCTGTTTTTGCCCAGGACAGAGAAAGACAACAGCATTGTCAGTGTTGATAAAGATTCTCTTACTACATATAGATAGAGCCTAGGCCTCAGATCTTATTCTGCCTCTAAGTTGTTACTGCTAGCCCAACATGTACATAGCTTGCCTCTAGAGCAGTGGTTCTCAACTTTTTTAGACATGAGGCATCCTTCAGAAAATGCCAGCTTTTAGCTTTCACTCTTTTTTTTTTTTACAGAAAAATAATAGAGAAATTCTTCTGTTGCAAAGAACTCAGAAAGACCACAACAGGGCAGAATGTTTTTAACACTGTGGATTCCTGTTTGAAACTTCTGGCTTCATCTTGTGAATCATGTTTGCACACTGAGGCATGCAGCGTGTTTTCTCGGGTGGTATCTGGTTCATGTCACTTTTGATATACAGGCTGTTGGAGTCCAAAGACAACTCAGTTTCCAAAGGCAACTCAGAAAAAAACATTCAGATCCATGCTCGGTGGCAAAAGCTCAGAAAGTTTACTGTCTTCAGACAGTATATCAGTTGGGCTAATTCACAGTCAGTTCAACCTGGTGAAGCTTGTCCTTCACAGGTATGGACATAGTATGTTGTTCTCACTGCCCTAGGTCTCTACAAGAGACAAGTCTCTCAGCCCCTGTATTTATACTTGTGCACACCTGCCCCTCCCCACCACCATCTCATGCTAAATCTTATATCTCTCTGTCAAGATGTTCATCATTACTCAATTTGTTTACGAAGTATTACACACCTAGCCTTTGTTTCTTATCTCTGTCTCGTTAGTTTTTACTTTTTTCATTCATCAAGTTTTTCAGCTTTTCTCTCTCTAAATAAGTGTCTTTTTGCTCATTAGTGTTTTTATATTTTTCTTTCTTATCTGGTCATCCAGTGGTCATGAGGACCCTTTCTCCCATACTGCTTTTCAGCATTGTAGCTTAGCATTATTATGAACTGGCACAACCAGAACTCCTACAGCAGTACTAACTTTGCCTATCACCCTTGGGCAAGGCACTGCTGGGTGCCAACAAACCCTAGTTGAGAATCACTGCTTTAGAGCAGGGTTTCTCAACTGGTGGGACGTGAAGGTCCTTTACATGGGACTCGGGTGGCGGCGCTGAAAGAAGAAGTGCCATGGTGGGACTTCCAGTTTTGCTTTTACGTACTTTGATCGGCTGCTGGGGGACCCTCCCCCCTGCTCTTTTACTGGCACCTGGGGACCCTCCCCCACTGCTTGTTAACTGGTGTGACCAGGATTTTTTGACCTTATGTAGGTGGGACATAAGGTGCAAAAGGTTGAGAACTGCTGCTCTAGAGTATGGTCTTCTTCCAACCAGAGAAATGCATAGACCTCTTACTCTGTCAATAGACAGCCTTATATATCTCCAAACCACAAAAACATTGAGTCATCTACAGCAAACGGGAAATACTAGGCAAAGCAGTTTCTGATTTCCTATATCCTATTAGGGATCAAATCCAAGGTGCATCCTTTATACTTCCCAGTGCAGGGGGCGCCCAGGGTCATGAGCCTGAGCTCCCCCTGCACTGGCAAGGAAGGTGACCATAGTTTCAGGGCCAGGCCAACAACTGATTGTCAGTTCAACAACTGATTGTTTTGGCTCCTGTTCCCAATGCCTCTTTGTATGAGGACTATTTTATCTAGTGCTTCTTTTGTCCAGAGCTTCCTCCCTCCCAACAACTCGTTTATGTAGTCAGGCTACATAATGGATACTGTTCTCCTGGGTAAATGGCTTTTGCATTACTTTCTACCCTGGTGTTAAATTTTCCTTGTAATAATTTTACTGATCATTTAAAGTGGTGTTAGAATGATGATGTCGCTGTGATGGTCCAGGAAAAATGCAAGAGGTAGGGATTCTTGTGGGTGATAACTTTTATTGGGCAACCGTATAGTTGGGAGGGATATAGGTGAGCTTTTGGGCAGCAGGTAAATTTCTTTGGGTAAGAGGGAAAAAAGACAGCTTCAGCTAAATAGAAGGTAGAATAGAAGCCTGTCAAAAAACTCTTTATTTAAATAAAAAGAGAATAAAGAAAGACAGTCTCAGGTAGCTGACAGACAACACACCTTCAAAAGACAGGTCTGGGAACAGAAATTCATTGGCTTACTCAATACTAAGGCCTCTTTTACAAGTTATATTTATGCTATGATTAACATGTTAATCACAGCATAAATGGCAAGGTTGTACCCAATTTAGGGCACTGTAAAATGGCAAACCAGTCATAAAAATGTATAATGTAGAATCTTATGACTGGTTTGTTTGGCACCTTATACCAAAGACTATAACAGGGCTAGGACTGGGACTGACAATCCGTTGTTGGCCTGGCCTTGGATTTATAAACTCTGACTTATGACCCTGGGCTCCCCCTGAACTGGGAAGTATAAAGGATACACCATGGATTTAATCCCTAATCCCAAAATTGTATTTCATGCCATGCACATATGGCATGGCAGAAAACATGAATGTTGGGATTGGGGATCAGATCCCATAGCATCTTTGAATGAATGTGTGCCAAGGGCCTTAAAACCAGGGACTTAAGAGGTATTGACTTTACTGCCCATTATAATCAACCTGCTCCCTACTAACTTCTCTGCACTCCATAGGGGATAACGATGCTCTTAAATGGTCTTGTTCTTCATTATCTTGTCTGTTAGCTACCTGTTATCATCTACAGAAATCCTCACCTTTCGAAGTGTAATTTAAGGTATGTATTTCCCTTCTGTTATACCAGATGAGTAACAGAGAAAAATACAGATTTCTCATTTTAAGGGAGAAACACATGGATTTCACACTTTTGAAGAGAGCTCTCTGCAGGCTGGCAGAGTTTCAGCCTGCAAGGGGCTGCAGGGAGCAGGAGGAGGCCAATCAGGAGGGGGGCACCACGTGCATGTGTATGCACATGGCCGCCAGGCAGCCTGAAGAGCAGCTCCCACAGGTAGGTCTGGTGGGGAGGAAGGAGGGGATTGAGGCCCTCATAGGGAGGGAGGGAGGGATTTGGGCATGCCTGGGAGGCTTGGGGCCCTGAGACCAGAATGTATGGCTGCCAGGCCCTGGCGGGGAGCAGGACGGGGCTGCAGGCAGCTTGTCCGGGGGGAAGGGGGGGGACTGGTTCCCTGCCACTGCACGCATTCCCAGGTGGGGGCATGGGGGACCGTTGCCCCCCAGATCTGTGCGTGGGGCAGGGTTGGATGTGGGCTGCCCACTATGGGCTTGGGCTCCCTGCCCTGTTGCCCCTTCCTGGGTCCTCTGTGGCCCAGGTGGGACCTGGCACAGTACGGCAGAGCAGAGCTGGGTGGGGAAGCTCCTTGCCACTGCAAGCCCCACATTGCCCTAGCGAGGCATCCCCTGACTGTCCAGCAGCAGTGGGGTTGGTGGTGCGGGTTTGTGCCCCTTGCTGCTGTGGAGTGCACAGGGGGAGGGTCACGAGGGCAGTGCAGGACTCACAGTGGCAAGGAGTTTTCCTGTGTGGGCCCGGTCTGCCTCACCATTCTGGGTCCCACCTACTGGGCAGTGGAGGTCCCAGAGGACGGCAGTAGGGCAGGAAGCCCAAGCTCACATTAGGCAGCCCACACCGTGCACCAATCTGGGGGGCACAGGTCCTCCCTACCCCTCTGGGAGTGCACGCAGTGGCAGGGAGCCAGCCCCACCCTGCTTGAGCCTGCAGCAGGCAGCCCACACCTGCCCCGCACACAGGCTCCACTCTGGCTGTGCCGCCTGTGGGGGAAGCGGAGGTGGGCTTCGCATTCCACTCCACTGCAGTAGCTGCTGCCTCCCATGGGTGGCAGCTGGGGTTTGAGTGCTTCTGCAGGTGGTTGGGGACTGTGGACCCTACGAGGAGAGGCTAAGGGACCTGAACCTGTTCAGCCTCCACAAGAGAAGGCTGAGGGGGGATCTAGTGGCCTGTTACAAACTAGTCAGAGGGGACCAGCAGGCATTGGAGGGGGTCCCTGCTCCCCCTGAGCACTATCAGGAGTGACGAGAAATAACAGTCACAAGCTGGCAGAGGGTAGATTCAGACTAGACATCAGGAGGTGCTACTTCACTGTCAGGGCAGCTAAGATCTGGAACCAACTTCCAAGCGAAGTGGTGCTGGCTCCTACCCTGGGGGTCTTTAAGACAAGGCCTGACAATCACCTTGCTGGGGTCGTTTGACCCCAGTACTTTTTCCTGCCAAGGCAGGGGGTCAGACTGGATGATCTGCTCAGGTCCCTTCCAACCCTACAAACTATAAGTCTTGCCCTTTTCTGTCACCTGACTGCTGCCTTTGAAAATGGGCTCAGTGGTTTCCGCTCGGCCTAACAAGCTATTGAGACTCCCCTGACCTGCAGTCCTTTCTAGTTACCTAGCAATCCCAGGTCTCAAGGCCTGGGTCCCTGTTGCTCCAGGTTTCTGCAGAGCTGTGCTCCTTGGGCCCCTGAAGTCTTACTTCCCTATTGTAGGTAGCCTCATAATTCTTTGGGCTTCCTTCTGGGGCTTACTCCAAATGCAACTCTCCCTAGTTCAGTTGTCTCCTGCACAATGCTCTAACCTGCAGCTTTCTCTTACAGTAACAGGAGCCCCTCTGTCCTTGTTATGCTCCCTAATTGCATCTCACTAGATGTATCTACACAAGATGCTATGTCATTGTAGTGATGAGCTATGTCTCCATACCTCGTTGCTACAGCTACGTAGCATTGCTGGCCACAAACCATGATGCCAATGCTACTGCACAGTAGCTTGTACTGCACAGTACCATCAAAAATGACCCATGTAGTGTTGGGATTGCACAGTAACTGTAGGACTAGGGACAGACATTATACACAAGCCATTTTAAGTGATCAGAAACTGTTTTAAATCTGTAACAGAACAGATGTTCAGTGCACATAAATCAGTTTGAGAATGGTTGAAACTGGTTTGAGATAAACCTGGTTTTATGTAGTATCAGACTTAACTGATTTGACTCAAACAGGTTTATGAAACGTCTTTCCCAGACCCATTGCTTGTTTAAGACAAACTAGACACCCTCAGCATCCCAGCATGCTCTCTGGGCTGGGTGGGGCTCTCTGATCCACAGCAAGGCTGGCCCCTCTCCTTTGCTCCTTGGCCACAGCCTCAGCCTCCCTTCCCTCCCCCTCATCACTCTGTGCTAAGCAGGAATCCCCTTTGTCTTGCTGAGGAGGTATCTGTGTATTAGCTAGCAGATCCCATGATGGCTATGATCTGTGCAGAATCAACAGGCAGAATCTACAAGTAGTTGGTAATGTCCCCCTGTTGTTTTCTTAATTGGGTGATACACACTGTTATTCCTGCTGGGCTAATCACAGCATCCTGCTGGAGCCTGGCCATGCCCCTCTCAGCTCCATGCTGTGGAAGGAAGGGAGGGGTGATCTAGCGACCCCTGGCTCCTAGCCTGAGCCTGCAGGCATGCGTCTGCATTTCCAGGACGTCTGTTCGGTTACAAAACTGATTTAGCTGAGCCAGGTTAGAGTAACCTGCAAAGACTGAATTAATTCAGGATCAGGCTTTCTGAATGTCTGTCCCTAGCCTAGATGTGACCACTGTGCTCCTGTTACCTATGATAATCAAATAACTGGTATACATGGCAGCACAGCCATGACGCAAAGGTCTAGTATTAGTCCAAGAAAAGAATAATGAAGAACTAGATAATTTTCAGCAATGTCAGCAACCTGGAGATGCTATGGAGAGACAAGGAAAAAAGCTGGCAACCAGGACTACAGCTTTCCCTCTATCAGTGCTTGCTTAAATTCTATGATTTTTTTCTGTAACTGCATAAAAAGAACAAACCAAAGAAACAGAGAAGAAAGGAATACAAGTAGAAAATAAGTCAAATGTGGAACAAAGGGGATTAGACACAGAAAGAAGAAAGATTGTGAAGCTTTTCAAAGGGGGTTGAGGAGATTGGATCCAGAGTTCATATAATCTGCATTAACATTCACTACTGTTCAAACAAAATTCTGTTTCATTTCGTTTGGAAGAGCGCTCTTCCGATCTTCAAAGGGGGTTGAGGAGATTGGATCCAGAGTTCATATAATCTGCATTAACATTCACTACTGTTCAAACAAAATTCTGTTTCATTTCGTTTGGTTGGTGTTGGCAAAACATAATTCTCTGGCCTAAGAGTAACTATTGTTTTGTAATTAGTTATATTAATTATTGTAATGGTAATCAATTACACTTACTGATTAATGAAAGGATCACAATAACTAAATCAAATATATTCCAAGTATTGGTAAAGTAGTAATGTCTTAGGCCCAGCAATTTCAGGATGAATTCTCCAGTAAAGATGAGAACAAAGACCAAGTTGATCCTACTAAGAACATTTTTAGTGTCTAGATTCTCATTTTCCGCCATCATGGCAACCATGTTAAGGCAGATGAAAATTGCAATGGCAATATCAAATGCTTGGTGGGATACAACGTCAAAAACAAAACCTTGGAATTTGTTCTGAAATGAAAAAAAGAGAATAACGTTAGTTGTGAGATTCAAGCAATGCAAAATATTAGTTTTTCCTTCTTTTCGTCAGAAGGTGAAAATAAATGTTACTATAATCTACATTAAGTGTTTTTATGTGATATCTTTACACAGTTAAGACTGCAACCAAGCCTAATATATACATGTATGAGAGGAAAAGGACAGAGCCTGTTGATGCAGAACAAAGGTAAGGAGTGCAGCAGAGGGGGAGAGGGAGAAGCAACATGGGGAGGGAGTTGGGGGGAGACTGGGGGCTGTTGTGGAGGGGTGGTGTGGCATGCGAAGGCAGTGGGGAGCAGATGGTAGCTGCAGGTCCAGCTCCAGACCCAACTCCATGTTGGGGCTGTAGCCACAGCAGCTGCATGCCCTCATTACCCCACCTCATGCTTAATTTAAGGTGACGGGATTTCTTCCCCATGTGAAATGGTGGGGAAAAAAACCTTGTCTTCTAATCAAGTAAAAACATTAGTACTGCTAATGTTTCTTGCTGTATACGGGTATTCAGACAGAAGAAATTATGATAATGTTCATTAATCTTGATATTTTTACAGATTTAAACATCAATGAAATTTATTTATTCATTAAATACCAGACATAGGTTATTTGTTATTTCCTATTCATTTCTCTTCTGTTGTAATTGGCAATATTTTAAATTGGAAACAAAAACAATATCAAGTGATTTAGGTGACAAACAATACATTATCCTGGTTTTCTCTGTTCAAAAATCACAAATTCTCTGATAAAAATTGCCATATCTCTGATTTAAAACCCCCAAATCTGCATTTTTCCAAAATTAAAATAAAATACTGTCCCTATCCCCTTCGCTCACCAGGATGTGGGTATAGCTGCAGGTGTCCCTCCCACCACTGCTTTGTGGCACTGAGCAGCCCTGATATGCTGGTGTCCTGCCCATGCCATTGCCCCTCACTCCCACCCACAGTCCCTCCATCTCCCTGCAGCCCTGCCCTGCCGAGGCTACAGAACCAGGGACCCAGGTCCACAGAACCTGCCCCCCTATCAGTGCCCAAGCCCCAGCTGTTGCCTCAGGGAGGCAGCGGCCGCTGTGGCCCAAGTGGAGTGTGGATCTTGGCTCCCCCTCCACCACAGGTGCCACAGCTGGAGCAGGGTCCATGTCGCAGCCAGGAGACCCACGGTGGCTGCATCACCATGGTGAGGCACCTCCTGCAGTGGGGGCACAACTCTGTGCCAACACCCTCACTGCTGCCAAGTGGACAGGAGGTGCCTCACCATGGCACCACAAGGTTCTCAATGGTCACACTGAACCTCCACACCCTACTGTGCCCAACTGTGCTGACTCCTGTGCTCCTTGGGGGAGGGCAGCAGGGCAGGGAGCCCCAAGCCTGCAGTTGCCAGCCTGCATCTGAACACCTGCACAGAAATCTGGGGGGGACATGCCCCCCATGTCCTCCCCAGGAGTGCGCACAGAGGTAGGGAGCCAGTCGACCCACCATCACCTAGATGAGCCACCTGTGGCTGTGTCCTGCTCCCCACCTGGGCCCTGTGGCTGTGTATTCCTGCCCTGGCTGTGGGCACCGGGCCCCATGTACCTCCTTGGCTGGCCAGCAGCCTCTTCCCTAGCCCTACTCAACTCCCTCCATCCCTCCCTCACTATGAGGCTTGAATTCCACCCCCACACCCCATGGACTTATTTATAGAGAGCTGTGGGAGCTGCTTTCCAGGCTGCCTGGCTGCCATATGCATGTGTGCATGCGCACATGCACATGGCGCCCCATGCCTGATCGCTCTCCTCCAATTCTGCCCAGCCCCTTCCAGGCTGGAACTCTGTCAGCCTGCAAAGGGAAACCTGCTTTTCCCCACATTTTTTAAATGAGAAAATCTGTGTTTTGCCGTGCTTTTCCATGGTAAATGGAATAGCAGCTAGTTATTAGGGCTGTGCAAAACGGCACCATTCCATTTCGACTTGCGTTTTGATGTTTTGATGGAACAGCATTACGTTTAGAATTTCATTTTGATTCAAAACTGATGTTCCTTTTCATTTCATCCGAACAGTAATGCTGTTTCAACGCTGTTTTGAGTTTTGCCCATATGCTGTAATGGGGAAACTTGAAACAGCCTCTCTCATCTGGCAGGCAGATCAGAGGCCCACAACCTCAGGAGGGCTGCTGGAGCTGTGCCAGTCCTCTCAGGGTTGTGGGCCTCCAATCTGCCTGCCAGATGAGGGAGGGAAGCCAGGTGCTGCTGCCTGGGTCCCAAGCCACCACAACCTGGGTCCCAGCATGCTGCTGGTCCCAGGCATCAGCACCCAGCTTCTCTCATCTGGCAGGAAGATCAAAGGCTGCAACCCCAGGAAGGCTGCGGGGGCTCAGTTCCCTTCCCCAGCCCAAATGAGCTGGGGAAGGGAACTGAGCCTGATCACACAGTTCCCTTCCCCAGCACTGAGACTGTTGGGGCTGGGGAAGGGAACTGAACCCAACCACTCAGTTCCCCTCCCCAGACTGTGATCCATCTGACTGGGGAAGGGTACTGAGCCCCATTGCTCAGTTCCCCTTCCCAGCACCGTGATCCATCAGGCTGGGGAAGGGAACTCAACCAATCACTCAGTTCCCGTCCCCAGTGCTGCCATTGATCGGGTTGGGGAAGGCAACTCAACCCAGCTGAGTTCCCCTCCCCAGCGCTAGGATCAGGCTGGGGAAGGCAACTTAGCCCAACTGAGCTGACTTCCCTTCCCCAGCCCGATCGTAGTGCTGGGGAGGAGAACTCAGCTCAGCTGGGCTGACTTCCCTTTCCCAGCCCAATTTATGGCAGCATTGGGGAGGGGAACTGAACGATTGGGCTCAGTTCCCTTCCCCAGCCCAATGGCAGTGTTGGGGAGGGGAATTGAGTGATCAGGCTGAGTTCCTTTCCTCAGCCCGATCCCAGCGCTGGGAACAGGAACTCAATCAGGCTGCTTCAAAACCCAAAACGTTTTGAAACTTTTGAAACGTTTTGACTGCCCTCATTTTGTTTCAAGGCTGTTTCAAAGCCCTTTGTTTCATTTCAATTTCACTGTTTTAAGCTCATAATGAGTTGAAACCATGTCAAAATGAAACAGCTGGCGAAATTTCACAGAGCCCTACTGGTTATCATGAACAACTCACAAACACCCTATAAGCTGCAAATAGTTTCCTAATGTATTTTATTAATACTTCAAAGAGATCAACCCACAAACAACTGATAGGCTGCACTTGTTTTCAGTTTCATAGTTTCATAGTTTCATAGTAGCTAGAGTCGGAAGGGACCTAGGTAGATCATCTAGTCCGACCCCCTGCCTTGGCAGGAAAGAGCACCGGGGTCAGATGACCCCAGCAAGGTGCTCATCTAACTTCCTTTTAAAAATCCCCAGGCTAGGAGCCTGCACCAGTGTATCTGGATAATATATAGTGTATCCAGTGTATCTGGATAATATATACAGAGCACATGTGAAGAAAATAGAAACAATTTGCAAGTTACTTGTAAAGAGAAACAGGACAATATTAGTAAATAATATCTGCAATTAATATTCTAGTCAGGTCTAATATTGTTACCAGCTGATTGATTGCTTGATTGGTTTTAAAATAGTCAATGATTCCATTTATTTCTATTAAAGTAATTCAGGAGGGTCTTACCAGGGGCCTTGGGATGGGTTTTTGTGGTTTCTTGGTCCCAAGTTTCTTTAATGCATTATAATATTTTTTCTGTTCCTTTGTCAAAAATAGCTCTTTTCCACCTAAGTATAGAGAAAGAACATTGCTATTCATTTTAATTCATTCAGACTGTTGACTGAAAACTCCCCATATTTTTGTATAAGTACATTTACCTGGTTTTTTTATAAACAGTATTACAGAATTATAGAGGGGTAGGGCTGAAGGGACCTCCAGGGTTCATCTAGTCCAAACCCCTCCTGAGGCAGGATCAAACCATGCTATAAAACCCATCATCTAAACTCTTTATAAAATTACCATTGACTCAGTCACAACACAACACATAACACCTGAACCTAGCATAGGTAAAGCAGGGAAACTATGGCAGACAAAAAAATCCCAGGAAGAGGGCCATGTCCCCCTGCTACAGAGGAAGGCAAGAATCCCAACAGTCTATACCAGTCTAATCTTGGGGTAAAATTCTTTCCTGATTCCAAATATGGCAATTGGTCTGACCCTGAGTGGAGGGGAAGACCTAATCAGGAATCTTTGACTTTAGTCCCAGGAGAAACATTGGCACATCCTAGTCCAAATCCCCAGCTCTGGCTGCAGAGAATACCTAGTGCCTCTGAGGAAGGCTTAAAAATGCCCTGACACAAGTAGCAGAAAGCAGAAGAGGGGGCAACCAGCAACGCTCAGAAGCATGGGAAATGCCCATAGTAGAACATAGGCATAGCTAGGCCTATAATCATCCCTGACCAGTGGCTGTTCAATTTCTTCTTGAACACCGCCAGCAATGAAGAGTCTAGAGTTTCCCTAGGCAGTCTATTCCACTGCCTCACTAGTCTAAGAGTGAAGAAGTTTTTCCTCAAATTCATCTTAAACCTACTCTGCTGCATCTTCAGGCCATTGGTCTGCACCCTCCTCTCTGTAGCAAGAGAGAAAAGGTGCTTTTCCTCTTGTTTATGGCAGCCTTTTGAGTATTTGAAGAGTATTTAAGAAAGCTTAGGAAAAATGTTTTTCTTCTCATTTTTTCTAGTAAACTTTGATCTGAGAGGACTGCTCATTAAGAGCTTGTTGATGGAGGACCTTAGTCTTTTGCACATTAAGCATCAGTCTCATTTTTTGTATGCCTCGGTAAAGACACTGATGATTGCCTGAAGGTCTGCTTTCAAGTGAGCGCACAGTAAAGAATCATCAGCATACTGGAGTTTGATGACTAAGGTTGGAGTGGTCTTGCTTTTGGCTCAGAGGCAGCTGATATTAAACAGTTTACCATCCATTTATAGTTTAGTTCCACTGACTAGAAGCTTGTTGGTGATCAGATGTAGCATTGTGCTAAGAAATATTGAGAAGAGTATTAGAGTGATGATGCAGCTTGCTTAACTCCTGTCTTAGCCTCAAAGGGATCTGTAAAATATTCTTTATTGAGAATTACTGCTTACATACCACCATGAAGCAGGTAAAGAATGGTGACAAATTTGGATGGGCATCTGTACTTCAGAAGGATGCTCCACAGCACTTCCCAGTTGAGAGAGTTGAAGACTTTCATGAGGTCAAAGAAGGCACGTACAGAGACTTATGTTGTTCCAAGAATTTTTCCTGCAGCTGGTGAGCTGTGAAGATCATGACAGTTGTGCCTCTAGATAACATAAACCCACACTGGAATTCTGGGAGAAGCTTTTCAGCAAGTGAAAAGAGACGGTTCAGGAGGTTTCTCTCAATCATCTTTCCTGTGGTGGACAGCAAGGTGATCCTTCTGTAATTTCTGCAGTCAGAATTGTCTCCTATTTTGAAGATTGTCATGATCAGAGTGTCTCTGAGGTCATCCGGGATTACCTCATCATTCCAGATCCTTAAGATGGGGGCATGGAGCTGTGATGTGAGCTCCTCTCCCCCGTTTGAAGATTTTGGCAGTGATTCCATGAGCTCCAGATACCTTGTAATTCTTCATCTGTGTGATGTCATTCTGCCAAGTACAAAAGGCTTCGCACTTGTGGTCAATCAACCCTTGAATTGACCACAATGCTCTTAGTCACTTTCACCAAACCAGTCTTGATGTTTCCTGGTAAAGAATCCAAGCATCTCTTCATAGGCATGGACAACAGTGGACTTGAAGGTACCCCAAGCACCGCTGACATTTTCCCATTGTTGTTGATTGGAATTCACCAGTTTTTCATTGAGGCTCTAGTGGAAGAGGTCTCACTTAATTAAGTCCTTGGGTCTTTTGATGTTGATCTTCTGTGGCCATTGCTTCTGCTGAAGCCATCATTTTGGGGTCAGTTTGAATGACATAACCAAGTAGATGAGTCAGTGATCATAAGCTCCTAACATAGCTTGGGTGATGCATACATCTTTGTGATCCTGGGTATGGGCAATGATGTAGCCAATCAAGTGCCAATGCTTGTAATGTGGCTGTTGCTGTGATGTCTTGTGCCTGTTTTTCTGGTGGAACAGGGTGTTGCTGATGGTGAGCCCATGTTCCATGCATTTGGTCAAAAGGAGGATGCCATTGGAGTAGACCTTTCCCACTTCTTCCTTCCTGATGGTTCCATTGCAGAGGTTTGAGTCCCTTCTGAGTCTGGTGTCAAAATTGCTAAAAAGAATAATCTATCTCCCTCTGGAATGCCAGACAGGACTTGTAAAGCTTGGTGTAGAACTTTTCCTTGGTTTTGTTGGCAGCATAAAAGAGTTGGAGCATATGTGTTCCCTCCCAGTTGAAAAGTCATAAGGCACTCATTAATTCTGATAAGGAACTCACTGGTTTATGAGTTCATTCTTGATGGCAAAGCCACCTTTTGAAGCTGGTGTTCTCCTTCCTGTTTACCCTTCCAGAAGGAAGTATAGCCACTTCCTTGTTCTATAAGCTGCCCATCTCCTATTCACTGGGTCTTGTTCAGTGCAACGACATCAATGTTGTGTTGCCTGAGTTCTTGAGCCACAACTGCACTGCAGTACTCTGGGCATTCACTATTAGGATTGTCCATGAGGGTCATGATATTCCAGGTCTCAAAACTGATCATGTGTCTTTGCTGATTTTGACTACAGTACAGATCCCACTTAACATGGCTCCCAGTCAGGTAGCCAGACTATGTTTAGGAAAACTTTTCTAGGCCCCTGCACATGTGAGGTGAGCATAATAGATCTTGGAGAGGGCTACTCGGTTACAGTTAATAGCTGAGAGATGTGCTGGAAAAGCTGTTTCCACAGAAGATGCCTGTGCATGATTTCTTTTATTATGGAGAAGCTCATACACATCAGCTTCCATATGGTTCTTGACAGAACGGGACCTTGATCCAAAGGCAAGGAGGCCAAGACAATTAGAAATCTTGTTCCACTGCAGCCTTCACCTGCCATCATGGCCATTGAGGTTCTAACATCTTCTTCCACCTGCTCTACTGTTGAGGACTTGTAGCCCCATGGCTGGGGGCTGGGCAGGCTTATAATGTGACTTGTACTCACCATTGTGGCAGGGTTGGGAAGCTGTCCTTGACTGGGTACTCCCCAAACCAAAATTGGCCTAGGGGTGTTTCTGCCTCTAGTATCTATTCACCCGCCATGCCTTGATGTTGAGTTTGTGATCTACAGAACAGAAGGCAGTTCACTGTGATGATATGTAATCCGTTTATAGGTAGGATCTACACTCATGGTAGTTGCAGTCCAAAACACAGTTCAAAATTAGGGCCTGTCCCTTTAAGGGATGGCAAGCTTGCTGTCTTGGTCACCCTGTGAGTCTGAGCAGGGCCTCACTGGCTGGGAACTCTGCCACCACTACACTCCCTCCACAATTCACTGGTGTTACAACAGAAACAGAAGCCTTTGTTGAACACAGCAAAAGAACAGAAGCCTTTGTCCTCCTCTTCAACTCATCAGGAAGCGTTGCAGCCTGGGAGCTTTACTTCTCTTTCTCCTCCCTCTTCCAGGCTGCAGAGCTGCTTCCTATCTCTCCGCTGGTGCTCCTGGCAGCCAATCTGCTGGCTTCTTTGCCAGCTGATAGTCAGCTGCCCGTTAGGTAAGTCTGTGTCCCCAGGGCTTCCTTTAGTTCCACTCTGGCCCAGGTTTTCTCTCTTACCTGGCAGAGAGGGGCACAGAGCCTTCTTTTCCCTCTCTCTGCTACAGCCATGTCACAGCAGAATGTAAAGAGCTGAGTGTACACATCAGAGTGTACACAGAGCTGTACAGCTCTGCCCCAGTTGTGTACAGTGTTTCACCACGCAAAGTAAGACAACAAAAAAACTTTCTTGTCCTGGACCCTGGAATGGATCTGCTGTGGCTTCAGCCTTCCTTCCCCAGGCTTGTCCTCCTCATAGTCCAAAGTCTCCTACCTCTGATGCTTCTTGTTCACTCTCTACCTGCTGGTTCTTCTTGCTGAGGTTTTTGATTCCTAAAGAGCCATGCCCTCATTAGCCTTCCCACAGCTGCAGCCCTTTAGCCAAGCAGGCTAGCTGCCTTCTCTTAAGGGGACAGGTCACCCTCTTACAACTTTCTTTCTTGAAGAAATACCATCAGTTACATTTTCATTGGAACACTTGAACCTACTCTAATTGCTAAGCTACTGAGCCTGAAAAGAGTTTAAATTTTTTTTTCATAATTAAGTTTACAGTTCCCATTATATAGTCAGTCAGTTTCTCCCTTGCTGAAAATGAATGTCACTTTCCTGTTGCAGCATCTCGTATACCAGCTGCCTACTTGGATCATCTTAGCTGCTCTATCTCCCTCTTCAGTTAAGAAATAGAAGAAAAGTCTAGGGATACAGACATTATTATTTGAAGACTTAGGGAAATATATGAAATTATGGTTTAGAATGTACCAGAAAGAAGGTTCCCATTTTCAAAAATGCAATTATTAGGTATAAGCATCCTTTTAAATGGTACAGGCCTGTTTCAGTAAAACAGACATTAGCAAGTGTTGCACACCTATATAACTGGGTTATTGCAGGGCACTTGGCACGGCTTTACGAGCGCTCGTGTTGCTCGGGCCAGGTGCCAAATGATTGGAAGATAGCTAACATGGTCCCCATCTTTAAAAAAGGGAGGAGGGAGGACCCAGGCAACTATAGGCCCATCAGTCTTGCCTCAATCCTAGGGAAACTCTTTGAGAAGATCATCAAGGAGCACATCTGTGATGGGCCGGCTTCAGGGATGCTGCTCAAGGGCAACCAGCACGATTTCATTAGGGGCAGGTCATGTCAGACCAACCTGATTGCCTTTTATGATCAGGTCACAAAAGCATTGGATGCAGGTGT
>NW_017728886.1:9557554-9573302 GCF_001723895.1 Crocodylus porosus | reverse complement strand
GCCTACCTAGCTGGAATCATTTGACCCCAGTTTTTCTCCTGCCCAGGTTGGGGGTTGGATTTGAAGATCTACAAGGTCCCTTCCAACCCTACTTCTATGATTCCATGAACTAGATACACTCCATCAAAACAGCATGTTAAGGGATTATTAAGGTAAACATAAGTACTTATCTTTTTTCTTTGTTCATTAAAGTTGTTGATAACGACTCCAATGAAAAGGTTCAGCATGAAGAATGATCCAAAAATTATAAATACCACAAAATATATGTATATATATACACGATATTCAAATGTAGGCTGGAGGTCAATCTATAAAAAATAAATAGGACAGACCAGTTAACAATACATTAATAAATAAATAAAAATGAAAAGCACCCGCCAGTTATATTGTTTCAATTTTGTATTAATTGTTCTTTTTTTTTTTATCATCCAGAGGTCAGATTATTCAAAAGAACCTATATGACAGCCTTTGCATTCACAAATAGCATTTGTCTGCATGAATGAAGATATGCAAATAGAGATCCAAAAAAAACCTTGTCCCAAAACATTAAAGCTGACCAGAAGCTTTGAAATATTGGAAATGTTTACAGTGGTAAAATTATTGCCAGGAGCGTGCCTATTTCAACATTTAAGTGTATAGAAAAGCAAGCTGAAAGAACCAATTCCATCAGGTAAAACCAAATGGGTTGCAGCCTTTAGATCCACTGTAGATTTCTATATCATCAGTCCTTGCTCTTGTGTGTTTCTATCCACCACATCATATCTCTGCCTGCTTGCAGCCTGTATCCCACAGCCTCTCCCAAAGCATTCCACCTGCATTCTTCTGCATCCTCTTTTTGAACACTTTAGAATTGTAGAAAATTAGGGTTGGAAGAGCCCTCGGGAGTTCATCTAGTTCAATCGTCTGCTCAAAGCAGGACGACCCCTAACTAGATCATCCAGCCAAGGCTTTCTCTAGCCGTGTCTTCAAAACTTCCAAGGATGGAGATTCTAGAACCTCCCTTGGTCACCTATTCTAGTGCTTACTATTCTCTTCATGAGAGAGATTTTCCTAATATCAAACCTGAACTTCCCTTTGCCTCAAATTGAGCCCATTGCTCCTTGTTCTGTCATCTGCCAGCACTGAGAACAGTTCAGCTCCATCCTCTTTGGAACCCCCTTTCAGGTAGTTGAAGGCTGCTATTAAATCCTGCTTCAGTCTTTTCTCCAGACTAAATAAACCCAATCATTTCCCAAGCCCTCTCACCATTTTTGTTGTCCTCCCATGAACTCTCTCTAATTTGTCCACATCTTTTCTGCAGTGGAGACCCAAAACTGGACACAGGACTCCAGATGTGGCCTTACCAGTGCTGAACAGAGAGGAATAATTACTTCCCTCAATCTGCTGTCAACACTTTTACTAATGCAGCCCAGTAGGCCATTAGACTTCTTCACAACAAGGGCACACTGTTGGCTCATATTCAGTTTATCGTCCACTGTAACCCCCAGGTCCCCTTCTGCAGAGCTGCTGCTTAGCCAGTCAGTACCCAGTCTATACTGGTGCATGGGACTATTTGGTTCTACGTGCAGGACTTTGCACTTGTCCTTACTGAACTTCATGAGATTACATTTGGTCCAATCCTCCAATTTGTCAAGGTCTCTCTGAATCCTAGCTCTACCCTGCAGTGTCTCTAGTACTCCCCCTAACTTGGTGTCATCTGCAAACTTGCTAAGGATGTACTCTATCCCATCTACTAGGTCATTCGTGAAAATATTGAACAAAACTGGCCCCAGAACCAACTTCTGGGGCATTCTGTTTGATACTGGCTGCCAACTAGACGTCAAGCGATTAATTACGACCTCTTGAGTCCGAAAATCCAGCCAGTTTTCTATTCACCTGAGTCCATTCATCCAACCCATATTTCCTTAATTTGCTTACAAAAATGTTGTGGGAGACCATATCAAAAGCCTTCATAAAGTCAAGGTATATCATATCCACTGCTTTTTCCACATCCACAGAGCCAGTCATCTCATCACAGAAGGCAATCAGTTTGATCAGGCATGACTTGATCTTTGTGAATCCATGCCGACTGTTCCTAGTCACCTTCTCCAAGTGCTTGGAAATGGATTCCTTGACAATCTGCTCCATGATTTTTCCAGGGACTGAGGTGAGGCTGACCAGTCTGTGGATCCTCCTTCTTCCCTTCCTTAAATATGAGCACTATATTTGCCCTTTTCCAATCACCCAAAAGCTCTCTTGATTTCTATGAATTTTAAAAGATAATGACCAGCAGCTCTGCTATCACATTGGCCAACTCCCTCAGTTATGCTAAGTTGGTCTTCTGCCATACTTCCTAATCTTCTTGCATACTGGTATGGTTCATTCTTGCGCCCTCAATAAAGTTTCTTTAAAGTATACCCAAAGGTTCTTTAAAGTATACCTCCCCTTCAGTTTGGCTTCCCAGGGGATCTTGCCCATGAGTTCCCTGAGTGAGTCAAAATCTGCTATTCTGAAGTCCAAGGTCCTTACTCAGCTGCTCTTCTTCCTTCCTTTGCTCAGGATTCTGAACTCAGTCTCATGGTCACTGCTGCCAAGTTGCCATCCACTACTACATTTCCCACCAATTCTTCCCTGTTTGTGAGTAGCAGGTCAGGAAAAGCTTGGCCCCTAGTTGGCCTCTCCAACACTTGCAACAGGCAGTTGTCCCCAACACTCTCCAAAAACATCCTAGATTGCCTGTGTACTGCTATATTGCTTTTCCAGCAGATGTCAGAATGACTGAAGTCATTTCAAGAAAGCCTCATTCATCTCATCCTCCAGGTCTGGTGATCTATAGCACACATCTACCACAACATCACCCTTACTGCTCTCCCCTTGACCCTAACAAAAAGGCTTTCAGCAGACCTATCTTCAGTTTCATACTGGAGCTCTGAGCAATCATACAGCTCTTTCACATAAAGAGCAGCTCCTCCTCCTCTTCTCCCCTGCCTGTCCTTCCTGAAGTTTGTACCCATCCATGATAGGGGTCCAGTCATGCGAGCTATCCCACTAAGTCTCTCTTATTCCAATCATGTCATTATTCCATGACTGGGGGTTTCCAATTCTTCCTGCAAGAACATAAAATAAGTGCCATCCTGAATCCGACCAGTGGTCAATCAAATCCATTATTCTGTCTCATAGATTTCATAGACATTAGGGCTGGAAGGGACCTCGGAAGATCATCGAGTCCAGCCCCCTGCCCCAGGGGCACGAAATCAGCTGGGGTCATAGAATCTCAGCAAGATAAACATCCAAATTTCTCTTGAAGGCATTCAAAGTAGGTGCTTGAACCACCTCTGATGGCAAGCTATTCCAGACCTTGGGGGCTTGGACAGTAAAGAAATCCTTACATCCGGCCTGAAACCGTCTTGCAGGAGTTTATAGCCATTCGACCTTGCCATCCCTTGGGGTGCTCTGGTGAACAAACTTTCTCCCAGATCCTGGTGGACACCCCTTATAAACTTATAGGTGGCCATCAGACTGCCCCTGAGCCTGCGCTCTTCCAGGCTAAAGAGCCCCATGGCTCTCAGCCTGTCATCATAAGGTCTGTTTTCTTGACCTCTGATCATGCGTGTAGCTCTTCTCTGGACTCTCTCAAGCTTCTCCACATCCTTTTTTTAATTGTGGAGCCCAAAACTGGATGCAGTACTCCAGCTGTGGCCTCACCAAGGCTGGGTACAATGGGAGAATGATGTCCCGGGATTTGCTTGAGAAGCATCTATGGATGCAAGCCAGCGTTTTGCTCGCTTTACTAGCTGCAGCATCACATTGCAGGCTCATGTTCATCTTGTGGTCAATCATGACCCCCAAATCCCTTTCGCCCATAGTGCTAGCCAGTGTAGCACTGCCAAGCCTAGTCTCGACCGTGGCAGAGGTGGATGCTTTAGAGGAGACGTGTCAAGCATATGGCCTGTGGGCTAGATCCGGCCAATAGAACTGTTGCATCCAACCCACCATTAGTCCAGGGGCCTACTGGATGTGCACACTCTCAGCTCCACTGCCGCATACCCTTGACACTGCCAACTGCCCAGAGCACCACACTGCTGAGCAGTAGCATAGAACTAGGGGCATGTGGCTGCATGGAGGCAGTTGTTTGCAGCTGCATACCCCCAGCACCATGCCACTACTGGGCAGCATGAAATTCTTGCCAGTTGCCAGTGCAGGGGTGTGTAGCAATTTCCAATAATTTGAAGAGGTCTTAGGTCAGGACAAGGTTGAAGGCCTTAAGTCAGGTCAATGAAGGTAATGTAAAGCAGTCTCATTTATTCCCTACATTTTTCTTGGATTTGTTGGACTAAGAATATCATACCCATTGGTTTTGAAGACATACTGTGACTCAGAGTAGAAACTGTCAGCAAGGATCTGAAGTCTTCTGAGCACCACCCAAGCAACGAACAATGAACCTTCCAACAATGTTTAGTAGTAAAATCCCATGATAGTTATTACAGTCACTGTGGTTATATACAGAGTGACTATGTTGGCATCTCATATATTTTGTGGCACAGTCCCTACTTGTCCAGCTGTGACTAAGAAGCTCATCTAGGTGGGAAAGAAGAACAGGTTTCCTGCACTTGATCATTTCTGCAGAAATGTCATCTTTTTCAGGGGCCTTGCAAATACCCAGATTGCCTATTGTCTTACTTAGGTCTTCAACAGTCATTGAGCTCTTCAAGGACAGACACACTCTCAATGAAATTATGGGCTGTGTCAGTGACATTATTTTCCCTTGAACAGAGTTCAAGATAATGTTCTACCCATCTTTCCATCTGTTGCTTTCCATCCGTTATGACTTCTCCTGATGCTTTAATAGAACTGACATCTTTGCAACTGGACTTTCTTGATTACATCATACATGCCTCTGATGTTTCCAGTGTCAAATGCAGACTGAATGGCCTTGCAGCCAAAAAACATGGGTGCAGCATCTTGAGATGTGCTGGACAGTGCTCCTAGCTTTCATCAATTCTTTCAAAGTGCCACCTGAGACATTTTTCTTGCGATTTAACAAGTTTGTTTGACCTTCATAAATGGAATCAATTCATGTGAGTGTACCTTGAAGCAATCTGGTATTAATAGAACCCTCATCCATGAATTTGTCTAGTTCCTTTTTTAACTTAGCTATGCTATCTGCTTCTATCATTTCCAGTGGCAATTAATTCCACAGGTTAATTATGTATTGCACAAGAAAGTACTTTTTTCTTACGAATTTCTAAACCCATTTTTATTAATTTCAGTGGGTTCCTCCTTGTTCTGATATTCTGGGACTTGGTGAATAACAGTTCGCTTTGTCCACACTCTCCCCCCTTGAGCCTTCTCCTGTTCAGAATCAAGAGTCCTATTCTTTTTAGACTCTCCCATTCCATATCCCTGATCATTTTTGTTACCCTTCTCTCTACTTTTTCTAATTTTCCTACAATCTTTTGGAGATGTGGAGACTAGAATTGTACCAAGTATGCAACATGTGGGTGCACCATGGATTTGTATAATGGCATGATGATGTTCTCCATTTTGTTTTCAATTCTTTTCTTAAGGAAGATATCTACATGAGATGCTTTACTGTGCAGTAAGCATCACTGTCTACACGTGCAGACCCTTACTGAGTGGTAATTTGCTCCACTTGGTAGTTAAGTTGCTAACTGCAAATATAAGTAGCAAATTAACTGCCGAGTAATTATGCATAGTAAGGCATGTGTAGACAGCTGACCCAGAGCAAATTTGCTCCCAGTCAGCTGGGCAGCAGGGTGCAGGAGATTGCTCTCTGCCCCCAGGAACTGCTTGCTGCCAGGTGAGGGTCCACCACTGAAACTCAGGTGGGGACTGTGGCGGGCCAGTAGGGGGCGCTCCTGCATTAAGCCGCCCACCTCCCTGCACCCAACCACCTTCCAGACTCCGAATGCCTCCCTAGGGGCGCCTTATGCTTGGCCAACCCCTCTCCCGGAGCACACTCGCTAGTCTGGGGGTAACATGGCCGCCACCACCCCGAAAAGGGACTGTCTCGGCCCTGTGTCCTCGGGGAAACACAGGCCTAATAGTCCGACGGGTGCTTGACCCAGTACAGACACTTGGGGCACTTCCCCAAGTCAGGGGGCAAAAAGCAAAGTCTCCCTTAGTCCGCAGACCTAAGGGGTCTCTTAGGCATAATTTAGACCCACC
Organism: Crocodylus porosus; assembly: GCF_001723895.1. Classification (NCBI taxonomy): domain Eukaryota; kingdom Metazoa; phylum Chordata; order Crocodylia; family Crocodylidae; genus Crocodylus; species Crocodylus porosus. The sequence continues at coordinate 9,567,134 of NW_017728886.1, read as the reverse complement.
CCTCAATATAAGTCTCCCACACCAGTCAAAAAGGAGAACTCTATTGATTACGAGGGGTAGGAGAAACTAGGGTACAGGACTGAGCAATATCTTAGAAATCCTAAAGAGCAAACAGTGTGGCTGAGGTAGCCTTTGATTATGCATCTGTGTTACTGCCAGCTAAATATCTAATCCGATTGAGTAGCTTACTCACAAGCATCTTCCAGACGTTCTCCAGTTTCTCCTCTGGAGTCTTGGGGTGTGAGAGAGAGCTAGGTCCAGATGGTAAGGCTTCTCTGTCTCCCCTGCTTTGCTGCTGCTTCACCTCATGGCCGAAGAGAGAGAGCCTCCTTCCCCCCCAACCTATATAGCCCCTGTGACCTCATTCACCTGGTCCAGTGGAAGTCAGCCCCAGTTGGCTGTCAGCCAACCAATTTGAAATACATCACCTGTTACCAGGCAGATTCCAGCTCCCCAGGTAGAAACCCCTCACCCAGGTGGCTGATGCCAGTCATGTAGGCAGAGGGAGCAGGCTTCCCCCCTCCCTCAGGAATGCAGCCAGCTCAGGTTACCTAAAGAGGCTGAGGTGTGAATCCTCTGTGCTGGCCCACCTAATCACATAGTCACAGGGCAGAGATTTTGGGAAGAAACCAAGGTGGCTTTCTGCCACAGGGACAAAATCCCCCTCCTGCAGCAGCAGGGAGCTCCCTGCCTCCACTCTGCAATTGCAGAGTGGGGGCTGGGAGATTGCTCCCTGGCCCAACTCTGCAATCGCAGTCGTGATCAAGGAGCTGGGGGAGGGAGAAATCTCTCAGCTCCCACTCCAGAGCTGCAATTGCAGAGCTGGGACAGGGAGCTCCCTGCCTGGGGAAAGTGCCTTACCCAGCCTGGAGCTGCCTGGGCTGTGCAGGCCAGTGTCTAGCCCCCCACAGGATGTACAAGAAAGTCCGCACAGGAGCCTGGAGCTGGATGAGGACTGTGCTTTTTTGGGAAATTGCCAGCCAGCTCTGGGCAGCATGTGCAGACTTCACTGCTGACCAGGAGCTCGCTGCTAGCTGCCCCATTGGTGGATTGGGGCAGGAGATTGGGCCCTGACCCTTGCTCGCATCTCTTTCCAAAACTCTTGCTCCTGATTGGGGAGCCGAGGCCAGGAGACCCCTGCTGCTGGGGCAGGGGGACATTGTACCCACGCAGGCTATGCCACCAGATCCTGCCCTGGCAGCAAGCAGCTCCCAGAGGCAGAGAACAATCTCCCAGCCCCAGCCAGTAGACAGATGTCTCCTGGGCCTGTGTTCTTTGCCAGCCCTTGGGCTACCACCCAGGGGGAGCCTAGAGCTTCCCCTGGCTGCTGCAGGGGGGTGGTGCAGAGCCTGAGGAGGTGGGAGCAGACTGCTGCCAAAAGCAGCAAATCTGCTCTCAAATGGGCACACATATAGATGTGTGCCCAAAGCAGGTTTACTCCAGAGTAAATTACTCTGGAGGAAACCCATTCAGTAGCACTTGAGTGTGTAGATGCACCCAATGATGGCCAACATTTTATTGGCTTTTTTTGGTCACCACTGTACACTCAGCTGACATGTTTAGAGAATTATAGACAATGACTGAAAGGTCATTTCCTGAGTCATAACAGATAGTCTAGTTATGGTTATTTTTCCCTATGTGAATTACCTTGTGCTTGTCAACACTTAAGTTCATCTGTCATTTTTTTGCCTGTTCACTCAACTTGCTCTCCTTTCCTGTCTGATTTCCAACATGGTGGCTTCAAGAAGTGAAAAGGGAATATCCTTTCTTCCAGATTTTGTGTCTACTGCCAAAATAATCCCTGGCATTGAAAAATTTCAATATTAAAGCAATCAAGAGTTCATATAGAAAATATGTTATTTTTCAATTTAGCTGAAATGGCAAATAAAAGATCTTAAAAGTCATCGTATCTTGAACTGGGGACAGGTGTGCATGAAAGGCTAAAGATCCCAGCATTACTCTCTCTGTCCAGACTGAGAGCAAGAGAGAAGAAAGTATGAAAGGTCAGATTCTATTTACGTGACAGTGTGAGAAACAGCAAATGAAAATAGGGAAGAAATAAAAAATATTTGACTATAGATGATGAAAAGCTGTTCCCAAAGTATGACACACATTCTCAGGAATATTTTTATTGCACACATTAACAGCAGAAGGAATTCTGCTGCTGAAGAACATTCTCTGGAGCAGCTGCACTCTAGTCCTAGCACACTGCTATATCTAATTCACATAAACTGTCCCTAAACTTTCTCTTAATATAGTGTGGATGGTAGGGGGTGATGGGAAAGCTATAGAGATGTAGTCCTGTTTAACAATGTTTTCCCTGATCATCTGTCCTCTGAATATTTGATTTTCCAAGAGCAAATTAACTCACTGTCTACCTTATACTGCTCATTTTCTTGTCTTTTCAATCCCATATTGCTAACAAGACCAAACAGTGCAATACACAGGTAAACATAAGACAATAGCTACTAAATAAAATCTGTTCATGTTGGTGACATACCCCACGTGAATCCACTGCTGCATACATAATCTCCATCCAGCCTTTAAAAGTTGCCTGAAAAAATTACCCAAATATACTCATTATGAAAATCATAATAAATTTATTCTCATTAAAATAAACGTACACCATTCTAAGACTAAAACATAAGTGAAAGGTGCCTAAATGTATATAGAGTCCTGGGTAAGGTAACATGCTTTTCACAAAAATAATTTTAATTTAAAAAGTTTAGATTCAAAATATATTTCACAGACATTCAGGTAACACCCAAAATTATTACCTGGGCATTTGAACCCCACTCCCTGCCCCTCCAATTAAAATACCTGGAAATGAATCAATATGGATTTCTGTTAAACATGCTTTCAGCATTAACCATTTTAAAACTAAGTTATTTGTTTGCCCATTTTAGTTTAAGTCAAGTTACTGTATAAATTCCTATGGAGGGAAGATATGCTGTGACAGAGCTAATGAGGCACAAAGTTGGACAGGATTATGGAAGTAGTTGGGCCTGGAAGGGAAGGAGTTATGCCTGGGTGAGATACAGGGAGAATAGACACTGAGAGACACTAAAAAGAAAGAAAATGTTAAATGCTTCCCTTTTTAGAGTTAGGAATTTATCCATATTTTAAAGTTCAACATAGGTAAGAGCCTCTGCCATTAAATTTGTCATGACACAGTTACCAGTCAAATTAATGTAATGAAAAATGGATAATAATGCCATGTTCACAGGAAGGATTGTCCTGTGTCCTGTTTAGAGCTCTGTGGCAGAGTTGGTATTCTATGGGAAACACAGAGCATCTAAAAAAAAATCACTTAGACCAAGTAAGCAGTCTTCATCTGCTTTGAGTAGGGCAAATACAATTGCAGTTGATTCTATAATTAGGAAGTCTGCCCAATGCATTTTCATGAAAAAGAGGTTGTAATAGAACTTACCACTTGAAGAAGAGCCAGGTAACCCATCCCAACGTGATCAAAGTTTACATTAGTATTTTCCCACTTTAAGGAACTAGTCACATTGGCACTAACACAGTCATTTTTGTTAGTAATATTCATATTTGGGGATATACCAGTGCATTTCCAAAATTTCCCCCCAAATTCATTCACTCCTATGATGTTAAATAGGAGCCAAAAGACAACACAGACAAGCATAACGTTCAGGATGGAAGGGATAGCTCCTAGAAGGGCATGTACTGCAACCTGAAATAAATGAAATGAAAAGAAAGTTATAAGCGTTCACCAGAACATGTTTCTATAGAATTGTTTTCAAGAATTTAATTTTTCTTGTTGCTTCATTTCTATTAATTTCTCATTCATTCATAAACTAGCAACCATCATCTTTGAAGCCAACCTTCTCTGGGTTGTGCTACACCTATTAAATAAGACAGATCAAAACTAGTAAATCTCTGACACCTGCCTTATTACTCAAGATCTGATCAGAGGCAAGTCTGCATGTATAGTCTGAAGTAGGACAAACAGATGTTAAGCATTTTGACAGGAAGATTTTTCCATTTTTAAGGGGCAGTCTTGGAGAAAACCTACTACTGCTATTGAAGAAGATCAATAAGTGGATCTTAAGCACTGGCTCTGTTCATAGGAAAGCAGGGCTGGAAGAGACCTCACAAGGTTATCTAGTCCAGCCCCTTGCTCAAGGCAGGATCATCTCTGGATAAAACTATACTTTTGAAAGTTTCTCCAGGATGGAGATTTCACAGCTTCTCTGGGTAGCTTGTTCCAATGCTTGAACACCCTCGTAATCAGAAAATTTGTCCTAAACTCCAACTTAAACTTCCCCTGCTGCACCATTGTTCCTAGTGCTGTCCGCTACATCCAGAGAAAAAATGCTTATCTCCACCCTTTGTGGCTAGGGACAGACACTACATATAAACTGGTTTAAGTGATCAGAAACTGGTTTAAACCTGTAACAGAACAGATGTTCAGTGCACATAAAGCAGTTTGAAAATTGCTGAAACTGCTTTGCTATAAACCTGGTTGAATGTAGTATTAGATTTCACTGATTTGACTCAAACCAGTTTATGCAATGTCTGTCCCAGACCCCTTCCTGGTTTAAGTTAAACCAGAGTCCCCCAGCATCCCAGATGCTTTGCATCCCTGGGTTGTGCTGTCTGCTCCAGAGAATAAGGCTGGCCCTGGCCCTCTTCTCCCTAGCAGAGACTGCAGGCACAGTAAGTCATGGCTTCCCCTTGCCCCCCTTCTCCCCCCTGCTGCTTGCTGCTCAAGCAGGAATTCTCCCCTCCCTCCCTCCCTCCCTCCCACCCATCTCCCATAGCCCAGACCCCAGCCCCATGGACCCTAGGCATGTGGTATGCTAGCTAATGCTGAGAGGGGGTGTGCGTGCATGCATGCGTGTGTGTGCATGTGTGATATTTCACTGGGACAGACAAACAGAACAGTGTCCACCTAGAGCTTTTGGAAGCTAATCAACAGGTCAGCTGGTAATGTCCCTCCATTCCTTCCTTGGATAAAGCTGTTTAAGAAGAGCTTGAACTAATGAGAGAGGCTTTTTTTAATTGATAGGCTCATAAACACGGTGTTATCAGCCCTCTGCTGGCTCCCTTGCATGTTGGGTTTGCAGACAGTATGAAGAATCGGGGAGGGATATTGAAAAGCTCAGTATCATCAACAGATGCATGCACTACACACACACCCTTTGCCTCAGAGTGCTAGCTGGGGACTGGCAACACTCCCACCACTTGAGCAGCAAGCAGGGAAAAGCTTGGGACAGTGCAGGCAGGTTGGGGATTTAAACACCTCCCTAATCAGAACATCCTACCAGGGTCTGGCCATGCCCCCCTCAGCTCAGCACTGAGGAAGGGAAGGGAGGGCTGTTCTAGTGCCCCCCACCTTCTAGCCTGAGCCACTGCAAGCATGTGCCTGCATTTCTTCAGTTCAGGGGGAATGTTTGTGCAGTTGCAAACCAGTTCAACCGAGGCAGGTTAGACTAACCTGAAAAGATTGAATCAATTCAGGCTTTTTGAATGTCTGTCCCTTGCCAAAGAGTCAAATGAAAATTCTGCACTTCCTTTGTCAAATCAGTGCTTTGCACCTTTTGGGAGAATGGTGTTGCTAGCAACACTGAAAATAAGGAGTTACTTTCCCTACAGTAACTATGGCTTTTCAAAAGCTTAGTCACTGCAGATCCCCATGTAAGTACACATGTGCCTAATGTGTATAAGACCAATAAGTTCTGAAATATTCCTGACCATTAGGGTCACACATGAACTATGACCTTTTCATACTTTTGTGGGAAGGTATAAAGGGTGGACTATCAATGCCCCTTCTTCAGTTTCCTGACAGTTTACATCTTGTGGTAACTAAATACTCCAGAAGCAGGGATGGAGTCCTGCTATCCTGAACTTGGCACCTATCTTGGCAATCATGTCAATGGAATAGCATTTCATAGAAGTCATTGGCTTCCTCTACACTGCAACCTTGCAGATCTCTGAGACTTTCTGTGGTAGATGCAATCTGTGTTAAGGTGAAGGGTGTCTCCTCAATAAATTTGCTTTCCTCGCTGAGGAAATATAGACACCCAGAGGTACAGGAGACACAATCTTTGTTGCTAGACAGCTTTCTTTTATGCTCTCACACAGGAGTAAAGAAAAGAATAGGCAAATGCCCCAGACACTGCTACTTAAAAAGGTGTCATACATGAGGTACAGTGTGTATGATGGTGACTCATTGTCAAAGAAGAATGACATAGCCTTCCTCTCAGCAGTGTTTTCTTCAACAGAGGTGAAAATGAATTTTATCCAATAGATAGAGGGATGTTTTGTGGGAAAGCCCTCATATTGAGAGTTGCATACAAAGACTGTCCAATTTACTAGATACTAGCTTCCACATCTATGCAAATCATAATAATGCACGTAATACTTTCAAAGCTTTAAGTGAAGCTCTCTGAATTACTGTGGCAAATAAAAATTATGGAAAAAAGATTCTTCTACTTGCAAATCATCCACAAACTTATCCAGATGTTCTTCTAATTTATAAATATTTGGCAAATACTCTGAAAATTTTTCATCCAGACATAAATACAAAACAAGGAAAGCCCTTAGAAAATGGAATTCTAGGTAAATGGTGCTTTCATTTGTTTTACATTGCATAAAAGAATAAAATTATGACAACATGACACCACTCCAATTATTGTATACAACTACGATTGATATGCACACTGCAAATTCCATAATACAAATTAGATCCTATAAAATAAGACCTTCCATTAATACAATAAAATATTTGAGCATCACCATTACCACCACCAACATGTGATTTCTATCCTTAAAACTAGTTACTTGTAAATTTGCACTTAATTTATTAAATACCAATTTTACAATAATAGCATCTACAATTTAAATAGGACTCTTGAAATTTTTTTAATGTTATTTGGTTTCTGAAAAGAAGAATCAACTTCTAGTTTTTGTTTTAAAAAAAAATTTGAATATGGTCAGTTTAGAAAATCCACATACTCCAAGGGCCCACACAAAAATATTCTTACTTTTATGCCTTCAAATCTGGATAAGGCTCGTAGGGGTCTCAATGCCCGTAGTGTTCTAATAGATTTCAAGGAACTCTGCTGAGCACAGAGATATTCTTGAATTGATGTACCTTTTGGCCCCAAGGAGACGAATGAAATCTGTACAGAATTAATTAAAATTAGGACTTATATTCAGAATAGCAACTGTAAAAATAATAGAGTTTTTGTAGCTGTTACAACAGACAAGCATGGTTGCAAGGATATAGGTTTTCTGAGTAGTAGAAGAAATGGAAGATGTACAGAGGCGCAGAGGGTGTACAGGGGGTTGCAATGGCAAGGCCACATCACAGCCCACTTTTTGACCATGCTGCAGGAGCAGCACTAGGGACTTCAGTCCTGAAGAAGATAAGGATTCCCCACTCCCTTCCCCTCTGTACTCAAAAGGTCCCTTCCCCACCCCTGCCATTCCCCTTCTGCTGCTGCCTACCCTTACTGGTGCTATCCCCACCGTCCCATGGGTGAGGGGAGCTCCTGCCCACTTCACCTGGGCTTCGCAGGGCTTGACCTCAGCCCAGGACTGTGGTGGTGGGGGCAGAGGTGGGTGGGCACATTCCCCTCCTTGCCAGTTTCCCCTGGGTGTTCACTCCCAGCTTGGGAGTAGGCAAGAGGAGGGTAAACATGCCTGCCTACCACTGTAGAGGTACTGGGTGAGCACAGCCCCTGTGCAGCCTGGCTGCAGCAGGACAAGAGCTGCCCTCAGCATGGTGGGTGCTGGTGGCAAGTTGGGGAGAGCAGAACGGGAGTGGGGGGAGGAGAGGGGAAGGAGCATGCCTTTGAGCAGGGAAGGGAAGAGAAGGGAGGGGAGAGTAGGAATTCTTACCTCCCTTAGGACTCCCCTGGCTGCTGCTCCTGCAGTGCGGTCTACCCAACCCCGTGCAAGAAGAGTGGTGTACATGCCCACCTTTACTGTACTGTACTCAGACTCTTTACTTCTGATATTACTGTAACATTATATTATTTCACACACGATTATTATTTCACATTATTCTTGCACCGGTCCCTATACCTGTGAGTCTTTTTTCTCTGAGGTTAATATTTGCAATTACTAAGAAAACAGCACAGTCACATGACCAGCAATAACTGTGTTCATTTCATTACTCTGAAGGTTAGAGGAGAGAATTGCAGTAAATTAATTTGACTTTCTGCACAGCAAGAGTTCCTAATTCTTTTGAAACACAGATTTTTTTGAAAGACATCTGATCTTAATTTTAAAACATTGCTTGATATAGAATGCACCCCAACCCTTGGTAAATTATTCTATTGGTTAACTGCCTTCACTGTTCACAATTTTCACCTGATTTCCTATTGAATTTGTCTATCATCATTTTCTAATCATTGTATCTTTTTACAGCTTTACTAAACAGCAAAATAAACATTTTAATTATCCTCTTCCTACACAGGTACTTCTAGACTAGGAGTGGGCAATTATTTGGATTGCAGGGTCACTTAAGGAGTTTTGGTGAACTGCTGCAAGCTCCTTTGGTGCACCTGCCCATTTGGTGAACTGCCGCAAGCTCCTTTGGTGCACCTGCCCATTCCCTTCCCACCTGTCCACAACAGTTCATCAAAACTCCCTAAGTGGCTCTGCCTCATACTTGGCCAAGCAGATGGGATAGGACCATGGCCTGGTGGGGACTGGTATTTGGGAGCAGGACCGGCAGTTGGGACTGAGGATGGGACTGAGATCAGGATCACTGGGCCATGACAGTGCAGCGTAGGCACCCAGGCCCAGGCAGAGCCATGATCCACTCCCCACAGGCCCCTGCAATGGACGGTGATTCTGCAAGCAAGGGTATGCAGGGAGTGGATCACAGTTCTTCCCTGGGCCTTGGTACTATGCTGTCACTACCCAGCAATCCTGGGGTCTGCATGGAGATCAGCCCAGGACCCGCATGGGCAGGGTGCATGGCCGGGTGGATGGGATAGGACCATTGGCAGGTGGGGAGTGGTGTCCAGGAATGGGAAAGGTGGGCAGGGCCAGGGTCAGGGATGGGGCTGGTATCAGGATTGCAGGGCTGTGACACCATGAAGCTGGGGCCTGGGAAAGAGCTGTGATCCCTCTCGGCACACTTGTGCCCCTGGAACCAGAGCCCACCACAGGGATTTGCAGGGGGTGGATCATGGCTCTTCCCCAGGCCCCAACCCTGGCACCACACTGTCTCTGCTCTGTGATCCTGATCCCAACCCAGGCCCTAGCTCCGGCCCCAGCCCTGGCCCTGGACAGTGCTCCTTGCCTGCCCACTGTTTCATCCCATCCACCCAGCTGAGGGCATTGCCTGGTTGTTCTCCAGGGAGACCCTACCTGCCCACTCTGTCCAGCACCTCTGGTAGCAGGTACAGAGCAGACAGGCCAGGGTGCCCACCCCTGTTCTAGACTGTGGTCAAGTCACCTCTTAGCCTTTTCTTTGATAAACTACATAAATTGCACTCCTTCCATTTCTCAACGATGTGGACATTGGAGTCAGGAGTGGACTGGCCAAGTTCGCCGATGACACCAAACTTTGGGGCAAAGCATCCACGCCAGAAGATAG
>NW_017728886.1:9449335-9450515 GCF_001723895.1 Crocodylus porosus | reverse complement strand
TTGGAGTTCAGTTGCAGCCTTGGCCTTCCTGGTTTGCTCCCTGCAGGACTGGACCTGGGCAGAATATTCCTCCTTGGAGGTGAATCCCATCCTCCATCCTTTGTGGGCCTTTCTTTTTAGCCTCAGGAGATCTGGTAGATCCCTGGAGAGCCAGAGGGGCTGCTGTGTCCTCTTGGTGCCTTTCCTCCGAGATGGAATAGACTCAGCTTGTGCACTGAGGATCGCTCCCTTGAGGAGCAACCACTCATTCTGAACTCCCCTCCCCCTGGGGTCGTGGTCCCTTAGGGCCAGGTAATGTAGGGAGGCTGTCTTTACATCCGCTCGGACACAGTCCTGATGGACTTCCCTGGACCCCATGGGTCCCCAACCTTATGTACTATATGTGTGGCTCCAGCTGCCCCTTTATCACCCCCCAAGCCTCACAGATGGCATTGTCTCTCCTGGGCTGTGGTACGACTCGGCCGCTTGCTCTCACTCTCCATGGCCCTCAGTGCTGGGCTCTCTACAGCCCCGCCTCTGTTCCTGCGCCCCTAGTATCATGCCCTTGCTGGTGCCAGGGTCTCTGTGCCCCTCGTGTTGCACCCTCGCTGGTTCTGGCATCTGTGTACCCAAAATGCAGAGCCTTCTCTGGCGCCGGGGTCCCCACACTATAATGGGGCCCCAATGAGGCCTCCTCCCTCCCCAGTAGTCTCTCCCAAACCACCGGTATTATAAAACAACCACCAAACATAAGCCCCTGGGCTATAACATAAGGTTGCTATAGCCCTGAGCTAGAACATAAGGTTTGCTCTGCTGCTTTACATTACTAGGAGCAGAACTTAGTCAGGCCTCTTCCCTTCACTAACTCTCGGAGGGCTTCTTCCTCCTTGCCTGCCGGCAGAGAACTAAACTCCCTACTCCCCATCCTGGGGTTTATATGGGCCCAGGGCCCTGCCCCTTCCAGCCAGCTGACCAGGTGCAGGTGCACGCTAATTTCCTCATTAGCTGATTGTCATGGCAACCTGCACCTGGCCTCCTGTCCGGCTTTTTGGGCTCTCCCCAGGCAGTTTCTGCTCTTCTAGGAGCAGGCACCTAAGTGCCCTGCAACAATGCACAGCAGCAGAAAGGGATCTTGGAGTCATAGTTGATTCCAAGATGGACATGAGTTGTCATTGTGATGAAGTGATCAACAAGGCTAACC
>NW_017728886.1:9447445-9448660 GCF_001723895.1 Crocodylus porosus | reverse complement strand
TAGACTGTTTCTATTTGTATGAAGACTTTTCTTTGATACTTAGCTCAGCCTGCCTCTGCTTCTTAAGACCTGAGAAATAGCACCCAATGTCCAAAAGCTTGTCCAACAGTTCTCCCTCATACACAGTTGATCCAATAAAAGGTATCATAAAAAAGCCTTGCTATTTGGATGTTTCCTGGACCATCACAGCTAAAACAACAGTCCAACCCTACTACAGTTTTAGAAAGAATAAAGGGCTTTTGTTTCTCTATGTAAGGGCGTTATACACGTCGCACTTGGAGCTGTTTAAGTGCTGATCAGTGTTTGTACTAGGTCAATTTTGGAGTAGTCACACTAAAAACCTTCTGTCCCTCACCTACACAGCTGTGACCTGCCACTAGAGGGCCGGTGAGACAGGACAGGCTTCTATCCCTGGTTTAGTGAGGTGGGGGGGATGGTTTAGAGATGGGTTGGGGTAGAGAGATGTGTTGGAACATGAAGATGGGAGGCAGAGAGTTAATGGGATGAAGTGTGTAATAAAATGGGAGGTGGAAACGAAATGGGGGTGGGGAGAGGGTGGGGAGATGAAGGAAGTCAGCCACTGAAGGTTAAAATAAAAAGAAGTAAAAATTTGTTTTAAAGAAATAAAGAGGAAGTAAATGAAAAAAGATCTCATGTTTCAATAAATTGAGGTTTGGGATTGAGATGTGGAGAGTGCAGGTTTCATAGTTTCTAGGGTCAAAAGGGACCTGAGCAGATCATCTAGTCCGACCCCCTGCCACAGCAGGAAAGAATACTGGGGACAAATGACCCCAGCAAGATGTTCATCTAACCTCCTCTTAAACACCCCTAGGCTAGGAGCCTGCACCGCTTTTCTTGGAAGCTGGTTCCAGACGCTAGCCGCCCTGACCGTGAAGTCGCACCTCCTGATATCTAACCTAAACCTACCCTCTGCCAGCTTGTGACCGTTATTCCTGGTCGCTCCTGGCTCGTTGAGCTCGGGGGAACAGTGACTCCCCCAGTGCCTGCTGGTCCTCCCTGACTAGTTTGTAACAGGCCACAAGATACCCCCTCAGCCTTTTCTTGTGGAGGCTGAACAGGTTCAGGTCCCATAGCCTTTCCTCATAGGGCCTGCCCTGTTGTCCCCTGATCATATGAGTGGCCTCCTCTGGACCCTCTCCATGCTGTCGACATCCCTCCTGAAGTGTGGCGCCCAGAACTGGATGCAATACTCCA
>NW_017728886.1:9413585-9446030 GCF_001723895.1 Crocodylus porosus | reverse complement strand
TTGAAGTCTGCCCTCCTAAAATCTAGGGCCGCTGCCTTACTGCATGCCTTTGCCACCTTGCGCTGGACAGTGAATTCCAGCAGGCGATGATCGCTGTCGCCCAGGTGGTTGAGCACCCGCAGCCCCCTCACCCCTCATCACCCGTGGCCAGCACTAGGTCCAACAAGGCGTCCCCCCCTGGTGGGGCTGTGCACCTCCTGGGATGGGAAGGGGAATTGGCTTGGTGCCAGAACTGCGCCCTGGGCAGCAGGGGCATTTTTACATATGGATGCGTCGCAGCATAGGGTGCTTTGAAAAGTGCCCGGCACAGTGACCCATGCAGTTGTATAAGCAGTGAAATGTGTGTCAGTGGTAAGAAAATGGTGGTGGTGCGCTTTTGAACTATAACACCTCAGAGGTACTTTAGTGCAAAAGTGCACTGCTGCCATTTTCTGTGCACTGACATTCATTTCACTGCTTATATAACTGCACGCAGCGCAGTGCAGTTTCCTTCAGCTTGCGCACGGAGCAGACTCAATTAATCAAGTCTGCTCTGAAGCAGCAGATCTCTGGCATGTTGCTGGAAAAAAAGTACGTGTATAAATGCCCTAGAGCTCAGGGGTGTAAAGTTTGTGCACACAGAACAAAAGAGTGGGGGAGGGTACACTGCACCTTGGGATGCTGAAGCACTGCAAGTTGGGCAGCTTACATGGGGAAGGACCACATATTAATGGAACACAAGCTGGGTAAAGCAAATCAGAGTGAAACCTGCCCCGGAGTGGTGTAACTTTACACCATCTAAAGTGTGCTTAAAACTAGTTTCATGTGTTAATGTGTGGACAGTCCAGGAGTTAAGAGTTCCAGAGGCCACCTAAAATTAAAGTGTAACAGGGCCGTTAAAAGGTAGGCCTTAGCAGTGGGGAAAAGAATCTTTGGACTGAAACAGCAAGGAAGAAGTCAATTCTAAGAAATGACTATGAACAGCTAACTCTATGTTCTAAATTTCCAGAGCTATCAATGGCATTATTCTTTCTCTCTTTCATACCACTATCTTTGATATATTGCCAGTGTTTACAAAGGAAATACATATCTAAGATGATTTCCTTAAATGGGATTTTTCATACCTTAACATCTATATCCAAGCGTCTTGCCCCAACGTGAAAGGTTTTATCTCTGTATACTTGACTAAGGAAATACCAGCCTCCAGGAAATTCACCTGCAATTCTTCTATGGGCAAAATTAAAAACAAAAATAGCAAAAGAAAGAAACAACTAAAAGGACTGTTCATTTTACTTACTCAAGTTCTGAATTCGGGTTACACAGTAATATGTCATTGGAATTGTTCATTCTGGCACAGACATCTATTGCAAAAAAAAAGGATTATAAAATTACAAGTTATTTACAAACATTGCTCTAAATTAACAGATGTTAAAAATATCAACTGCAGATATACATTAAACAGTTACTAATCTATAAATAATTACATTTTTTATTCAAGATGAAATACAGGTCACCTCTTTAAGAATACCTTTGTAAAATGTACAAGATATAACATAGTAATGTTTGCTGAGCTGGGGAAAATTTTTAAAGAAATAATTTATTTGCTAAAAATGCTCTTTTGGAACAGCTGAAACTGTTCCTTCATTGAGCTGAATTTAACAGACTTTTGGTGAAAAGAAAAATCAAAATGTCTGAACTCAGGGCCATTACCAAAAGCAAGGTGGTGATGGTGGTGTGGCCCTTCATATACTGTACAGCCAACTTGTTATACAACTGACCTAGAAAGTTGGAGACCCCATCCACCTCCCAGCTGTTTCTCAAAAGGTAATCTGTATTCCTAACCAGAGACTCCCATACTTCTATTTGAATGGCAGGAAGTTGAGAGATAAGGAGATTTAAAAGACACAAAAGCAACCTGCTAATATTATTACTTTTTGATTTATAATGGTATGCTATGATAGCTAAAGGAGTGACCATGAAAAGAAAATGTCACCTTCTTGGCTTATACCCTAAATTAAGAGAGATAAAAGATTTTTTTTTAGAGACTACATTTGTTCATCAGCGACAATTCCATCTCAGGAAAACTCTTGCCTGGAAGACTGATATATAGTAGCTCCTGAGGTGATGAGACGAAGGTTTCACAGAAGGCAAAAAACCAGAGATGTATATAACACTTGTCTCTAGAACTTTTACCTTTATATTTGCATTTTTATACTCAAACTATCTAAAGCATGTGTGTAACAGGTGCATACCCGACTTGCCTTTGGGCATAGGTGGTAGGGCTGCAACCAACAGGCCTGTGCCATGCTGACCAGAAGAGCCCCATGGATTGGCCCAGAGTCCAGGGGCAATGAGCTAAAAGTAGGCCAGAAGACAAAGGTGGGGGAAGCATGTGTCAGGAAACCAGAAACAAAACCAGACTCTTTTCCCATTGCCAGAGCCCCTGGAGAAGATCCGGATGCTCTCCCCACAACTGAGGGGAATCTGGCCACTCTCCCTGAGGCCAAAATGCCTGGGGAAATGCCAGACCCCACCCTCACTTCCAGAGCATCAGGGGAATAGCCAAACAGCAATATGGCCACACCTGGACCACCAGGGAATCACTGACACCACCTCCAGGCAAGTGAAGGTTCTCCTAGCAACAACTAAGTCATGGCAGACGAATAGACCAGGTGTGACATGACTCAAAGGGGTGGGATATGCCCATGGCCCATGGGGCAGTGTGTTGGGTGTAAGTCTGTCACAATGTGCTATACAATTCAAAACACAGGCTATGAATACTTAATACCAGGGCCACACCCACAGTCGAAAATATTAATAGATACCCATTCTTGGTGTAGGCACGCTTTGTAGTAGACCTGCCCCTTCGAATATTTTATGGGAATCTAGCTATTTGACCTTACCATATTCTGAAAAATATACGTTATGTGAAAACTATTTTGCAACCGTATTTTCAACATTGACACATTTAATCAAAGCATACATAAAATCAAAAGATATGATTCTTTCTTAGTGGTTAAAAAAGAGAAAACATTACCTGGACTGGCTGGATCATATACTTTAGCTTCCTTACAAAGTGACTCATTATATGTAGTATTTTTGAGGACACATTTATATTGCAAGTGGCCCATAAAGACCTGGAGGCCTACAAGGGCGAAGACACTCAAGCAGAAAACAGTGAGGATCATCACATTGGCAAGTTTCCTAACAGACTGGATAAGTGCATTTACAATGACTTTCAGACCTAGAAAAATAATGCTGAGAGTGTGAATCTGAAAAGGAAAGTAGTATTAGTTCCACATTTAGCCAAGTTCAACAACTACAGTTATGTAAATAAAGATGTACTGTACGGTGTTGCAGTTCTGTAGGATAAACTGCAGTACAGAACTAGCAATTGTGAATAATTTTATTCTAATTTCCTAGTTCTACTTTGCTTTTTAATTCTTTTTGAGGATAACTGCACTCAGTACAGTACTAATTCAAGACTGCATGTGAGCACACTCATAAAAGCAGGCTTTTGTATACACTTCCTTACAACAAGTAAAGCTCCCACTGCTTTTAAAGAGTTTCATCTGGGTGCATGACAAGTTCCACTAGTTTAAAGAGAAAACCTATTTAGTATAATCATATAAATTGAAGATAAACAGAAAGACAGAAAAACCTCCCAAATCTAGCATTTGAGAAACAGACAGCAATACTAAAAATTTTGATCAATGACTTTTGTCTGTTATTTAGATTGAATATTCAAAATAAAAACTGACATGTAATTTTAATACCTTTATTGTCCACTTGTTAAGGGTGTGCTAGAATATTGTTTAGTATAAAACTTTATGAAAAGGCTAAGACTGAATATAATATATGCACTAAATTTTAAAATTGATTTTAATGACTTTTTCTATTCCAAGGAAATTTAGAGCTCTTGCAAAAGGGATTGGGGGGTGGGGAACATATCTGTAGAAACTTTTGATCTTTGTCTGTAATATCTAAAATAAAGGAGTCCCATCTTTGAATATAGGACTCCCATATGTGTTACAAGAGATCTGTGCAAATAGGATCTCACCAGGCACATCTACATGTTGCTTAATTAACTGTGAAGTAAACATCCCAGTCTACATGTGCGTCCCTATTAGGGTGCACAAAACTAATAAACTCTGCAGCTGGGTAGGACTTATAAATACAAGTCTTGCCTTGCTGAGTAGTTTTTTCATGTGTAGCAGTGCATGTGTAGATGAAGACTAGCTGGCTGGGGCACAAGAGTGCCCTACCGGCTAGCCCTGTGCTGAAACACCCTCATGCCCCAGCCAGCCCCTCCACAGCACTCTGAGCCCAGTTAGAGCAGCCTCAGGTTGGCAGGCTGACTGCCTGGATCCCCTGCCAGCTGGGGCTGCTGAAACCCAGCTCAATGTGCTGCAGTTCAGGTGAACATGTCAACTGCATGCCTGGGAGCTTCCCAGGAGCAATATGCTCTTCAGTTTATTGCTGCCCTCTAATGGCACATGTACCCACCATCTGCAAAACTATTAAAAAAGGGCAAAACCATATTATTAAGAACAAAACCATAGTACTACTCCAATGACAGTATTTGCTGAGGAAGACATTTTCCATTGGTTGAAAACATACCGCCAAAAAAAAAATTGGTTCTGCTACAAAGGTGCTGAAAACAACAAGGACCCAGATTTTCTTTCAAATTACTAATTAAGCAATCACTTCTATTGTAACAGCAGTGAACAGAGAGGAAAATTGCCTGGGAGTTCACTGCATGAAGGAGCCAGGGAGGCCTGTGTGTGTGCATGTGCACACCTGAAGGAGGTGGGGGGTTCTTTCCCTTTGCTTGGTTTCCTACAGTGTAGGTGTCATCCATTCAAAAAGGCAGATTTCACCCAACTCAAGCAGATAGTAGGCATGGTACCATGAGCATACAGACTGAAGGAAGAAGTGTCCAGGGCACTGAAAGTTTCTAAAGGGCACAGCACTGGAAGCCCAACAAGAAACCATTCTGAAATGATGGAAGCACAAGAAAAGTAGCAAGAGACCAATGCAGCTGTACAAGGAACTTCTAGGATGCCTCAAATGCAACAGGAAAGCGTACAGGCAATGGAAAGATGGGCAGGTCACCAAAGAACCTTACCAGGAAATTGCAAGAACCTTCATGGACAAAATCAGGAAGGCAAAGAAAAAGAGCAAGCTGGACCTGATAAGGGAGAGTAAAGACAAGAAGAAGAAGTGTTATAAGTATGTTGGTCAGAAAAGAAAGACCAAAGAAGCTGTGGGTCGACTGTTAGTTAAGCACTGGGAACTCTGAACAGAAGATGCAAAGAAGGCATAGCTACTCAACAGCTATTTTGCTTCAGTCTTCACAAGAAAATTAAGCTTCAACCAAACCCCTAACAAGTATTATTTGGATAAGGAAAGGGGCAAGCTGAGAAATGAAATAACAAGAGACAGTCAGAGAGCTTTTGATGGGTCTGGATGGGCCTGGTCAGAGAGCTTTTGATGGGTCAAGTCTGCAGGGCCTGGTGAACTTGATCCTATGGGACTGAAGAAACTGGCAGGGGAGGTCTTGGAGGCTTTGGCAATGGTATTCAAAAAGTTGTGGGAGATGGGTAAGGACTGGAAAAATGCCAACATAGTCCTACTCTTTAAAAAAGGCCAAAAGGAACCACAGACTAGTTAGCCTTATCTCAATACCCAGGCAGTTACTGGAGTATATTCTGAGCAAGTCTGTTTGCAAGCATCTGGAGGAAGAAATACAATACATTAGTACACAGGCAATCAAGAAATTTTTTGGAGACCATTGGAGACAACTTCTTGGTGCAAGGATTGAAGAGACCAACTAGGGGCTGAGGGCTAGAAAATGGTATTTAGACGTTTGCTTGTGGGAACTGGCTTGTAGAGTAGATATTGCATTAGAACAATGATCCAGGGGAGCAGCAAGAGTTAATTTATTTCTAAAAGCCTGTTTGTGACAGTTCCCTTCAAGGCCCACTGTGTCTGAAGCCAGCAGACAACACGGTGGGACATTGAAGACATGTACCACACTGTTCCATAACATGAACAGTGCCTTCAAACAGAGATAAGGGATTCTGCAGCACTGGCTCCAGGTCACAGTGCCCAACTGCATGGCCCTTGAAATTTCTAGTTTTGGTGAGCCTAACAAATTAGGACGCCCAGTAAATAACCAAATTAAGATGTGTGCATGTGATGGGTTTGTGAAACAGAGGAATATGCTGACAGGACAGAATGCGGACAGTATGATGACCACAGGGAAACCAATCAATGATGCCCAGAGATGAAGAATCAGAGGAGAGAAAGGACGCAAAAGGACTTACAGAGCAGCAAACGACCCCTGAGATGGGAACCTGAGGCCAGCATGGACAGAGGGCATACCACCAGCCCATCACACCTCACCCCACTGTGGGGGGACTGCCCTCAGCCTCTGACCTCCAGGCTGCTGACATGTGACATTCAAAGAAGAACCTCAGGGTGAAGCTCACAGACTGGACAGACATACCTTTCCTCTGTGACAACTCTAGGACTGGTAGATATGGAATTGTTTGCATTATTTGGTATCACTGTGTATCAATAACATTTGCCTATTATCAAATGGAGAGATCATGGTCAGCTTGAGGATTTGGGTCTGTTCAGAACAAGGTATCTGGGGCATAAATCCAGTGCCAAGAGGGGCCGTGCTCTTCTTGACCAACTGCTCACAAACAGGGAAGAATTGGTCAGGGAAGTAGAAATGGATGGCAAGTTGAGCAGCAGTGATCACAAGATGATTGAGTTCAGAATCCTGACAAAAGGAAGAAAGGAGAACAGCAAAGTAAGGACCCTGGACTTCAGAAAAGCAGACTTTGACTTACTCAGGGAAATGATGGAAAGCAGCCCCTGGGAGGCCAGTCTGAGAGGGAAAGGAGTCCAGCAGAACTGGTTGTATTTTAAAGAAACCTTACTGAAGGTGCAGGAACAAAACATCCCAATGTGCAGGAAGAATAGCAAATGTGGCAAGTGACCAGCTTGGCTTAGCAGAGAACTCTTTGGTGAGCTTAAACACAAAAAGGAAGCTTAGAAGAAGCAGACACTTTAGGACAGAAGAATCCCATGCACTGCTACAGCCTGGGAACTAACTGGCTAAGCAGCAGCTCTTCAGAAAAGGACACAGGGTTTACAGTGGACAATAAGCTGTATATGAGTCATCAGTGTGCCCTTGTTGTCAAGAAGACTAACAACATACTGGGATGAATTGCAAGCATATTGAGGGAAGTAATTATTCCACTTTATTCTGTACTGGTGAGGCCACATCTGGAGTACTGTGCCTAGTTTTGGACCCCCCACTATAGAAAGGATGCAGACAAGTTGGAGAGTCCAGTAGAGGGCAACAAAAATGGTTAGGTGGTGGGCTACATGACTTATGAGGAGAAGCTGAGGGAGCTGGGCTTATCTAGTCTAGAGAAGACTGAGGGGGGATTTAATAGCAGCCTTCAACTACTTGAAGGGGGACTCCAAAGAGGATGGAGCTGGATGGTTCTCAGTGGTGACAGATGACAGAACAAGGAGCAACGGGCTCAAGTTTCAGCAAGGGAGGTTTAGGTTGGATATCAAGAAAAACTCTGTCATTGGGCAGGTGGTGAAGCCCTGGAACAAATTGCCTTGAGAGGCTGTGGAATCTCCACCCGTGGAGGTTTTTAAGGCCCAGCTTGACAAACCCTGGCTGAAATGATCTAGTTGGCAATGCTCCTGCTTTGAGCAGGGGTTGGACTAGGTGACCTCCTAAGGTGCCTTGTAGCCCTAATTTTCTATGATTCTGGGATTCTATGACTATATGAAAGGCTGATCAGAAGCAGCCAGTGTGGAGTTACTAAGAACAAATTATGTAAAGCAAACTGGACAGAGGGTCTTGACCTCCATACAGGGTCAAACTGATCACCGTATTTGGGCTTGGGAAGGAATTTTATCCCATGGTCAGATGGAATGGACTGTAGGAGTGTTTACCTTCCTCTGTAGGGGAAGGCATGACCCTCTACTCAGGACCTCTTGAACATATACTGACATTTTATAGAAGCAGGACATTGGCTGCTGTCATTCCCCTACTTTACCTGTGTCAAGTCTATGTTGTGGTCAGGGTTGAGAGTAGTCTTATGCAGAGTTTAGAATATGGGTGTATGGGATGACTGTCATGGAGGACCCACAATATGAAAAACAAATGGTGGGAAGACGAGGCAAAGGACATTCAGCATCTCACTGACATCCACAATGCACACGTTTCTTCAGTGCCACTCACCCCACATGGAAACATGTGTCCAAGCTGCAACAGAATCTGTCTCTCCCAGATGGGTAAGGTGTTCATATGCCCCACTTTAGCCAAGGTGGTCCTGGATTTCAGAAGCCAGTCCTGGCCAGCTGTTCAGAATTATAATGGGTGTCCCAGTATAGCAGGGCATGCGTCACAGTCTAGCCGGGAGTCAGAGCACTGTGGAGAGCCTTGAGGGTAGGCAGCTATGTTCTGAGGTCTGCCTGGCACACCACCTCCACCTCTACCAGCTTGTGAGAGTATTGGGGGGGGGTGGGCATTGTCCTAGATTTCCCAGATTAATTACCCAGCTGTCTAGGATTTCCATATGGTCAGCCTACAGATAGGCCTTGTCAGCCATCTTTGGACCCACAGATAAAACAATCACAAACACCATCATGCTTGACTATGAGGGACTGCCAATGGTGGGATCCCATCCTGATGATGGGATGGTTTGGTTAGGGATGATCCTGCCTCAAGTGGGAAGCTGGACTGGAAGATGTCTGGAGGTATCTTCCAGCCCTACTTTTTTGTATGACTATTACTTTATGACAGACAATGTATTTAGTGAGATTTCCTTGTATGCGATTATAAGATGAAGGTCTTTATTCCCTATGCTGATTCAGGCACAAAATCTTGTTTTGTATATTAGTGAAACTAGAGAAAATGGAAATTAGTTGAGAGATTGTAAAAATAGTAAAGAACTAACTGAAAGGGAATGTCAACCAATAGTGATAAAAGAGGAGGTATCAGGAAGGAAGGAGGTTATTGCAACTGGAATTAGATGATGCGATATCTGCCACAGTATGGTACTGGGCTCAGTGATCCAAGGCATCCATTCCAGTCCTATGTTTCCATCCTTTATGAGAGACAATGAGGTTATGAACCTGGAACTGTACATGCCATGTTAGAGATGAGCTTTATTATTTCAAGTTCTACCACAAGGGACATTTCCTTTACTCTTTCCATAGTACCTGAAATGGTATGAGAATACAAAATCTTGCTCAAGCATGTTTATTTCAACATCAGTGGACATGTGTACTTGAAATGTTTACTGTGCAGTTGACTAATTAGCTGTGTAGTAAACATCTTGGCATCTGCATGTGTACCCCCAAACTAATTTACTCTGCATCAGGATAGTACTTGTAAATATGAATAAAAATGAATAACCTCCAGAGCTTATTGCTCCAGACTTAATTGCTCCAGAGGCATGTTAAAATAGCATGCCAGGGAGCAATGAACTCTGAAGCTGTGGGCGGGGGGGGAAAGGAGGGGGGACAGATGCTGCAGGGGGAAGAAGTTGGGAAGGCAGAGGGCAAGAAACCCCTCTAGATTTATTTTCCCTGTGTAGCAGTGGGAGGGGCACAAAGTCAAGGCAAACCTCTCATAATTAGATTCTATACCTGGAAAATTATAACAAATTTATAATTTTTCCAAGTACATAATCTAATTATTGTGGGTTGTCTTATATTCAAGTAAATATGGCAATCATACAACAACTGTACACAACAACGGTGAAGAAATAAAAGACAACAGGCATTTGCAGATGACAGCCAATCAGAAAAAAATCATTGCTGCTTACCAGGGAGTACTGAAATTGCTTTAAAAGTCCTTAGTACCCTGAAAGTCCGAAGAGCTGAAATATTCTGGAGTGGTCCAATGAGGCTTATATACCTATAAGAGCATATCACCATTATTGAAATAACATGAGAGAAAATACCATTTAACTGAATAACAAGGAAGCGATATCATAAAGTGGTTTTAGATATCAACCTTTTTCTGGTCATATCTGAATGCAGAATATTTTAGGAAAACTAGCCATGTAATAAGGCAGCATTTCCCATACTGTGGGCTGTACACCCATGGGGGCATGAAAGGTTCTGGGGGAAGAGTGAGGCGGAGGGTGCAAAATACAGCAGCAATCAGTGGCACCTATTTCCTTCAGACAATTTGTGCACCATACTTGAGTCACCACTGATTCCCTTTCCCATGAATCTTGCCAGTTCCCCTGCTGCCAATTGCCACTGGCAAAAGGAATCAGCAGCAATTGGCAGGAGGGGAATTGTGGACGATCAGCAGCAAAGGAAGTGATGTCAGAGGCTGCAGGAGAGAGATGCAACAGTGTCCGACTTTACTACTGTGGGGCATAAATGCTGCAATAAGGGATTAGGTCAAATAATGTATAAACCAGGGGCAGGAATCAGAGCCGTCCCTTAGGTACCTAAATGGAACTCAGCGAGCTCGCTTAGGGGCTTCTATGTCACCATAAAAATTCAATTTGGATTCATATTCTTTATACTTCAGATGACAAGATTCTTTGGGTGAATCTGAATATAAGACAACCCACAATAATTAGATTCTGTACTTGGAAAAATTATAAATTTGTTATAATTTTCCAGGTATAGAAACTAATTATGAGAGGTTTGCCTTGACTTTGTGCCCCTCCCACTGCTACACAGGGAAAATAAATCTGGAGGGGTTTCTTGCCCTCTGCCTCCCCAACTTCTTCCCCCTGCAGCATCACTCCCCACTCCCCCTTCCCTCCCCACCTGCCCTACTGGTACCCATCGCTCCCAACCCACAGCCCCCCACCCTCCAGGTTCCCCTCACTCCCAACCTGCAGCCCCCTGCCCCCGCAGCCCTGCTGGAAGGGGGCCCAGCTTCCAGGGCTATAGTACCAGGGCCAGGGTCCACAGTTCCGTGCCCTGCTCCCAGCAGCATGCAAGTTTTGGTTGCCACTCACAAGAACTGGTGGCTGCTGTGGTAAGAGCAGATCACAGAGCCTTGCTCCGCCATCCCCCCATGGGCAGCATGGCCAGAGCAGAGCATGTGGTGGGGGGGGAACTTCCGCAGTGCCCACTGTGGGCTCAGGACTCCCTGCCCTGGTGTTCTTCCCCTAGGGGCCTCTGCTGCCCAGGGGGTAGGACCTGGTGCAGGAGGGCAGAGAGGCCCTGTGCCAGCCATGCCGCCATGATGAGGCACCCCCTGCCCACTCAGCAACAGCGAGGACAGTGGTATAGAGTTGTGCTCCCTGCTGCTGCCAGGTGGGCAGGCGGCACATCACCATGATAACGCAGCTGACACAGCACTCCTGGCAGCAGTGGCAGACCTGAGCCTCTCTGCCTTCCTGCATTGGGTTCCAGCTGCTGGGCTGTGGAAGCCCCGGGGGGAAGGGCAGCAGGGCAGGGGACCCTGAGCCCTGCAGTAGGCAGCCTGCATCTGTCATCTCTACACACATAAATATGTGGGGAGAACATGCCCTCCATGCCCCACTCCCCTGGAATGCACGCAGCATCAGGGAGCCAGCCCCACGCCCCCTGCAGATGAGCTGCCTGTGGCTCCCTCCCACTTCCCCAGCAGGGTCCTGTGGCTGTGCATTCATGCCTTAGCCCCAGGCCCCATGCACAGCCCCAGCTGAGCAGCACCCCCAGCCCCATCCTGTCTCCTTCCTTCCCTCTCTCACCCTCTCCCTTACCATGGGAGCCTCAATCTGCCCCCCTCCCCACAGACTGACCTGCAGGGAGCTGTGGGAGCTGCTCACCACACTGCCTGGCTGCCACGTGCATGTATGCACATACGCATGCACATGCATGTGGCGCCTCCTGTGTCCCTCTTCTCCCAGCCACAAGCAGCCTGTTGCAGGCTGGAACAGTTCCAGCCTGCAAGGGGAAAACCACCATTTCCTGCATTTTTCTCTTTTAAAGGAGAAAATCTGTATTTTTCCACAGCGAACAGAAAACCCGGAGCACTGCTTATGAGTCACCTAGGATATTGACACTATTTAAACACATATTTTCTTACAATAATTGGGAAGTCTTAGTCATGCATTGATAAGTACTTTTAGGAATGTGAATTGAATGGTCATTAGAAATAACTTTAAACTATTTTACAAATAGTAATTTGTACGTTGATATCTTCTTCTCTACTTATCTTTGTTTAAACTGGGGTATCCTCTCTTGCCAGAAGTAAAGACTTAGAGAATTCTAGTTAGGCAGGCAAATTGTTTGCTAGATGCACTGAATTTAGAGTTTCAGAGGTAGCTCTTGATTTACATACTTACAAGACTCTTTACACAGCGCTATTCAGTTGCAAGTGTAGTTTCTCACATACCACATCTCCAAATAAGACATAAGCCTTGTTCTTAGAAAGGAAGAATTAATTTCCCCCCCTAGAGTTATGAATGCATAGAACAGGGGCAGGGGTTAAGTGTTATCTCATTCACCCTCCCTTAATCAAAAGCTAAAAATCTGGCTGTTGCTTAGGACTGGTGCCCATGGGTGGATCTTTGATTTTGAAAAGGGCTAAAGAGAGCCTCCAGAACTGTAAACTAAGAGGAAAATGTTGCTGTTGCTGCTGCTGCGTGAAACCAAAGCAAAGTGCTTCTATAGAAAGCAGAAACTCAGCTTCTCTGATTAAGACACACCCCAATGTTGGGGGGCTGATTTCTTGTGGGGAGAAATGTGTGTGTAGTATGCGAGTCAATGTAGTACATAAAAACAAAAATGAGAAAAAAAACTTTCTCGCTCCTTTCTGTCCTAGACTGTATGAAAAATACCTTGATTAATTTATTGTTTTTGGATGAATAAATATGTTAGACTAGATTGTGAGCGTACATGCATGAAAGCTTTTGTTCTGTTACGTGAAAGAGATGAGCATTCACAATCATTTAGGTCTGATTGTGGTAAGGTTTGTGGTAATTCTTTCTTCAAGTAATGAGCTCTACAATGGACATGAGCAATTTGACCACAATCAGATTCCAAAGCATGTGGGATATCAGGCAAAGTAGCTTAATGGCACCTTAGCCCTTTTTCCTTAAGAGAAAAACAAATAGAAAGTTACTTACGTCATAACGATAACAATAAAGTCTAGGCAATCACACGGATCTCTAAGAAAAGTGAATTCATTCCAAACAAATCCTCTTGCCAATATTTTTATTGATATTTCGGCGGTGTAAATGCCAGTAAAAATGTAGCTGAGAAGTAAATTGTACATGAAAATAAAGAGTGTTAGCACTTACTAGGAAAAGTTTCACAGACACATTTTATTTACATTTTAAGTTTCCACGTGTGTGGAGGCAAGACATTTAAAAAAAATTGGAAGTCTGTGTCTATATTACTGCCAGCACTACAATAAGTACAAGTTCTATGCAAGTTTCCATTCTGATTTTAGACACAATTACATCCATAATTGTGGGAAAATTTGTGCAAAAATGTCACTTTTCAAGACTGTTTAAAAAATAATAAACATTCCCTAAAAGACCTAGTGATGGAGTTGTTTGGTCATTTTTCATACAGATTTTTTATTATTACTACCTGGGAAAAGCCCAATTGTTATAACTGGAACTTTTCATGAAAATATATATACTCTGAATGTTCTTGTTAAGATTTCTCATACCTAGTGTGGACTTTTCCTAGTGTGGGAAAAGGTAATCCCAGAATAGCCAAGAACATAGTAATAAGATCTCAGTGGGGAAAACCTAGGTAACAAGTCTTTGCTTTGACTATTTCGGGAAGGAGAATATCTGCCCTGCTCTGGTTCTAAGGAAGATTGAGCATTTTTTTTACACAAAAGAGAATTCTTGTTTTATAGCATTGACTCCATTATCTTGAATGGCCTAGCAGGACTGTTCATCTCTCAAATATTTTAGGATAACCTAAGGAATGCCATCTCCAAATGGGTTTAAGGAAAAATGGAGCATATCCTCCTGATACATCAGAGAGCAAAGTGAGTCAGCTCATAGAGAAAGGCATATGATGTAGCCCAGGTATGGCCAATCTACAGTACAGGTGCTCCAGATGGCATGGGCAGCCTCTGTGTGGAGCACACAGCTGATCAAGGAGGGAAGAAGGAGCACAGTGGAAGATAGGGCAGGGAGCACAAAGCAGACTAGCAGATCAGACATGGAGCACAAGGAAGAAAGCAGACAGAACAGCAGATTCTGTCTGCTTCCTTCCTAGACTCATAGAAAATTAGGATTGGAATGGACCTCAGGAGGTCACATCTAGTCCAATCCTCTGCTCAAAGCAGGACTATCCCCAACTAGATCATCTCAGTCAAGGCTCAGTCTAGCCAGGTCTTATAAGCCTCCGAGGATGGAGATTCCACAACCTCTCTGGTTCCAGTGTTTTATTACCCTCTTAGTGAGATAGTTCTTCCTAATATCTAACCTAAACTTCCCGATGCAACTTGAAACCATCACTCCTTGTTCTGCTGTCTGCCACCACTCAGAACAATATAGCTTCATCCTCTTTTGAACCCCACTTCAGGTAGTTGAAGGCTGCTAAATCCCCCCTCAGACTTTTCTCCAAGCCCAATTCCCTCAGCCTTTCCTCATGTCATGTACCCCAGCCTCCTAACCATTTTGGTTACCCTCCCATGGATTCTCTGCAGTTTGTCCACAACCTTTCTGTAGTGGGGGCCCAAAACTGGACATGGTACTCCATATATGGCCACACCAGTGCTGAATAGAAGAGAATAGGCAGACAAGGTTCCTTGGGTAAATCAAGTATCTTTTGTTAAACCAACTAATATAGGGGAGTAATCACTTCCCTCAACCTACCAGCAACACTCCTACTAATGCAGCCCAGTACGCTGCTAGCCTTCTTCACAACAAGGGCACACTGTTGGCTCACATTCAACTTATTGTCCACTGTACCCCCAGGTCCTTTTCTGCTGAGCTGCTGCTTAGCCAGTCAGTCCCCAACCTGTACTGGTGCAGGGATGTTCTGTCCTAAGTGCAGAACTTTGTACTTCTCCTTATGGAAACTCATGAGATTTCTTTTGGTGCAATCTCCAAATTATTGAGGTCTCTCTGAATCCTAACGCTACCCTTCAGTTATCTACTACTCTCCTCAGCTTGGACTGGGCAGGGAAAGAGAATAACAGTGGCACTTGGGTAGAGAGGAGGGCTAAGTTTTGGCATACCTGCCAAAAAGGTTGGCCTCCACTTGATTTAACCTAATTTGGGGTGCCACCACAGTTTGTGCTGCCAAAGAACTCTGCTAAATATAGAAATTTCCAAATCTTCCCCAGAAGCAGGGAACCACGCCGCTATATCAGGTCCTAGTCAAGTGTTCAATGTCACCCAATATGTTCACCTTATTGAATCTACTACCACAACCTTTATTTTCCCTGCCTTGGAGAAGGGAAAGAATAAATAATAGCAGTAAATAGGAAGTAACTTACTCAGTGACATTGGATTGTTCTGAGGATGGAAATTGAGCCATGAGTATACAGTTAAGTACCACAACACAGATAATGAACAGAATGAACAATGTAAGAAATGAGTTAAGGAAAGATCATTATACTGTAGAATAGTAACAGAAGTTCAAAAATGAACTCCTCACCATATTTAGAAAAAAAAATCCATTCTAGATTACTTCAGGACAGAGCCTATTCCACCTACTAGAAATCTGAGCATAATCCTATTCCACCCTGGTCAAAACCCTGAAAAATCATTAAACACAAAAGTGTCATAGATTCATAGATTTTAGGTTTGGAAGGGACCTATTAGATCATTGAGTCCAACATTTGTACCAGTCTGTTCTTTGGATAGTTCCATGTGGGTCAGACTAGATGTGAAGGACACAAGAAAGGAAAGACTTGGAAAAAGTTTTTCCATCTTTCTCAAAACAACAGTCTTCAGTCAGGCTGCAGGAGATTTCATGGAGGGAGGAAGAAGTACATGTACATACAACCCTAATTAGGAGCTTAATATATGAAAATAATTTACTGAGTACTACTTAGTGTATATTCCACCTCCCAAATGAAATAACCACATCAACTAGATAGCTAACAAAATATTTTGAAAAATTGAATATAATCCTCTACAGATCTCCTCGTAAGATATATAAACTGTATCTGCTCAAGATTAGCTGCTATCGATTGTGAAATATGGAGTAACCTATATGAAATGGTAATTTTAATTACTTTATAAGACTTTGCAATGTTACATTGTTCTAATTTGCTACCTTATTAAAAAAATCCTATATCACCATATTTTCTCACATACCATGCGCACCTTTTTTTTCCAAAAAACAGTTGCTGAAAACTGAAGTGTAAATAGGTGAGAAAATTTGCTAAAAGCAGTTCCTGCTGCTTAAGCTTCTGAAGTTCCTGCCACTTAAGCTTCTGCTGGGCAAAAGTAAAAGTACAATCTGCACATGATCCACAGGGAGTGGAACAGTGAGCAGGCTCAGCTCTCTGGCTGCTGCTACTCGGTTACTTATTACAGGGAAAAAATCTTTTCCCTTCATTCTGCCTTTCAAAAAGGAGATGCATGTCTTACTGGGGTGTCCTATGTACAGGAAAATATAGTATTATGCAGATTTCCTTTCTGGAACCTAAACTGCATCTCATAAGCTCTAACCACAGCATTGTGTATTATACTAGGACCAACTAGTCCTACATATTGACTACTATCTGCCACTCTCCAGATACCAAGATATTACCCTACCATCTTTCTGTTCTATTCCTTAACACCCCGCAAAGAGTTTGAGTGGCACAATAATGATGGAAGAAGAGATCTAATGAGGTATCCAAGTAGAAGAGATATTATAACATCCTATGAGTTCCGTGTCCTTTTAATCTAGCAAGGAGGATCAAAAAAGCTCCTTCTTGGGTAAATCAGTTGCAAGTATTCTACAGCAAGCACTTCTTTGCTGATATCTGGGACTCTGAAAATAGGTCTGTTACTAAAAGAATGAGATGATAACAAGGATAACTATAAGTATATAATGGGTGTGCATCAGGAGCTAGGAGAACGTCTGTTCACCAGGGCAACCCAAGGGAAGACATGGTCTAATGGTCACAAACTCTGGGAAGAACATTTTAGGCTGGACATAAAAAAAACCAAACTTCTTTACAGTTTATGTCCCCAGAACCTGGAATAGACTCTCCCCAGAAGTGGTGCAAGCACCTCCTGTGGACACTTTCAAGAAACAGTGGATTACTATCTTGCTGGCATCATTAGACCCCAGATGACTTTTTGCACCTTGGGCAGGGGCTGGACCCAATGATCTTGCGAGGAGGTCTCTTCCAGCCCTAATGTCTATGAGATCTATGAAATCTATAAAATTCCTCACTGAGCTTTTGAGGAAGTAGACTAGAAGATTCAATTTTCTAGAAGCTATGGAAAAAGTTGCATTTAAAATCTGTCCAAAAAACTTACCTCTAGATACTCAGACACTTATTAAACTGCTTGAACTCCATGCCCACCTGCTTAGAACCATTGCAGGTTACAGTGCTCAAGGCTATAAATTGATTTTTCCCTTGAAAGGAACTACATCTCATTTGCCTTTGACATAACAGCATTGGTGAAACAAACTTTGAAGTCATCCAAGGGACAGTTCTGGGGCTTTTTTCCCCCATCCTCTAGTTCTGGGACAGAAATTTGCCTTCCAAAAGGGTTATTTCCTTAAGCAGAGATGCCACTATGATATCTACTTTCAGAAATTTAACATTTTTCTTTATCTTTAGAAACCAAACTGACCTTTGGAAGCTACCTAACAGATATCCATTCCTCTTTGACAGCAACAACAACTTTAAAGGCATACAGCACAAGGAGCTGGCACAGGGCGCATGCTGCATGGGGTGCCTTGCCAGACTGGCTGTGTATACTGGTTCCAGCATGGCCTGATCTTGACTGGCCCAGAAGCCAACACGCAGAGCCAATCTGGTGTGGGAGCCATATGCAGCACAAATGGCATCGGGTCTGTGTGCCACATGCAGCACACAGAGGTGGGGCCAGCACATAGCCCAAGCAGCATGTAGGATTGGTCCAGAGACCTGTAGGCCATATGTTTGACAACCCTGCACTAGGCAATCTAATGGCCTCCATTTTTACACTTAAATATTTTTGGTTTAAGTAACTGTAGGTGCTATCTTGTAGCAATCACTTCAGTCAAGTGAACTTATTTCCACATGATTTAATTTGCACCTACAGTTCTGCAGGCACATAAACAGAAAAAAATGGAGGTTCTGTCTCCAACTTGAATTATCTTTCTTACAACAGTACCAGATATCTGACCAAAGCATTCATTCAATTTGTACTGAAGATCTTAACAACAGTGTGGACCATTTATTTCACTAGAAGTTTCTGTGATGTTATCACAGCAGAAATATGCAGGACATTGAGGGAAAAGCCCTAACACAATTGAGTTGTCTGTACATGTTATTCAACTTGAAGCCTATAACAACAATAATATAAGAACTTAATCTCTGACTCATCAGAAAAACTCATCACATCTAATCTATTCTTCATCACTATTTGTACTAGATATACTGGGATTTAAATATTACTGATTTTGTAAAACAAAATCCAGTATAGCCTCTTAACAATGACATACTATTATATCACAGAGGCAAGGATTCCTTAGGGTATTATCTTTTACTGGACTAAGTGACTGCTTCTACACAAGATGTTTACTGCACAGTGTGCCCCTACCAGGTTGGAGTAAACTAATTAACTCCACAGCAGGCTAGTACTTGTAAATACACATGAGCTACTGTAAATACAAGTACTAGACTGCTGTGGAGTCTTTACTCTGTAGCAGTGCATGTGTAGATGTTACCCTGGCTGGCTGGGGCACAAGGGTGTTTCAGTTCAGGGGCTGCCTGCCAGCTAGTCCCACACTGAAGCACTCTCGTGCTCCAGCCAGCCACTCAGCAGCACACTGAGTTGGAGGGAGCAGCCCCAAGCTGACAGGCTGACCCCCAAGGCCCCTTGCCAGCTGGAGCTGCTCCAACCTGGCTCTGGAATTTATTGTTTTGCATTAATTAGTCCACTGTGTAGCAGAAGAATATTTTACATTCAAAAGTTTATATAACCCTACTGCACAGTTGGCTCAGTAACTTATACCACACTAAGAAATCCTTGCCTCTTACATTAATTTCTGGACTTATCTGGCTACATCACTCTTATGCTAGTGTAATATTATATCAAAATTCACTTACATTTAATCCACTAGAAATACAAGACTAGAATGAAGCAAAACAGAACAGTTTTTTTTTCAAAAGAGTGTTAGAATAAGAATAACCAGTAAAAAGGATATGAATGGACCAAAATTTTAATTGCTGTCCTTCTGATAGGATTGAAAGGGCCAAATATGCATAAGGCAGGTTCTGCACTAAATCGAAAAATTATATTCTTGTTATTCAGTACCATAAAAGTCTATAATAGAAAGAAGCAAACAAAAAACAAACACAGCATTAGAAGTATATTAACTATATATAGTTTTTTTCCAGAAAGCAAACTAAGATTTCTTAAATGCCAACCCAGAATTGGAAATCATTATAGGTACGACTGATAGTTTTTATTATTTTATTTTTATTCTTTTATTTGTTGTTTTTACTTGGAGACAGAACCTAGCAATACCTATCTGCCCAATGGGCCAATTTAGCATTGTAAGATCATTCTTATCTCCTGGGAAAGAGACAAGAGAAAGAAATAATTATGATTCAAAACAAATCTCCAGACTCACTTTGTCAATGCAATTAAAAGATATTAAGTACAAGCCACATTTTGCTAGTTACTTATACTCAGTAGTTCCTTACTCCTGAAGTAGTCCCATTGAACCCAATGGGCTATTCGCAAAGTAAGGGTATGTACAGCCATTTTCCATACCCAGTCTACATTCATGTAGCTCACTTTAAGACAAGTGAAAATAAACTAAAAGCAGTGTGCGCAGCCATTCACCAGTGCTGGTAGTTGTGTGGGGAAACCAATGTAAGTAACTTGTGGGGTGGAGGCTGGCAGGTCCACAGGGGGTGTTGATGGTTTGAGGGCAGATCTGTGGGAGGAGGTTGCAGGGTTAAAAACAGCCCAGTCAGGGTTCAAGGGATGGGAATAGTGTAGCCCAATGGCTGCAGTGAGTGGCTGGGTTTTTCCAGCCCTGGGGCTGTGCTGCAAGTGCATACAGGCATTCGCAAGATCAGGTTAGCCAGATCTTAACCTAAGGCCCCTCTACACATGCAAGTAAGGGTGTGATGTAATCTAATGCACAGTCCATAAAATTGCACCTTCTGCCGTGCCACATGTGCATGGCAAGAGACGCAATTGTGGGATTGCAAATCAGATCCCATCACCACCTATTGCTGGTGCAGTGAAGCCTGTTTTATCTAAGAATAACAGCCTACAGCACAGGTTCCCAAACTTTTTCTTATTGCATACCTCTTCCAGAATTACCAGCTGCCTGAATACCCCTTCCAATGTACATTTTATGATCCTTAAATGACTACTGTTATTATAATGAAAATTAAATCCACCATTACACAATTTCTCCCACATACCCCTCAAAGTTGTTTTGCATACCCCCAGGAGTTCGTGTACCACAGTTTGGGAACCCCTGGCTTACAGAAACCCCTGAAGACAAACTGAATCTTGGAAGAACCCACACACTGTCATGGGTATTTGGTAATTACATACAAGAGGCAAGGATTTCTTCAGGTGATATCTTTTATTGGACCAACTACACAGTTGGGATAAAGTTAGACAAGCTTATGAATGCAAGACATTCAGAGACTCATAGATTCTAGGGTCAGAAGGGACCTCAACAGATCAAGTCTGACCCCCTGCCTAGACAGGAAAGAGTGCTGGGGTCAGATGACCCCAGCCAGATGCCTATCCAGCCTTCTCTTAAAGACCCCCAAGGTAGGGGAGAGCACTACCTCCCTTGGAAGCCCATTCCAAATTTTGGCTACCCTTACCATAAAGAAGTTTTTCCTGATATCTAGCCTAAATCTGCTCTCTGTCAGTTTGTGACCATTGTTCCTTGTTACCCCAAGAGGCGCCCTGGTGAACAGAGCATCTCTTATCCCACTGTTGGCTGCTCACCTCCTCCCCAAACTGTGCTACCCAGTGCGGTAGTCTGGGAGCTGACCCTGCCTGTGATAACTGAGGTAAAAAAGACTAGAACTTCAGCCTTTTCTGTATCATCAGTCACTAGGTTGCCTCCCCCATTCAGTAAGGGACCCGCACATTCCCTGATCTTCCTCTTGTTACTGATGTGCTTGTAGAAACCCTTCTTGTTACCCGTCACATCCTTTGCTAGCTGAAACTCCAGGTGTGCTTTAGCACTCCTGATTTCATCCCTGCATGCCCAATCAATATTCTTATAAGACTCCCTAGTTGTTTGTGCAAGTTTCCATTTCTTGTATGCTTCCTTTTTGTGCTTTAGCTTATGAAGAATTCCCTGCTAAGCCAAGCTGGTCTCCCCCATACTTGCTACTCTTCCTGCCCATTCCTGTGCCCTCACTAAGCTTTCGTTAAAGTACAGCTAGCTCTTCTGGACTTCTTTCTGCCTCAGACTGGCCTCCCATAGTATCCTGCCCATGAGTTTCCTGAGCAAGTCAAAGTCTGCTTTTTTGAAGTCCAGGGTCCTTACTCTGTGGCTCCCCTTTCTTCCTTTCCTCAGGATCCTGAACTCAAACATCTTATGGTTGCTGCTTCCCAAGTTGCCATCCATTACTACATTCCCTGCCAATTCATCCCTGTTTTTGAGCAGCAGGTTAAGAAGAGCATGGCCCCTAGTTGGCCTCTCCAACACTTGCACCAGGGAGTTGTCTCCAACTTTACACTTTGCAAAAGAAAATCTGATTGCATAAATTGAAAGTCAGTTGCCCTCTTATATTTGATTTCAAGTTTCTTCTTTCTCAACAGAAACATGTAATGCATACTCTATTATATTACAATAGAATATTAATTTACTATTTATAAAAAACATATATCCATTTCTAACAGCAAGGCCTGGAAATTCTGTAATAGGTTTACGTGTTGTGTGTTGTTTTCTCCTTAGCTTTCCTGAATTATTATAAGGAAAAGTAACTGTAGCAAAACCGTAACTCAAATGTGACTAACAGCAATTAGAGAAAAGCTATTAGCACTACAGTAATCTCAGTCCAGAGAACTCACATGGATTTCATAGGGAAGCAGCTGAATGACAGAACACAGTATAATTTTCATCACAAACTATTTTTTGTTGATATGATGTATTATATTTTCATACTCAATATAGTTTGATCAGTGGGCTTTAAAATTAACCTTTCATTTTACCAAGTTAATTTTGAATCTACCATAAGAACTTTAAGCCAACAAAGAATAGTAATGTACTGACATCTGGTTCAAGAAGGACCAAAAAAAGAATTACAGTCTTAAAAGTTAAAAAGGCAGCACCCTCTTAACAGGATTTGCTTTAACCTTGTGGTCACTGTAGTAAGGATCAAGATCCTCCAATGGTACTCCAACAAGCTCCGGTGCAGGTTTTCCATAGATAGTAGGCAATTTGTTGCAAGCTTTTAGATCCAGCTGGGGAGAACATTGTTCTTCTTTGACCTGCTGACTGTTGTCATCCTGCTTGGCTTGAGTTTGTTTTGCTTTTTTCTCAGCAATTCTATTCTCAATTTCAAACAATGAATTAGGAGTGAAACGGCGGAAACCATAAGCAGCAGCTAACAAAAGACTGGGGTCCATTTTTGTGTTCTGTTTTTTCCACACTCAGTATCTCAAATAACTGGACGAGAGACAAAAAGAATGTTACCGGATTAAGACATTACAATATAGAAACTAACAGAAAAACACTACTGGAGTTAAGTACAGGTTAACTAGCTGTATATTAATATCTTGCTGTTAAATCAACAGGTAAAAATAAAACTAAACTAATAAGAATCATATTCCCAGAAGACAGAGTAATCTTTATGGTCTTAGTTTTAGATTTAAGTGCAAGTAACGGATTCTGAATACATTTGGTAGGACTAAGTTTCAAAGGCCCCTGGTAGTTGCTACATTTATCCAGCAATTGACACTGTGCTTCCTGCAGCCCCCTTTGAAGCTCCAGGTGCATGGAGAGCCCAAGACTGGGGATCAGTTCCCAATGCCATGCTTTCTCCCTTTTAAGGTCCCAGGTCATAAGGAGCCAGGGATCCAGGTCCCTGTTCTCAGGCCTCCCATTCCAGTGGACACATTGCAACCTGCAATGCATGTCCAGCATGGCAAGATGTGCATTTTTTGGAATGCAGAATAAAATGTGTTATATCCATCACATAATTAAATTAATGCCTGCCAGGGGCCTAAAAGAGATCATTTGCAATCTTTTCCCTGGGAAATGGTAGAATCACATCTGTGTTAGTGCCCTGAGAAGCACCTAGTATTTTGTGTGTGTGTGTCACACTGCTATACAAGAGGCATTACATCTCACCCCTATTCTTTTTGCAAAGAGTATTTAATTTAAGGCCTTGTTACACCTTACATATGGTCCTAGTTATGACTGTAAACTGCATCCAACTGGAGGGCCTAGTAGTAACATGGTGGGGCTACTTGTGGCAGGGTAGCTCCTATAAAATACCCCAAGGTTGCAACCTCCACAGTTAGATGAGTATAGGGGACCTCACAACCCTAGCCCCCACTGCCTTGGGAGTACTCCTTGGCTGGAGAAAATCTAAAGCACATCACCCTGACAGAAATGAGCCCTTGCTAAGGGATTAGGCAGTCAACAGCAATTCTTATCTGTTCTCATTGTGGCACTGAATGTCTGTACTCAGTCTGGCCTTTAGAATCTATCTCAATAGTCTGAAGGCTGGGGGGGGGGGGGGGGGTGTTCTTGGGCAACCTCTACTCCTCCATACCCTTGCCTAGCTGTTGAAGGTCTTGGTGTGGTGGTTGCAGGACACCATACAAGAGGATTCATCTTCAGGCACCGGACTAGACTTCTTATACTTGCACCACTGTTAGAAATGCACAGCCTGCATTTCTCTTGATAGAAAGAAATGCTACTCAAGGTTTCTTACCTCCCCCCAGCTTCTCCCTAGTCTTTCTCATGCTGATTACAGAAGCTGGAATTCAATTATCTGTGTCCTTGAAAGGGGGCGGGATTTGAACTCTTGGCAACCTGTTGTAGTTTCTGGGCATGCTTAATTAGCTGATGCATATTTACCTCTCCGCCCTGCATACTTGAGTAGCTAATTATACTATACATGTGATGTATGTAGTAATGTAACTACATGTATGCTTGTATGAAACGGAAGTAGCTGTAAGAGTTCCGGTGTCTGCACACATGCTTAGGAGAGAGAAGATAAATTCCACTTGCAAATACCGATGTGGGGTCAGAGTAATCTAAGTACCTGACTCTGCTCTAACCTTTGTTTGCAAACAAATACAACCTTTTATGCCTGCGGCTGAGTGTGTGTCTGTGATTTTTGCAGGCCTGCAAAGAAACGAACCGCTTTTGTGCAACACCATGATCTGGAAAATTAAAGGTTGCCTACTACACCTTACATTGTGAGGCACACAAATTGTGCCTAGTGTTAGCGCTAGTTCAAATTTGCAGCAGTCAGATGTTCAGGCCAGCTAGAGCTTAAAAGGTAAGAATCGCCCCCATTCCTATTCCAGGCTTCTCTCTTGCCCCATTGGGGCTCCCTGGAGTTCCACCCCCTGCCTCTCAGAGGTCTCTGTCCAGAGAAGGCTTAACTTGCCTGCCTGACCTCCTGCTGCTCTTCTCTGGGATGAGCCCAGGCCAGAAAGCAAAAGAGGCAGCAGCAGCAGTGGCTGTGCAGGCAGGTTAACCCTTCCCTGCCTGCTCCCTGGGACAGACAGTGTGGTTAGCTGGGATCTGGGATGCTGGGAAGGGGCAGTGGGCCAGATCCAGGCCAGCAGGGGAGGAGGGTGCAGGTGGAGTGTTTACACTAAGGTGTCACCTGGAGTGGCAACATTTTAGTAACAAGAGCTGAGTAATATGGATCAGAGATAATCCTTCCCTAGACTGGCATAACTTTGAGCTGCATAACAAGTGCTTAAAACTATTTTCAGGTGTTAATGTGTGCACAATCCAGGTGATAAGAACTCCAGGAGCTGCCCAAAATTACTGTGTAGTAAGGCCCTTAGTATCTAGTATAATGGGTTGCTTGTACATGCCATGGGGGTTTAATTCTCCCTAAATTGAAACTGTGGGTTTTTTAAAAACCATTGTTTCCACCATTTCAATTTAGGAAGAATTAAACCAAATTAAACCCCCATGGCATGTACACAAGGTTGGGGGGCTCAATCTTTACCTGCCTCTCCAGTGGCTGGGTGAGGGGCTGAGCTGCTGGCAGGCCAAGTGATCCCTGAGCAGTGTAGGGGCCCAGTGCTTCCTTCCATGACTGCAGGGGAAATGGGTGCTTTCAAGGGGCAGCACCCACCCACTGGCATCCAGCCTGGGCAGTCCCAGGGGGCACTGTAGCTGTGGACAGAAGCACCAGGCCCTCAAGCAACTCAGGCAGGCAGGTTCCAAAAAAAAAAAAAAAAAAAGATCAGGCTCCTTGCCACTTTTTCTTTTTCTTCAGTCAAGCCTGCTAGGCTGGCCTGTGCAGGCTGCCACCAGGTTGCACAGCCCCCGAGCTGTGTGGGGCCTGGTGCTTCCCTCTGCGGTTGCAGCACCCCCCAGGACCACCTGGGCCAAGTGCCAGTGGGTGGGGGGGCACGGGGGGGGGACCACTACCGCAGAGGAAAGCACCGGGTTCCCCCCGCAGTTCAGGGGCTGTGACTTGGTGGCAGCTTCCCCCCTCCACCACAGCAGAGGCAGGTAGGCTCCAATACCCCTGCACCATCCCTGCCGCCTTCTTGCCACCTGGGACCACTCAGGAATAGCTGGCTTGCCTCTGGGGTGGCTGGGTATGCTGGCGGCAAGAGAAGATAGCAGGGACAGTGCACAGGGCACTGGAAGCCTGCCAAGCCATGAGCAAGTTGGCTTCCAGCACCCTGTGCACTGTTGCACTTTGTTAGGTAGCAAACTAAAACACCTCGGAGGCAATTTATCTTGCTACATTACAAAGTCATTTAAATTGGAATACGCCACCGAGCATGCAAACAGCAATTCCATTGAAGCAGTGCAAAAGGGCATTTAAGCCTCTTCAAAGGCCAATTTTGTGGCATGTACAAAGGCCCATGAAACTTAAATTATCTGAAGTGGGAGTTATACAGTCCTACAGCAACTCTTATACTGCGAACAGGACAATTACCTACAGATCATGGGCTATCAACTTTTCTTCCAGTGTGCACCCCTGCAGTATCACCAGCCAGACGTCTATTCTCCAGGATGCATGCTTCTCCTTTGCTAGCAAGTATAGAAGTTGCCCACAATATATAAAATGGTGCAATTTGGTGCAATATATACTGTGCAAGTTGTATTGTTTAAAAGACCAGCATCCTCCACAATACTCACCTAATTTTTAAATCCAGTGGGGAATAAGATAATTAAAGAAAAAAAATGTCTCATGCAGAGCCTCTACTATTGGAGGGATCTTCAAAATGAGCAAGAAAAGCCTGCCATCTTACCTTGAAAAGACATGGATTTTGAGCCACATTGACAAAACTTCCCAAACACTACGATTTACAAGAAACTACTGGAAAGAGAAGACATAGAAAATGCCATTACACCCTTCAGAATACCAAAATAAATAAATAACAGACCTTGATGATTATGGTGAAAATGTCTACAAAAACCTTCCCCCAAAAGTGCATTCAGAACCATTTTCATTAGAACACTAAAATACTGCAACAAAGAAACTGCATTAATATAGAATTTCTCCAATACAAATTACATGTTCACTAAGGTAATGACTAATCACTAAAGACAATGACTAATCACTTTAAAGTTGTAAAAATGAAAATGAAACATGGATTCAAACCTTACATGCAGCTCCTGAATTCAGCTTCACTTGGTAAAGCCCAGAAATATTTTTCCAGCTCTCTAGTGCTCCCATCAAGGGCATACTTTATTAGTAGTATTGCGCTACCAATCAGACCATTAGCCAATACAGTATACAATATTTCAACAAAAACAGTCACCGTCAGTAAGACTTTGTCTTCAATTGTGAGTATTTAAATAAGAAACCTAATCATAAAATAAAGGGGATGAAACGAAAATCAACAAAATCCACAGGCAGGTTTTGTCACTAGACATAGTAGGAAGAACAGGAAGCATTCAAATGAATGTTTCAACAAGAGTCCTATTATTTCTTCAGTTTCTACCTCTCATACTTCCAGCAAACTTGTTTTGACCTTTGACGCACTCTTCCAATATCATTTAAAGGAGGAGAGAAATCAAATTATTTTCTGCCTAGTTAAAAAAAAAATAATACAGAACACTGATTCTCCAGAACCAGATATTTCCGAGTCATTTCTAAAAATATCTAATATATTAAATCACAGATGCCATTCACACTACTTCAATGCATTTAACAAAAGCAGTTCTTCCAGCTATACCACTGAAGTTATAATTACCATACCATTTACCAATACCATAAAAAATACATACAGGTCAACTATGTTAATTATCTGTAAACACAAAGATATAGGGCATCATAACTTCCTTGCGCAGTTTGGTAAACATTTCTAAAAGTCTATATTTTTCCTCTCATGTGTTCCATAGGACCATTGCTAAATGACAGAATAATAAATTATTTTAATTCTTTCAGATTCCAGACTTTTCACTGTTTGAAATAGTTCAGTCATAATGGAACATCTTTGGAAGTTGTAAACATCTCCAAGGTTGACATTCTGTTTGCCTATGAATAGACTGCAACCTATTGTATATACATTTTTTAAAATAACTGGTATAGCTTGTCTGATACATAGAATGAAACACCCAACTACCATCAGCAAAAACACCTACAAAACAAACTGGTTACAAACATAGAATACAGATTAGAAAAAAAAAATCAGAAAATAGCTTTATAAAATGGGCTACAAGTTCTTTCTTTTCTGCACACCAAGATAAGAGGAACCCAAATCCAATTTAATGGAGTAAATGAGAGTCAATATTATGTTGAACATAATAAAATTAATTAAATTCCCTCACCCTTCACTGGAGAACAAAGAGTAAGTATATTTTTCTTGGAATAATGAACTATTAGATCACATATTGTCTATATACATATTGATTACAAAAATCAGCCTGTTAGTTCTCTGTGAGACACCATCAAAAGTGCAAAACAAAGATAGCTACCTGGTGACACAATAATAAAATAATATTAATAAATACCATTAATAAAGAAAAATATCACCCTGTCCTAGCTAACCTCAGAAGATCAAATGGTTCCATTGTGTTAACTGTTCATTTTGTCTAACACCTATAACAGTTGAACTTTCTAGACCAATACAGCTAATCAAAATACAGGAGCAAATTACAGCTTAGTTTAGATAGTGCTAAAACTAATTTAAGGAGTATTGGGTATCAGTCAGTAAACTAGTAATAACATACAAAAAAACATGACAAAAATAATTGGAAATTAAAATTAAGATGTCAACATCTAGAAAGCTATGCTCCTATAACAGAGAAACTAAATCAATATCTTCATCTTAACAGAAGTTTAACCAACCCATTTACCAACAATGTTATCTATATATATAACTATATCACATCTACCACCTCTTTGCTTGCATGCATATAATACTTGTATATTTTCCCAAATACTTACCCAGAAATATTTCTATAAAATGAAAGCATTTTACATGAAAGGTTTGCAATATTACAGGTTTCTCATACTGTACTGAGAAAATTATTTGTTAAAAACAAAAAGACTTACATTTTCCCTCTCTAAACA
Organism: Crocodylus porosus; assembly: GCF_001723895.1. NCBI lineage: Eukaryota > Metazoa > Chordata > Crocodylia > Crocodylidae > Crocodylus > Crocodylus porosus. The sequence continues at coordinate 9,417,187 of NW_017728886.1, read as the reverse complement.
AGAGACTCTAGATTCATACTATATTAAAAGAGGAACAAATTTTATCCCAGTTAACATCTGCTTAGAAGAAGAAAATCCTCATTGTGTTGCTATTTCTAATGCCTTTTGAAAAACTTCGTGTCTGTTCTAGCTACTCCAGGAAATGTAATTTGTATTGGCTGGTTTGGGTGGGGAAGGAGAGGGAGGAGCTTGCTGTTATCTTAAAAAGTAATAAATGAGGTTTACAGGATCTAATTGGCAACACTGTAACTTGACAAAAGGTGCTATTTCTGCATGATAACCATTTAGATGTTACTCAATTACTTTACCTCCAAAAAAACCATAGTAGCATTAATACAACAAAAACATAACAAAAGAAGTTTGAACAAAGTATGTGGAAAAAACAAAAACCTGTTTTTCACTCACCTCTGTGTATATATAGTACGTTTTCTTTGTATATGTATAACAAGTTCTTGCAAGTAATATAATATGCATTTTCTGAAATTCCTTCACTTTTCTACCTCACTTTAATAAACACATGATGCACAACATAGAATTTCTACCTTAAACTCATCATAAACAAACAGTAAAAGATACTATAATATTCATTGGGGGAATTTAAATGTGTGGGATGTGTATCAGTACAAATGCTACCTAAAAGCTTTTAAGTAGCAGGGGAAGTTTTCTGTCAAATATTATCATATGTTGAAAAATCTGATAACTGAACACAACAAAAAGGGGAATGGATGAGGAATAGACCGCATATAATTACTATTATTCTTATCATTATCAGAAGATATGCTTTAAGCTTTATAAACTAAGTTCAAATATAATGTAGGTTAATCTAAAAGACACTAAACCAGAGCATAAAACAATTCAAAACTAGGTACTATCACAGCCTTGTTAACAAATACATGAATAGTTCAATTTAGAGTTTTAAAACACTCAGCCATATTTGGCTTTAACCCATATTTGAGAACTTGACAGCTCTCTTAAAAATAAGTTAGCTGAGAAACTTCTCTTAGCACCACATGTAAGATGCTGGTGAGCAGTTTGCTAAATATTTTTATTTCTTTCTACATTTATTCCAACAGCTCCCACTACTGTCCAAAGATTACTTTGCTCTTTATCAGTTAGGTTCAAAACCTTGTTAGATGAAAATTTAGTGGCATGCCATTTTTTTTGCTGACAGTTTATGTTTGAAGAACTATATCGTCTCCATAAGCAAGGTCAATAAGGAGAGGAGAAGATAGGAAAAGTTGATCAAACATTTGCCTAATGTATACCCTGTCAGGGGAACAAAAACATTTTTTTAAAGAATAAATATGATATTTTGTCAGACATATTACAAAAGCAAGCCATTCTTATTTGAAGCATAATATATTGGCAATCCCTCTCAGTAGAGAATGATTGTTTTGCATAATTGCTCCGTCTCTGGGTCCAAAGATAGCTGATGAGGATGATCTGGGATCAACAGACTCCACTGCAACTCAGGCACGTTTCTGTGAGGGGTAGATGGCTCTAGATTCTTGATTTGGTCTGCAACATGCTGTTTCTGGCACTCTGACTTTTCCATCTCCTATTGTCATCACAAGATTTCAAAGAACTGAGATCCTTGCAGCAGACTTTTCCTTCATTTAGGGAGAACATATGGTGGTAGGAGAACACTTGCTTTGGGAGTTTGGACTCAGACATCCAGATGACGCAACTGGCCCAGCAAAGTTGATGTTGGATGATCACCACCTCAATGCTCATGGTGTTTCCTGCAAAGAGGACGCTAACATTGGTGCATACTGTCTACCCACTGGATTTGAAGGATCTTCTGCAAACAGTGTTGGATGGTACACCTCCAGAGACTTGAGGTGTCTCCTGTACATTGTCCATGTCTCGGTTCCATGCAGGAAGGTGGGGATCATGATGTAGCATGAACTGAACTAATATAGCTGATGTTAACATAGAGTGTAATAACAGTGACATATAACCATGCTAGTCTTGTCCTGTAAGCAACTTAAATACTCCATTTTGTATCCTTCTGCTTGACATAAGTGAATAAACTCTACATAGCCCTTATGTAGGAGTGTGTGTAAAAGGGTGAATGGTGAAAGAATGGCATAGCGATGGAAGAAGATTTAACTGTTTATGTAAGCAACAAGGTGCCAAATGCAAGTTATCAGTCAATAAGCTAATTAATGAATGGCCGAAGAATCCCTTTTAAGACTAGGGCACAAAAAAGATAACAATGAGAAGGAATGTACCCATTCTGCCAGACAGGAAACAAGAACACTCCAAGGCTAAGAGAAGCTGAAGACAAAGAACAACCACAAAAACAGAAGCTGGGTATAAAAAAACCCAAAGCACTGAAACAAAGGATGCCAATCTCTATAAAAGAACACTTTGAAAATGCTAAGTTGGGTGAGTCTCTTTCTCTACTGTTGTTTTATTGGAGCACAGATGCATCTGTTCACCCCGCTCCAGCTGTTATCTTCAGATCTGCTATCTTCAAATCATTATCATCTACTCAATAAGCCCAGTTTGGCCACCCTGGGTTGATATTGAGCAACTATTGCTGGTAACTATATCTGGTGTATGTGTGGATGAAATGGTTGTTTTGTGTATGTGTATGCCTGTGTGTAATGACATATATGATGATTTGTGCGTGTTTGTATGAATGGTGTGTCTGAACCTCTATGTCTAACTCATGTAATCAATAAATGCGGCACCTTGCCTTATCCCCCTTTATAAAGTCTCGCTTGTGATTTGCACATTTGGCAATTTAAGTAACAATGACTACTTGCTATAACATGATCTTGGTTTTGGATCTGATGTTGTAAAATCTTCAAAACCTGTTTCCTCAGGTGTCCAAAGGCTGTGCTTGCACTTTTAAGGTAATGTTGGATTTCTTCAATGTCAGCCCTCTGTGAGATATGGCTTCCATAGTATGGGAAATACTCACCATTCTCCAGAGTCTCACTAAGAATCTGAATTACCAGAGCTGGGGATTGCTCATTAAGAGCTTGTTGATGGAGGACTTGAGTCTTCTGAATGTTAAGAGTCAGTCCCATTAACTCATATGCCTTAGTAAAGACATTGACTATTGACTGAAGGTGTGCCTCCAAGACAGCACAGACTACAGCATCAACAGCATACTGGAGCGTGACGAGGTTGGGGTAGTCCTGGTTTTGGCTCATAATCGGCTGAAATTAAACAGCTTACCATCCATTTGGTAGTTTAGCTCCATTCCAACAGGAAGCTTGTTAGTGGTCAAATGTAACATCACAGTAAGGAATATTGGGAAGAATGTTGGAATGATGACCAAGAATCTGAGTTTTCCATTTCCCACAGAAAAAACAGAGAAAACCATGGATTCCCTGTTTTTATCAGAGAAAACACAGATTTCCCCTTTTAGCAGAGAAATCCATGGATTCTCTGCTTTTGCAAAGAGGTCTTGCAGGCTGGCACAGCTCCAGCCTGCAAGAGCTGATTGCAGAAAGGGCAGGAGGGGGAGGAAAAGGGGGAAGGGCAGGCCCTGAGCCTGAGTCAGATAAGACTGGGCTCTGGCTCAGACTTCCCTTTGCCCCTGGATCCTAGAGGTAAGTGGGGCTTGGGGGTTGTGGGGCAGGGCT
>NW_017728886.1:9398176-9412740 GCF_001723895.1 Crocodylus porosus | reverse complement strand
GTGGGGGGCTGTGGGGGACCTTTATTTTTTATCATGGATTTTGGGTTTTTAATAAGAGAATTGGCAATTTTTTTTTATCAGAGAAAACCAGGATCCCTGGTGATGACTCAGCCTTGCTTAACTCCCAGCTTAACCTCAAAGGGATCTGTGACAGATCCGTTATAGAGAACCACCACTTGAATACTGTCGCAAAGTAGGCAAAAATGGTGATGAATTTCAGTGGGCATCTGTACTTCAGAAGGATCCTCCACAGCATTTCTTGGTTGACAGTCAAAGGCTTTTGTGAGGTCAAAGAAGGCCATATAGAGAGGTTTATGTTGTTCATTTTTCCTGCAGCTGGTGAGCTGTGAAGATCATGTCAGTTGTGCCTCTTGATGCCCTAAACCCACACTGGGATTCCAGGAGGACCTCTTTACCAAGTGGAAGGAGATGATTCAGGAGGTTTCTCTCAATGATCTTTCCTGTGGTGGACAGCAAGGTGATCCTTCTTTTGTTGTGATCCTTTCTTGAAGACTGTCACAGGCATGGCCTCCCTGAGGTCATCTGGGATTGCCTCATTATTCCAGATCCTTAAGATAAGGGAGAATGCAGGGCATGGAGCCGTGACGTGAGCTCCTCTTCCCCCTGCTTGAAGATTATGCCTGACATTCCATCAGCTCCAGATGCCTTGTCATTCTTCTCTACTTGATCGCTCTCCTCACCCCATAAAGGGTTGGAGGGATTCCAAGATCATTTCTGACTGGGTATTATAGGCTGGAGTTGAGAACACTCTTGTCCATAACATAGTATCAACTGAAAAGGTCTTCAAAATGCTCATTTCAATGGGCATTGATGACTCCCTTTTCCTAGATCAGATCTCCTTTACCCTTAAGTCTCAAGGCAGTTGGTTCCTGAGTGTTCAGAATGTTTATGGCTTTGGTCATACTGAAATGATCAGACATACTATGGATGTCAGTGAGAAATTTAATCTCCTTTCCCACTATCTGCTCTTCATATCACTGGTCCTCCTTTGAACCCCTGCCTTTGCTTGTTGGTGATTCAGTTTCTTTTGCTTAGAATTGATGTAATTCTGCCAAATACAAAAGGCCTTGCACTTGAGGTCCCATCAGCTCTTGGATCTTCTAGTCATTCACATCAAACCGGTCTTGATGTTTTCTGATAGAGAATTTACGTGTCTCTTCACAGGCACTGAAGGAACCACAAGCACTGCCGACATTGTCCCATTGTTGTTGACAGGAATCTGCGAGTTTTTTGCAGAGGCACTGGTGGAAGAAATCACGCTTGATTGGGTCCTTGAGCCTTATCTTTTGTTAACATTGCTTCTGCTGCAGCTGTTGCTTGGAAGCCGGTTTGAGTGACATAATGTAAGCAGATGAGTGGGTGATTGATCCAGAAATCATTAGCTCCTAGCATAACTTGGGTAATGCAGATAACCTTTTTGATCCTGAGCATGAAAAATGACATAGTCAATCAAGTGCCACTGCTTACATCATGGATGTTGCAATGAAGTTTTGTGCCTGTTTTTTTTTCTGGTAGAACAAGGTGCTGGTGCTGGTGCTGTTCAGTCCATGTTTCACGCATTTGTTCAAGAAGAGAATCCCATTAGAGTTGACGTTTCTCACTCCTTCCTTGCCAGTGGTTCCATTCCAGAGGTTTGAGTCCTTTCTGACTCTAGTGTTGAAATCACCAAGCAGAATAAGTAGTTCCTCTCTGGAATGTCAGAAAGGACTTGGTCAAGGTTGACACAGAATTCCTCCTTGGCGGTGTCATGAGTCAGGACATATGTGCTAATGACAGTGGCATATTGGCTCCCCACCAATTTAAGATGGAGAGTCATGAGGCACTCATTTATTCCAACAGAGAATTGATTGGCTGCATCTACATGAGACACTGACTGCACAGTAGCCTAAGACTCCTGCTCAGTAGTGTTGTGTGACAGCAATCTTGAGCTACTGCACAGTCAGTGTCACAGAAAAACTGTTCATCGGTGCTACTGCACAATAACTTGGGTTACTGTGCAGTCATTTAAGACTTGTTTACACAAGTACTAAATGACTGCACAGTAACAACTACATAGCATTTCATGTAGCTGTGACCATGCACTTGGTTTATGAGTTAATTCTTAATGGCAAAGTGAACTCCATGTTCACCCTTACACCCTTCCAGAAGAAGGTACAACAGCCTCCCTGTTCTTTGAGCTGCCCATCTCCCACTCGCTGGGTCCCACTTAGTATAGCAATGTCAATATTGTTTCACCTGAATTCTTGATCCATGATTGCAGTGCAGTGCTCTTGAGTATTCACTGGTAAGATTATTCATGAGGATCTAATGTTCCAGGTCCCAAAATAGTGTGTCTTCGTTGATTTTGACTGCAGTAAAGGTGATCCCACTCAACACAATATCCAGTCAGGAAAAAGGCAGGCAAAATATTTTTAGGACACCTTTTCTAGCTCCCTCACCATGTGGGTTGAGCAGAGTGGATCCTGAAGAGGGCTGTCAGTCACAGTTACTGCTGTCAAATCACCCTCCTGCCTTGTCCATGTGCTAGATGGCCTTCTTGTAACTGTTACCTTTAGGCAAGTTCATGACTAGGAGCTTCCAGATGATCACAATCCTGCTCCCATTGTCACTAGCTAATTGCCAAAGGGCTTGAAAAATGTATTGAAAAGGTGTTTTCATTAGGGCTGTGCAAAACAGCACCATTCCATTTTGACTTGTGTTTCAACAGAACAGTGTTTCTTTTCGAATTTCATTTAGATTGGAAACCACTGTTCTCTTTTGTTTCATTGAAACAGTTTCGCTGTTTTGCCCATAGGCTATAATGAGGAAGCTCAAAACAGCCTATAACTTTATCATTTCTAGCCTGATTTAAATGAAACTTACAGGAATGGTAGTCCCTTCTGAGGGCACGAAGCCTGCAAAGTTTCAAGAAGATAGGTGTAGGGGTTCTGGGAAACTGCACCTCAAAGTCTTGAAAGCAAAAAACTCATGTCACGTGTATGTGTTAAGCCACAGTGGGGTCAAAACTGCAGGCTTGCTAGCCTCTGCCGAGGCCATGAAGCCTGCCAACTTTCAAGGAGATAGGTGCATGGGTTTGGGGAAACTACACCTCAAGCTGCAGACAAGCAAAACTTGTGACATGCGTGACACTGTGTGTGTTAAGGTGCAGCAGGGTGAAAGCTGCAGACTTGCTAGCTCCCGCTGAGGCCACGAAGCCTGTCAGCTGTCAAGGAGATAGGTACAGGGGAAGTCTGGGTTCTGGGGCTCTGCACCTGTAGCTGCTGACAGACAAAACTCGTGACATGGGTGGGTGACACTGTGTGTGTGTTAAGGTGCATCCTCACTCAACTGACACCAAGGCAGAAAGCAGGGCAGTTCAAACAGTGCTGCCGTTTATGCAGTTTTTCCCTTCCCCCAGAGCACTGGGATTGGAAGAGACCTCAGGAAAGGATGACAGTTACTGGCCAGCTACACAGTCAATAATGAGAGCACTCCTCCCCCACCTGCTTCTCCCTCCTGCTCCTTACTTGAGTTTCTGCTTCCCTGCAGGCAAGCCCAGGTTGAGCTTTGAAACTCAAAGAGTTTGAAAAATTTGGTTCAAAGCTTTTTTGAAGCTCTCTGTTTAGTTTTGATTTTGCTATTTCAATCTTGAAATGAGTAGAAACAGTGTCGAAACGAACCTGCTGGTGAAATTTCGCACAGCCCGAGTTTTCATGGAAGACACCTGTGTGTGATTCCTTTTATCATGGAGAAGCTGCTGCACATCAGCTTCCACATGTTTCTTGACAGAATGGGACCTTAATTGAACAGTAAGGAGGCCAAAACATTAGATCTTGTTCTGCTGCAGCCTTTGTCCACCTTCACAGCTATAGAATATTTTCTTCTGTCTGCTCTGCTGTTGAGGACTTATAAACCCATGGTTGGGGGCTAGACAGGCTTATTATAGTGGCAACCTATACTTGACATGTTATAGCACTGTCAAAAGATACATGTTGCTGTCCCCACCACATCCTGGCGGTGATACTGCTTCGTCTACAGCTGCTTGTTCATGGGAGTTTCCCCTGCTTATTTCACAGCTAACCTTCCCTAAAGGTCATTCCACTATCTGCCATCTGTGGATGTGCTGGGTAGCAGTACAGCTCTGCCACCAAAGAAGTATAAATTAGATTCTTCACAGTACATTCCAGAGACAAGTTGAATGAATAAAATGAGATTTCTAATTTTTGTAAGTACCATTGTATTATGGCATTAACTTTTAATGCTTTCAAAAACAGTCATATCTATTTAATATTAAAAATATCACTATACAAATAATTCATCCATACCTGAAAACTGATTTTCTGCTGTATCCTCTACATTATTCTGAATGCTTCTTTGCTAGCAGAGGGAGATACGGAAAAAACTCACGTTAATAGTTGCTTCCTTTTCACCATTTGTTCTGAAAGACTGTGGCATCAAAAAAACTGAATGAGAGGAAGGAGGGATGAAACAGGTTTACAGTGGTACCTGTTTTAAAAAATTCCTGTACCTTCCATCAGCAGGGGAACATGAGAAAAAAGAAAAGAGTAACTTAATGCAAACTATTGTATATAATTTACCTTCACCTAGTATAAAGATAATGTCTTAAACTGGTGTAGAAAACCAAGTGTGTAGAGCAAGATAAAAGATTATTTCTTAGATGCTTTCTTCATTATTCCTCAAAAGAAGAAATAGAAGGGCTATAATTTAGGGATAAAACACATCAGGTACATTACGGAAATATAATTTCTTAGCTCTTGTTGCTTCACAAACCCTAGTCTCACTCCCTCTTTCTATAACTGCAGGATGTATCCCTCATCTTTCCTCCTCTTTACTATGCCAAAGCAGAGCAGATAGTTTTTCTGGGGTAGAATTAAATGGCTGGTATGGGTCTAATGACCATAGGCACATAGATGACAATACAGGTTTCCCTCAATTTATGCTGTACATGCATTCCCGGAGAATGGCACATAAATTTAATCTGCATAAAGTGAACTCACTTTACAATGTAACAAATAGGAATAGGTTCCCATAGCAGTGAGGGAGGGAGGGAGGGAGGCTGGGACTAGGGAAGAGGCAGGGGAGGGGTGCCGCTCACAAAGCTGCACAAGGCAGCAAATCAGAGGGAACAGAGCGGCACTCACCCCAGCCCCGGTTGCAGCAGCCCTGGGACTGGCCAGCACCAGCTGCCTGCAGCCACTAGGCTGCCCCATGGTCTGCCTGTCCCCACTCACTTCTGCTTCTGGACTGCACCATGTCCTGGTGCAGGTAGCCGGTGTCAGCTGCTCCTGGGGCTGCTGCAGCACATGCTGGGATGAGTGCCACGTCCCACCCCACCTGGGGCTCTTCTTGTCTGCATTCACCCCAGCCCGTGCTGGAGCAGCCCCAGGAGCAGCCAACACCAGCTGCCTGCACCGCGGCACAGTGCAGCCCAGGAGCTGGAGTGAGCCCAGGCACAGGGGGACAGGCAGAGCATGGTGCAGCCCAGTGGCTCCAAGGTGCTGGCATTGTCTGCTCTTGGGGCCGCTGCAGCCCTTTTCCTTCCCCACGCAGACTTACCTGCTTGGGTGGGGGGGCATCTCTGCTGATCACATAAGAGTAAATTTACCTCGCATATAACAAAGTATGGGTGTAATATCCTCCCATCTCTGCGTACATTTTTCTTTCTCTTACCCAAGAGGATGACTTTCCCTTCTCAATTGTCTGACTGGGGAGGGGTGGGCTCATACTAACATATATAATTTTGCGATCTACATCTGGGAACACAATCTATTGTTTATCACACTATTCATGTTTTAAGACTGTCTGTTTTGTTGCATGCCTGTTATTGGTTGGAAAGACTATTCATCATCCAAACAACCCAGAAAAAAAAGGATTAGATACTTGGATAATCTACTGCTGAGATATTGGTGATTGGGATCATTATTGGTAAAGGTACGAAAATAAGGATACTTTATGTCTCAGACAAAAAAAAGACATGCTTCCATTGCAGTAACTTTCAAGATTCCATTTGGCCTTATAGATCTGTGGTTGATCCAACTGTTACAGGACATTAAACAGATGCAGTAGTATACTTTTACGACATGAATGTTTTCCAAGCATCTTGCTTATAGTCTGAGCAAACATACGTGACCAGATGCACAAGTTTTGGGATTGGGGATCAGATCCCAATCTGTCCTACTTGCCAATGCAGGGGGAGTGCTTGCTAGGCTCCCCCTGTACTGACAAGTCAACAATCAATTCATTGTCAGCTAGGTGCGGGACCTCATTAGGGCTTGCTTTTAGAGAGTAAATAACTTGAGGGATATCCCATGAGAAAAACATAGCATAAACAGAAAAAGCATAGTCAGTGAAAAAGCCAACATTAAATAGAAGCAAGATATTTGTGTTGGTTTTTATTTTTTGCTTACCATAAGCTGAATATGAGCCAACAGTGTTCCCTTGTTGCAACAAAACCGGCAGCCTGCTGGGTTGTATTGATAAGAGTATCACTTGCAAATCAAGGGAATCATTTTTTCCACTCTATTCAGCACTAATTAAGCCCCACCTGGAGTATGGTGTCCAGTTTTGGGCCCCACACTTCAAGGATTTGGACAATTTGAAAATAGTCCAGCACAGTAACAAACGTGATTAGGGGCCTGGGAGGCAAGACTTATGAGGAAAGGTTGAAAGAAGTAAAGTTATTTAGTCTGGAGAAGAGAAGACTGAGGTAGGGATTTGATAATAGTCTTCAACTGCCTGAAGGGAGATTACAGAGAGGTGGAGATGGGCTTTTCTTTGTGACCATAAGGGACAGAACTAGGAGTGATGGTCTCAAGCTTCATCAGGGGAAATTTAGGTTAGAGATTAGGAGGAACTTTTTGACTATAAGGGTGGTCAAATATTAGAACAGGCTATCTAGCAAAATGATAGAATCTCCGTCCCTGGACATTTTCAAAAGGCGGTTAGACAGACACTTGGAAGATGTGGTTTAGTCAGGGATGATCCTGCCTTGGGCAGGGGCTTGGACTACATGATCTTATGAGGTTCCTTCCAGCCCTACTTTCCTATGATTGCTATGGCCACCTATACACATAACACCTCTGCTCCGTGTGCTAATTAGCAGTGTCAGAGCAGACTTGATTAACTGAGTCTGCTGTGCATCTGCTGCAGTGTGCAAATTAGCGTACTCCAGGAGCCTCCACATTACAGCTATTCAGCCTCCCCGCTTTTCAAAATGGTGGCTCAGGCACTTTAACTAAAACTTGTTGAATGAGCTTTAATTAAAGCACCCCCGCCACCATGTTGAAGAGCAGGATGCTGAATGCACATGATGCTGCAGGTGCTTTAATTAGAGCAGCTCTCAGAGCCACTCTAAAGTGCACCCTGCCCTGGAGCATGTGTATAGATAGATGCCCACTTATACTAAAATCTGATTCTGTGCAAATCAGTCCAAATATGATTTTTTTGGAATCAGGACCACAAAATATCTTTGAATATGTTTGTAAAGAATCATTACTGAACACAGACAGGGAAAAGGCTGCTTTTCTTTAGATTGAAATATCTTTGATATATTCTTCTGAGTTTAGGCCAATGATATCATAGTAACATGAAATACACCAAAGAAATTATTTAATGTATTCTCTTTATGATATATTACTCAAAGAAAAATTAAACAAAAGCCAAGCAAACTTTCTAAGGTTTTTCAGTTCATGCTACATATAAATCTCAAGACTTGTTAACAGTAGGCACATCTATACATGCATTGATGCGCTTTAGTTAATGTATATTAAATCTAGTACCTCCAGGTGTTTATATATGTGCACCAGGAGTGTGGGGGCGGGGGAGGAGGGGAGCTGCTTAAAGTGCCTGGAGCGTCTTGTGTATCAGACTATTGTGTATCTTGCTAACAAATGGTGGCAGAAGTGCTTTAACAGAATATCATTAAACAAGTTTTCATTCAAGCGCCTCCACTGCTATTTTTCAGGATGGGGATGCTAACACACAAAATCCTGGAGTCTGCTGGAGTGCAATAATTACCATAAGCCTGCTCTGACGTGCTGTAATTATGTGCCCTTCATTGTAAAGTACTAGGAAAATGCACATTAGCTTGTCTTAATACGCATTAACTAAAAAGCAGAGTTTTTAGTGACATTTAATGCACGTTAGCCTATTTTAATGCACATTACCTAAATAGCATGGGGCATTTTTACATATGCAAATGCTGCAGCACCGGGCACTTTTAAAAACACCCAGCGCTATGATACTTGTAGTTGTATAAGCGGCAAAATACGAGCACTGAGAAAATGGCAGGGGTGCACTTTTGAAGAAAAAACATGGAAGGTGCTTTAGCTCAAAAGTGCACTGCCACCATATTCTGCACGCTGATGTGCATTTTGCCACTTATACAACTGCACATGACACAGCACAGAACGCGTCAGCTCACGTGTACAGCAGACTCGATTAATCTGTTCCAAAGCAGTGGAACTCTGGTGTGTCACAAGACAAGATGCATCACGGAACAAAAAGTATGTGTATAAATGCCCATTTTTTTTAGTGACACTTTAATGCACATTAAAATAGGCTAATGTGCATTAAAGCACAGATGTAGATCCACTGTGTGTGTATAAAAAGGCCTAACTGGCTTGACATGTGGGTGAAAGAATGACAAGCTCAAGAGGTGGAATCCCCAGATCACAATGGAGACACTTGTTAGATAAGTCCTTATCCCTGTGATACTTAAAATAAGGTAGAACAATAGGCAACTTAAATTATGGATTCCATAACAGCTGTTACTCAGCTACTTTGCACAAAGAGAAAATTAAGAGATGACTTGATCATGGTCTATAAAAATAAGCAATTTGATAATAAAACAGTTTTTAGTCTAAAAGACAAAAGCATACCAAGATCCAATGGCTGGAAGTTGAAGCTAGACCAGTTTAAATCAGAAAAAAGGACACCCGTTGTTTTCAACAGTAAAGGCAATTATCTGTTAGAACAACTTATCAATGGTTACATTACAGCCTGAAACTTTTAAATCAAGATAGGATTTGTTTGCCCTAAAAAGATAGTGTAGCTAAAAGAGGAATTAAAAATCAAGGAACTCCTTACGGTCTGTAGTATTATGCAGGAGAACAAGCTGGATGATCATAGAGGTCCTTTCTGGCCTTTTAATATGTGACTCTATGAAACAAACGAAAACTGCTAATTATCACTTTCCCATTTCTAATATCAATGTTTTTGAAATTCAGTTAAAGTTTGAAACAGAACATTCACTAAGGATTAAATGTTACACCCCAGCAAACTCACTGGGTTTGTAAATACTTTCATGACCCAGTTCAGGAGTATTCAATCTCTAGCCTGCAGGCCAAACACAGCCCACAGAGCCATTGCATCTGGCCCATGGAGTGAAAAATTTGGTGGGGGGAGGGAGCAGTGGCCATTAATACAGCTACCCTCCCCAGCTATATTCCCAAGCCCAGCACTGCCAGTCACAGCCAGGCCATGCCCTCTCCTCCCCATCTAGAATGGGGCCGAGGCATGGCCCCTTCCCCTCTGGGGCCAGTTTGGGGGCAGGCCATGCCCCTTCCCCGACAAGGCCAAACCACACCTGCTTTCACCATAGAGCTGGGCCATCCCCCTCTCCCCCAGAGTTGGGTTGGAACTAGGTCATGCCCCTTTTCCCCATAGGGCTGGACCATGCTCCCTTCCCCTCCCCTTGCAGGGCTTTCCCCCATGAACCCTCTTTTTCCCCACACAAGCCAAGTCACACCTCAGAGGGTAACCTCTGGATCTGATTTGCAGCTGGGGTGCCCCACACCCCACTCCTCATTGCCAGATGGTGTCCATTGCACCTCCCCATGTCAGATTGGGACCACTAGCAGGATCTGGCTCATGGATGGATGAAGCACTGCCTATCTGACTCACCAGGGAAAGAGATTAAGCATCGCTCTTCTGCATGGTCTGGCTCTTCTGGCTCTCTATCCCACTCTTCTGCCCCACACATACATTCACTATTTGAGAAATGTTGATGTCACTTCATAATATTTTAAGTCCTCTCCCTTTTTACATGCTTTGGGCAATGTAATATTTAATAATATTGATATTTAAAGTATAATAAATGACAGTTGAGTTAGCATTCATACATATGACTCAGACAGCTCCCATCTCAAGGTACTACTTCAGGCTTTTTGTTAACTCAGGCAAACACCTTAGCATTGCTATATTCAATTAATACATTGATGTTGTTTTTACAGCCATAACAGATAAAGCTGTCTTTTATACACACACACACACACACACACACACATATATATATACACATATAAAACAATTGTTTTCCAAACTATATCTATACACATATAAATATATATTTAATTACAGTTACATAATATTACATTTGAGATAGATAGATATAGATATATCTATCAATCTCAAATGTAATATTACACAAATATAAATAAATGTGTGTGTGTGTGTGTGTGTGTGTGTGTGTGTGTGTGTTTATACATATAGATACAGATATAGATTGGAAAACAACTGTTCTGTTTGTGGACTCTCCTTTCCTCTCATCTAGTCCAGTGATTCTGAACTAGGGTGTCATGGCATGATTCACAAGATAAACACGATTCACAAGATAAACCTAGAAATTTCAAACAAGAATCCATAGTGTTAAAAACATTCCGACCTGTTGTGGTCTGAGTTCTTTCCAACAGAAAAAAAAATGTGGTATCATTTTTCCCTAGTCAAAAATATGAATGAAAACTAAGAGCTGAAATTTTCTAAAGGGTGTCTTGAGTTTAAGGAGGGGAGCCTTGTGTCTAATCAGGGGTGCCTTGAGTCTAAAAAAGGTTGAGAATCACTGATCTAGTCCTTTGGACATCGGGAGGTATGGCTCAAGGCTTGGACAACACTATCCTGGAGAACTGCTGCCATAGCACATATCAGTATATGAAAAAATAATGCATACTACTACATGCACAAGCATAATACATGCCATCAAGGTCAAGAGCATAGGCTGACCAAAGATGCTGCAGATATCCCATAACAAAAATAACTTATCCATAGGACAAGAGTGATGTGGGATCTAACAAGGAAACTAGGATTCATGTGTGAGAGGTTAGCTGGTAGTGATTTAGCCCAGGGGTTTTGAAAGGGTAAAAGATGTTTGGAGGACTTGGGATTCCCTTTCCTCACCAATCTGATAAGGGTTTGGCCCAGGGGTTTTGAAAGGGTAAAAGATGATTGGAGGGCTTGGGATTCCTTTTCCTCACCAATCAGGCCCCAGAGGCTCACCCTCCATGTCCCCTGACTGACTCCTTGGGTCACCGGGAGGGGGATAAAAGGGGCAGTGCAGCTGACTCAAGGGAGACCAGCGAGGGATCACAAGGAAGGAGTTTCAAAGAGCTGGCAAAGAGCTGGGCCAGCAGCAGTTGTCCCAGAAGAACCTGAAGGAGTGGGACCTGCAGGCAGCAGCTGGACCCTCACAGCAGCGCGGCATGTGGCTGACAGGAGAGGCTCCCCGCTGGGCTCCAGCAGGAGAGCAGCCAGCAGGAGAGGCTCCCCAGCTCCAGCAAGGATCTGAGCAGTGACCTGAGAGGTTCCCAGCTCTGCTTCCAGTTTCTCCTATAAGAAGCCAGGCAGCTCAACGTTACGCCATGGCTCCTGGAAGGTCAAGATATTAGAGCAGCACCAGCACTGGTGGCTGTGTGGTAGAGTTTCTGTCTACCACATGGGAGATCTAAATTCAAGTCCCAGCTGGAGTGATCTGGAGAAATTCTTGTTGCAGTAGAAAGAGGCCCTCTTTCCCCCCCACTCCAGGCACCTAGGCCCTATAGTCCTTGTTATTTGATGCTTTGTATTTCGTGCCCTTTATATTTTGCCAACCTGTTTTGTTTGTTCTGCTGTTTGTGTTTAATATTTTGTTAACCCTGTCTTCTGTCAACTGGATGAATATGTCTAAGATTGTAGGTCTCTAACCTTTGCTGAATCTTGCCCCCTTGGGGTGTTGTAGTGTCCCCTATACCCCCTGGTTTATACTAGTTATGTTCCCAGTACTGTTCTCTCATTAAAAGGTATATGGTTAAGTCCCCATTGGTGGTCTGGCTCTGCTCTATACGAGGAGGAGGGTCCCTACACCTCCCACAGCGCTTGTGCACCTGCTCTGATCCCTTCAATTGCAGAGGGGGGTACCTCTTGGAGTACTGCCCGGGTTACAAATGTTTTCCTTGCCATACTTAGGATGTTAGGAGGATATCTATTAGATGTAAAATAGAAAAGAAAATAAAAGAAATTACAGGAACACACACACAAACAATATCAAATTATCGAATGTATGAGAATAAACTGAACCTAATGGGACCAATCCTACAACCATTACTCAGGTAAAATCCCCCTTAAATTTTGTCTAAGCAAAGACTATAGGATTGGGGCCAAAATAACCTAATTACAATAATTTCTGATATTGACAGTGTTCCCCAATCCACAATATAAATGCATCTATTAAAATACTTAATAGGTATTTTCATCAAAATAAAAGGCAAACTTTAAGGATTCAAATTTCCTTTGTATCACACTGTACAATGAAATAAGAAATCATTCCAGAATGATGTGGAATTTCACAATCTTTTAAATGGATAGAATAACAGGAAATGGCTTTTATGATAAGTGCACATTAAAGCTACTGTTGCACAAAGTAACTTTCTGTGCTAATCATCTAATGTGTGCTGAATAAGTCAGAAAATTAGCTCAGCACCCAGGCTCAGGTTTGCTCCATTTTTTCCTAGCATTCTAAAAAACAGCATTAATGGTTACAGTAGTACTTTGCGTTCCTCAGATGTATAGTGCTATAAGAGTGCAAAAATATTAATATTATGACCCATTACAGATTTTAAAGCTTCTGGATATCCCAGCTTTTATAGTTTTTTTTTTTCCTGGAGTATCACCCTTTATTGATAAACCTAACTTTTTGAAAGAGTAATCTCCATTGCTTCATTACTATGAGACTGGACCCATGTGGTCGGCAACTTTATTTCTTATGGATTTAAATGAGTTTAAACCAGAGGTCAGCAACCTATGGCCTACAGGCCAGATATGACCTGCAAAGTCAGATTTTATGCAGCTTGCCGAGCAGGGTTTGCCTATACATCCTGCTGTTAGTGCAGGCTTACACAAAACTTACTATCTAGTGGCGGAATATCTAACAACTGTCACCTTTAGGACTGAGCTGTGTTAATTTGTTCTGTTCTTAATGAAAGGTTCCTGACCCTTGGTTAAGACCACCTTTCCCTTTTCAAAAGCAACACAACCAGTATTTGTGCTACCAAGATAGTCAGTTAGCGGGAATACCGAGATTTCTTAAGTCAGCGTGAAAAAAACCCTAACTCTTAAAAACTTAAATCTATGTTGGTTAAATTAACTTCCTTCTCGCCTTTTCCAGACTCTCCTGGATTTTTCCCTCTTGTCTCTATATTCACTTAGGCAACCAAGTTACCTTTACAACCAGTTTCTTTCTTTTCTTCTAGTTACCACCATGCTCATTCTATGTTTTTTCTTGCCAGTATTTAAAAGTTAATGCCTGGTCACTGGGTCTACCATTGTCTCTGCAGGAGCCCTTCTTTTGCATGTGGAAAATTCTTGATAATTCAGACAAATCCAGGTATACCTTCTGCCTAACCAGAGGTATAACTAAAAAGTTTGGTACCCTGGGCAGAGATACTGTTGAGCACCAGAGACCTAGGAGACTGGGGGAAGCAGAGAGGAGGGGAAGGGAGGGGAGGAATAAACAAAAATTGGCCACTGGCAAACGTGGAAAAAAACCCCAAAACCAGCACTCTACTGGAAGAGGATCTGTGTCAATTTGACCGACTTTGCCCAACTTCTGTAGAGATTGCATGCTTCAACAGGGCTTTTTGGTGCTTTTATCTAATGGTATATGAAGTACATGATCTATACAGAAGTTGAGCAAGCCAGATCAAACTGATGCAACTCCTCTTCCAGTAAAGTGCCGGTTTGGGGGTTTTTTTCTACATCTGTCAGCGGTCCCTTTTTGTTACAGAGAAGCAATATTGAATTACCACATTATTAAACTGAATTTCAATACCGTTCCACTAATAACATCATGTAATGAAAATGGACATTGAATTTTTTATCTTTCTGTCCTGAGGGTCATTTTTGAGGGTCATTATCTTTTCATTTAAAAGAAAGATTTTTGTTAACCACCCCCCCAAAAAAAACTCCACGAACAGATGTTTTGTTTCTACCATACAAGATTTTAACAGTCCCAATGGTTTTCTATATTATGATATAGCAAATTGACTAGCCCTGAGATAGTAAACACATGTTTCTAATGCATTTCTCCCTGTGTCCCATTCGAATAAGGTTGTACTGTATATTAACATTAATTTTAGATCAAAACAATAGATTCCCCTCCCCACCATGAAAAACATGATTGTTACCCATTTACTTTATCACTATTTCATAATCCGTGTTTTTTCACTAATCCTCATTCAAAGGATCATGAAAAGAACTGGATGGGGGTGAAGCAGTTTCATAGATTTCATAGACAT
>NW_017728886.1:9396757-9398165 GCF_001723895.1 Crocodylus porosus | reverse complement strand
GTCTCTCACCGCTCCAGAGCCTACCTGAGTGTGTGTTTTTTGTTTGTTTTTTTTTTCCCCTGGCTGGCGGGCCCTTTTAAACTACGCGCATGCGCAGTGGGCCTGCCATCAGGGAACACTGGCTTCTCAGGCCAGGGGGGCCCTGCCCGGGATTTGGGGAGTTGGAAAATTGAAAACTGTATTATAGTCAGAAAGTAACAGACTAATGTTCCTGTTACTTTAAGGGAAAAATGTGCAGCCAATAGAGTCCAGGCAGCTGAACAGAAGGTTCAAGAGTAGGTATTATGGAAGCCCTGTTACTGGGCCAGAGACCTGTCCATTAAGGAAGAGGAGAACACCTGTCACCAGTCAGGAGAACACTGGATGGTGTGAGCTGGCTGCAGAGAGACAGGCAATTAGATGCTACAGGCTAAGAGGGCCTAGTGTAGAGCAGAACCTAGCTAGGCAACAAGGAAGCAGCTGCATCTGTACTTGTCAGCTCCCATGACAAATAGTTGGCAGGTCCTGATGAATCATCTCTGGTGTACTTAGAAGACCAGGGCCAAGAGACCCATTGAGAGCTTTCTGCAATAAAAGCTACAATAATGAGGTTACGGAATTACAGTTAGTTACATAGCCAGAAGGAACTCTGCTACAGACCACCACACCAAGAGTAAAAGCTAGATTTGGAATTCCTGAGGCAGCTCTCAGAGGCCGTACGGTTTAGGGGCATGGTTGTCATGGGGGACCTATACTACCCGGACATCTGCTTGGAGGAGCAGTCAGCCAAATCCAATCATTCACACAGGTTCTTAACCTGCAAGCAGGACCTTCACCTAGTGCAAGAGGTATATGGTCCCACTAGAGGGAATACCTTACTAGACTTGGTGTTGGCTACGGGGGAGGACCTGGTAGGGGAGCTGCAAATTCGTCATCATCTTGGGGACAGTGACCACCACTCAATCAAATTCACCATACGGTGTAGGGTGGGTAAGATAACTAGTAGGGTGGAAGTGCTTGACTTTAGGCAGGCTAACTTCAGTGTGCTCAGGAGACAGGTCAATGACACACTGCAGGATAAGATCCAACATATTTAATGATTTCTTTGCCTCCATTTTCCTAAGCAGGGACCAGAACAGTCACCCCCACTTCTGAGCCCCCATTTGATCCCAGAGGAGGCGCACCTAGGCCAAGGGTTAGTGACAAAATAGTTAGGGAACTTCTGGAAGGACTGGATGTATTCGAATCAGCTGGTCCAGATGATCTCCACCCTGGAGTACTGAGGGAATTGGCTGAGGTCATTGCAGGACCCTTGGCAATGCTTTACAAGCACCTGTGGTGCTCAGGTATGGTGCCAGAACACTGGAAGAGGGCCAATGTGGTTCCCATCTTCAAAAAGGGGAGGCAGGAGGACCCAGGAAACTATAGG
>NW_017728886.1:9383201-9396282 GCF_001723895.1 Crocodylus porosus | reverse complement strand
TACATTCCCCGGTCCCACTATGGGAGACCTATTTAAACTTGATTGACTAAAACTCGATTGCCAGGTTAGGGAATGCTGAGGCAAGAGACTGAGTCAGATGGGGTATGGGCAACATTTGAACAATGGTACAGGGATCATCACAGAGTCCAGCCTGTTGGAGCCCTGACCACAAGTGTTATACTTTTCCCGGGATGACTGGTGGAAGTTCTCCCCACAGAAGGTTATAAACACTCCAATAATTGCCTTAAGTCTGCTAAAAGACTATAGTAAGATCTGGAAAAGTCATGCTAAGCTGAGGCTTGTTCACAACAAGTAAAAAATCCAAAACCCTGATGTTGCAAGCTATCTATTGTTTCTGAAGAAACCATGAGATATCCCATTAGTAAATCTGCTATCCATAAGTATTTCAAGCTGGCTCCTAAGTGTCTGGTTACTCCTTAACCTTATGTTTTCCTGATTATCAGGTTTTTTTAAATGTTCAAACCAGATAACCCCTTGTCAAGAGAAAAGACAATGATTTACACTATTGAGAATGCTTTAAAGAAGCTGAACTGAGGGTATAAAAATCTGTAAAAAAACACCAATGTGTGTGCTTCAAGAAGAGAACTCTCTCTCACACCACCCGGTGTTGTTCTCGGGACGCTGGAAGAAACAGATAGTCTCCCTTCAAGGATTGTGCTAAGAACTTTACCTGTCAGAAAACAACCCGAGTGCCTTGGACTGGTGAGATCCCAGCGCTCTCCCTCTCTTTCTCTCTCTAGGCATAAATTTCTGAATCTGAACTGTATTAGTTAAGCTTGAGCTAAGTTTCCCCAAACACTTAGTAAAGCCAGGGTAATACTGTAATAGTTTGTGTTTGTTTTTCCTTTGCATGTCTATTACTACTAGTGCCATTATATATTTCATATACTTAGCAATAAGTAACTTTTATAGTCAAACTGGTAGTAACTGGGTATATTTTCCCTTCTCTACTTCTCCTTCCCCACTTGCTCTGCAGCAACGCTTCTTTTACCTAAGCTAAAGATCCCTGTGAAGCCGAAAAATACTGTGGGGTCTGCTCATCAAGAGGCTAAAGACAGGGACATGTGGAGTTTGAAACACATAAGAGGATCAGCTTGTACATGCTGCTTGACCCAGTTTGGCTCAGATGTGCCCTGTTGAACTGAATGCTGGCCCATAAGGATGTCAGCTGGATACCCAGCTGGATTCAGAGGTATTCTGTTTAACTGTGTACTTGTGTCTGACTGCAGTTCATTGTTGCTCTGATGAACTGATTCTTAGCATATGAAGGTGTCAGCCTGTTCACGCTGATCAACCTGGCCAGGTCAGGTGTGTCACGTTAATTTGTGTGCGTTTGTGTGTATGACTGATTTGGTAACTGGAGGAACCCAGACCCACTGAAACTGAATCCTGCAAGATAGCTCCATTGGGGGTGAGGACTTGTAGAAGGGAGACATACAGCTCTGTATAGAAACACAAGTAACACAAGCAGCACATTGATAGAATTACTAAGACCCTAAAAATGTGTCCCTAATAAATAAGCACACCCCAAAGTAATGGGCAAACCTGGTAACAACACCTACTGACTGGGAAGTGACCCTCTGAGCTGCACAGGAGCGGAAAAGGATCTTGGAGTCATAGTGGACTCCAAGATGAACATGAGTCATCAGTGTGACAAAATCATCAGCAAAGCTAACCGCACTTTATCAAGCATCAGCAGATGCATGACAAATAGAACCAAGGAGGCGATACTTCCCCTCTATGCGGCATTGGTCAGACCCCAGTTGGAGTACTACATCCAGTTTTGGGCACTGTACTTGAAGAAGGATGTTGATAGACTCGAGAGGGTCCAGAGGAGGACCACTTGTATGGTTAGGAGCTTACAGAAGAAACCCTATAGAAGAGACTGAGGGACACTACTGGCCTAGTGTTCATCTTGCAAGTGCTGTCAGAAAACCACAGGGGACATTGTCATCACCTCCCACCAATGTTCTGCCCTCACCCACCACATCTTGATGGTTCTTATTTAATTATTCGGAGTTGAATGTAGGATAAAGGACAATTTCACTGAGTCCGGCCATGGAGATTTTCTTCATAGGGCTCTTCTTCCCCTTGCACCCACACCCCTACCACATCCAGATAGACAGTATGTCAGGGTCTTGACTTCTAGTGCTGTCCAGTTGTGCTACTGGCAAACAATCTCTATTGTATCAGATGAGTGCATTCAGAAGTTCGAATAGACTAGTCCCAATTCCCAAACACCTTCACCTTGGATAAGAGTCTATGAAATTATCAACGTGTATCAATTTAGCCCTCTTTCCTGGGCATTTGAGTCCTAGCAGGTCACTTCCCTACAGGAACAGTGAGCTTTTCACAATTACAGTCCTGTCCTGGCTTGGCTCCTCAGGGCCGGACAAACAGAGACTCTGCTGGAGATGTTTCTCCATAGCCCCCTTCCTTGATGCAGTGAGAAAGAAAGGCAAAAGAAAAGAAAAAAAACAACACAAAAAGAAGGGGCTGTGCCTTTAACAACGTTTGAACTCATTCACAGCGAGGGTTCTGTCTCCCCTTCACTTTCTCTGCTGTTGCCTCTGCATTCCTCATTTCTCCAGATCATTCAACTCCCTGGTGCTCTGTGTCTTGGACTTTGTAATGATCCTCGTACCACTCTCAATCCACAGGCTCACCCACTTCACCCACATAGAATTGCAGGGTACCACTCACCAGGAAGGTCCCTTGTGCTCCTTCTTCTAATCTGCCACAGTCTTCCTGCCACTGCTCCTCACCAGGGCAAGAAATACAACTCTTCGGGCTCACTTCACTAATCCTGAGAAGGCAGGAACTTTGGAAGCATATTGGCATCTTTCCTGCTCCAGCCAGGGTTGCCTCCACTTCTGCAGTAAGTCTCTCTCCTGCAGGTAACTCAGGACCTTCTCCCATCCTCCATCTCATTCTCTCACACAGTACCCACGAGATGATTGAGTTCGGGATCTTGACAAGTGAAGGAAGAAAAGCAGCAGAGTATGGATGCTGGACTTCAGAAAAGCAGATTTTGACTCACTCCGGGAACTGATGGGCAGGGGGAGAGAAGTCCAGGAGAGCTGGTTGTAAAAACCTTAATCAGGGTGCAAAAACAAACTCTCCCAATGTGTAGGAAGAATAGCAAAAAGTGACCAGCTTGGCTTAGTAAAGAACTCGTCAGTAAGCTTAAACACAAAAAGGAAGCTTACAAGAAGTGGAAGCTTGGACAAACAACTTTGGAGGAGTATAAGAATAGTGCTCTGGAATGCAAGGATGAAGTCAGGAAAGCCAAAGCACAATTGGTCACAGCTAGTGAGGGGTGTAAAGGGTAACAGGAAGGGTTTCTACAAATATGTTAGCAACAAAAGGAAGGTTGGGAAAGTGTGGGCCCCTTACTGAATGGGGGAAACAACCTAGTGGCAGATGATGAGGAAAAGACTGAAGTGTTCAATGCCTTTTTCACTTCAGTTTTCAGAGGCAAGGTCAGCTCCCAAACTACTACACCAGGCAGCAGTTTGGGAAGGAGGAGAGCAGCCCTCAGTGGTGAAAGAACAGGTTAGGGACTATTTAGAAATGTTGGACATATAGAAATCCATGGAGCCAGACAAGATACATCCAAGGGCATCAAGGGAGTTGACAGATGTGATTGTAGAGCTGCTAGCCATGATCTTTGAAACTCTGTGGTGATCAGGGGAGGTCCCAGATGACTGGAAAAGGGCAAATATAATGCCCATATTTAAGAAAGGGAAGGAGGATCCAGGGAACTACAGCCTCACCTCCATTCATAGAAAAATCATGGAGCAGGTCCTCAAAGAATCCATTTCTAAGGACTTGGAGAAGAAGAAAGTGATTAAAAACAGTCAGCATGGACTCACAAAGAGAAAGTCATGCCTGACCAAATTGATTGCTTTCTATGATGTGATGACTGGCTCTGTGGAGGCAGGGAAAGCAGTGGACGTAATATACCTTCACTTTAGCAAGGATTTTGATACCATCTCCCACAGCATTCTTGCAAGTAAGCTGAGGAAGTATGGGCAGGATGAATGGACTGTAAAGTGGACAGAAAGCTAGCTGCATTGTCAGGCTCAATAGGTGGTAATCAATGGTTCAATGTTTAGCTGGCAGCTAGTATCAAGTGGAATGTCTCTGGGGACAGGGCAGGGGTGGGTATGGGCTGCCTGCTACATCCTCAGGGCTCCCTGCCCTGCTGCCCTCCCTCAGGAGACCTGTACCAGCTGTGCTGCCATGGCAAGGCATCCTCTGCCTGCCCAGCAGCAGCAGGGGCAGAGGTGGCAGGAGAAAATGGAGTTGTGAGCCCCACTGCTGCCAGAGGGCACCTCACCATGGTGGTGCAGCCGGCACAGGGCTCCAAGGGGGAGGGCAGCAGGGCCAGAATCCCCAAGCCTGCAGTAAGCAGCCCACATCCACCCCCCTACAGGTGCCATTTGGCTCTGTTCTGACTGTGGTGCCAGGAGTGGGAGGCATCATTTTAGCTCCCCCCCTGCTCAAAAAAAAAAAAAGAATACAAGTCAGTGCCTATGGAATTAGCCCTTAAGGTGATTATTGCGCTGGAGTGCCGATGGGCCAGGAGGGCTCACCTAGTACCTGGGGGGTGAGTTTGAGATCCATGCAGTCAGGGAGGAGCCCACTGATTACAAGCACAGATGAGGGCTAATTTTGTGATTTTAGGACAGCCTGCCTTTCCATGAACTTAAATAATTATAACAAGGGGTGGCACGTGAGAGGAAGGGAAGGAAACCGAGGGAGAATGCAGGAGCTGCGCTGCCACCAGGCGTTATCCCAGCCACCCCAGGGCCTGTTCCTGCTACCCAGAAGAAAAGAAAATCCTAGGGGTTCACTGATAAAGATTATGTTGGTCAATACGGATATCTGATTATTAACCAGCCATAATGGCCAATACCAATCTGATAACCAAGATTTAGTAATTATGCAAGGCATTGTAAACTACTGATATAAAGAAACCTTTATATTTGTTTTACATTTATAATGCACACAAAACGGATATTTTTTGTGTTCCTGCTTCTCGAAATATTTTAGCAAAATAAAAAAAAACGTTAATTTTAAAACTTTTACTTTTAAAACAACAGTTTACAGTATAAACTTTATACACCTACATAATGATTCACTTGACAGCAAAAAATTATAAAATTCAATATTCAATTTGTTTTACAGAAATCACCCCAACCAAGTCAGACAAAATGGCATAATCATAACAGTTTTGGCTTCAAGATAAACCCACAAGAAATGCAGGTCAAAATGTAAAAAATACAAATGAAAACTGCTGAGGTACAGTTTGTAGTAGCAGAAGCCATTGTAACAACAACAAAAATTACTTACAGTATTGGTAGAGTAAAAAAGCCACATATTT
The DNA here is from genome assembly GCF_001723895.1 of Crocodylus porosus. Lineage (NCBI taxonomy): Eukaryota > Metazoa > Chordata > Crocodylia > Crocodylidae > Crocodylus > Crocodylus porosus. The sequence goes on along the minus strand of NW_017728886.1, from coordinate 9,390,872 downwards.
ATACTTTCCTCATTGCTTACTCACTTTAGCATAGCAAGTGGGTGAGTGGAAGGTTTTTCCTGACAAAAAGCAACATTTATTCTTCTTCACACATCAGGTGGTTTCTCTTATTCAAAACATGTGAAGCTGCACTGAACAGCCACTCGCTCTCCCTCTGCCCCCTGCAGCAGTGTTGAAATTTCCATGCAGTTTCAGTCAAAATGGAAAATTGGCCTTTGTTGCTCTCCCAGTATTTCAGTTTTTCTCACTTCTTGGAAGCATGGGATCACCCAAATAGCTTTGTTTCTGAAATGTTATACTTCTGTTTACCCCATCAGTTTATATCCCACAGGGACTTTTCTCCAATATCTCATCGTACATTGAACACAAGGACCTCAGTTTTGTAGTGCTATCATCTGCTTCCTTTGATTTCTTTGTGGCAGGTTCTGTCTGTCCTGTCATTCCCATTAACTTGCATTTTTCCAGGTGTCACCAACATTTATGTAGCCAGCAGCTTTTTGCTGTTATCAGTAATATCTGTCCCTGTATCTTGGATCCAGCAGCGTTGCAATGCCGTAGAGAGGCTCTGATTCAATTTCAGCAAAGCACATTTCCATGACTTCCAGCAAAGTAACTTTTATAGATTTAATTCCATGGTCTGAATCTGTAACTTAGCTCAAAAGCCTTTTTAGAGTCTCAATGGATGGGATGTCATCAGCAGAAACCAAGGATGAATTCAATTCACATGTTAGTTCTTCAAAAGGTACTAGGGTCTACCACTACTTTTTCCACTAGTCCCCACTGATGTACAGTGAGGGTTGTAGGGATTTCATAGTCAGCTGCATGCACTCCAGGATCACGTTTCTGCTCCAAAAGGCTTTACAGCATGTAGTAAGTGCTGTTCCACCTTGTTTGTGTGTCCCACTGTAACCTTTTGAAGACATTTGGAGCTCAGGCTGCATCCCTTGAAGATGAGACTAGGCCAGAGAGTGTTTGAAGCGCTCAATGATTTTTCATCCGATAGCCAGTATATCAGTCACGCTACACTGTGACAACAATCCTTCATTCACAAGAAGTTGGAGTGTATACACTATGCAAGGTAAACTTGGCAAACTGGAGTCTTGTATTGCCTTTGCTATGTTTCTTGCTTTATCCCTAAAAAAGGCATGAACTTTTGTCCTCAAGATTTTCCATGCTGCAAACCTCTTGTCAGATGCCATAGAAATAGCTTCAGCTATGTGGGAACTGCTGAACTCCTGAGCCTGTAGTACTGCCCTCTATAATATGGAATTCACATCTATCCACTGTGCAGTGAAACTCAGCATTGACATAGGTGACACAACAGAGCTCCAAATATCAGTCGTAAAGCTAAATGCTGATGAATACACGATCATCTTCAACCAGTATCTGTATGCATTTTTAAATGACACCGTACAGCTCTGGCAGCACAGTCTCAGCTATAAACTTTCTGCTGGGCAGTGTGTAATGAGGCTCCAGGTATTCACTGAGACAGCGGAATCCAGTATCTTCTACAATGGAAAACAACCAATCATCCAGAGCTATAAATTCCACTAAACGGTTAGTAATTTCTTAAGCCCTGGCATCTCCACTTCCAAATTTCTGTGAGCGTTTTAGTGCTTTCTGTAATGATTGTTACTTTGGCACAGCTTTTTCCTGCTCTGCCTCTTTTTTCCCTGTCGTCATCTTTAGGAAATCATTGTGTTCAGAAGCTTGGCGCATCTTGAGGTGCTGAATTAAGTGTGTTGTGTTGACATCTCTATTGGTGTTGCCTCCATGCAAAATATTCGCGGCACATACTTTGCAGCCAGCTGTTCTGTTGTTCTTTTCAGACACTTAAAAAAATCCCATATTGCACTTCTTTGAGACATATTTGCAGATGATAGAGATCACATGGTACAACACAGTAGAGCATAAATCTGTTTACTAAATAAAGGGCTTGCTATAGGACGTCTGCCATCTTGCCCATGCCTGGCCTCACTGCTCTGTATACAACACCTCACAGGTGCCTATACACGAGCAGCGAAGCTGCTTTGACACACTGGAATTCCAGTATGTGAAGCAGACTCAATAATCAAGTCTGCTGGAGTGTGAATTGCTACACTCCAGCAGACTCCAGCGTCTCATGTATCAGCACCCCTGTGCTTAAAAATGGCAGTGGGGCACTTGAACTAAAGCCTGTCAAACAAGCTTTTGTTCAAGAGCCCCCACCACCATTTCTAAGCATGGGGACACGGATACAGGAGACACAGTGGCACTTTAATTAGAGCGACAGCTCTCAGAGCTGCTCTAAGTTGCCGCCCCTCTAGCCTTGCAGCACATGTAAAAGTGCCTGGGCCAGTTGCAGTAGGTGGGGCTAGCCTAGCAGTGCCTGCGACTGGCTGTCCAAAGCCCTTTAGCCCCCTGCCCTTCAACCCCAGTCTGGGGGTAAACACAGCAGCTGAAGCGGCTGCCTCGGCCCCTGCAGTACTGCACTGTACTCACTCCTGGCAGCCATGGGTGAACTTTTAGTATCAGGACCCCCTTGGACAGAGATAATGATAATAATAATCAGACAACAGAAAAAAAAATTACCATTTTCAGTCCCCCCTTTCTGTCCAGGCACCAGGTGGCTGCCTGATTCACTCATGCCTGTGTCCGCGTCTGTGCCCCAGTCATGTCTGCAGCATTTAGTGCCCGGGACACCACAGCAGCTGCTCCAGCCCAGCCCATTGGTGAGGGAATGGAAGTGTGTCCAGGGTCACCCCAACTCACAGGAGGGAACCCAGGCATCTGGGGGCCCCAGCCAGAAGGCATAATCATTAGAGAACATTAATCGGGTACAACAGCCAAAAAAAGCCGATAGCTGATAACGTACATTTCCGTTTTATCAGTGACAATCCAATAGGCAACCAATATATCGGAGCACCTCTAGAAAATCCTCACACATTCTTATCCATCAAGATCACATGTTCTCTATTTCCATGTCAAATGCACAAATAAATTATACCCATCTCCATTATCATTCATATATTTTCTCTTATTTTTATTGTACATGTTAAGAGGGTAAAGAAAATCTCTTTAAATAAAGATTTGCAAACCTAAAAATGTTTGAAAAATACACTATTATATCATAGAATGACCTTGAAACAAGAGCAGAAACCATCTATGAAGAACCTATATGCTGCATTTGAAATAGTGAGATAACCATGATGAAAACCTGAGGAAAAAAATCATGAAGTCATTGGATACTAAAGACAGATCTCCATACTACAAAATCAAGAAATAACAAACATCTTCCAGGGTTTAAATTCAATGCAAATAAATCAATTTACAAGAATATGCCCTCCAAGACTGCATGGCTGGAAACAGATGTCACCTTTGTAGCACCTTAAAAGTTTTACTGCAGTACAAAACCCAAGCAAACAGATGCCCATGCTTCTAGTCGCACCATAACTATCCGTGACAATAGATTTTTTGCGTAAGATGCTTGTTTGCTTTATGGCTAAATGCTGATGAATACACGATCATCTTCAACCAGTATCTGTATGCATTTTTAAATGACACTGTACAGCTCTGGCAGCACAGTCTCAGCTATAAACTTTCTGCTGGGCAGTGTGTAATGAGGCTCCAGGTATTCACTGAGACAGCGGAATCCAGTATCTTCTACAATGGAAAACAACACAAGGAGCCTGGAGCTGCCTGCGCTCCTCAGCAGCCCCAGACAGGAATTTCTGCAGCTTCAGGGGCTCGATCCTGCGCACCTCAGGAACTCCTCTGCAAGCAGGCCTTCTCCACCCCAATCCTGCACACCCTGGGGATTCCTAGGGCACATATATTGCACTATAGGGTGTGGTCAGCAAGCATAGATCAGGGAAACCCTTTAAGAGTTGCCTCCTCCACCCTTGTTGATGTACATCCTAAGAATTCACCTGCAAAAGCATTCCTAGGGTATCCATTTCACACTGCTGGCTTCATGTTTAGGTGAGGCCTGCAAGTGCACTCCAGGTTCAGATGCAACAAAATGAAATGCAAGCAGGGCCATCCCTACGGGGTGTGAACTGGGGTAACCACCCTGGGCTCATGCTTTGGGGGGCCCCACAGACAGTCCGATACAGCCCCTGCTGTGGCTGCCACACGCTGGCGCTGCCGAGCCTTACCGGCTCTGGTCACTCACCCCCCAACCACCCCAGGCCCCACACAGGCTGATAAGCCCCAGGCCCTACACACCCCTAGTAATGGCTCGCATGCAAGTCCCAGGAATCCCTTGAAAGGGATTCCCAGATATGCTTTTAAGCTTCTGAATCTTGGGCGAGGGCCAGGCACTCAGAATCATCATCCCACAGAATCAGGACCCTGAAGCCCTGGGAGCCACAGGGGTTTAACCCCATGAGACAATAGTGATATCTGTTTTTGCTGACAAATTAGATCAGTTGTACTGGGGTACACCCTAGAGTTTGGTTTGTTAATTAAAACAAACTGTTGATGATTAGGAATTATAAAGTATTATGTTAAAAGGCAAGGTCTTTTACGATATTTGTTATAGGACCAGCTGTATAGTTGGGAGAGCTGCTAGACAAGTTTTTGGGCATCAGGCCCTGAGGTAGGACACCTGATGCCTGAAAACTTGTTCAACTACACAGTTCTCCCAGCTATTGGGAGTTGGTTCAATAAAGGATATCACAAAAAAGTATTACATCCTGGAGCATCACAGCTATAAAAACATCAAACCTACTACAACATAAAGGATTATTTCATTTTATCAGAAGATGCCACAAAAAGAATTATAGTCACATAAACATTTCAATGTGTTTTAAAAGACAGGATAACAGGAAATGATTTATAAGTACACAGGGAAAACACTAAATTACAAAAAGAAATCGTCAGCTTTTTAATGGACTAATGCATGCTGAAATGTAAAGATCCAATTTGGTCAGTACCTGCCTAAGTAGAGGACTCCATTGTGCTCCATTCTTCCTCACTTTGGGTTTTGAAAAAGCAACATATTGCACTTATGAAAGCATCTGTGATTCTTTGGTAGCTAGATAGTCTAATATGAAGCCAATAGATATCTGAATTATAATAAAAAATGCCTTAAATTATGTCTCCACAATTTCAAATACATTAAACAAAATGACAGAGCTTTTGAATTTTCTTTTCAACAACCTTACCTCTTAAGATATGCTACTAACTGCTAACAATATACATTGTAAAGCAGCTGAAGTTTCAAATTTCTGGAAGCAGCTGGGGTAAGATCAGGTCAGGGAAGCCTGCTCTTAAGAATCGTGATGCTCCATTAACCAGAATAAAACCGTGGCATAACCAGGAATGCTAGAACCAAGAATGATCTGTATTTATGGACTCCATGCTCAGGACTGCTCCTCAGCTGTGTATGCCATCTAATTTATGGGTCTGGGAACCCTCAAAGTAGGCACAAGCTGGGCTTATATCTAATTTGCATTCTTGGACTCACACTGAAGGCCTTAGAGATATCGGTGCAGCAAGTAGGGGCTGCAAAGATTTGCCAGGTCTCTTAAAAGCTTTTTTATTCCAAGCAGAGTCCTAATCTATGTGCTTAAAAGATACCTTAAACAGGGTTCCCCCCATCCCCCACCTTGTTCCCCCTCCTCTCCCTCCCAGCTACTTCTGTATACTCTTGCCATATACCTTTGCTCTGATGCTGGTGGGTTCTGCAGTCATATCTGGGAGAGACAAGTCTCATATACCTTTGGCAAGAGACCCTCAGCAAGCAGAGATATTGCTGCAGAACCCATCAGCATCAGAACCCTACAACCACCTGCATCTTTTATTCAATTGTTCAGAAGACCTGGCAGGCCACACAACCTGGGACGACCAAAATCTATGAAATATAACACTGAGTTGACAAATTCGAAGCCTTCTGTACACATCTGGGTTTTTGCAGTGCCCAAACCTGGCTAAAAGCAGCAAACAACTTCCTTAATGTTCAGATTTATGGAAGGAATTAAAAAAAAGTTTGGCATCTCACAAATGTGCATACATCATATTCCAACATGTTCATGTTCCAACAGGATGGTCAATGCTGCAGAAGACAGACGGATGGCAGGAACTGCCAGGATGAACCCTGATACAGAGGAAGGAAAAACATAATTAGCTGTGTGTCTGAAGTCAGGTAGAAGGTGAGGTAGATGTGCACCTTATATACTAACCAAAGTAGATATATCCCACTGCCTGGGTTAGCTTTGGTGACTCCTGTGTTCCTATGGGGTTACTGGTTGTTTGCTTGTCTCTCCCAGCACTGTCCCGCTCCCCACTTCTCTTTCTCTCTCCTCCCTCCCTTGTCTTTTGTATTCTCATTTTCCCTCTCCTTATCTGCTTTCTGCACATCCTCTCACAGTATCTGATGAAGTGAGCTTCAGATCACATTAGCTTGCACTCTGTCTGTATCCCTACTTTGGTTAGTCTATACAGTGAAAATACCCTGCCTTCTAATAGAGGAAAGAACCATACAATCTTATTTTAGAGTTCTGCAACACATAGTTGACAGCGCAAATTAGATGTGACCCCCAAAGGATAGGACAAAGTATGAGCAAAGGAAACACAAGGGACAGATAGAAGAAACACAAGTTAAGAAAGAGAATCCACAAAAATCCTCTTGCTGTCATTTCATGACATTACATATACCCTTTAACGTATTAAGAATCCTTCAAACCCTTCCTGTTTTCAAATTGCTGTAGGGTGTGCGCGCGTGTCAGTTTTGAGTGATGCACGCTGCCCCATGTATGCCGCCACACTTTTTTTGGTGTGGATTTTTATGACCCCGCCCCGTGCTGCTTCCTTGCAGCGCAGAGAACAGCTGAACATGCAGTGTGGCCCCGCAAATATGTCTAAGGAGCCACATCCCACACAGCCATGCTTGTCTGGATGCGGTCACAGTCATAGAGAAGTGGGGCTGGACGGGACCTCCCAAGTCATATAGTCCAACCCCTGCCTGAGGCAGGATCACCGCTGTCAAAACCATCCTGTACAGACCATAATCTAAACTCTACATAGGACAAGCAACTTTCCAACGTAACAGATTAAACAACTGTTTTCACCAACACCATTCTTAGCTGGTTTAAATTGACAGCAAAATCTCTCAGAAAGGCAGGCATTGCTATTGCCAAGAAAGTTTATCCAGTTTCCCTGTGTGAAAAAACATACCCCAGCAAGCAAACGTTTATGCCAATGTAAGGCTTTGCCAGCTCAGTATAATCCACTTATGGGCAAACTCACAGTGAGGGGAGGCAGGGGAAAAGAAAGACAAAAACACTAGGCACTTTCCTAGAAAAAACAAAAGGGCTTAAGACAAGGAAGAACAATGGTAGTTAAAAAAAGTGATCAAATGCTTTATCAAGGGTATGGTAAAACAACACTGACAAAACCCATGCTGTACTGTCTGCCTACCATCGAATCCTCCTAACAACGCCTGTGAAAATCTCTCGGGGTCCCTCCCCTCCGTCACATCGACCAGCTCCCTCCACTGGGGACCCGCATCCACCTTCTCCTCACAGGGACCCCAACCGTCACTGCCTCCCCCCTTCCCCCCACCTGCCTCCAGAACATTCCACCCCCCTGCCGCCCACCTCCCTCCAGAACATTCTACCCCTCCCCCACCTTCCTCCGGAACATTGCACCCCTCCCCTTCCCACTTGCCTCCAGTACATTCTGCCGAGC
>NW_017728886.1:9365106-9383190 GCF_001723895.1 Crocodylus porosus | reverse complement strand
GGCCATTATGAGTAAATGGGAGTGAATAGGCAATACAGCTAGGCAAGACTCAGACGTGGATGATATCATATCTTGGCACATCTGGAGGATTGTTTCCCAAATTCCAATCCGTTAGGCCTGAATCGGCACGCAAGACAAGGGAGTTTCAGAGAGATGACAGAGGACCCATTTATTTCCTGCAAAACCTTTCCTACATGGCTGGTGCACGAAGAGGAAGGAGGCCTTCTTGCCTGGAAGCACTGGCTGAATCCGGGGGCACTTTTACACGTGCTCTGGGGGATGAGGGGGTGGCAGTGCTTTAATTAGAGCATCTCAAAGCGCTGCCGTGTCTACTCTATCAACATGGCAGTGGTGGCACTTGAACTAAAGCTCATTCAAGCACCTCCACCATCATTTTTAACCACAATACACGAGAGGCTGCTGGAGCACAGCAATTGTCACGCTCCAACAGACTCAATGAATCGAGCCTGCTCTGACACAGTGGACGTCCAGTGCATTGGAGCAGCCTCCGTGCTCGTGTATAGATGCCCTGGGAGACGAGAAAATAGAAAATGCAAAGCTTTTTATATGAAATCACAGAGACAAGTACATGTAGTCTGAAATCACTGAAGTCACTTTTCAAAACAGAACTGCCCTTGCCCTGTGCTACTCAGGCAGGCGGGTATTATTCCCAGTTTAAAGCTGAAGAAACTGATATATAAAGCGAGGGGATGGGCTAGGATTTGCTGAATTTCCCAGGGAACGAACCAGAATGGCATTGCATTATGGTCCTCAAAAAAAGGCATGGGGCCATCACAATTTGCTGTTCTCTCTTGCCCCAGAAAGTCTCAGGGCACCACAATGTAATGCTACAGGTGCTTTATTTAGAGCAGTTATAAAGAGCTCTAGCAGATGGGTTTTTTTGCCTAGATGATCTGTAGAAACAAAGCAGCCTTGCTAGAGACCATAAATTAGAGTAAAGAAGTACAGTAACAGGAAAAGCAAACATGAAGCCCACCCTCTTTATTTTCCCAAGCCTTTCTGTGCTGACAGGAGATCTAGTTCCGTCCAGTTCTAACAATTTCAATGAAACAAAGAAATTTAAATAAAACCAGTCAGAGACCTTTTATCAGAATATGAAAACCAGCCAATTGTAAATATTGGGCATAAGCTAAAAATCCTTTGGACTTCTCTGAAGCTCAGTGAACCAACTAAAGTGGCCAAGGGAACAGAAAAGCCTGGCCAGTGGGCCAGGCTCTTCCCTGTATTCAAGGCTACATAAACATTGTCTTTATTGATACAAGTAAGACTTTGTTAGTACATAGTCCAATAAAGCTTTTAAGTTGTGACTGGAATGGTCTCACTGGTCAAATAACCTCCTCTCACCCACCATTAACAGTCAGTGTAACACCCCTTGCCAGTCAGGGCACCAGGCCAAGCCGCGGCTGGGGGTGACATGAGGCTGAAACAGGTTGCTAATGCCCAGGTCTCAATTCCCGGTTCTGTTTTCAAAATGAATCTCTACCCAATTAAAGGTTGTGAGCAATGAATTAGATCCGCTAACAAGCTACAATTCCATCAACAACAGACATTGACTAATCCAAGCATAATATAATATCGCATATCAAGTACATTGCCCCAAATAATAGTAATAAAAAAGAGATGAGGCTGCAATTATAGGGTAAAACCTGCTTTGGGTCAGGCAGCTCCCAGCCTAGGAGTCTCCCAGTGGCAGAGACTTTTGTTTTGGGGTGACCCAAAGCAGGTTTTGCCCCATAATCTCCATCTAAAATCTTTTTATTTAGGGCAAGGTGCTCAATTTGGAGTATTATATTGCATTTGTTTTAGCGTACAACTCTGATGAAAGTCTAATCCAAAACCCGTCTCATTCATTGCTTGCAATTGGATCAAAGTGAGCTCTAAAAAAGGAAGTGGGAAGGAGCCCGCTTGCACCTCCTGTCACAACAGCACCCTGACCCACCAGGCAGGTGGCCCCAGTGAGCCGACACCCCCGCCCCCTGCACAGCACCAGCGGGAGAGGAAGAAAGCAGAGCCCCCAAATTCACCCTTCACCTCAGCTGATGTGGTTCTGGGGGTAAATCTAATATCTATGATTAGACAGACTCCGACAGTGGGGAAAAAATTTCTCAAGAGCAAGCTTTCAGGCAAGAGCACAAAAGAGCACAGGAGCCCAAAAGCTCACTACGAAGAATTTTTCCAACTATGGGAGTTAGCCTCATCAAAGTTACCAAATTTCCCCCAAAAGACGCATCTGCCCCTGTCCTGACGTGGACACAGCTACACCCCCGCAGCTCGGAGCCGCCCTGCTGCTTTCTCCAAGGGGAAGGAGGGAGACATACTGCCCTCAGGAGCCAAAGAAGGGAACTTCCAGTACCCACAATGGCGCGGATTGACTGGAGAAAGGGGCATAACCCCACCCCCCAGCACACGCGGGAAACAGCCCCCGATCCCGCCCCTTCCCCACCGCTCCCCTAGCAACCACGAACGGCGGCGGGCGGTGGAAGGAGGTGGGGCGGGACTTCCGGGCTCTGCTCGGAAATGACCTCAGAGTGTCAACATGCAAGATGGCGGCGCATCACAGACAGAACACGGCGGGGCGGCGGAAAGTGCAGGTAAGGCGGGAGCCGGCAGGGCCGGACTGGACTGGACTGGACTGGACTGGACTGGGGGGGGGGCTCTGAGCTTTTGTGAGGGAGAAGAGGGAGAGCCCCTCCCCCAGCCGTCACCGACTGCCGCCGTGGACCCCCTCGCACGTGCCCGGGGCCCCGCCCTGCCTGTGCTAACGGCTGCCTGGGGCTCGTGGCCGCTGGGGCGATAACGGCGCGAAGCCTTCTCGTTGCATAGTCCATGATGTGCGCGTGTGTCTGTAGCAGGGTGGCAGATATAGTGGCCATCTCACCGGGGTTGTGGGGTAGTTTGGCAGCAAATTGTCCTGGGTAGTGGCGCCTTTCCCCTTAGGATGCTCACTTAGCCTCGTTGCACTGGACCTAAAGTCTTGTGCGGGTTTCATCAGTGCAAATTTGCTTCTGGGCGATGACCCATTTTTATACCAAAACTTTGCTCTACGTGAGGCCAGTCCGCTCTTAGCGACCGGTGTGGGGGACGCCCGCAGTGCTCTGCTTTGTACGAGCGATGCACACCGAAATAGTCTCCCATGAGGATCAGATTGGTACTCCTCTCTTGTTTATGGTGGCGCGTGTTTCTGTGGTTGCCGTCCCCATCATGGTAACGTGTGCCACCCCCCCTTCCCCCTGGGTGCTTGTGTGTGCAGTTTGTTTGCTGTTGGCGACTACCCAAATTATCTTGCAAAAATGGTAGGAGTGGGTCGGGGGGGGTCAACACAATCGAGGTGTTGGATCGTATCCCTGGTCGTTGCATTGTAAAGTGCGTTTCCACTGTGCGAATTCAAGTTGTACATGTGTTCCTGGAAAATGGTGCATAACATAAAGCAAGGGAAACCTGCATGTGGTTTTCTGAATGATTTCCATTATCCCCTTCATTGATTTCCACCTCTACCCCTTGACTTCTTCAATTTTAAGATGCTTTTACTTATGGGCTTGTTTCTCATGCACCCTCTTTAGCAGAGATTTCATACAAACCAGTCTTCTGTCCTCTCCCTTTGAGTTTTTGAACCATGCAACTTATGTGTTAAACTATTTCTGTTTGTTTTTGGCTGGCTGTTCTCATAAAACATTACACGTGATATCCAACAAATAGATTCTGACGAAGTATCTTGGTGTTGTTTCTCGAACAAGGTCTTCAGCATGGGTCTGGACACATGGCTTTATGTCTATATTAGTTCTTGATTTGTTGTTTCCACTATTATGGGTTATGAAGCACCTACTTATCATTTACAGGATCTTGGCATTGGTCTTTGCACAACAAGAAGCTAAAGACATGTTAAATACTTCCTGCACAAGTAGTTTTCATGCTTATCACAGGAAAGTTATTAGGTCTCCAATCTGTATGTAAAGTCCATAGTTGGGAATAAGAAGAGAGATGCTCATGATACACTTTATCCATTAAGAATTAGTTCATGCTATTTGCAGACCCCTGGTTTACCTAGTTTTCTTAGTAATAGAAATGGTGTTCACTTGAAGTATCTCAAGTACACTTATCAGCACAGACATTTTATTTATCTTCTTTGTTCCTTCTTCCCTCCCTTCCTCCCCGCTCTTAACTATATGGCTTTTTACCAAACATAATTATGTAGTACAAAAAATATCAGAAGGGAAAAATATTAAGCATTCACTTTATATCTGGGAACATAACTTTCTCCTTCTCTTAATAGGAAACTGTCATAACCCATTTTAAGTGAAAATGTATTCAGTGTGCTTCATAATTATAAACATTGTACAGCTCTCATCTGTGAGATAGGAATAACTGCTTGAAATCCTGTGCTCTAATATTCCAGGAGCATGAAATTTATGATCTCTCTTGATCTTGGCAACAGTAGTAGAATTACTTGTTGGTGATGGTCACAAGTAACTGTTATTACTGATAAGGTGTTGATGAATATTTTACCTTTTCTTTAAAAAAAAAAAAAAAAAATGAAATCGCAACCAATTATTGTTTTAAATCTTGATTTTACTCTTTAGATACATTTAAGAAATAAAGACTATGTATTTGGTGTGCCACAGAATTCTTTTTCTAATTTTCCCTTTGTTAGGTGAAAAGATCACCTTGTAGTTAAGTGCTGAACTAGTGACCAGGGGAGCTGGATTCTTTTCCCAAGATGTTCTATAGGTTTGTTGCTGTTGTTGTTTAGCTTTGGCTTTTTTACCCCAATCAAGTAATTTTCCTCTTCACTTACATTTTCTTTTCTGTGAAATGGGAATAATACTCCCCTAGGCTTCAGTGGTGTTAAACTAAATCCACATGTGGAAATTACTGTGGCAAGGCCAGGTCTCCATTGCAATTATAGTAGTGTTGGGAAGGGTATTATGCTAACATTTCTATGCAGCCTACTCCACTAAGGTATATATCAAATAAGTGCATAATTAACTTAATTGCATAACACGATGCCAGTCTCAATTTGTTGCCTGTTGCTTGCATTGTAATAGCACTTATGCAGATAATTACTATTAAGTGCATAAAGTGCTTTAGTGCATAGCATCTTTCAGCCTGGCTGTCTAATTTGTAATGTAATTGTGCTCTGGCTAACAGCATCCTAATTGTAACTGTCTACTTTGTAATCTGTTGTATTTCTTGAATTGCATGAGAGGCAATAGAGGAGAAGCAACTGCCAAAGGGTGGTTGTTAGAAGCCTTGAAATTGAGGGGCTCTAATCAATTCTGGGGCTGCTAATACAGCATTAATGGTGTTGTAACTATGTTTCTTACCTCCATAGCACTAACAATGTTCTGTGGCACTAGCAGCTCCAAAACTGATAGTGGTGTGTACTTAATAAGTGCTTTTTGCATTAAATGAGAATAAGTGCATATTCCAGGTAAGTGCCTAGTGTTTTTGATTGTTTCCTCCTCTGACTCCTCTCCCCTTCTCCCTATGCCCCAGTGAGTTTGCACTTAAGTAGTATATTGAGCTGGCAAAAGGCTTGCATTGAGATCATAAATGTTTGTTTGCTGGTATATCTTTTTTTCAAACAGGACTGGATAAACTTTACTGGCAATAGCAATGCCTACCTTTATGGGAGTTTTTGCTACCAGTTGGACCAGCTAAAATTAGCTTAATAGACAGCAATTGCTTTATCTGTTATGCTGGAAAGTAGTTTGGCATCTGTTATGTGGGTCTGACTGGAAAACATACAGAAATATGTAACCTTCTGTACTTGACTCACCAAATTCATAGACATTAGGGACTGGAAGGGACCTCGCAAGATTGAGTCCTGCCCCCCTGCCATAGGCAGGAAGCTACCTGGGGTCAAATGACCCTCTCAAGATAAGCATCCAAACACCATCTGAATGAGTCCAGAGTATGTGGTAGCACCAGCAGTGGGAGGGAGTCTGTTCCAGACCCCCTATTAATGGTGGACACTCGGGCTGTAAAGAAGTTTTTTTCCCTATGTCTAGTCTAAATCAGCCAAGTGCCAATTTAGTATCAGTTCTATTAAAAAACGACCATTTTTCTTTTTCTCCCACCCAAGATTTTTGAATCTTTCTATGAAGAGAGGTCATTTATTTGCTCATTTTAATTTTTAAACTACAATTATTGACCCACTGGGGTTTTTTGGTACCTGTCCTAAAATTAAAAATCGGAATATTACAATAAGCAAAAGATTGCTTATAAATATCTCTATATTGACTCTGCCCTCTTTCATAGCTTTAGGGAAGACATGGGAGAAAATGACAGCTTTGCAGTGGACTTGAAAGACTAACAAATCTGGGCACTCGCTGTGCCATACAGTGAGGTGTAGGGAGCTTGAAAATCAAGGACACATCACAAAAAAACATCCTGCCAGCAGCTCTTTCTCACTTATATCCAGGGAGCTGCAGCTTGGGCGTCTCTGCTGATCTTCGCTATGGCAGTATGCCACAGGAAGAGACTTTCTCCCCAGTGATTGTACTCATCTGGTTTGATCTAGCAGTGCCTGGTACCTTGTAACTAGCTGTGTGAATTATGCTTGCCCTAGTTTTTAAGAAAGGTTACATGTTTTCTTGGGCTGAATCGGAATATTTTAAAAACCATGTTTTGCTTGTTAGTGCTTTGTAATGTTATGGTAGATTTAAGTTTTTTGTTTTTGGAGCATGTTCTTTTGCTCATCCAGTTTGGCGCAGGTCCTAACAATGCAGAGACATTGATCAAGCATTGCTGAGCAGTAGCACAGTATTAATCTATATTACAGAAATAATTGTACCTAAATACAGTCTTTTAATGTTACAGCTCCTGTCTATTATAATAGTTTACTATGTTGCTAGAAACAGCTCATACTTTCCTCTCTCTTGCCCCCAAACAATACACTTTGCATCTTAATTTGCAGTACCCAACATCTTGTGTTTTAATATGTTGACTTGAGTCACAAGAGAGAAAACTATAACAATATATTAGATGGCTAATAAAATATATTATATAGCTATAAATGTCAGATGACTAGGCAAGGATTTTTGTGGGCCATTATCTATTTATTGGACCGACTGCTTGGTTGGGATAGACAAGTTTCTCTCTTCATTACTGCTAAGACTTAAGGAAGGGTACTGTGGTGTCTGAAAGCCTGTCTAAGTCCTTTCAGCCATGCAGTTGATCTGGTAAAAGCTAATCAACAAAAAATCCTTGCTTCTTGCATGTTTCTTGGACTGTCATGACTACATCACTTCGATAGTAACAGAACATGGCAGGACAGTGGAAAATGTGGGTAAGAAGATGGGTCCAGGTCTCAGGAGGATGAGAAGGACTGTGGCAAGCAGCATAGATATGGGGACCTGGATAGCCGTAGGAAAGAGGCTGCTCTTAATGGGAATGAGTTGCCTGGGAGGGAGAACCGGCATGTATTGAGCATCAGGGTCTAAAGAGTGGAAACTGAGAAGGAGAGGGCAGCTGGTAAACAAAAGTGTTGGGTGGGCAGGCAAGGGTTTTGAAGTATTAGGGCAAGTAGAAAGTGTAAGGAAGAGATTTAAGAAAGCGGTGGAGAAGCATGGGTGTTGTCGAGGAGAACAAGGGATGGGTGGTTATGAGTATTCATGCTCAAATCCTGTCCTGTAGAGCAGTGGCAGTGTTTTTGTACTAGGGGTCAGGATATGAGATTTTTCCTTACAAACAGTACCTCGCCTTTACTGCTGGGAGGAGCAGAAAGAGCCTCTAGTTAACATCCTCCCTACTTTCCTTTGTTTCACCCAGGATTCTCCCACTTAGGAATTTGGCACTAATTACCTTTACTAGATATGCAGCTTTGTACACTGAGCCTGTCATCAGGATAGATGGTGTCTTGAAGCCATTGTAATACAGGGAATGAACATTTTTTATGATCTCTGGTTCAAGACCACTTAGGTATTTTTTCCATGACCAATAAACTTTCTCTAGTTTTCTAGGCATAGTGATTTTTATGACTTCCTTGTTTAGCAGATATTTTTTTCCAAAACAAAATGGATTTCAAATGATATCCCAGTTGAAGCAAAGGACTAAAATAAGGAGATATGAATTCTCACTACTTATGGCCTGAGTAATTATGATCTCCATCATTTGAGGGCTTCACAGTTTTTTTAATGCGCATACATCTCTATTCTTGGGGAAACGGGAGAGCTGGGTCACTTAACCTAAATGAATACCACAGGGTCACCCAGTTTATTAGTGACAATATGGAATTAACTCCAGGTCTCCCATGGTCTGGGCAAGTTCTCTAGTCACTGGACCATTCTTTTGGTTTTGTTCTGAAGTCTTCAGTAATCATTCATGATGATGTGCAAGTCTCTTATCCTCTGTATACCTCAGTTATTCTTCTTGTAAATTGGGAATGAGGCTTGTTGCAATGTGAGGGGTGTTGAGATTATATTCTTTAATGCTTGTAAAGATCTTTGAGACCTTTAAGTAGAAAATTGAAAAATGAAATAGTTCCCAAAGCTGCTTTTTTGTGAAGACCAAAAATATTAATACTATAATCTGATTTGTATAAATGTATTTCAGGTCTCCTATGTGATTAGAGATGAGGTGGAGAAGTACAATCGAAATGGGGTGAATGCACTCCAACTTGATCCAGCATTAAACAGGCTCTTCACAGCAGGCCGAGACTCTATTATAAGGATATGGAGTGTCAATCAGCACAAGGTAAGTCAGGAAAATATCCCTCTTTCTTTTCTTTCTCTTTTTCTTTTCTTAATAAAAACTTTTTACATTAACACACTCATGACGAACTCTGGCATCTGTGGTTGAAATAGTGAATCTTGGTTACCTTGCTAAGGGTTTGTAGCTGACCTTAATATTTATGCTGTAACAAAAAGTTCATGGCTCTTTGCAGGCAAGTCATGGCCTGTACTTGTAAGAATTTATAGTCAAACTTGAAAGGACAAAAAGAGTGGATAACAAATACTGTGAGTTTGAATGGCTCACAGATTGTATTATCAGTTGGTTTGTTCTCAATGTACTTCTTGGAGCATCTGGAACTTATTTAATGGTTTACCACTGTTAAGCCTAATTTATTATACTTTTTACATTGTAAATATACTATCATCCATTTCTCTCTTTTTTTTCCTGTTCACTTCCTTATGGTTTTTCTCTTTCTTTCCCAAAGCAGGTGGTGGTATTTTACTTGACTGTTATTTGTTCTTTTTTGGGTCTTATCTTCCAAGCTGGTTTGCCACCTTGGCTCAAACCTTACTACATTATAGATTGCAGGATCCTTTGTTTGGGAACACTGCATTTGGTTAATTGGTGCTTTTATGCCTGCAAAAACAAATACTGTAAGCTGGTGTTACTGGATTTGAGACCAAGTCTAATGTAGCTTCTATTCCACATATGTGTTTTACATTTTTAGGTGTTCTCTTAAAGATTGTGACTCCTTTCCCACATTGCTTGATAGTTGCGTATGTATAGTTTTGATTTCAGTAGGACTATGTGAAGTAACTACTGATCATACAGAAGTAGAGGAGTGTCACAAATGGATCCAAGAACTGAGTTAGTCTTTTCAAATATTGAAGGGACCTCATACAAATTTATTTTTTAATTTCAGCAAGACCCTTATATAGCATCTATGGAACATCACACAGATTGGGTAAACGATATTGTACTCTGTTGCAATGGTAAAACATGTAAGTAGTTTTTTACTTGGTACCATATTTAAATGTATGAAATGGAAAAATATGGCATTCAGAAATTGTTGCTTTAATTGCTGCAGCTTGAATACCATTTTCCTTGTTTTCTAATTCTGTTTTTAAAAGTCTCTGTATTATTTGCTTATGTTACCAAAGTTGCAACAGATGTTTAATGGACATTTTAAAAAGTTGTATTTACCTTCATTTTTAACAGAAACAAAGAGTATTGACTTCACACTTTCTGTAATAATTATTAATTTCTTTGTTCTTTTTCTGTAGTGATATCTGCATCTTCTGATACTACTGTTAAAGTGTGGAATGCACACAAGGGATTTTGTATGTCAACACTTAGGACACACAAGGTAAGAAACATTAATTATCATTAGTATAAATGATCATTGTTATTTTAAAAGCTATTGTTTAAATATTAAGATGCGGACTTCATACTAACGGTATTTGCCTGTTCCTTGTCATGTTGCTGTACCCATTTTATTGTAGGATTATGTGAAAGCCTTAGCATATGCAAAAGATAAAGAACTGGTAGCATCTGCCGGGCTGGACAGACAAATATTTCTCTGGGACGTAAATACTCTAACAGCACTGACTGCCTCAAACAACACTGTCACAAGTAGGTACATAGAAAATATTAAAATTCAGTGCATCAATTAACATTTCAGTTAGGTTATTTTAGGATAGCAGATGCTAGTTTTTGCATGTAAATAAAAATACACAAGTAATTGTCATTACTAAAAGTACTCCTTGGTCTCCACTGAAGTGTATAATAGCTGACAATATTAACTCATAATTATGGAATCTAGAAAGGCGGGGAAATTTCTTTGAACATTATCACCTTCAGTGTAATGAGTCTGTTTCATCTAGACTTACTAGAGCTTTAACTGCAACAGTTGTTGGCTCCTCAACTAACACATTTTCTCCTTAAGATATTAGTGAATTTTCTGTATACTGTAGTTCCTGTCTTGTGAGTTTTACACTGAAGCCACAAAAATATGATTCGGCTTCAAAGCAGGTATGTATTTGTTAGAAGAACTAAAGCTAGTGAACAGATATAGATATCAAAGTTGGGAGCAGGTGCCAGGTAACAGCGGACTTGAGTGAGGTCTGTAGTATTGCCATAGTGTAAAGAAAGCTGCAGGGAAAACCATGGTTAATGCGCCCTTCTTGGGAGGATCTTTTTAATATCAGGTTCTGTTTAGTAGGAATCTCTGATGTAACAGTGTATACAGTACAGCCTCACAACAAAAAATTAAAACTGTTTTGCCTTTGCTTTTCCATCCAGTGTTGGAATTATTGCTCTCACAGCTCCTAGCTTTTGAATAACAACAGGGTAAATCTTGTTAATTTTACTGTTATGCTCTTGCTTGATGAAGCTGTAACAAGAGGCACTGAAGTTACTGATATGCAGTCAAAGTCCATGTTCACCTTGGCTTGCATTCAGTTCATATAGGAAAGTTGTTCTATCAATCACAAGGGCTAGAAACAGTTTAAAAATGCAGAAATTTGATTTAGGTACTTGTTAAAGATCTTCCTGCTCATCCCTGGTGAGTGGATTTTTCAACCTTGTTTTAAAGTGTGTGTGTGTGCTTGGAATAGATGTAGTATAGCAGCATCAATAGTTTTTCAGGTGCATCTGTTTCTTGAAAGATGAAGAATGCCTAAAACTCTAGCACTCACCTGGAGTGGATATCTTGTTGATTTCCTCAGACTACTTTTGTTGGCATTCTCACCAATCATCCCTGAAAGCCTGGTGATATCAAAATGGTTAAGAGTTCTTTTGTTTCCTGTTCTTTTTTGATAATTATGGGTATATCATTTTGTAGTAGGGGGTGACTGGGAACGGTGGTTGGAGACATTTGCTGATTTGGTTCATAAGGAAACATATAAGGCTTTTGTGTAGTTTTGGTCAAAATGAGCTTGTTAAATTGTAATAGTGATATTGGACTAACTGGAAAGAAATGAACCCTCTCACTTTTAATATCAATGTGAAAATAGCTACTGCAAGTGTGTGGCAGGCTCGACAAGATAAGGACACCTGCTAACTAATATCTTGTCGAGCCTTTAGACTAATATAATCTTCAAAAAGGATGAGAGAACTTCTGTGTTAAAGGTTTCATGTGGACCCCTTTTTGGAGATCTTGCACTGGTTTCTAAATAACAAGTCCGAGATACCTCATCTTCGCTATAAGAGACAAAGGCTTAGCCCAAAAGTTTAAACTTCACATGATGATAATGCTGGGTGACTGAGGATGCTGAAACTAAGCCACATGAGAATATGCTATTGTGTTGCAACCAGTGGTTTAGCAACCTGTTTGAGGAATTTACATAGTTGGTAGAAATATCTACTATGTATTTGGGTTTGTTTTTTTTTTTCAATATGCTTGCTTTCAGGTCTGGCACTGCCTTCTCTGTGCTTTCGTCAGTTGTTAAATTTTTTAAATTGGCTATAAGTGTAAAGGATGGTAGATTGATATGCCTCTGAGTAGACATTTGCTTCTTACAGAACTACACATTAGGAATTGAAAAGTTGTTTCCTTTTTCCATTGGCAATGTGGTAACTAAATTATTTCTCTATTGGAAGCAATCCTGTTTGCTCAGGGTAGGGGCTGTTCCTTTCATATAGGATGATTCTATTGAATCAAAACTTGCTTTGGGTTTTTACGGCACACATGGAAATATTATAGTTATTCTATCAAATGGACAAGTGAATGAAGTAATATTGATAGTTATTTTATTTTGTGATAGCTTCTTCCCTGAGTGGGAACAAAGACTCTATCTACAGTCTTGCAATGAATCAGATGGGAACAGTAATTGTATCAGGGTCCACTGAAAAGGTAGGCAGAACTGGACACACTTTTTCCCCCACCTCCCAGCCTTAATTAACTTATTGTTGTTTTTCTTTGCACACTATGTTTTAAACTAGTTTTGAATGTGTTTGTGATTCCAAGAAAGTACAAATGGCTGCCCTAAATATGTTTACTAGAAAGTCACATGTTGGTGTGAATTTAACAAAATTTAGGAATAGATTTGGTAGCTGCAAAGAAATTAAAGCCAGAAGAGACTGTTAAGATCATCTGGCTTAATCCTCTTGTATATTGCAAGCTGTTAAGTTTTTTATCAAATCTCATATATGAAACCTTTGGGTGGCACAGATTTTAAGTTTGAAATATTTGGCCTACTATTAAATAGGGTTGAGGTCCTGCAGTGCTATGAAACTGAGTGAAAGATGTCCAGCTGATACCATGAAGTGAATTCTACTTCATTCTGTGGAGGGAGGCAAAACTCCCCAAGTTCCCTGCCAGTATGACCTTTCCAACTCCAAAATCTGGTGCTTTTATTGACCCTGAGCATGTGAACAGGGCATCTGAGAGGGATCTCACAACCACCTAAGAGCACCAGCTCACCTTCCTGAGTATTCCATCCTTAGCCTGAGCTAATCTTTCATGCTTCATAGGAACAGGAGGGGAAAAAAAGTAATTGCCACGTTAACATTTAGGTTGGTGAAATTCCTTCCTGACCCCCCCATGACTTGCCTGAAATGCATAAAATGTAACTCAATCTTTTGTCTTAATCATGTGCTTTACATGCTTATTTTTAATTTGTGGAAGAAATGCTTTGGTGATTCTTCAAGAGTTGCACGAGTGTAAGCAAGGTGTCTGAAAAGAATGAAACCAGTACAGTTATTTTATGTCTGTTGTTATAGGTTTTAAGGGTTTGGGATCCAAGGACTTGTGCAAAGCTAATGAAACTTAAAGGGCACACAGACAATGTAAAAGCATTGTTGTTGAACAGAGATGGCACACAGGTATGTATATTTGAAACATAAGTACCCTTAATGAAGACTTCTCAGCTCCTTTAGCAGTTATTCTTAATCTTTCAGTATTTTTTCCTTCCCACATCTTACACTATAGATTGTAGAATTAAAGGTAATTTACTTTTTTAAAATCTGTTCTAGCCTACAAATTTTAAACTATAAATACATAAAATGTATGCTACATAAAATGTATTTATCCCATTACTTTTAATACACATCTCTGACACAACTAAGAAATTGCAATAAGTATATTGTTAAAAGAAATTTGTATTTGTAACTGTAGCTGAGGACTTATTCTAAAAATAAAAGGGGACAAATATAGCTTTAATTGTCTACTGGAGGGGGATGGACAGGCAGGCAGAAAACCAAATTAATATTGGGTTATCTCCTTCTCTCTCCTTGACATAACGTGTGTCACAAAAAAAATATTACTAGACATGGACCCTGTAATTATTTAATACTGTCTTAAAGGAAAAATACTTAAGTATTTGAAAGCATTAAAAACAAAACAGAAGCTCTTTTCTTGATACATACTGATGGCATTTGTTTAAAAACAATGTTTGTTGCTCAGTGTCTTTCAGGCAGTTCTGATGGAACTATTCGTCTATGGTCCCTTGGGCAGCAGAGGTGTATAGCCACATATCGAGTCCATGATGAAGGTGTTTGGGCCCTGCAGGTTAATGAAGCCTTCACTCATGTTTATTCAGGAGGAAGAGACAGGAAGATTTATTGTACAGATCTACGAAATCCTGATATCCGTGTGCTCATCTGTGAAGAAAAAGCCCCAGTTCTTAAGGTATCTAGATTTACTTAAGTTTGCTACAAGCTTGATCTTTTGTAGATGCTTTTGGCTAATTGGCATGAACTGACATTAAATTCCATCTGCTTATAATAGTCAAAGGAGTTCCAGCCTTTGTTCTATTTCAGGTGTTTTGGAGCCAGTGTGTTATGTAATGCACGTATTTGTAAGCGTACTTTTAAAATAATATAACTTCCTTCTCCTCAGATTCATGTGAAGAAGGCTTTTGTTGGCTGGAGAAAAATGAACAATGCATGTCTTTTATTTAAATTATTAAAATAATACCGTAGAGCAAATAGGCAGGAAGACAAGGTTCTGTGGGTAAATCTGATATCTTTTATTAGACCAACTTAAATAGCTGGAAAACCATTATTAAGCAAGCTTTCGGGTTCAAAAACCCTTCATTAGACTAAGGAAGCTTCTGTAGTTGGTGTGTGCTTTTCCTGGATGGAAGGAAAAGTAAAGCAGCCAGAGGCTGGTCTGGTCTGCACACAAGACAGGCAGTCAGTGAAAATGTAGATTGAGGAGTCAATGGGTGAGCCACAGACTGGGGGGGGAGAAGAGAGAAGGGGGAAGAATAGTAGAGAGAGAACCTGCCTGACATCCGACTCCCCAGGTATGATGTGTCATAAATCCAGTGTCTATATTCAGTCCATGATGATGTTTAGTATCCAGGAGGCAGATGAAGTGGAGTTCATAGGCTCGTCTCTGGGAAGTGTTGTGTAAGTTTCCTTTGAGGATTAGGATTGAGAGGTTGGAGAGAGAGTGGTTTTCTTCTGAGAAATGTGCCCCCACAAGTCATTGGGTATTCCTGTCTTTGATAGATTTCCGGTGTGCATTCATTCTGGTGTGCAGTTGTTGTTTGGTCTCTCCTAGGTAATGTATCTCATCCAATGTACCAAATGCCCTGATGGAAAATACATTTCTGGAGGTGCAGCTGTAAGATCCAGGAATGCTGATGGCTCTGTGGGGTGTAGTGATTGTGGGGGTGGTGGAGATGTGTTGGCAGGTTTTGCATTCCTTGTCATGGTATGGTCTGGGTCCATTTCGTGCGTTCTGGGCCTGAGAGAGTTTGCTTCTGGTGATGAGGTTAGAGCAAATAGAACATTTATGTAGCTTCTGCAGTCAATTAGAGTATTTAATTATCCCTATTTTAATACGTTTAAGAATCAAACCAGTGTTTCTAAGGTCATAGGGGAAAATGTTTACCACTTATTCTTGAGTTTCCTTGTTTAAAGTCTCTTCTAACACTCTCCTTTCCCCTGCCTTTAAAAAAATAAAAAATAAAAATTACATGAACAGCCTGGTCTTTCTAAGATGTGTATGATACTGGCTTAGCATGTTTAAAATGTATCCTAAGCACTTGTTTTGTTTTTTAAATACAGCTCCTGGAAAATATCAACTCAAATTTAAAATATAAAATTATAGGTAACCACTCTATAGTTGGAATGAAAATATTCTCCTGAAGTTTTAAATAGAGTGATTCTTTGCTGTAGCAGCGAGATGGATTTTTCAGAAGTTAGATTAATATTCTGTGTTTTAGTAGTACTGAGCTGTTTTAATTAAATCTTTTAAAGATGGTTTTGCTGCCAAATATTAAATACTATAATATTTAAAATGTTTTAAAATGAGAGCCCAACAGCTGATATACTTTTAAAGAATTCAGTATTTGCTGCTGCTGCCTTTTAAATACTGACACCTGAAATTTTGGAGATCTGAAATACTTATTGCTACTATGGGATTTACAGTAAAACTAAAAATTGCGGTTGAGCACTTACTGGATTAGAACTTGTAACTTAACTGTCTACTGTATTGAATCTTGCAAGTCTTCAGTAAGCAGTTTTTGTTTCTGGAGTCAATCCAGTAATGGTTGCAGGCTACTAGAAAGCAAAACATTTTTGAAGAGATCATAGTTAAACTTGGTATGTGAAAATGTTTTCTTGTCTAATTATTTAGATGGAACTTGATAGATCAGCTGATCCTCCACCAGCCCTTTGGGTTGCAACAACGAAATCTTCTGTGAATAAGTGGGTAAGTAATTTAGCAAACTCCTACTGTCAATTATAGGACTAAAATTGAGTTACGTATTGGTTTCTCTCTGGTGCCTCAGCTTTGGGGACTGTTGTGCTGTTTCTGGTAGAGGCGTGGTGAACTATAACGTCTCTTTCCTATTTATGAAATGTTAGGTGTTTCCGCATGTGCTTTTACACGTGCCTAAACTTAATGCATATTAGCCCAATACTTGTAGAGGCATGTTTAAAATCGCCTTTATATGTGTACGTGCTAAGGTGCATTAACACAAGTGTGTGGACCGACTTAGGACTCAAGTTAGCTCCAGCTCAATAGATGCACACCGCAGTAATGCCCATTAGTGTATCTACATGTTCACTAGTGCGCCTGTTATTTGTGCATAAATTTAATAGCTCCAGGTATTACATTTAGGCTCTAATAGCCTAAAATTGCCATTTTAAAGGGGCACAGCTTGTAGTTGTTGTGTTGGTCTAAGGATGTAGGCAGACAAGGTTCTATGGGTAAATCCAATTATATTTTCTTAGACCAACTAAAATAAAATGTATCAGATTTAGCCAAAGAACCTTGTCTGCCATTTTTAAGGTGCATTAAGGGTGCACAAGTGTAGATATGCTCCCTTAATGTGCCTTAAATTGGGCCAATGCACATTAGATGTAGACACACCCTATGTAATTTAAAAAAAAAAAAAAGTATAATGCTAGTGTTAGAGTTCAGTAATAAATATTAAGCACTGAATACGGACTGTCCTTGCTAACTACTTGCCCTTCTCTAAGAAAGTCTTTAGTCTACTGCAGGAAAACCGCAAAATGTCTTACTTTTTTGAACTAACAACTGCTTTCCATTAAAAGTTATACACTGAGCTGTCATCTCTGAACATTATGGTAATTTGCTTCTCTCTCTTTTTAGACTTTGAAGGGAATTCATAACTTTAGAGCCTCTGGAGATTATGATAATGATTGTACAAATCCTATAACTCCCCTTTGTACACAGCCTGACCAAGTTATAAAAGGTAAATCCAGTGATTTTTTCTTTTTTCTTTTTCCAGAACATATTAAAAAAAATTATTAGCAAAAAATCCAGGTGAGCAGGGTAGCACCATGTACAAACATTTAGTTTTTCTCTGTAGTGTTGTAGTTTCTCCTGGGAAAGCAGCAAGTGCACAGATGTTCAGGATTTTCTCCCCAAGCAAAAATGGCTGCTTTAGGAAAAAAATTAACTTGGAAAATTCCTGGGTTAAATTCCTCCCAGGACAGTTTCTTTTGAGAGCAAATGTCTGTATTAGGGTTGGGTATTTGAGGGGTCAAATAGTTCAGTCAATTGAGGAGTCAAATCAGTCGGAATTGTGTTTTTTAAAAAACAACAACAACAACAAAACAAATATAAAAATTTGCCAATAGGTTCAAATAATATGCAGAAAAAGTACAAATTTTCCTTTTAAGAACTGTGTCAAAAACGATTTTAAAAAAATCATATTTCTGTTAAGAAACCTATCAAACAAGATGTAGGATTTTTGTAAAATTACCATGTTATCTTTCACCAGTCAAAAATATGCAGTTAATGGACTGGTCAGTTGACCAGCTTGCCAATCCTAGTCTATATATATGTTCTCTTCTGAGAAAAGCCACAGTAAAGCACCCTAACTTTCCAGGGTGTTTTGCTTCTATCTCTCATTTCCTGGGGAGTGTCACTCGCTCAATTCTGCTGTTCCAGCCAAGCATGAAGCAGAA
>NW_017728886.1:9360007-9365006 GCF_001723895.1 Crocodylus porosus | reverse complement strand
CCCCCCCTTCAGAATTCCCACTCTGTGCTGCAGGGAGGCATAGACTGACCCTAAGCAGTCTGGGTCAACCAGTCAGGGCTGCCATGTACACTGCTGCCATCCATCTGTGGGCAGACTGAGGGAGTCTGCAGAGCATGCTGAGATGTGTAGCTAGGAGACCCCTGCGCACACAGCATTGGAACTGCAAGGTCTCTGCTCTTCAAGGGCTCGGCATTCAAATATCTATTTGGGCATCTCTGGGTAAGCTTTTCTACCATAAAATCAAACCTGGGAGAATTCTCCCAAGTTATTTGAATGTGTACGTGGAGGAACACAGTGCCCAATCTAAAGCCCATTGTTTTCTAAGGGAACCTTTTGATCATTTTAATGGATCTTTGGATCATGGCCCTATTTATCTTAACGTGAAAGACATCTACAAAATAAAAAAGCACAGCATGACCTGTGAACCACTAATGGAAAGAATAAAAACATAAAATACTATTTAAAGCATATTCCATAATAAATTTACTCTGGAGAAAAAGCGAGGGTCATCATAGGGAGATTTAGTGGCCTTCTCTTTGAGATGCCATTTTTTTTCTCCTGAGTTGCTTTGTTCTGAGTTAAGTTTTAATTCACCAGCACTGATAATCCATGATGATAATGAAGGACAATCCAGTGGTCAGTGTGCTAGCCTGGGACAAATGAGAAACTGGGGTACAATTCTTTATTCCTTGATGTGCTTTATTCGTATTTTCCCTAAAATTCTAATATTATAAAAGCCATAGTCTGTCTGTCTGTCCATAATACTTTATTCACACTCTGATTGGCTGATGGAAACAACCAATCAGATTGCAAATACAGCATTTGGCCAGGAGGTGGTGGAGTGCTGCCATGATGGCAGTGGCATGGGGACTGGGGGAGGGGTGAGGCCAGCTTCCTCCCCTCCCCCCTCTACAGCTCCCTGGAGGTGGTGGCAACAGAGCGGATGGAACAGAGGGGTGATGTCAGAGGAGCCCCTGCTTTGCTCCTGGAGGTGTGGTGGCACAGCATGGTGGGGAGTGAGGTCAAGACTGCCCTGCTCCCTGCAGGCAATAAATATGGAAGGGGGGGCTGAGGTCAGTGCTCCTGGCCTTGCTCCCTCTCTCTCTCCCACACTGCTTCCTCCCAATGGGGGGAAGGATCAGCGGGCCCAGGCTGACACTGGTGATGGTGACAGGGTGGGGAGAGGAACAGGGTCTGGCCTGAGTGGGGGTGAGATGGGACCAGATGAGAGGAATGGGGGCTAAGGCTGGACATTGGGCTCTGTCCCTGCTGGCCCCCTGGGTGGGGGTGAGGGAGCGGCCCTGGCCTGAAGTGGTAGAGGCGAGGGTAGGGGGAGCAAGCCTGGCCCCAGGCCTCTGTCCCCACCCCCTCTTGCTAATGATGGAGTGGACAGAGGAGGGGTGGCTCAGCTCTGAAGGTTGGAGATGTGAGGAGTGGGGCCGGACGCAAGCCACTATGGGGCCCCGCCCTCCTCCCCACTATCATTCTTGATAGGCAGTTGGCTAGTATGCAATATTTGTCACAGTCAGAGACAGGCTACTGAGCTGGGTAGAACGTGGTCTCACCCAGTAGGCTACTACTTTATTAAAATAGTACTAATAGAACTTATACAAATAGAAAGATGATGACAACATGAGAGCTCTGACCTCACTTAAGAAATAGAGCTGTGCGATTAGTCATTTTGGATATTGAATATTTCTTTGTTAAATAACATCTGAAAAACAGTAGAAAGCCTAGAACTTCAGTGAGTTTTAGATGAATTTCTACACTATTTAAGTCAATAAATAAACTTCCCTAGACTTAAGCGGGCTGTGGGTCAGCCCATATTTCAGTATTTATACTTCTTTCTGTCTTGGAAAATCACTCTTTGATATCATTGGAAACACTGTTCATACATATAGATATGCATATGTTCAGTGTATGCTGAAAGATTCAGGTCATGATGGCTCTAGAGGAGTTTGATTTAAAAAAAAGTTTTTTATTCTGCATCTGAGACTGAACAAAGTCATAATATATATATTTTAATTTTGCAGTAAACTTGTTTGACTCATGTTCTGGATATTTTGGTACTCTGCCTTCAGCTGAGGGGTGTGGGACAGTCTGACTGTGAATTGTGTATCTTCTTGTGTAATATTCTTTTATCCATAGTTATGGGTTTAAAGCCATACAACATCCAGGTATCCTAAAATGGTAGAACTAAATAATAGCCATAGCCTTGTAGTAATGTGTCTTGTTTGCATATGGCATTGGGTGTTTTGTTAATTAAATTTTAAATGGCAATACTGACCTTTTATCTTGTTTATATTTGCCAGGAGGTGCTAGTATTATTCAGTGCAACATTCTTAATGACAAGAGACATATATTAACCAAAGATACAAATAATAATGTGGCATACTGGGATGTTTTGAAGGTATGTGCAAATTATATATTAAGTGAAAATCTTTGATTTTTAGTGTGGTGTAGAAGTAAGTATATGAGAGAATTGTTTTTTATTAATTCTGTAAAATGAAAATATAAAGTTTTTAAGAGCAAATGTAACTGAATCTTGTGACTGAGAAATTTTGTTTTGTTTTTTTTCAATATTCTGTTATTCAGGCATGTAAAGTTGAAGACCTTGGGAAAGTTGATTTTGAAGAAGAAATTAAAAAAAGATTTAAAATGGTGTATGTGCCAAACTGGTTCTCAGTAGACTTAAAAACTGGGGTAAGACTCGGGTTTCTTAATATGGGCCTTCTGTCATCTTTGTGACTGGATGCAAGTTGTATACAATTCTGAAGGCTTGTGAAGCTTACTCCAATATTTCTTTTCTATGTGATAATTTTAGAAAACAGCGTTTATGTGATCAGATTAAACATTTCGATCAGCATATTAGTAAATTTGGGATTTTGCAACTTTGGATAAGAGCTATAGGATTCCTTTTGAAGAAATATTGTCAGTTTAATGTTGTGTAGCAATTTCCAGTGTAATATACATTGGCAAATCATGTCTGTAGATAACCCACTCATAATCAAACTTGGCAGGGCTTATGTAGGTGCAGTCTACAGTGTTTTTTCTGATGCACAAAGAAGTCTGTAGCCTTCTTAATACAGAATACTGCAATATGTTTAGTTGGTGTGTGTTTCTCAACAGATGTTGACAATTACTTTAGATGAGAGTGACTGCTTTGCAGCTTGGGTGTCAGCAAAAGATGCTGGATTTACCAGTCCGGATGGATCTGACCCAAAATGTGAGTTTAATATCAAGTATTTTTCTAAAACAAAATCCCAGGACTTATGAAATCATCATCTGCTACAAATATAGATAACATAACTGATTGCTTAGGTTTTTCCAGTTTTCTTGGAACTAAATTCTCTAAGTAAATTGCTAATGAAAATACTTTGGGAGATTTTTTTTAGAACAAGTTTTAAATTTGGTTTGTCTATTTCCTTTGGGCATAGTCCTTCAAGGACAGTGAAAAAGTACTGTTGGAAGGCAGACTATTAGACAAAAAACCTAAGCTAGGCTTTAAGCCTGAAGCATAAAGTAGCTGAAAACAGTTCAAACTTTGAAATAGCAAACTAGTTTGTTTTGTCTGCAAAACTAAAAAAGTAAGGAAGAGATTCACAAAGGGACTTGGGGATGGTGACACTGAGTATTCCTTTGCCTAAAACCTAGGTGTCAAGCCCTAACAGTGTATTTCACAAACAGAAGAATGGGTACCTTGGATTGGAATTCACACTACTCAGCACATCAGGTGGAAAGATGCTGGGCAGGCCAACAGGAAATGCTGAAGAAAATCTTGCCTTACAACCTGATTCATCCCTTAGATAGATTTAATGTCCCACTAGAGCTCACAATCTGAAACCTCTGCCTATACTTGGGTACTGAAGTCATCCCTTTGTATATAGACTGGATCACTTCCTCTCTACCATCCCTTTTAAGATACAGCTGGAGGAAGAGAAACTGGGTGCATCTACATGAGACACTAACCACACAGTAGCATGCAAGACGACAACTGTACTAATATGCTACTATGCAGTAGTATTAGGCTACTGTGCAGTTAGCGTTACTAAAAAGCCATGCACTGGTGCTACTGCACAGTAGTGTCAGTTACTGCTTATTGATTTAGTGCTTGGTTATACAAGTACTAAACTTAATGCCTAGTAACTACAGCACGTTAATGAACATGTAAATGTGCCTGCTGGGTATGATGGTGGTGTGATCGTTTGCATGAGAAGTCTTCCCTAAGAAAGATCAGGGTTCAATTTCCTTCTTAGTCTGAGGGTGTTCCCATTCAGCATTGCATACTTCCCAGCATAGTGCCTGTTTACCAGGCCAGAATCTCGACTGTTGAAGCTGAGCCACTGTGCAGAAAAGAATTCAATATTCATTGGGTCAGAGGGAGAATAACCAAGAGGGAACCCAACTCAGTAGCCCAATGTTAAGGGCACTTCATCAGATGGGGGAGTCTTGGACTATGGTCCCTGTTTCTGAGACTGCCTAGGAAGTGTAAGAAGCCAAAGTGGCTTATCTAGGTGGCTTCTGTTTGCCCTCTTGGACTTAAGTAACTACATTGTGTGGAGTATCTGACTCCATGGGACTCCATATGAGTGGACTTCTGTGCCCACAGGAAGTTCTTGCATGCTCAGTATTTCTTGAATTAACTCAAGCATTGCATAAGAAATATGAGCAGTTATAATCTACCTGGTGGGATGTGGGCAGTGGGGTCCCCCAGGGCTTGGTCCTCGGGCCCGCACTGCTCAACATCTTCATCAGCAACTTGGACAAGGGGATAATAAGCACCCTGTTCAAATTCGCAATCGACACTAAGATGTGGGGGGATGTGGGCATGTTAGAAGGAAGGAATAGGCTGCAATCAGATCTAGACCGGTTACAGGGGTGGGCAGATGAGAACAGGTTGGGTTTCAACACTGACAAGTGCAAGGTGATGCACCTGGGGAGGAAGAACCAGCACCATACCTACAGGCTGGGGAACTCC
>NW_017728886.1:9312860-9359557 GCF_001723895.1 Crocodylus porosus | reverse complement strand
CTTTAAGAGGAGGCTAGATGTACACCTTGCTGGGGTTGTTTGACCCCAGTACTCTTTCCTGCCATGGCAGGGGGTTCGGACTTGATGATCTGCTCAGGTCCCTTCCAACCCTACTAACTATGAAATGAAAATATAGAAAGTTGCTGTGTCTCCTTTGTCCTTAGCCTGTCTGTATTAAAATGTCAGTGACTTTACGTATTCTTCTGTTTTTTTGCATAACAATATCTT
Source organism: Crocodylus porosus (assembly GCF_001723895.1). Taxonomy (NCBI): domain Eukaryota; kingdom Metazoa; phylum Chordata; order Crocodylia; family Crocodylidae; genus Crocodylus; species Crocodylus porosus. The sequence goes on along the minus strand of NW_017728886.1, from coordinate 9,359,329 downwards.
ATAGTGAATCTTGGAGGACTTTTACTACAAGCACTTCTAGAATATTGGCCTAGAACACATATCAATCCAATGGATGAAGAGGAAAATGAAATAAATCATGGTTAGTACTTTCTTGTACACAGCTGGAATCCCCCCCACCTCCCATTCGGCATTCATATCTGGTTTGGTATACATATGGTATTTGCAACAATGTCTACATCTACAATAAGCTTTGAATGTAACTTTACATTGAAATATGTCATTTAGCAGTTGTTTAGCAAATAATTCTGTTCAAAATCTTTTGAACTGCTAAACAGGGAAAGTGATTTAAGTTGATTTTCAATTTATAGAAATCCTATTCCTTGGGGGGAAAAATGCTAGTAAAAATCCATTTAATGGGCGCACATCCTGTGAGCTCTAGATGGTATTGGGAAACAACAGTAATTCAGTTATGGATTTTTAGGTCACTGGTCATGTAAGAAGAATGTCAAGGGAACAACAACTAATTTGCTTGTAGATACTATTAGCAAAAATATAATTGTTCAAAAGAGTTATATGGATGTTGGAAGAAAAAAAACTCTGTATAAATCTTTGAAGCCATTTCAGGAGTAATCCTCAGCTGCAATAAAAACAAACAAAGTCATATTGCCAGGGTTGCTAATAGGACATGCGTGGGCAAAATATGCCCCACAGGCAGGATGTGGCTTGTAGAAGGATTTTATCTGGCCCACAATGTGTTCCTTGATTCTGCCTGGCCCAAGCGCAGTCTGGCCTGTGGTGTGTCCCACTGCCCCTGGGCACACAGCAAGGCAGGAGCAGTTTGGCAGCTGCTCCAATTCCCAGCAGCCCTGATGGTGGTGGCTCCTTCTGGCTGCCACCATTGCTAGAACTGGCCCCACTGCCTGGACCCGTCCACCTTGTGCCATCTGCGAGGGGAGGGACCTATGCAGGCAAGTTGCTTAGCCAGGCAGCTGGGATGGGGCTGTGGGCCAGTGGGGAGTGGTGTCTGAGAGCAAGATGGGTAGGCATGAGGTTAGGGTCCTTGCAGCACCCACTGTGGACCTGCCTGCCCCAGCCATGATGAGTGGCAGCAGGCAGCCATGAAGATGGAGGGGCTGGAGCTGCTGCCCAACCCTGTTGCTCAGGTGCAAAGGCAGCAGCAGTGACTAGGCAGAAGCTACTGCTGGGCACTGGGAAAAGGGGACCTGGCAGCGGGTGCAGCCACCTCCCCCTCACCATTGCTGGGGCTATTCTTGCTGCAGTCCTCTTGAGCCCACACTAGTGCAGGCAGGAGCAACAGGGCAGTCTCAGTGCAGGGTCCAGGTGGCTGCAGCAAGAAGGGCCTTGGCAGTGGTGAGGGAGAAGTGACTGTGCCTGCCTCTAGGTCCTGCTTTTTCCCAGCACCTAGCAGGAGCTTTTGCTTGGCTGCTACTGCCTCCGCACCCAGGTCGCTGAAGCCAGCAGTGGCATGAAGTTGGGCAGCAGCTCCAGCCCCTCCTCAGAGTAGAAGGGTGGACCAGAGGCTACGCTGATGGCAGTGGGGGCCCCAGCTGAGCTAACCCTACTGAAGCTGCTACCTGCTGCTGACCTGGAGCAGCTGCTAATCCAAGGCTCCAGCCCCATGCCCACACCAGCTCCCCACCTGCCCACAGACCCATCCCACATAAAGAGTTTTGGTGAGATGTTGCTATGGCCTGCGACAGCTCCATAAAACTTCCTGTGTGGCCTGTGAGCCTAAATAATTGCTCACCCCTATATTAGAAGCATATTGCATAAAGATGGATAGGCAAGATGGACTGACTTTGTAGGAAGTTTAAAACCATGTAATTCAAACTTGGTGAATGATTGGGACAAGTACACAAAGTGACCTATTCAAGTCCACGTCAAGCCAGAATTGGTCAAGAGCTGCTGGTGGCTAAGTGTTTTTTGTAAAAAAGAGTTGGTTTAAGTTCAGTTTCTCTAGCATCTGCCTTACAAAACTCTTAGCATGCTAAACTTTTAGCATTTTTATCAGGAATAACAAAGATCATGTTTGTTTTAATACTTTGTGTAATTTCGAAATAGGGTTATGGCACTTGGGCAGACTGTTTTGGGGAAGCTTGCTTTATTTCCCTTTGTTATACCTGTTCTCTGTATTAATGGCTTAAGTCTTGGGATAGGAAATGTGAGGAATGGCAACTACCAGACTCAGAACTTCAGGTCCCTGATGCTGTATTTCTCACTCTTGGGCATAGTTCCTTGTCAGGAAGACTGCCTGGGTGAATGAGGATTGTAGGGGTTGGACTCTAAATTTTTCTTGAAAAGCGTTAAAAACTTTTCAAAGCAAATACTGAAGAGTATTTAGGGAGAAAAATAAAGTCTCAAAGGAGTTGTTGGATTAGTGCTGTTGTTAAGAGAGGTCATCAAGACCACGGTAGGCAGGCTGGATACTGTTCTTACTATTTTTGTAAAAAGTACTTTAATGATATAATCTCAGGGGGAAAAACCCTAAATGAGGATAAGTATTTCAGTGTCGTCACACACAACTTCCAGTATGGTGACTCCAGAAAACACTAATCTGGAAGCTGGAAACAGGAAGGGTACAAGTCTGGCATCACATTTTACATAACTGAGAAATGGAGGGTTATGTGTTTGTGTCTACGTGATTTTATTCCGCCTTGCTGGAGTCCCTGGGAAACTGTTACTTCAAAAGATGAGTGCTCCTCACTGCTTTTTCTCACTCTTAAGGCTGAGATGAAGCTGTTTTAATGTAGATGCATTTAATGTTTGTTTGGAGTTTTTCTGGGTTTTGCTTGTTTGTTTGTTTTTCCAGGACTCCAGTAAGGTGGAATAGGATTTGGCCAAAGATCTTTCCATACACACAATACTGTATAAATGATATAACAGTTCCTGCAAACAGCATTAGCTAATAAACTCAGAGGAGTGTGTGAAATGCTTCCTTTTCTGAGTTAAGTCTTTAAGATTTTCAGTTACCAATTCAATGCTCTGAGCATTCAGTTTTTTCACTTTAAATGTTGAAGCGTCATCATAACCTTGTCTTATTTTCAGTAACTTTTTAAGTAGAACTTTGCAGTGCCTCCAAAAATCCAGTTTATTGTTCTCATCCTCGGTTGTTTACCTGAATTACTAAAGAAATCTCTAAATCCATTTAAAAATCCTTTGTTCTAATTTCCAGGGTGCTTTAATTTCTTTTTGAGTATGCAGTAGCCTGCTCTATACCTGTCTGGTCACAACACTTTTGAACTCTGCTCCTCCATTTACTATGCCTTTCAAAAGTTTGGTGAATTTCTGCATTGAACATAATGTTCAACTCAATAACTGGTTGATTTATAGAAGCCACCTGGACTCTGTTTTGCTTGGAGGGCATTGCACCTTGACACTTGTGCATACTTGTTTGTCAGTGAATTTTACCACGCATTTCAAAATGCCTTGCACGTGAATCATTTTGAATGTTGGGGTTTCCAGCAAAAGAATAACGGATGCTGGCACTCCTGTAATCCAGCACTCTGCATTTTACATGTCACTGGGATCCTTTTTTTCCCTGTAGTTCACAAACATCAACCTGGTCAATAATGAATAGAATTTTATAATGCAGCGAATTTAAGATAAGACCAAACTCTGTCAGTGCCTCTTGCTATTTGAGTAGTAAAATAAGGTAAGCATGCAAAGAATGGGCTTAGGCGTAGCATTGTATTTTCATATGAAAAGCCTTGACCTTCAAATAATGGCTATTATGGAATGACGCTTTTACTTGGTCATTCCAAAGTGTGGCTCTTTCAGTTATTTATCAAACACTTACTTATCTGTGTTTCGCAAAAATAGGAGGAAAATTCATAAGGCAGTGTTCAGCTTATGGCCTCATTCTGTTTATACATCAGACACTAGGATCTGAAAGATGAATAAGAGTTTTTGATTCTTTCTTTTCCTCTTGACACATTTGCTAAGAACTGGGATTTCTAGCTTTTAAGAAATCTGCATTTATCCATTTCTTGTTTTGTGCATATACCAAGTGTTTTGGCTAAGGTTTTTGTGGACTTTGCTTGAAATTTACCAGCTGCTGTAGGAAGAGACCCAACTTGCTTTATTCTGTACCTGGTTTTAAAACTAGGTGTATAATCTTTGTGTGTGTTGTGTTTCTTTAGTAAATGGCGAGCAAGAGAATAGAGTACAGAAGGGAAACGGATACTTTCAGGTGCCACCACATACGCCAGTTATTTTTGGTGAAGCTGGAGGACGCACTTTGTTCAGGTACCAAAGTTTAAGAAGCTGTAGTATGGCTAAACAATCCACTTTGTGGTTTGAGTTGATTTGTAGCAGAGGTCTTAGGAAGACACTGCATTATGTATGGCTCAGAATGCACCTCTTGCCCATCACCCTTCCTGTAAACCAGTTAATAGCAACCTGAAGACTGTTTCATTCTACAGCTGTGTAATTCTTCCCCTTTAAGTTCCTCTAGCAGTACTTAATTATGGGCAAATATTACGGGCTATAGGACTGCAATATTGAGCTGCAGGCATTAGCTTCTTTCTCCCTCCTCCCCCCCCCACCCATGCTTGCTGGTCTGTGTAATTGCTTAACACTCTTAGAAACATATTAGTTAGTCTATCAGAACATTCTTATCCTTGGCAGATAGGAAACACAGAGGCAGTCCTGTGACCTTCCTTGAGCAACCCCCATCTGGATGGTAATCAGTACCTGTACATATTTCCTGTTGTTTTCTACTGTTAAATGTCGCTGATGGCATCTACTAGTACTGATGAAATCAAAGTAGAACAGATTCCCAGCATTGAGATGTTATAAAACATTCCTGTCCATGTCATAACAGCATTGATTAAAGGCAAATTAATGTGATCGGCAGTTGGCTTTTTTGGCTGATGTGGCCAATTTAATGTCACTGATAAAAGCTGCATGCACGCACACAGCTGCAGCATGCATGTAGCCAGCATGGCAGTTTGGAGAGCAATGTCTGGCTGGTAAGTCTGGTTGGGGGGAGCCAGATCGAAGGCCCCCATGGTGAGAGAGGGAGTGGGGTTGGGGAAGGGGGGAGGTGCTGACCAGCCAGGGCAGGGCGGGGTGTGGGGCAGAGCTGCGAGCGGATCATCCAGGGGGCACAGGGAGGGATGGGGGGTAGCCCCCTGTACGAGCCACTTGTGGCTCCATCCAGTATCCCACCCTGCCCTGGCAGGGTAGCACCTGCCCCAGCCCTCCCTCGCCGTGAAGGTCTTGATCTGCTGCCCATCCTTCCCATACCCTATTCCCCCCCAGCAGACTTACCAGCCGGTCGCTGCTCTCCAGGCTTCTGGCTGCGTTATCAGCAATCAGATCGGTATCAGCCCAAAAAAATCCTTATCAGTGCACCCCTACTGGTAACCAACCTACTGGCTTTTAAATGACTAATTTCTCAATACTGTGACCCACAACTATTATAGTACATCTGAAGTCTGGGAGCACTGTGACATTCAGTCCCAATGTCACTTAAGTAAATTTGGTTACTTAATGTGAACATCACCACTGTGGCTTTTAACATATTGGACTTTGTAAGCAAGGCCTGGACTTTTTGTTCTAATCTGTTGCTTGCCTGCATGTCAAACAGCTGGTCTGTTTCCCCAGCCCTGCAGGACACTAATGCCAAGTCTTTTGTCCAGGGCTTACTTTTATTCTTAGGCAAAACAAACAGTTCCTCTGTCCATCCTAAGCCTCTGCTGCCTAAGATTCCTTCGTTTCAGTCCCCCTGTTTGACTTTAGTGGAGGGGACAGCTTACTTCTCACCTCTTTTTTATAGGAAATGTGACAACTTCCAAACTGGGTCTTACCAGCAGGCAGGCTGCCCTGTTAGAGTGCTTTTTAACTATGTACTATACAGTGATTTTTATTTATTTATTTATTTATTTATTTTTTCCCCTCCCCTCCCAATAATTTAATTGCATCATTCATGAAACTCATTTCTTTGTCTTAGGTTATTATGTCGGGATTCAGGTGGTGAAACTGAATCTATGCTCCTGAATGAAACCGTGCCACAATGGGTAATTGACATCACTGTGGATGTAAGTATCGCTGTATATAACACTCTTCTTTGATTGGGGATCTAGAAAGGAGTTTAACCAAACTCTCAAATCATGTGTTTAATATTTCCCCATAACTAGGCTAAAAGGGATGTTTGGGTTATTAACCTGAAATGCTGTCCTCATGCACATTACAGATCTCTGATACCTACTTTCCAGAAAGTATGGGACTTGTGATAATTCTGTAAACCAGCAGGCATTTTGTGAGCTAAACAGCTTTTTGAAAATATTTTGGTCTTATATACCATCTGATAAAATTCGAAAAAAATAAGTTACACTCGCAGTAATGCCATTTATGTTCTCAGCTCACCTGAGGCCCCTCCAGACTAAAGCAACTTTAGTATACATTATAATGTCCATTTCTCCATCATTCATAAGGAGTGTTGCTTGCTAACAAAAATGAAAGTACTAGAATCCAGCTGAAAAAAGAAACATTCTCAAGCTAGTAGTATGCTGAATGCCCATCTTAGTCTGACTGGAGATTTGATTCTGTTCCTTAATAGGTCACTTTTTTTAAGTGACTGTTACCTAGGACTGATCCCAGGTATCCAGGCCCTCATTCTTAAAATTGTCAATTTTTAAAGAAACAACATTTGGACTTTTGATATGTAACCTGTCCCATTTTAAAGTACAGAAAATAGAAAGTGGGGAGAGAACTCTTTGTTGCTGCACCTTTTGGCACCACCATGCTTTTACTGGTATGTGCAGCAATATATATACAAGGCTAGGCAAATAAGTGTGTACAAGACACACATCTGGCATCCTTCAGATGTTTAAACAGTTTAAAGAAAAGTTGTCAGTTGTGTTAGAGAGATTTCTCTCTTATTTGGTTTGTTAACCTGTTAAATGAGAGCTGATGCTTTCCTGTTGGAAACAGCACTAATGAGGATCATATCAGTTCACTAAATATAATACCTTATTCTCATTTCATTTTAGAAAAATATGCCTAAATTCAATAAGATCCCTTTCTACCTCCAACCTCATTCATCTTCAGGGGCAAAGACGTTGAAAAAGTAGGTATATAATTTTACTCTATTTCAGAGGTACTGAAAGTTCAGTTGAAGGGCTCATAAAAAAAAAAAAAAAAAGTTTGCCAAGAAAAACAACAGAATCTTTGATCATCCAGAAGTCAAAATTGGACACTCTCTCTCTGTATCTCTCAAGATTTGAAAGAGGGAGAGTGTATAGTGTTGGGAGAATATCTGCCTACACAGGAGGTGCATCTACACATGTGCTTTACTGCAGTGTTGGCCAGCTTCACAATAAAGTGTTAGTCTACACGTGTGCCATACTGGGCACAGTGAACTAATTAATTCTGCCATAAGATAGTGCTCTTGTGGGCAGTACCATCTTCTGGTGGAGTACTCTACTGCACCAAAACACCTGTGTACATACTGACCACATGCATGCATTGAGTGTGGTCAGTCCAACCAGCCAGGGGCTTGCTCCGTCCCAGCTTAAACTGCTGCTGTCCTGGCTGCACATGTGGATACTGCATCCAGGAGCAGTTTCCTCCGACTTGAACAGCCCCAGCGTTTATTACCTCAAATTAATTTCATGTGTAGATGCACCCAAGATGATACTAAAATATTTGAAAGTTTAAGGTATTATGCTGTCAGTTAATTTACCCAAATGCTGAACTTTGACTTGGGCTGAAACTTTTTTTGGCAACCTAACTGTTTCATTTTTATTGAGTTGTATAATGCTTTCAATTCCCATGTTCCAGGCAAAACTGGAACACTGGAACTGTCTTACTGGATTTGACCCACTGCTTATCTAATTAGGAATCCTGGTTCTAACGGTGGCCAGTACGAGAGATTTCAGGTGAAAGTAGAAGAAACCAAACAGCTGCCTGCACGGGAATCTGTCCCTCATGTCAGGTCTTATTCAGGGTCTCTAATAGGCTGGTAAAGCCTGGTGATTTCACAACCCGAGTGCCAAAACAGGTTTTTCAAGCATGTTGCAGGATGTGTGGCCTCCCAGAAGTAGCTCAGTCTCAGCTCACACCAGGTTCTCATGAAGCCACTCGCAGTGTGGAGAAGCTACCTGAGCCAGCCCAGCCTGGACCAGATGGCACTGGTGGCTCCCAGTGCCCATAGAGGGCTCCAGGGAAGACTAGCCAGTGGAGAATGAGCTGCAGCTGTTCACAGGGAAACAGCGCAGGGAGAAACAGGAGCTGTAGAGTGGGTGGAGGGTGAGCACAGAGTCCCTGGCTTCCAGAGGCAGGCTGACACCAGGTGCAGAGCTGGTACTTGGAGTCATCTGCACTGGGGCACCAGAACATTGTCTGTTCTTTGCCTCTCCAGCTTAGTGCAAGTGTGTTCTCACTGCTCCCAGCTTCCCAAGTAACCTCCAGTAGCCAGCCCCTGCATCCAATTTGTAAGAAATCTTGCTTCTTACAGAAAGTGTCTCCCTTCCTGAATTGCTTTTGTGTAAGACTCCTGCTGCCAAAATGAGAGGGGGGCAGCTTCTCTGCTGATAAGGAAAGGAAGTTTCGATGCCTCCTCACAAATATGCTGCAGACCTTGGTCTCTGTCTGTAGTCAAACTGTGGTATCCATGTAATTATGGAACTCTGACCCTGAAGTGTCTTTATTTTCTGACTTTTTTTGCACCCATAACTTCTCAATAGCAATGTTGCCTTAAAAGTAGTGTTTCTTCTTTATTTCCAGGTTCTTAATTTCAAAAAAAAACTTTTGATTTTTTGAAGAGATCTAATCTGAAGCAAAGGGACTTCAGGAAGAAGTTTTAATGACCACTCATAAACATGTCACTTCTTTTTTGTTATAATATTTTGAAATGGGTTGCTCCTAAAATTGAAAAAGTTATAGAGCGGTTCCTTGAGTCTAAAAACAGGTTAGGAAATCATTGGTATCATCTCTGAAGTAATGAGATTCAATATTCTACCAAAAGTGTTGCTGCCATTTAAGTTTGAATATTCTTGATACCTAGATACATGTCCAGTCCCTCCTTGAGTTTTGCTAAATATTTGTTTCTGTGACTGCCTATGGACAATCTTATTTCATTTGCTTTTTAATGTCCTGCCATCTTAATTTCATTAGATGTTGCTGCTTGTATATCACTTATCACCCAATGTATTTTTATCCTGTCATCTTAGCTGTCTCTCCTTTTGAAGTGAAACGGTTGAAATTGTTTGAATTCTTTATCTGAGATTTTAATCTGATCATTCCCATCACTTTCAATTCCTTTAATTTTATATCATATCCTTTACCAGATGGTGTAACTGATACTCTACAGAACTACAGATGGTCTCATACCATAGATTGAAATTTATATTAGATAAATTTCTTTATATTAGAATGCTTTTATTTTACATTGCAAATGAGAATATATCTGCTTTAGCAAACTTGGTTGTATGCTGTGAAGGTAAAAGTTGAAAAGGCTTAAATCAGTTGTCTTGCATTTTTTATTGCTTTGCACAGAGACAGATTATCAGCTAGTGACATGCTACAGGTCAGAAAAGTAATGGAACATGTTTATGAGAAAATCATAAATCTGGATAATGAATCTCAGACGACAAGCTCTTCCAATAATGAAAAAGCTGGAGAACAAGAAAAAGAGGAGGACATTGCTGTGTTAGCGGAAGAGAAAATTGAACTCTTGTGCCAGGACCAGGTAAGTCCACTGAAGGTCCATGTGCATGTGACGGGTATAGATAATGGTTAACAGTAAATCAATTCTGAATCTCCAGGCAGGGATCTTAAAAGTGTCTTGCAGCTGATCTGTTTTAAACTGTCTTTGAAACTTAATTTTCTCCTATGATCTCATGGGAATCCTACAGGTTTATCTTTTGTGTGTAAAACAATTGGATAGATCGCATCGCTAAGCATCTGTATACTGGGATGTTGGTTGCTGGCCTGTAATTTTTTGCAGGGAGTAGGGGAGAATACTGCAAATGCTTGCTCAGGCTAGCTGAACATAAACCAAATTGTAGCTATCTTGATGCTTTGCTATTTCTGAAACTGGTTCTATCTTTCTTCCATTTGTGACTTAGTCCTGACATTATTCTGGTACGTGATGGACTGATAAACCAACTACTACTGAGTAGTTATCTGTAATGCACACTTTTTAGAGGTGCCTGAAGCAGAATGACCAAAGGGCATTGTGAATGTGACAGGCCAGGTTTGAGATACAGGGCTGAGGAGGAACAGCTTGTACACTGCCTGTCTGCTCTTATTCTAGCAAATGCTGCTGTTTAAGCTTTAAAAATTGGCCTAAGGATCATCTAAAAAATTGTAATACAACACAAGCTCTGTGCAGAAGGATTGGGCCCACAGACTGGACCCAGCTGGTGGACTAACTCGGCACCACTCGTCCAGTCTGCCGGGCCATAACGTATTGCTGACCTGTCATTCCTACATACATCTCTTTTGGGTGTGAAAGTGAAGTGTGTCCTTGATTTTTATACAGGAAAAAGTGTGCCCCAGGTATCAAAAGCTATAAAAATTCTCACCTTTTAGGTTTTGGATCCAAACATGGACCTTCGAACTGTAAAGCATTTCATATGGAAGAGTGGTGGAGATCTGACACTTCATTACCGCCAGAAATCAACGTGAAAGAAGTGATGGACCCAAATGTTATTCATTTACTTGACCTTACTGTACTGGTTCCAAGAGTAGTACTATAGAAGCCCACTGAACCCCTAAGGTAGATGAGACTTCTAATGACTCAGTATGGACAGAAAGTATACATTTAATTGAAGTGACTAATAGAGCTGTAATATAGAGGAAAAAAATCTATATGATTTTAAACTAAAGTCTGTCCTAATCAAGGCCTAGTGAGTGAGTTGGGAAGTCCCTGAGTGGTTCATGTTCTGTAAGGTGTACAGAGAACAGATGATGATCCAGTGCAGACTTTTGCTTCCCCTTTTCTCTTTTTTTTTTTTCCTTCCAGAACATTATTTTCATCTGCTCATGCTTAATATGAAACACCATTTTGGCCATATTAGTCACTGTGTTCGCAGCGTAATTCAAAACTGCATGCACTGTATTTTTTGAGTACATTCCATTCATCTGGTATCTATATTTATTTTTTCATAGGTTATTCACAAAAAAATTACCATGTAGAGGAATAAGAATAAAATTATTACACACTTGAAAAGAAGCAGCCCATGTAATTGCAAGTGAAGGGTTAACATGAGACTTGTTTACTATGGTGGATCAAACATGTTGTAGAGAGATTGACATTCAGAGTAAGAACACTAGATAAATACCGTAGCAGGGTGAGTCCAGTGATGCTGTGCATCATAATACAGTAACTTGTTTTGCAACAACAAAAGAATTTTTTTTAAAAGACAATATGTAACTATTTCCTGCCCTGTTCTGAAGACAAGCTAGTTGGAATTCCCAGTACCTGTGTTCTAAACTCGACATGTCAAAACTGCAGATCATTCTGAAAAATTTAACTTTTATTTGTTACTATCAGACTATAGATACTACACAGTGAACTTCATATCCATGATACAGAAGTACTTGTATGCTTTCTTTCCAATATTTTATATGCTGTTTTTGTTATAGCTGTATGCAGATCTTCTTTTCACTATTGTTCCTAAAAATTTAAGGCTTTCATGAACTCATAGTGGTCTTGTAAAAAGCTTAACTTATTGGGGAGTGGGGAGAATTTCAACTTGTGGTAAGAAAATTTGGGGCTGTCCCTCCAAAAAATAAAACTTTGTAGCCAGAAAAAATTTAATAATCCTCACAAAGAAATTGTGTAAAATGACTCTTGTCTGAAACAGAAGCACAAGTGCCTTCAAAGGGCAGTCTGTTATTCTTTTTTTCCCCCTGGAGATGTGCTCTTGCCCTTCCTGTATTTTTGCTATCAGGAGTTAGGTTAGAGCATTAAGAAAGTCCCAGGTTCATTACATTACTGAGATCAAATTAAAAATAAGATTGTTTTTATCAACACATTTTCTTTGAAAAATACTCAAGTCATTACCTTCTGCATGCTTAATCTAACTGGACAGGCTTACTGCGCGCATGAGAAGGTATGTTTCAGAATGAAGGTTAGCATGTGTGGTTGGTTGGTTTGTTTGTTTGTTTGTTTGTTTTTCCCTTAAAGTCCACTTGAATTTTTAAACCCCAGTCCCATGTATACTGACACAACTGTGCTATTACCGCATATTTTTAGTGATATTTGTGATTTAAATGGTTAAACAGAGCTGTAATTTTATTGAGTTGTTGTCCAGAATTGTATTTATTATTAGCAGGGGTCTAAGCTTTGTTCTAATGGAGATTGATTCTTTCTGGTTGTCTTGCTGTTCCTTTGTAAACATTGTAACTGCTCCCAGTTTTTGTCTGAAGTCAGCCAAGGTTGTAACTTTTTTTTTTTTTTTTCTTTCTTTCTTCCAACCATCCCAATAATGCAGTTTCAGGAAAGATTGACAGAAGAGTCTGCAATGCCAAAAGGGTAAATGATCTGTGTTTCACAGTTGTATAGAATAAAGGCTTTAGTTAAAATATTTGAAAGTGGTTGCTCTTTTTGCTTAACTTCTCTAAGCAGGCAGTTGAGTTATTCAAATCCCAACATCATTTGAGAAGCATTTCTGAAAGTTGCTTGATAGGTTCCTAGCAGTTCAAATAATTGCTGTGCATTAGGAAAACATGCACGCTAATTTATGCAGACTTTTTAAGGCAGACTTTAACATGGTTAAATGACTCTATAGAGGGAAAAATGTTTGACATCTCAGCTTGTGGCTCAGCCTGGGTCTCTGGACCTAGGAGAAGAGCTGTGCTTTTCCAAAGAGGGCCCCCACTCTTCTTCCAGCTATCCCTTTCCCTTGACCATCTGTACAGTGATGGGAGGTGTATAGAAGTGAAACTCAGCTTGGAGTTTCCTGTTGTGTACATTTGTGAAGGCCTATAAGAAGTTCACTTTGTAATATAGACTGATATAGGATGGGATAGGGGTCTGAAGTGGTATAGCTTTGTAACTGAACAGTTTATACCTCTCCCTTTTTAATGAAAATAGTTTGGACAAATAATTCACGCTAATTTCTTTGTTGGCACCCATGTTTTCACAAACCAAAGTTTACAAACCTGTGTGGTGGTGGTGTGGTCCCCTGCCCGCTGTGGGCATGCACTGCACTATTCATGGCAGTGTGCTTTTGAACTAAAGCACCTTTGAGCTGTTTTAGTTCAAAAGCGCATCACCACTGTTTTTTCAGTGCTGACACTCATTTCACCACTTATACAACTGCATGTGGCTCAGCAGCAGGCACCTGCATGTGTAAAAATGCCCTTGAAATCTCCTTTCTATTTAAATTATTGCTTTATGTGTTGTGTGCTTTCCCAGAAGGAATATATTACTGGAAGGTAAGTAACTGTTTTTTGAGATGTTGGCTATCTAGTCCACTCTTAATACAGGTGCACTCAAGCTCCTCATCTTCATGGCTATCTCATCTCTTTTTGGGTCACACCAGTGCCATTACCACTTCCCTGTTAAGGGTGTAAAGGGTGGAGTGAAGCCAGTTGCCTCTTGTTCTGTATTACCTGTTAACATCTGGGTTGCTCCTGCAGTAGCAAGGAAGGAGGTTGGAGCATGGACAGTGCATCTCAAAGAACCACAATTTACCAAACTTCTCCACAAGTTAGTGCCTGTGAATCACTGAGTGGAATACATACGGATATTTACTGAAAATAAATTATTATTTCCTACGGTAATCTGGCTACCTGCGTGACTGAGAGAGTATTCAGCTTGGATGCCTCTGCACAGGAACAACATAGATTCATAGATTGTAAAAGGCTGGTGTGGACCTCACAAGATCATCATGTCCAGCCCCCTTGCACTAGGCAGGAAAGACACCTGGGGTCAGGTGACCTCAGTGAGGTGACTGTTCGGTCTCCTTTTGATTTCCATGGTAGGTGATTGCACCACCTCTGGAAGGAGTTTATTCCACGGTCTGGGCACCCTAACTGAAGATTTTTTTTCCTAGTTTTAAGCCTGAATCAGTCGTCCAGGAGTTTGTGGCCATTACTCCTGGTTTTCCCCAAGGGTGCCCTAGTGAACAGTTGTTCACTGAGCCCTTGATGTAGTCCCCTGATGTACCAGTAAGCTGCTACCAAGTCCCCTCTCAGTCTTCTCTCTTTTAGGCTGAAGAGGCCCAGGTGCCTCAGCTTTTCCTCGTATGGCTCATCTTTGGGTGTCCCTTCTCTGGACTCCCTCAAGCTTTTTCCACGTGCCTGTCGAAGCGTGGCGCCCAGAACTGGACACAGTACTCCAGCTGCGGTCTCACCAGTGCCAACTAGAGTGGAAGAATCACTTCCTTGTTTTGCTTGAGATGCATTGGTTGATGCATGCCAGAGCATTGTTTGTCCTGCTGGCTACAGCATTGTGCTGATCACTCATGTTCATACCATGGTCTGTTATTACCTCTAGGTCCCTTTCAGTCATGGTGCTAGGCAGATGCACTATGCACTTCCAAGTTGACAGCATCTCCAGAAGTCACAAATGCTGCTTCTACTCTAGACAATTAAGTTTCGACTTGCCTTGCAAGGATCTAAACTAAATAGTTGCTAACATATTGATTTTAAAAGTTTTGGGGGGAATATAGTTCAGTCTGGGTGAGACCCTGACTATTTTCACTGTATGAGGGTAAGAAAAAAATGCCTCAAAGGCATCAAAAATATTGAGTAGTGTCACATAATACAAGAAAGAAAATGGGCAAGTGGATCCTCTGGTTCAGATGAGTTGGATCACTTTGGGGAAAAGTGGGATTTGGACAAGTACTAAGAGTAAAGACTTTTTGGAAGTGTGTGTGAGGGGCCTCACAGCAGGTAAGTAACTTTATCTTTGTCTGCATTCAGACTGATTGGGATTGCCACTAAAAAGGCTGTCTTTCTTGAAAGATGGTATAGCAATTTTGAAGGCTCCCACAAAATCTAATTCATATAAGGATATAAGTGGAGAGGAGGCCAGAGTGGAGGGAATGCATAAAATTGGCCTTTTAATGTGCAAGTATGAGCCTGGAAAGGGATAAGCTGGTATTGCTGCTGGAGGCATTACTGTAGAGCGCCATCAACTGCAAAGACCTTGCACAGAACTGCAATACTACCCTAGATTATTAGCTGTCTTGAGGAGCTTTCAGGAGATGGTGAGCTAGGTCTAGGAATGGCTGTTGAGGTCTTAATTGGGTACAATCCTAATGGCATCCAGTATGGCCAGGGTGGAGAGCTGTGAGAGGCAGTCAATCCCCTTAGTACCACCTCGTTTACTCCTGTTCTCAGATCTTCTCTGCTAGTGAAAACACACTCAGGATCTGCCAATACGTGCGAGTCAGTGAGATCCGGAGTGTGCAGGAGTGCTGGCTGCTGCGTCCTGATGTTGATGCAGAGTACTCAAGTGGTGAAGCACTCTGAATTTGGGGCTGAGGATGTGTACAGTTCTGTGCTCTAAATATACCGGCACAGATGGTGGGTACCCTGACTACAGGAAAAAAAATACGCTGGAAACCGGCAGGATTGGGACAGATACTGCCACCCAGAACATTAGTACTGAGAGTCCCAAAGTCGCCACCAGGAGCTGTCTTGACAGTACCACAGCTCCCAAATGGATGCTGCTTGAAGCTGCTCTTTAACTAATGCCATAGATTAAAGACTTGTGTGTTCCAGAGGACCGTTTAATCACACCTTAGGTAGTAACCCAGCTATATAGTCAAACAATTAATGACACAGTAAAATAAGGAACAACCCACAAAGTGGTTATTGCAAATTATGTACAACAGCTTTCTGGCTTGTTCCTGCTGCACCTTTAATTGACTGTGTGGCTGCTTCTAGCCTCAGGAGCACACGGAGCCCT
Source organism: Crocodylus porosus (assembly GCF_001723895.1). NCBI lineage: Eukaryota > Metazoa > Chordata > Crocodylia > Crocodylidae > Crocodylus > Crocodylus porosus. The sequence continues at coordinate 9,343,473 of NW_017728886.1, read as the reverse complement.
TCAAGATTTTGATGCACTCCCAAGGCTGGGAGTGCTGATCAGTTGACCCACATTCCCAGTCACAGGGGTGCACCTGAGCCAAGGCTTCTGATGCGTTCCTGTAGCTGGGAGGACCAACTGGCTGACTGGTGCCCCATGCCATGACAGCACTGGGCCCTAGCTTGCTACTTGCTAGTGTAGAGGGAGCCCAGGATGCCTGAGAGCACAGTGCCTGAAAAAACCAATCTCAGTCTGTGTGTAACGGGGATGTCGAATGAGGGATTACCTGCTCTGGGAAGGAAAGTGAGCCAGCAGCGCCTGTGCGTTTGCCTTGCTGAGTGTTTGTTTGGTGGCAGTGCATGTTGGGCATGTGCTCTGGACAGCTGAGTGATTGCTGCCTGTGGCTAATAAAAGCCCTAATAAGGGGGCGGAGCCAGGCCCAGGATATAAAATGAGACTTCCCCAACCAGGGGCAGCAAACAGTAGTGTCCCAGTTTGCTGCCCCTCTCTTTGAAGGAGGAGTCTTTCAGATGAGCTTTTTCTGTCATTTATGAGTAGCCAACCTACATGTATTAGTGTAAGTAGCTAATGGAGTTAAGCAAGGGGCTTAAGTATTGGTTTAACTAGAGTCTAAAGTGAGAGGGGGCTCACTGGGGAGTTTGCCTGGACTCTCTTACCTTCACTGTAAACTTGGTGAAAGGGAAGGTTTTGGGACCAAGGAGCAACAAACAGGCCAGCTTACAGGGGAGTCTGCTTGGGAAGGTCTGTTTGGAAAGAGGGGCAGGAAGAGAGGGGCAGCAGATTAAGAGACCAAGAGAAATGGTTGGGGGATGTCAAAATGCCACAACTACTGCCAGTGCCAGCTCTTCCTCTGCTTGTACCAGGCAGGACCACTCATGATGAAGGCTTGCACCCAGGTCCTTGGCACTATGGAGATGGCAGTTTGCAGGTTCCTTCCAGTGATAGCCAGGTGGGGGAATGCCTGGCATGTATTTAAGCAGTGCCTCCTAGCAGTGTCCCTCAGGGAACAGGCAAGAGAGCTACAGAAGGAGGTAGTGAGACTCAGAAGCCACCTCCACCATGCCAACTTCATTGATTCCATGCTGGAGGAGATCTCTAGGACGGCAGAGGAAGGACTGCTAGAGGCAGCACTAGAGAAAGAGGAAGATGGAGATTCCCAGGGAAGTGGAAGCTGAAAGCTTGTGACCTCTGGCAGCAAGCAGAAATCTTCATCTCCACCTGCAGCAGTTCATATAGAAAAATAGAGATGCAGCCCTAGCAACAAAGGGTGAGGAGCACATTACATTGGCAAAGGATGACAGGCCAGGCCTCCCCAATGCAGGAAGGATCTAGACCACCACCACCAAGAAGTGCCAAGTGGTGGTGGTTGGAGACTCCCTTCTGTGGGGAACAGTGGGATCCATCTGCCAACCAGACCTGTTGTCTCAGAAGGGGAGCAGCACTGGCTAGGGACCAAGCTTAATTCATTTGAAAACCTACTGTGTGCAAACACTGATGTGAGGCTCCAAAATAAACAAGTTTAAATTTTATAAACCTATTTAATTTAAGGAGAATTAAGCCCTGTGGTGTGTACAGGTAGCAAGGACCATTGTAATGTACTATATTTTCTTGTGTACAACATGCCTAGGAGAGCTGGTTTAATTTTTTAAAGAAGCCTTACTGAGGGTGCAGGAACAAGCCATCCCAATGTGCAAGAAGATTAGTAAGTATGGCTGAAGACCAGCTTAGCTTAGCAGGGAACTCTTCGGTGAGCTAAAACAAACAGGAAGCTCACAAGAAGTGGCAACTTACACTCCCTAGTTATTTGCCTAAGGGTATTGCTCAGGCATGCAGGGATTAAATCAGGAAAGCCAAAGCACAATTGAAGTTGCAGCTAGCATTAGACATTGAAGGTAACAAGAAGAGTTTCTACAAGTATGTTGGCAACAAGAAAAGGATCAGGGAAACTGTGGGTCCTTTACTGCATCTGGCAACACAGCTGCCAGTCACAAAAGAACAGGTTAGGGACTACTTAAAAAAGCTGGACATGTACAAGTCCACAGAGCTGGACATGCTGCATCCAAGTGTGGAAGGGGCTGGCTGATGTGACTGCAGAGCCACTGGACATTATCTTTGAAAACTCCTGGTGATTGGGAGAGGTCACTGATGGCTGGAAAAGGGCAAATGTAACGCCCACCTTTAACAAAGGGAAGGAGAGGATCCAGAGAACTAAACTGCTTGGCCTCACCTTGGTCCCCAGAAAAATCATGGAGCAGGTCCTCAAGGAATCCATTTCTAAGCACTAGGAGAAGGTTATTAGGAACAGTCCGCATGGATTCACCAGTCTGATTGCCTCCTATGATGAAATGACTGGCTTTGTGGATAATACACTTTGACTTGAGCAAGGCTTTTGATATGGTTTCCCACAATGTTCTCACAAGCAAGCTAAGGAAGTACAGGGTGGATGAATGTAAGGTGGATAGAAAACTGGCTGGATCATCAACCTTAGAGGGCAGTAATCAATAGCTCAACAAACAGGAGGACCTAGGCAAATTGGCAGTTTGCACCAAAAAAACCAAACAAAAAACCTCATGATGTTCAACAAGGACAGGTACGAAGTCCTGCACTTAAGACGGAACAATGCTGTGCACCAGTACAGTCTGGGAACTGACTGGATAAACTGCAGTTCTGCAGAAATGACCTGTGGGTGACAGTGGACAATACTCTGGATGAGCCAACAGTGTGCCCTTGTTGCCGAGAAGGCTAACAGCATATTGGGCTGCGTTAGTAAGAGTGTTGCCAGCAGATCAAGAGAAGTGATTTTTCCCTTCTGTTTGACCACTGCAGAAAAGATAAATTGGAGAGCAGGGACTTCCTACTCCTACCTGAAACTGCTATCAAAAATTGTGCAGAAACTGATTTCAGGTGGGCTCTGCAAAAGTGTGGACTCTGCACTTATATCAAGCTCACTTGAAAAACGAACAAACCCAAAAAAATTCCCCAAACTTACTGGCAAGCAGGGAAACCCTGCAGTCTTTGACCATGGGGGGCCGGGGAATGGGAGGAGGGGCAGCTCAGCAGTGAACAGAGCCAGAACCCACACCCCGAGGCCACAGGCCACATACAAAATCATCTGGCTGCTGCCTCGAGTTCAGTAGGTCCCTACATAGGAGGAGAGGCTGAGGGAACTGGGTTTACTTAGTGCAAAGACAAGAGGACAGCAGGGATTTAACAGCAGCCTTCAATTACCTGCCGGGTAGTTCTAAAGCAGATGGAGCTGCACTGTTCTCATTGTGGGCAGATGACAGAACAAGGAGCAATGGTCTCAAGTTGCAGAAAGGAAAGTTTAAGTTAAATACTGGGGGGAAAAAACCTCACTAAGAGTGTAGTAAAACACTAGAACAGGTTTGCCAGAGAGGTGGTGGAATCTCCATCCTTGGAGATTCAAGACCTGGCTTGACAAACCTTGGCTGGAATGGTCCTGCTCAGAGTTGGACTAGATAACCTTATGATCATCTAGTCTTTCAACACTCGTTTTCTAGAATTCCTGCTGTTGCTTTCTGCTAGAAATTTGGGTTCAAGCATCATTTTGACATCTCCTTGGTTCTTACTGAGTCCCAGACATTGTGGATAGACTGTAACTGCATATCCTTAACTAGCTGATCTAATGAATGTCCCCTGCTAGAGTTCATAAACATGATGATAACCATACCTAGCTTACCTTTAGCTCTGGCATCTTAAAATCATGACGAGAGGAGTTTTACTGTTACAGCAATCATCCAAGGTTTCCCACCTTAAGATCCAATTCTAGTGCAAGGCTTTTATATGCTTTCCCCAGCTTAGAGAATGATTTATTACTAAGTTATTTGCAATTTTCGATTAGAAATTCCAGAATGGGGAATGCCAGTGCTAAAGTGGTGCTTGCAGCTACAGCTAGAGTGACAAACATCTAACTAGGCTAGCTTAAGTCCTTAATGCTCCTTAAAATTGAGCTGCTTTTACATTCAAATTTTGAATTAGACTATCCTTACCTTAGTCATCATTTACCTGGAGAAGGAAAGTTTTGAGCATGCTCTGAAACCAGCAAAACTGAACACAGAAATGCATGACCAATAGCTTATGTTACAGGACTTTTATTTCATCCATGTTAAGCATCACATATGTAAATTCACATCTAGAAAAAATAGTTTTTTGCTACTGTTCTGAGAAGCAATTTAAGGATTATATAATGAAGTTATAGATAGATTGAAAATATTTCAAAAGCAGAATGCCCTATACTTAGTACTTACAATACACCTTGCTGCATGAGCAGGGTGGCTGAAATCCTTTCGCCCTCAGATACTCTGTACTGGTGTTGTGCTTCCTAGATTTTAGAAGAATTTAAAGAAGTTTCAGGAAATTCTTTATGCCATGAGAACTTCCACCAGTTGACAGTGTTAAGCCCTTGTATTATGACTTCACCTACAACCAGAACCAAAGAGCTATTCACCAAGACAGGCAGACCCCCAGTCATCTTAAGTGTTGATATCAATCTGCCAAATGAAACCAATCCTTCTCTGGAGATTGATAGATAAGTAATGCTGGGTCTCAGTAAAGTACCCCTGAATGGAAAAAACATGTTTCTTGCCATGCACAGTGCTTCAAGTAGGCTGCATTTTCAATTTTACATGTACAAAACTAGACCCAATTTTCTTTATTTTTAAAACAGTGATAACAGTGATTGCATCTGTGATCAATGCCCATACAAAAAGAGAATTGGGTCTATTATGTTTAAAAATTCCCAGAAGGATGGTACCTGAGCTATGAAATTGGCTGAATAGTAACCAAGTTACATGGGTAAAGCAAACATTTACAGATACAAAAGGCATAGACTTATAGAAACAATAAGTCCTCAACTTTATAAAAGCAGTGCAGACTGTTGCACAGAATGTTTATTCCAGTGTCTTTACCCTACTGCTTTGTACCAAAAATAGTTAGGAGCTGGGAAAAACAGAAGAGATTAATAAAAGTTAAGTTACAAATCCATTCACTGCTTCAAAGTCTATTAGAATATCAATTTTCTATTTAAAAATGATCCCATAATCAATTTCATATGCACCTTAGAGCTACCGCTTTTAATTTATCAAGCTGAAATCAAATTCAATGTCCAACATGCACCAGAACATTCCCTTTGCAACTTCTTCAGTAAAATAGTCTTTGCAAGACAGCACCATGTCTCACAGTGAAATGAATGCCAGATCACAACCGCTTACAGTTTTAACTTAAGCCACTCCCTTCATTTCCTGCTAAAACAATGTTGTGACAGCCAGGTAGTCCATCTCTACACATCCCCAAGAGGCAGGTGCAAGGAACTTTCCTCCAGTTCCCAAACAAGCTAAATAAAAAACTCTTTTAAATTTTTCATCACACAAACCATAGATAAAAAAAATCTGTAGTGATAGTCTAAAAATGGGAAAGATGCTTTTGGAAGGAACAGGCCTGAATTGTAAAAGTTATTTTTCAGCAAGTCAAAATACTGAGAAGCATTTTCTCCAATGCTATAAAAGATACTAGGAAAAGTGGTAATTAAAAGCTGTTTCAAGCAAAGGCAACTACAGTATTTTACATATTAGAAAGAACAAATTAAAAGCAAACATAAACTTCATTATACGTACTGACAGTGGAAAAATGCAAGTCTTCCTATCACTGGCAGATTATTCCATTTTCTGATTTGAATAATATTTAAATGAAGTTCAATGTATTGCATACTGCTGAGAAGCAAGAACAATAGGACAAGTACTGTCGGGGGAGGGGGAGGAAAGGGGCTCTATGCTTTCCCAGTATATTTTTACAGCACTGCTTATAGTCTAACAAAATAGAACAGCTGCAATTATCAAGGGATAAAACAGCAAATGTTTGAGTTGCAGTAGGACAGCATGTGGCAGACTGATGGCAGAAGGAGGCATCCTTTCTAGTGCTCATCTTGTGTCACTGCTTCTTTGGGTTCCTGTGCCTGTTCGTTGCTCTCAGGGTCCAGCAGGTTAGTGGCTGATGGGCTGTCAGCACTGTCCAAAAGTAATTCTGTTTCTTGAGCACTGGAATTTGTTCTTAGTGTTGTTGTTGAAGTAATGTCATTAGGAAGAACAAAGGATGGTAATGGGGAAACTGAAGGCATCAAATGGTCCATCTCAGACTGTGGAACTGCACCATCAAAACTGGTGGCTAATTCTTCAGGGACTGACATTTTGACATGTTCTAAGAAAAAAAAAGAATTCCTAAATCAAAAAAATGCATCAAATAGGCAGACTGGGAAGTAGCAATGCAAACTTACACTCACACCTTAACTGAGTGGTATGTGTGGCCCTGGGCCTGTGACTAGTGCAAGATGTGGCCCCTGCCTGCACCGAGGCTGGACACTCCTGACTTAAGCAAAGTTCTACCCCCTCTTTCAGAAATTAAAGACTCCTTGTTCACTGATTTCAAGCCTGTTATCCATTAAACAAATGAACCAACTGCTCAGTTCTGAACTGGGGTAATCTTAAAATCCTGAAATATACATTTTAGGATGGTTTGTATTTCTGATGTTTCAGTCTCTTTGAAAGAGGGGAAAAATTGTTTTCAAGCTAAAATCATGATCTGTTCTTTTCTGAAACAGGGAGAGAATCAAAAGAATGAAAATCTTTATGAAAGAAAACATAGATATGAAGTGTTAAAAGAATACAGTTTCACTACAGTCTGTTATTCAACTACTTGGAATCTAACAAAAAAGTCTCATTGCAATAAAGAGTTACAAGATCTGGATATTAAATTTTTGCACCTTAACACCCAGACATTTTAAATATGAATCCTCACTTTTAGGAAACCCTAAATATAAGGTTTCCCAATACAAAACCCACACACTTACAACCCACACTTCCCCATCAGATTTGGAGGCCTTTGGCTAAATCAACCTGCTCATTTTATTTCCCCTCCTTTGGTTTTAGTTGCATTTCTTGTAAGGTTTTGCAATTGAGAGTCTCTGCCCAAAATAAATAAATTGTACATGTTCTCAAGAAGCATAACTCTGCTTCTTGAGAACAAGGGTCTCCTGCGTGGAACCAAGTGAACTAAACAGTCTGACCATTTTATACACGCTTACCAAAATAAGCAGCTGTTCCACTATTCATTAGCCTTTCATTTTCTGACAAAGAGTCTTCTGTTGACAAGTTGAAGGGAATAGATGGAGATGTATTTGGCATTTTTGTTAAGTCCATAAGTTCAGGAAATGAAGTTCCAGACATATCTAGAAAACCTAAACAAGTAAGAACAAGGTAGGATTTAGCTTTAAACTCAGCTATAAGTATTTTTCTGGGTATAAAATTTCATATCTGGACTCCTAGTCAGTGAAATTTTCCCTTGGAAAAAAGGCACAAGCTAAAGTTGCTGGAACACCAAGGTTTGCTCCTGCTGCCTCTGTGCCATACCCAAATAAATACCCCAGCTACTCACTCCCACTCTATGTGCACTAAATCCCCCAAAAAGTCAAGCAGTCATTTTTATAGAAGCCATAAGCAGGTGCAAGCCAGAGACTATACTATGGGGCACTAAGCAGCTGCATGACCTTGTTTTGAGGAGTGCAGCATGATGAATTGGGCCACATGGGCAGCACACATTTCACAGCAGCATTTCTGGTTGCAGCACAAAGACGGTGTCCCAGAAAATCAGTCATGCAAAGTACCCTTCTTCAATTTGTAAGGGCCTGAGCCAAAGCCAGTAAAAAAGTTTCCACTGATTACAGTGAACTTTGGATCCAGGTGATAATCAAACATGTGAATGTCACCATTCTGGAACAAGGACAAGGATTTTTATTGGACCAGCTATCTGGAGAGCTGTTGGACAAGCTTTCAGGCATCAGACCTTAGACCTGAAGGGCACTTGATGCCTGGAAGGTTGTCCAACAGCCCTCTGAACTATATAGCTGGACCAATAAGAGATACCACTAAAAATCCTTGCCTCTTGTATATATCCCAGACCATCATGGGAACACCACCACTCCAATCCTATCACAACTCTGTAGCTTATTACCTTTGATTCCCTTGATTTTTAAACAAAAATATGAGATCAAACGTCTTCTATATTTAAATAATGATGGATTGGAGTCCAGAGAGAAGTGAGAATTAAGGAGGTATATATTCAAAATAGGCATTAATACAAAGATCCTACCTGGATCCATAACTCTTTGGACAGGAGGAGGAGGAGAAAGGGAGCTTTCCCTTGAAAAACCACTCATTTCTTCATCTGTAGATGGCTCCAAGTTCATAATATTTTCAAAGTTGTCATGTTCTGTGTTAGGTGCTAACAGCGGAGCCTAAACACAACAGGGGGAAAACACAACACATCTTTTTCTTGACATCTAAAAAGACCCATAAATGAACGCTCTGCCCCCTATTCTCAAATATAAAAGTTATAGGGCTGTCAGCTTGAGATCCCCTCCCCCCAAGATGCATCTCTTTAGATTCAACTGCAGGATGAGATAGAGACTAACACACCTCAATCCCATATGGTTACTACAGAATCAATATCAAGCAGTTAAACAGGCTAAAATATACCATGCATGAAACACTGCTTAGGGAGCCCAGACTTATACAAGAATGGTCTTCAAAGGTTAGATCCATATGCAGCACTTAACCCAAATTATAGGATAAAGACACATAAATCTTGCTGAATCTAGGGTATAGAGGAATTATAACCATGTCCTCGATTATAAATGAAAGAGTACTTGTAGTAGTCCCAGACATCTGGGGGTTCATCTCTCACTGACCTTCCCCTCTCTCATTGCCTTATACCTTGGACTCAGCTTTCACTCAGCTCACTTCCATACTAGCTAGCCTGTTATACATTCATAAATGCCCAGATATAACTTCACAGAGCACTCTAAAGAGATGCATAAACTTCTTACCTCCATGTAGCCATTGATGGAGGGTACAGGTGGTACAGGAGCTCCATCTTCTGAGGGCAAGGGTGAAGGTGGTATGCTTTCTTGCTTTTTCTTTGGCAGAGCAGGTTGTGTTGGAATTCTGTGCAGATAGCCATATCCAATGCCACATCCTAAACTACATGAGAAGAACAGAATAAAAGAACCTGGAGAGACTAAACATGCACTTTTGCTCCAGCTGATTAGACAAATGGTTTCAGTTAGGAATGCTGAAATAGAAAGCACAGAAAACTTTCAAACTTCTTAGCGCACAGAGGCAATATTACTGCTGCAGGTAGGGCAGCTGCTATTAAACAGAAGCAACAGCAATGCCCCAGAATTTCTTTGCGCTTTGGCTTTAGACAAACAAGACTCAAAAGTGGAAACATCTTAATTTCCATCATCCTTATTACAGTGGTGTTTTTCTGCTTTTAGCCTCCCACAAATCTATTCCAAACAAGACATGACTGCAGGGTATATAAAGCCCAAGCCTTCTATTATTTAAGTCAGAGTTTTGCTACTGGTTTCAACAGGCAAAGGATTAGACCCACGATATGCCAAATTCACACTTCTCAATTGTTTTCCATTGTTTAAACATTAGAGGAGAGCAGTTTATGGGAGTTAAGGAGAAAAAGGCTTAGCCAAAAACAACAAATTGAAATTGCCACGTAAAAACAAGAATTTATTTACAAAATGCAACTTATCAGTACCTTCCTTCTCCACCCCAGGCTCCATTGGGTGTTACAACTACCTCTCGACAGGAATCTGTTTCAGTATTGTAGACCATCAGCTTCAGTGGCTTCCCTTCATGGGAATCAATTAGGGAGAAAAAATCCTCTGACTGATAAGACACAAAACACACTTAGTTAACTCTCACAACATTTTATCACCAACTCCCCACTTCAAAGAGCCATTTTTAAAAGGGAAAGACCATACTCACTACTTCCTATTAATTCCTCCCTTTAAGAAATCACAGATATCTGATCTCAAAGGCAACTAGATTCATAATCTAATACATGGGTGCTAAACCTCTGGCCCACAGGCCAAATGCAACCTCCGAAGCCTTGGAATCTGGCCTTGCATGGCTCCCCACAGAACAGGCAGTTTGGCAGTGAGGCAATAGTGATAGCTTATACTAGGACATGCCCCCTCCCCCTGTGCAACTGGTTCAGGGACAGGCTCCCCCCGCAACCACAGCTAGATCAGGGGCACAGGTGTTAGGGGTGTGCAAAGCAGGCCGTATTTGATTCAGATTCAGCCTCATTCGGGGGGACAGTGATTTGGATCACTGTCCTGATTCAATTTGGCCAAATCCAAAGATTCAATTCCAATTCAGAGAATTGGAGATTCTACCACAGACACAGCTTTACATGTTTCTTCTACATACCTCGAGGTACCAGGCATGGCTCATGAACATTGAGATGGTGGGGCGCATGAAGTGTCCCATAGGAGTGCAGGGAACTCCTTTCACACACCCCTAAGTGCTTCTGGTCCACTTCCAGGTCTGCAGCTGAGCATGATGGGGACCCCCCTACCCCCCGACAGTGTTCCCGTGGGACACTCCATCCGCCCCACGATCTCAGCATTCATGAGTCACCTGGTACCTTGAAGTATGAGAAAAAAGAACAAACTTATAAAGCTATGTCCGAATCCTCGAATTTCTCCAAATCAAATCAGAGGCTTCTGATTCGATCTGGAGAGATTAATGGGTCTCCTGATTCAATTTGGATTTGGAGATTCGGCCACCAAAGCGGGCCAAATCTCTGCTGAATCAAAATCAGCGACAGCCTACGGGCTGTCCTCCTCCCCACTCTGAGTGGCCAGGCACCTGCCTCAGGTGCCACACTGGGTCAATCAGCCAGATCTGGTCCATGGAGGGATCAGGCACTGCCCATCCAGCCTGCCAGACGGAAAGGTTGAGCACCACTGATCTAGTATAAAGGGGTCATATAAAGAGAGCTGTCACTACTACTCAAAGCAGCCGCAACTCTTACCATGTTTTAAATGCACAAAATACATCAGTGATTAAGACCATGCCCTACCTCCTGCAAAATCTGATCTGATCCAACAATGTAGTCCGTGTGGGGTAGCAGGCCAGCCAGAGCTGCAGGAGAAGCTGGCTCTACATCCTGGAAAACAATTACAGGTCACTTTCCTTTGCAGTTGGGTAAAATAGCAGAAAGTGAAAAATATAAGAGTGACAAAGGAAGAAGATTTCTCTTTAAATAGATTAGAATTTTCAGAACAAGATACATCTAGAAGCAGTACCTGGCTGTCAAGGTTCATTAAAATTCAACCAGTTAAAAAGTCAATACAAAATCAAAGTGCAATCTCTTCCTAAACCTCAATATACACATCAGCAAGAGAAGAAAGCAGTCACAAGAGGAGTCAGTTTTTGCTAGAGACACTTCCCAGAATCTTCTGGTTTTCCACAAAGCTAATACTGATTTTAACTTTAACAATAAAGGTTTTCTGCATGCTTTTATCTGGTTTTTAAATAAAGTTCAGCCATTCTAAAGAAGCCAATTCAATTGGAATGCTTGTGTTTTGCTAACAATTCTTCACATGCTAATAAAATGCAAATTAGAAAACAAAAAAAGTGATAGATATTCTGGAAGAGGGGTGGTGTTGATACTATTCATTTCCCAGGTTTTCATTCCCCAATTCCAAAGGAGCTCCTCCCACTGGCTGAAGCAACTTAAAAAAGCTCCTGTTCTTCCCTTCCTCCAATTTCAATAGTCTTGGTACTTTAGCAAGTAAATGTGAACTGAAAGTAGCATTGAAAGGCTCTGCGTATTAAGAGCAGCAAGCCACTAAGCAGGCTCTCCAGCACCACCAAAGCTTCATTCTCCTAAGAATATTCTTAGGGTCACAGGGTCCCACCAAATCACGAGAAACAAAAATTCCCATTCCAATTCAGAGACTCATGAAAAAGCTCCTAAAAATTTGCAAGGGCATCAGGCACAAAGGGCCAGAAATCAAAATGTCACCTTTCTTCTGAAGGATAATGAGACTATTGCTGTTCCAAAGAAATCTCAGGAATTTGAACTGAGAAACCAAGGGCTCCCATGACTTCATGCAATTTACTTCACTGATAATTTTGCAAGGAGGGTAACTAATTATGCTTTGAGATGCTGAGTTTATATAGCGAGTATTATATATATACCAAAAGCCACAGACTTTATTTTTGCTCACCAGAACATGCCACACGTGCTCATTGGCTCCTTGGAAACTGCAGAACCTCACGCTGGCTCCGAGAAGCCCTTGCCCTCCCCACATGTTGCTGGGGATCACCTCCACCTCACGCACTCTCATCATTTTTGTATTATAGACCTCCAGCTTCACGGCCTTCTCAACATTCGCTTTCAGCAGGTCTTTCAACATGTTGTTTTCTTTATTCTAAGGAAAAATAAATACTCCTTTCTAGATGGAATCAGACATGTAAAAACATCAGGTTTCAGAGAAGCAGCATTGCAACACCTGGGGCTTTGCTGCTGCCCCCCACAACAAAACCATTTCCATTAGATGTACAAGGTAACAGAGTCTAATCCTGAGCAAGGTTATTCACTACTGCTCAATCCCATTACTATCACTCCTCCATCTTCACTTTCTTGTCATGCGAACAGAACAGCTTCAGTCAATTACAGGAGACTCAGAGTATGCATGCATATCAAGAGACAGTGCTATTTATCAGTGGTGCTCAACCTATGGCTTGCAAGGCCATGTCACCCAGCCCATGGGTCTTCCCACAGGTCCAGTATTTGGCATGAATGGTGCCAACATTAACTGCCACTCCCCTGCTGCCAAATTTCCAGATCCGTGGGGAGCCCCTGGCTAGATTATGTGACCCTATGCTGGTACAAGGGGGCCAGGCCAATGTGAAAACCTGCAAACTCAGCCCATGCCATTCATCCAGCCTGTAGGGCCAGAAGATTGAGCACCATGCTTTGTATGATGTCTTTGATCCTTTCCTTTCCCCTGCAACGCAACAACTTTGAAAACAGGTATCTTATAAAAGTTAGTAGTAACTGGTTATAACTTAGTTATAAAGTTCCTTATAGCTATCACTATTTCCATCCAGTTAATGGAGTGACTGGTCCCTCATTGCATTATATTGCAATTTCCAACAAGATATCCAGGCTCATGCAAGCAAGGAAGGCCAAAGGAATTTAGTTTCCCTCTCAGTGGCACAAGGCAGATCTTCACAGTTGTGAGGATTTATTTTGTGTTGATCAAAGAGTAAAAAAAGAAAGAATTTGGCCTATGACACCTAAGAGTTTTTTTCTTTCATAAGAAATGCAGATATGGATTGCATTCTCTACATCTAGTGTTCAGACTGGTGACATGGCAGCTGCCCGCTTGTTAATGATTATCTCTCATGTTTATCCAAGTGTTAAAATAAATAGTTTAAACAAGTGTTGAGATCCAACCACCTGCAAATAAGTGATATTTAGCCTACAGCAGAAAAAACAGCTGGAAAGAATGCTAAAGGATTAGTCCTTTAGTCCACCAGGGAGTCATGAGGCCTAGAAAACAGGCCACATAGACCTAGGGACTGTGGAAGTACCAAGCAGGTCATCAGTGAAAGATTTTCTAAACATTATTTTAATACCAGTCCAGGTTCAGATTAAAACCCAGGACCAGTTAACAGAGTTCACCAAGGGAGAAAGACAGTAGTACTGACTTCTTGGTCTCCGAGGACACTGCACCACAACTCCACCCCAAAAACCACAAGCTGGAAGAACCCAGCGAGACACCAAGGCAGCCCAGCATGGAGTCAAAAAGCACCACAAGGAAAGAGGTATAGGAGGTCCCAAACACTGCTTTCCTTTTTGCTGTACAAATTTTTGACAGCCTGACCCAGGTCCTACTAATTTTAATAGAAACCAGACCACATCTTGGGTCATGTCTAGTTTTGCTTTCTGTAGTTTTTCCTACAAGTTTCTAAAAAAATAAGGTTTTTATAAAAACAGCCTGGCACAAACTTCACTCTCAGGGTACTGCTGTATGGCACAGACATACCCACTATCAGCTCCAGAACTGGATGCAGTGTAGCTTTACTAGTACAGCTTTACTGGTATACGCAGCCTAGTAGACTTTGCTGAATGCTTCTGGTTCCAGAGCCAGCAGGGAGTCTATATCTGCATGATACAGCCTGGGGCTGTACAGACAAATCGTTACCAGTTTCTTCCCTGTATCAGTGAAGTCTGCTTCAACTGAGGGACAGCGGCAAGTCCTTCAGCATGAGTAACATCCGTTTCCTTCTCAAAAGCAAAAAGACTTCACAGTCTCCTTTCACAGGAACCCTTCACTTGAACAGGGGGAGGCCTGGGTTCCTTCCCTGCTGCAACCAAGTTTTGAGCAGCCATAACATGTACCAAGGTGGCATGCATGAGGTCCAAGATAGCCACAGATCATACCTTGAGACAACACTTTGAGAGGCTAAACACCAACATTTGAGAATATTCTAAGATTAATTTTCTAGTCAAGAAAAAAACTAAGGAATTTGAAAGAAAGGAGGTTAGTGCTTAGCCAGCCTCCAATTGCCAGTTTGCATCATAAACATATCTAAGCTATTTGCAATCCGAGCAGAAAGGCCACAGATTAAAGGAAACTCTATCTTTCTCCACAGTGGGCCCTCCAGGTCATGATTCAGGCACACTGGTAGAAAATAATAAGGATGCTTGCAATGCTGCCACTGGGATTAGGAGAGCTTCAGTCTCCAGTACTGACAAATCAGTACCCTACATGGGCACAAAAATGTAACATACATTTTAAGGATGAGTCTCTTCCAATACTTACTAGTCTGGTGTGTCCTATTGCGATGATAAAATCAAAGAAAGGCTCCAACCCGGCCTGCTGAGCTGGAGAGTTCTCTTGAACCTATAAAATTGTACAGTTTCAGTTTACAGTACTATACAAACAATCTATAATAGTTAACATACATCATGCACCAACAGTACTTGATGTGGTCTGCAGATCTAGTATCAGAATTTGGATTGAACCAAATGAGTTAAACTCATTACAAGACATCTGTGGAAGGATTTCTTGAATGGTCACACTAAACAGAAGGCTACTGAATCAATTGCAGAAATCAAAACAAAGAATGCGGGATCTATAATTATGACTCCTGTGTGGCTAACAAAGTTTGGATATTTTCTGGCAGCATTTTTCTATACCACACTATTAAACGAAAGGAATCTGAAGATACACCAGATGCTTTTGAGAACTGGATAACATTACTCTGTACACTTTGTCTTGGACATCTTGTAGTTTATAGTTTATTAGGTTAGGAACAAATCATAGGAAAGTAGGGCTGAAAGGGAATTCACAAACTCATCCAATCCAGCCCCCTGACCAAGGAAGCATCAACCCAACTAAACCATCCCAGGCAAGTGTCTGTCTAACTTACTCTTGAAAACATCTAAGGATGGAGATCCCACAACCTCTCTAGGGGTACTGTTCTACCACCTGATCACCCTTTTTGTCAGAAAGTTCCTCCTAACCTGCAACCTTCATTTCCTCTGCTGCATCTTGAGGCCACTGCTCCTAAGCCCGTCCCCTCCAGCCACAGAGCAAACCCATCTGTGTCCTCTCCATACTGCCCTTCAGGTACCAGAAGGCTGCTATCAAATCCCACCCTGTCTTCCCTTCTCCGGACTAAATAACCCCCTGCTCTTTCAGCCTTTCCTCACAAGTCACGCTTCCCAGGCCCCTGATCATTGCTGTCGCTCTGCGCTGAACTCTGGTATGTCCAGAGGACAAAAGCAGCTTCCATGGCCATAAAACCGCTCACAAATTCCAGGCCTAAACCCCCCGCCCCATGGCAGCCATAATTTTGCACAACACACTGCCGCCACTCAGTTTTCATCCCACCACAGGATGCCCCTACTTCCCAGACACTTCTCAGCCTGCAGCCCAGACAAGGAAACAGAAACACCCTCAAGACACAGAGGCACCTACAGCCGAAGACCACCCCCGTTCACCTTGCCAGCAGACAAACATGTCGGCAAGGGATCAAACGACCGCCCTATACCTGGGTTCCACCAAATTCATAGGAACAACAACTCTCCAGTCCCATTTAGAGATTCACAAAAAGCCTCCTAAAATTCAGGAGGGCATCAGGCATCAAGGCCCAGAAATCAAAGCGTCACCTTTCTTCTGAAGAATAACGAGAATGTCACTGCTCCAAAGAAATCTCAGGAATTTGAGCTGTAAAACCGAGGGCCCCCGGGACTTCATGCAATTTACTTCAGTGAGCATTCTGCAACGAGGGTAACTAACCCCGCTTCGCAATGCTGAGCTTATATAGCCAATTTTGTAAGAATAAGCTCGTTGCTCCAAAGAAATCTCAAGCATTTGAACTGCAAAACCGAGGGCCAAGACAACCGAGAAGTACCCGACACACCCTGGGGCGGCCACGTTAAACCAACCCAGCCCTAAAGCAAACAGCGCGGCTGGCAGCTCGGAGCGAGGCCTGGCCCTGCTCCAGCCCGAGGGCCGCGGTGCCGGGGGCAGAGCGCAGCGCTCCCAGGCCCCCGCGGCGCGGCGCCAATGTGTGTCGGCTCCGAGCGCCGCGGAGCGCGTCACGGCTGTCACGGGCGCAGCTCCCCCAACCGTCACCAACCGCCGCCCCCTGCTCAGCCTGGGGAAGGGGGGGGGGGGGCTTCCCCACAACTGCCACCAACCGTCGCCCCCTGCTCAACCTTGGGGGAGGGGGTGCCCCTACCCCGTGCACGTGGAAGCCCTCGCTGCCCCCGGCCGGCAGCTCCGAGCTGGAGCTCAGCCCCATGGCGCGGCTGCAGTGGCGGCGACGGCGGCGGCGGCCCCGCCCCCTAGCGTTGCACCACCGCAGGCCTGAGCGAGCGAGCGCCGACCCCGACTGCGGCTCTAGCCTGACTGCTCCCTGATAGGCTCCACGCCCCCACGTGATGGTGACGCGCCTAGCAACGGGGCGGGGCCGCTGGTTGCTGGGACGCGGCGGCGGGGGCCGTGTTCCCCGCAGCAAGGGGCCGCCGCTATGACGGGCCCCGACCCCCAGGCCCTGGTACTAGGCCGCGAGGCGGCCCGGGCGGTATGCCAGCCTCATGCAGACGGCCGGGGGGTGTTTTGGCCGGGTGTTGTCCTTCTCTCGGGAACCTCCCTCGCTCCTGCCCCAGAGGCCCCCTTGCGTGCGCCGCGCGGGCGGGTGAATGAAGCCGTGCGGCCTGCCAGAAATCACCGGCAGCAGCACTCCTCCTCCGGCAAGGGTCTCCTCACGGGGGTGGCACATTAACAATAATAATAATAACATAAGATGAGTTTTCTTGGTCTTTTTTCCTCTAGGCTTGTGTAATATTTTATGCACAGGAAAAATATTTCAACCGTGCGATGCGTACGGCAAGTTTCGAACTGGACGAGCGCTCCGGCGGTCCCATGTGGCTGTTTTTCAAGGCGTATGCAGCATTACATTTAGGTAAATGCGAAGGATGGACTGCGGTGGGAAAGAGGAGCAGTGCTTCTTTGGTTTCTTCTTTTTTTGGGGGGGGTCTCATGTCATTTCTGTATTTTCAGTTTCAGTAGAGGACGTGTTCGTGGAACTGTAGAACGGGAGGGTTGGCAGGGACCTCAGGAGGTCACATCTGGTTCAACCCCCTGCCCAAAGCAGGACCAACCCCAGCTACATCATCCCAGCCAAGGCTTTGTCCACCCAGGTCTTAAAAACCTCCAAGGATGGAGAGTCCACAACCTCTGTGGGTCACCTGTTCCAGTGCTTTACTATCCTCCTAGTGAGAAAATTCCTCCTAATATCTAACCTAAACCTCCCTTGCTTCAACTTGAGCCCATTGCTCTTTTCTCTGTCATCTGCCACCACTGAAAACAGTCCAGCTCCATCCTCTTTTGAACCCCCTGCAGGTAGTTGAAGGCTGCTGTTAAAACCCCTCTCAGTCTCCTCTTCTCTAAACTAAATAAGCCCAGGTGCCTCAGCCTCTCCTCACAAGTCATGCCTCCCAGTCCCCCTCACTATTTTTGTTGCCCTCCGCTGGACTCTCTCCAATTTGTCTACATCCTTTCTGTAGTGAGGGGCCCAAAACTGAACACAGCCCTCCAGATGTGGCCTCACCCGTGCTGAATAGCAGAGGGGAAGAATCACTTCCTTTGATCTGCTGGCTACTCTCCTACCAATGCCACCCAGTATGCCATGAGCTTTCTTGGCAACAATGGCACACTGCTGGCTTATATTCAGCATATTGTGCACTGTAACCCCCTTTTCTGCAGAGCTGATGCCCAGGCATTCAGTCCCCAGCCTGTACCGGTACATGGGATTGTTCTGTCCTAAGTGCAGGACTTTGCACTTGTCCTTGTCATGAGATTTATTTTGGCCCAATCCTCCAATTTGTCTAGGTCTCTCTGAATCCTAGCCCTACCCTCTAGCATATCTACTACACCCCCCAGCTTGGTGTCCTCTGCAAACTTGCTAAGGGAAGGGACAGATGACACAGTGAATGCAGGGCTTGTCCATGTGAGAAATGGTATCAGTATAATTATACAGAGCAGGATGCATCTTTACATGTTCTCCAGTGGTGGGTGGGAGTGCTTTAATTAGTGCCTGCAGGGTCTCGTGTATCCACACTTCAAAATGTTGGTAGGGGCCCTTTAACTAAAGCTTGTTCCACAAGTTTTGGTTAAAGTGCTCCAGCCACTATTTTGAAGCGTGGGGATGCTGAATGCACAAGATGTGGAGGCTGCAGAAGCACACACAAGAGCACGCTTATTAGCACACTGCAGCAGATGCAATTAATCAAATCTGTTCCAACACACTTTAATTACAGTGTTGAAGCAGTGTCCCTGCAAGTCTACAGGCATCCTTAGAGGCTGGCTTATTCAGAGAGGCATGAGCTTTCTATAGGTGACAGCCTACTGCATCTGATGGTATAGCATATATGATGCCATAGGTTGTCACTTACAAAAGCTCATGCCTCCCTGAACACATAAGTCTGTATGCTATCTTATTTTCCATTTTTAGAAAGAAACAGAAAGAAGGGAATAACTCATCTCCAAGCAGTTCTTATTTCTTCTGCTGTAATAGGCAGCTAAGCCAATGATGATGAACTACAGGCTTGATCACATTTGTGTGCTTCCATAACACTTTGGTGTGGCAAACATTCTGCAAGGACAACATACAAACAAATACACATTTAGAAACTAGTTAACTCCTGTGACTCAGCACATCAATAAAACACATAGCTACCATCTACAACTAATTAAATGGTTGCTAAAACGATAAGAATGAGTCCTCTGTCATGTCTTTCAGATCAAATACAAGATGCTATTTTGTGGCTGGAGGATGCCAGAAAGTGTCACACCGATATGTCATTGTGTTGCCTTTTGGCGCTCATTTATGCACACAAAAGATGTGAAGCCATTGGTGAGTTTTTCTTGTCTGTTGTGTGTCCTTCATCATGAACCTGCAAGCTCAGTAATCTTTTGCTACGTCTGCACATTAAACTAAGATATAGACACTAGATAAAAATGCGGATTATTTTACAGAATTACATGTTCTTTACCAGACGTGTTAAATAAGAGTACACTGTCTGATGGATAGAATAGCCCAAAAACTACTGCTGCATTAATAATAATAATAAAAAAAAAAAATCGTTGAAAAGGAAAATCTGCTCGACTGCTCAGTAACCTGCTTCTCTGTTGTTCTGATAATTAAATGTGTTAATATTTGTTCCCAAAAGCTTGTAAGCTTTTGGTCCAGTGTACAGCACTTTGAACTTGTGAATTTACATACATGCTAAGTATCAGGAAGCTTAGAGCTTTCACCAGTCAATAAGGTGTATGTTATAAGAGATATCTCATTGTAAAAATCCTAGTTAAAAAAAATTGTAGTTTTAACCTCATACAACTGTTTGACATAAACCGTAGAATACACAATGGGTGCATCCACATGAGCATGAACATGCAGTATGCAGTACTGCACACACCACACACATAGATATTCCCCGCACTGTCGGGGGGTGGGGTTGACTCTGGGAGATCCCAGGGTCAAAAAAAACTGTGCCTAAAAAAAGTGGGGTGGCTCATGTGGCAGCAGCGCACGCTGCCTGAAGTTGGAGTTTGGCCAGTTGGAGGCACACTCTGGCTCCTGGCCGAGCTGCCTGCTGGAGGAATGCTGTGGCTGAACCTCCTGCAGGACCCCAGATAAGGTAAGGCTGCTGGGGCCAGCACAGTTGCTGGCCCCAGCTTCACCTACTCAACTTGGGGCAACATGCCACGCTCCAGAGCATACGTGGCATGGGTATTCCTTGGGGACATATAGCAGCACACTGCTGCTGCTACTTGTCTCCAGGAAAACACACGTTTCCACTCATGGCGACGTACCCCATGAGTTCATCTTAACCAGCTCTTTTGCAGTAAATCTACTATAACTTGTATTCACTAGGTTTTTATGATGAGATATCAGTCTTGGGTCAGTTATCTTATGAAGCAAAGTTTTGGGGACTAATGTTATGAGATTTCATAGATTTCATAGACATCAGGGCTGGAAGGGACCTCGGGAGATCATCAAGTCCAGCCCCCTGCCTAAAGGGCAGGAAGTCAGCTGGGGTCAGAGGATCCCAGCAAGATAAGCATCCAATTTACTCTTGAAGGTGTTCAATGTAGGTGCTTGAACCACCTCCACTGGCAGGCTGTTCCAGACCTTGGGGGCTTGGACAGTAAAGAAATTCTTCCTTATGTCCAGCCTAAAGCAGTCTTGCAGGAGTTTGTGACCGTTCGACCTAGTCATCCCTTGGGGCGCTCTGGTGAACAAACATTCCCCCAGATCCTGGTGGTCACCCCGATAAACTTATAGGTGGCCATCAGATCACCCCTGAGCCTACGCTTTTCCAGGCTAAAGAGTCCCATGTCTCTCACTGAAGGGATCCTGGTTTTCCCTGCTTAAAAAAAAAAAAAAAAAACCAAAAAAAAAAAATCACAAATTCTCTGATTAAAATCTCCAAATCTGCGAATAAAATGAAACATTACTATATATAGGTATAAATTGAACACAATGTCTTATTGATATATTTACAATTTTAAAGCAATTTAGAAGCCTGTTAGTGCCTCAATCACTGTAATACAATAAATGTGAAATACCTATGCATTTTGGTGTTTGATTTCAGGTTTTTTTATCACGGAAAATCAGAGCTCCCCCTGCCCCCTGACCTTACAAAGCACAAGACCAAGCCTCTCACTCCCAAGCCATAGCTCCCAGCCCTGCTGGTGCCCCTTACTCCACACTCACAGCCCCCTGGGCCCTGCTGGTATCCCTCATTCCCCACCCACAGCCCCTTGCCCTCCCAGCCCTGCCAGAGGGGCCCTCAGCTGCCAGGACTATGGGGCCAGGACCCGAGTCCACAGCCCCCTGCTCCAGTGCCCAAACCCCAGCTGCTGCCTGTGGGAGATAGCAGCTGCTGCAGCAAAGCAGAGTGTGGAGCCCAGCTCCCCCTCCTTCCTAGGCAGCACAGCCGACGTGGAGCTCATGTGGGGGCAGGGGCAGGCTTGGGCAGGAAGCGGACCAGCTCCCTGCCATTGTGAGCACTACTGGTGGGGCAGGGAACCCGTGCCCCACAGATCTGTGCATGGGGTGGGGTCAGGTGTGGACTGCTCACAGTGGGCCTAAGCTTCCTGCCCCGCTGCCCTCCCCTGGGCCTCCACAGCCCAGTGGGTAGGACCCAGCATGGCAGGGCAGAGCAAGGCTGGGTGGGGAAGCTCCTTGCTGCTGCAAACCCCACGCTACTCTGGTAATGCGCCCCCTGCCCTCCCCACAGCAGAGAGGGACGCAACCTTATGCCACCACCCATGCTGTTGCAGGGTGCACAGGTGACACCTTGCCAGGGCAGCGCGGCGCTTGCAGCAGGAAGGAGCTTCCCCACCTCGCCCCACTCTGACCTGCGGCACCGGGTCCCACCCGCCGGGCTTCAGAGGCCTCAGGGGAAAGGCACCAGGGCAGGAAGCCCAAGCCCACAGTAGGCAGCCTGCACCCGCCCTCACCCCACACACAGATCTGGGGGGCATGGGTCCCTCTGCCCCCAGCTCCCAGGAGTGCACACAGCATTGGGGAGCTGGCCCCCACCCCCCAGCGTCAGCCCTGCACAACCCTCCCCTTCTTACCTATGGGGGGTCTTAGTCCCTCCTCTCCAACCCCACCAGACTTACCTGCAGGAGCTGCTCTCCAGGCTGCCTGGTGGGCATGTTCATGTACATACATGGCATCCCCTGCCTGACTGCCCTCCTCCTGCTCCCCCCAGCCCCTTGCAGGCTGGAACTCTGCCAGCCTGCAGAGAGCTCTTTGCAGTGCAAAATCCACGTTTCTCCACTAAAATGAGAAATCCATATTCTTCCTCGGGTAAAGGGGGAAATCCTCTTTTTTTCCATGGGAAATGAAAAACCCAGATCCCTGGAGAGCAGGATAGTTTAGCGGTATAAGCATTGGCGATTGATCTAACAAGACTTCTATAGAACCAGGAAACCCCTTAAACCCCCTTATTTTAAATCTTGACCAACTTGACTGTGACATTTACCTTTGCAAATGAAGTAAGTTCCTTGCAAGTTACAGTAAGCAGATATTTTGGATGCAGTCTTAAAACCCATCATAACTGTTGTTTCAGGCATTATACCACATGGCACTTACCAAAGCAAGTATTCTTTTAATTAAAATTCTTTCAACTTTGGTACAGTATGCTGTATATTGGCTGTCTGTCTAGAAACTGCCCTCTGACCTCAGAGGAAGGCTGTATGATTCCTGTATGTACGTATATATTTAATGAACTACTGGGATCTTATCGTACTAATCTGCAAAAATGACAGTTATCCTAAACTCAGCAATTTCACCTGAATTATCAACAGAGATTTCATAGCAGAATGCTATAAACTGTGCTATTTCTACAGCAACATTACATTATAAAATATATTGTGGAACATTTTTGATACTGTATTATAAACAATTAAACTACATTTATTTAAAAATGGGCAAAATATAATGTATCATGCAGTAAACTAGATGTTTTTAAAATTGGTTGTTTTCACAGTTGTTTCCTGTAATTTCCCATAAGTGGCCAAGTCTATAGGGCACATTAGCAAGATTTTATTCTCCTAATGTTAACTTCAAACAGCAAGATGAGTACAAGCAGTATAGCTTGACATTAGCATCATCACATAATTGTTAAAAAGGAGAGAAATGAAGGAGGAGATAGAGGATATATGAGAGAAATTGGGAAAGAAAGAAGTTATGTAGAGGGAACAAAGTGTGTTTATCAGAAGACTATTGAATAGCAAGAGGAAAAGGAGACATGGTAAAAATGTCTAGATTATAAAATTTCTTCCTTTATTAGATTTATATGCTTCCCTCCTGAGAAAGACTCAGGGTGGATTACAATAAAAGATAAGTTGTAAAAAACAGCTAAAACATTAAAATAGAATAAATATGTAATAAGCAACAAATCCCCTGAACAGTACCCTCAATCCAAAAAACCTACTCAAATAAAAGTCTTACAGTGCTTCCTAGAGATGTCTAGATCTGCTTCTGATGGCCCTCAGAGGGGAGTAATTTCCAGAGCTGAGGAGCAACTAACAGAAACAACTTCTTTCATAGTTTTGCCAAGCAAACTTGTGTACTTTTAGTACTTGCAGGAGGCTGCTTTTGGCTGACTTCAGGTAATATGATGGAATGTAAGGACGAGGTGGTGTGTTAGCTATGTAGGTCCTAGGTCATTTAGGATTTTATAAGTCAAGACCTTTACTATGAAAGCTCTTTTATTGTTCGGGTGATTCCAGGAACTCTGTATCTGTGATATGGTATTTGGTATCTTATACACAAGAGCATTTCACAACCAGAAAGAGACAAACAGGAGATAAATGAAGTTGTGTGCAAAAAGTTTTTGATCTTAGAAGACCCAACTTTCAAGTCCTGTTAGAGTAATCGGAAATACTGAGTGCACAACACTTCCCAGGATTGCATCTAAATCCCCTACGAGAGGGAAAACCTGAACATTTTAATGTCCTTTTTTTGCAAACTCTTCTATGCATAAATAACCTTGAATTCAGTAGGCCTACCCATCTGCACAGTTATCCATGTGCATAAGTATTTGAAGGATTGGGCCTTTGGTTCATTTGGCAACTTTTGGCAATACAGAAGTTCTTGATGTACTTTAAACATTATTGGTTTGAATATTTGCTTTCAGATCGTGAGGCTGTTTTGGAGCTGGAGAACAAATTCAAGGAAACTCGGAAGAATACAGGGATTAATGCACTGTACTATGCAGGAATGTTTCTATGGCTAATGGGTAAAAATGATAAAGCAGCTGAATACATTGACAGAATGCTGAAAATGTCTAATGGATCTAGAGAGGTAGTATATATTAGATTTTTTACTTATAAGACAAAACAATGGCAGAAGTTCTTGAGATTTAAAAATTAAAATGTGAACATCACATTTCAGTTATATAATAAAATACTAGCCAGCAATACATAAATATGTACTGTATCTAAAGTTGGATTTCCATGCCCTGTTTCATACAAAATCTTTATAGTGCAAACATGGGGTTTTTTGCAAAGAAAAATAATTATGCTGACTTTCTGCAGTAAAAAATGAAACTGGCTATATTCACTGATTTATTATTGTGTCTAATTATATATGCTGTAAAAACTGAGTAAGCCATTTTCACTCTACACGCTTAAGCAAAACAATAGTGTGTATTGTATACTCTTGCTGGTTTGAAAGAAATAGATAAACTGCTTCATTATAGTGCCACGAAAGTGGAACAACTGTTTCATAAGTATAACATGGTGGGCTAAAATCTATGCTCCTTTTTGTTGATGCAAGTCAATTGAGGCATACATTTTAAGTAAGATGACATGCCTATTAAACTCTATCAAATATTGCTTATATGGCAAAAGATTCTGCAGCTTGCTCCATTGCTTTAAATAATTTCCAAGCTATTTAGAATTTGTGATCAGCATCCTTTTAATATTTAATTCATTATAACATAAACAACAAGTGAATGTACTTTAAACAAATTAAGTCATTCATTTGCCTGATATGATGTGCCCAAAGTACAGTTTATCTGAATTTTTACAGGGCCTTGTGCTTAAAGGATGGGTGTACTCCACCTCTGACAAACCAAATGCTGTCAAGAAATCTATCAAATACCTAGATGAAGGGACACAAGACACTACTGATATATTTGGGATGATGGGAAAGGTATGACTGTTGATTCTTAAATTTTTCTATAACTCTTTTATACTTTCTTTCTTATATTTCTACTTGTGCCAGACTTTGGCTGACAGGACACAGGACACCTTCCTCTTCCTGTGATCACCCATTGCATTGATTACCCCATATTGTTTTCTGAGAATATAAGACTGTGACAGGATGGGGTCCCCAGGGATGGCCGTGATGCCCTTAGGGCTCCATGATCTGCCAATCTTGCCCAGCGGACACCCTTTTCCTCTCCTGCCACGTCTTGCTGGTAATTGTAATATAGAGAGGCTGCCCTCGATCTTTTTGTCTGGACACAGTCCTGCTGGACCCTGCTGACCCCCATGGGTTCTTGGCCCCTTTCTGGGTCCCGCTCAACATGGATACCTCATGGGATTCCCTAAGCCTTATGGGCTAGATGCATGGCTCCAAAACTGCCCCTTTACCACGCCCCAAGCCTTGCAGATAACATTTAGACATTGTCCCTCTGAGGTCTTAGTTTAACTGGGCCTCCAATCATCGCAGGGCTCTCTGCAGCCCTGTCTCTCTCTCTCTGCAGACCCTGGCACTGGGATCCGCTCATCCCCTTTGTCACCACACCCCTGGCACTGAGGTCCACTCACTGTAGTGGGCTCCGAATGAGGCCTCCTTCTCCCCCAGTAGCCTCAGCCCAGTCCACCAGTTTATAAACAGCAACTAAAATATAAGCTCCTGGGCTATAACATAATACAAGGAGTTCAAGGTGTGCTCTGTCCCTTTAAAAAAGTCAAACTTCCCCCCAGTACTAAGTACCTTGTAGGCCAAGGTATCTGGTGAGCTCCTGAAGCCCCTTAATCCTACCAGAGGTAGAACAGGCAGTTCATCCTCTCTGGTGAGCTTCTTCTAAGAACTCCTTCCCCCTTGGCTGCAGACAGAGAACTCAACCTCTAGTCCTGGCCCTGGGGTTTATATATACCCAGGGCCCTGCCTCTTCTGGTCACCTGACCAGCTGCAGATGCCAGCTAATTCTCTCATTAGCTGGCTGCCATAGCAATTTGCACCTGTGGGGTTTCTATCTGGCTCTTAGGGCCTGCTCCCTAGGCTGTTTCTGTTCTTAAAGGAGCACGCACCTTACTGCCCTGCAACAAAGACCAGTTTTTCAAAGGCCTTTTAGGTGTCTAAATATTCAGTTAAGTACCCAGTGTGATTTTCCAAGGTACCTAGGGAGACAAAGTGCCTAACTCTCCCTGACTTCAGGCTCCTCCCTTGCTAATCCTGACAATGTATGTGGATAGGAGAGGCAACTGTAGGGACTCAGTTGTCAACAGTAGCTACTGGTGAGCCTTGTAATGACTATGTGGAGAAGGCTGAGGGCCTACCTTAACCCCACTCTGCTGTTGACTCCTACTGCTGTAATAACATTTAGTCTGAATCCTTTTCCAGTTCAGTTAATTCAACAGATGATAATTTGCTACCAATTTAATAATAGTTAATTAACACATCAGTAAAATACGCCATTTTTCCTGAAACAGCAGGATAGTTTTCCTTTTTTGTCTCCATAGATAAGATATTTCATGATACAACAGAATTATTCAGCTGCTCTGGAAGTTGTTAATCAAATAATAGTCACTTACCCCAGTTTCATGCCAGCATTAATCCTAAAGATGAGGCTATATTTAGCTCAGCAAAACTGGGAGCAAACTTTAGAGACTGCACAAAGGTAGGCGTTGATAAAAAATATAAACCAAAGTGTTACTACTTATCTATTTAATCCTCTTGTGCTTATCACTAGGTTAAACTATGTAGATATAGTCATGGTTTTATCCAAGTTCATTGATTTGGAGCAAGTTTCTGAACTTAAAATATTTTAAATGGTTTTCTTCCAAAGTGTCTAATTTTTTTTTCTAGCATTAAAGAAAATGTCATGAGTGTTGTGTCAACAGTTCGTGCTCCATTTTATGTCAGGTAGTGTAAATTCTCAGATCCTTTAGACAGATGAGGTTCTTTGTGTGAATCTGATGTCTTTTATTAGACCAACTAAAATAACTGAAAACCAATTATTAAGCAAGCTTTCAGGTTCAAAAACCCTTCATCAGGCTAAGGAAGTTTCTGCAGTTAGTGTGTGCTCTTCCTGGATGGAAGGAAAAGTAAAGCAGCCAAAGGCTGGGCTGGTCTGCACACAAGACAGGCAGTCAGTGAAAATGTAGATTGAGGAGTCAATGGGTGAGACAGGCTGGGGTGTGGGGGGGAGAAGAGAGAAGGGGGATGAATAGTGGAGAAGTACCTGGGAAGTTAGCTGTCAGGCAGGTTATAATGTGTCATAAATCCAATGTCTATATTCAGTCTATGATTTTTAGTATCCAGGAGGTTGATGAAGAGGAGTTCATAGGCACATCTCTGGGAAGTGTTGTGTAAGTTTCCTTTGAGGATTAGGACTGAGAGATTGGAGAGAGAGTGGTTTTCTTAGGAGAAATGTGCCCCCACAAGTCATTGGGTGTTCCTGTCTTTGATAGATGTCCGGTGTGCGTTCATTCTGGTGTGCAGTTGTTGTTTGGTCTCTGCTACGTATTTTCCGTCAGGGCATTTGGTGCATTGGATGAGATATATTACATTTCTGGACGTGCAGCTGAAAGACCTGAGAATGCTGATGGCTCTGTTGTGGGGTGTAGTGATTGTGGGGGTGGTGGAGATGTGTTGGCAGGTTTTGCATTTCTTGTCATGGTATGGTCTGGGTCCGTTTGGTGTGTTCTGGGCCTGAGGAAGTTTGCTTCTGGTGATGAGATTAGTGAAGTTCAGTGCTTGTTTGAAGGCTAGGATTGGGTGGCTCTGGGAAGTTCTTTTGAAGAATAGGGTCTCTTTCTTGTATGGGTTGCAATTGTTTGAGGATTTTCCATATGGGTTTGAGGGAGGGGTGATATGTCATAACCAGCAGTGTGTGATTTGTGGGGGGGTTTCTTCTGTACTGCAGCAGTTCTTTACATGGTATCTGGGTGGTTCTTTCAAATGTGCAATCTCTCTGGAGGAGTGTTCTTGTTGGGTGAAAGCCTTTTTAAGATTGGTGAGGTGGCAATCTCAGGTGTTCTCTTCAGTGCAAATTCAGTGGTATCTGAGGGCTTGGCTGTATATCACAGTTTTTTTGGCGAGTTTAGGGTGATTGCTGGTTTTGTGCAGATATGTATGTTGGTCCGTGGGTTTCTTATTTCATCATTCTGGATACTGATCATCATGTCTAAAAAGGAGGTGTTGGTGCTGGAGTATTTTAGAGAAAGTTGGATGGAGGGAGGGTGATTGTCGAATTTCTGATGGAACTAAATCAGAGATTGTAGGTTTTCAGTCCAAATGATGAAGATGTCATCGATATATCTTAAATATAACAAGAGTTTGATGGTGCAGTTCTTGAGGAAGTCTTCTTCCAGGTGGCTTATAAAAAGGTTGGCATACTGTGGGGCCATTTTGGGGCCCATTGCTGTTCCCATCATCTGGAGGAAGTGTTGGTTATTAAAAGTGAAATTGCTGTGTGTGAGGATGAAGTTTACAAGGTCAGTAATATCTTTGGGTCTGTATTCGGAGTTGTAATCTTGTTCCTGTAGATATGTGAGGCAGGCTTGGATGCCATTCTGGTGTGGGATGTTGGTATATAGGCTGGTAATGTCCATGGTGGCTAGGAGGGTGCTGCTGTGAAGGTGGTCTATGTTTTCCATAGAAAGTCTGTAGTGTCTTGTACAAAACTTGCTCTGTGGGTGATGAGTGGTTTTAGGATTGATTCAATGAAACCTGATATTTCCTCAGTTAGGGTCCCATGGTTGGATATGATAGGTCTGCCAGGGTTCCCTTGTTTGTGGATTTTAGGGAGCATATAAAAAGTCCCCAGGTTAGGTAGCAGGGGGGCGGGGATCAAGGTCTGTAGTTTTTCTTGTAGTCTTGATGCAAGTGATTTGATGGCATTGTTGGGTTTCTTGGTGAAAAGTGGAGTAGGATCTTCTCGTAGTTCTTTGTAGTAGGTGTCAAAGAGCTGTCCGTTGGCTTCCTTTATGTAGTCTTCATGGTTTATGATGACTGTGGCTCCTCCTTTATCTGCTGGTTTTATTACTGTTTGGTGGTTAGATCTTAGAGATTTTATGGCCGTTTTCTCTGGTAGAGAGAGATTGTTATGGTGGTGTGTGTTGCTGGTTATTTCATTGTTCATTCTTTCCCTGAAGCAGTCAATGTAGCGGTCAAGGTTAGGGTTTTGTCCACTGTGAGGTGTCCAATCTGATGGGTTTTTGGGGGTTTTGGTGTTGATCTTTTCCTGAATGTTGTCAGAGAATGAGTTGTTGTTGGGAGTGGGTTCAGTTTGGTCGTGGAAATATTTCTTGAGGCAGAGGTGTCAGAAGAATTCTTCTAGTTCTCCACACTGAAGTATTTTATTAGGGTATTTGGTGGACAGAAATTTAGCCCTTTAGAAAGGACAGATTTTCAGTTTTGGTAAACGTGTGTGTGGAGAGATTGATAATATTTGTGGGTTGGTTGTTGCTTTCAGTTTTATCAAGTCTGAGGTTGGAATGTTGTAAGGTGTTGGTGTTGTTCCTCTGATGGTTGTTTTGTGACTGGGGAACTTGTTATGTAGGATGAATGTTGTAGAAAGGTTTTCGTAGTCTCTTTGAATCCATTGTATATTATTAGGGAAGATGATTGGATTTCTGTCTTTTGAGTTGTTGTAGTATGTGGTGATTTGCTTCCTGAGTTGGTCTCTTTTGTAGTAGATTAGGTGAAACAGATGATTTCTAATTTTCTCTGAAGTTCTGCATAGCTGTGAAGCATATTTGGAGTTGTGTGTAGTAGTCAGAGGATTGTAGATGTTTAGTCCTCAGGGAATGAAGTTGTGTTTCTTGCAAAGGCTTAGAAAATATTTGTCGCTGTTGAGTTTGGCTTCTTTCTTTTTCATGTTGTAGTTTCCTTTAGAGTCACTTTCTTTCCTACCATTACACCTTGTTTTCAACAAATGGAAGTCCGTCTTGTCTTTCTGTCAGTAGCTAGTCTTTACAGTGTGAGAGAAGATGCAGACTCTTAAAAGATTAAATTTATCTTAACTTTAATCTGTTTTGCTTTGTAAAGTTTTATGCAACTGACATATAATTATCGTTTAAGAATCCTGAGCAAAGATGAGACCAATATAGATGGACTTCAAACTGTTATTGTAAATGAGCTTTCAAGGACTGGAAATTATGATGAGGTAAGTATTATCATAGAATCACTAGTATGTTAGACTTCCTGTTGAGGCCATGACCTTTTGTGATACCGAAAAACCTCATTCCACTCTTTCCAGAGGAGTGGTATAAGAATGATCTTATAGATTTCATAGATTTCATAGACATCAGGGCTGGAAGGGACCTCGGGAGATCATCGAGTCCAGCCCCCTGCCCAAAGGGCAGGAAGTCAGCCGGGTCATAGGATCCCAGCAAGATAAGCATCCAATTTACTCTTGAAGGTGTTCAATGTAGGTGCTTGAACCACCTCCG
>NW_017728886.1:9298887-9312473 GCF_001723895.1 Crocodylus porosus | reverse complement strand
GCCAGCATTTTGGTCGCTTTACTAGCCGCAGCATCGGATTATCACAGAACACATTCCAGTACTTGAATACAAAACCTTCCTCTTTTATCATCAGGATATATTTCAATTGATCTCCAGTGTTACTATTTTTTTTTCATGTACATTTGGTATGGGTGTGTAGGCTGAGAAATTCACCTGCATGAACCCCAACTTCAGCACTACCTCCAGATTTCTGAAGTGCCTTGGATGATCTAAATAAGCAGCCCCAACCTGTTTAGCAGACATGCCACAATTTAGTCCCACATTCCTTTCCCAATGCGATTCCAATTCCCTTCCCCTGCCTAATCAGCTGCTCTGTTTTCTGCTCCCAGCCCTCCCAGCATAATCTACCCCTCTGCTTTCTGCTTGCTCCCCTTTTGCTCCCTGCCCAATTTGCTGCTTTGGTTTCTGCTCCCTGCCCTATCTGCCACTGTGCTGCGTGTCCCTTTCCTGATTTGCCACATGACATGCACAGAAGCTGCCTGTACCAGCTGTGGCATTCGGGCCACAGGTCAGCCACTCCTGATTAAATGATATCCTAGATGTTCTTTCCACGAGTTTCAGTGATTCTAAGAGTAGTGAAATGACATGTCCTTGTCTAGAACAGCAGTGGGCAATTATTTTGGCTGGAGGGCCCCTTAACAAGTTTTGGTGAGCTGTCACATAAATCTTTCAAAAGATACCATTTTAACAAATTATAGATAAGAAATTAACCATATACTAAAAATTGAACATCTATTGTAACATATGTTAATTTTATTTAAAAAATCATTTTGTCATGGTTTGTGTGTTTCTGAGTACTGTATGTAACAGCGCGGGGTCCTAGGGGTGGCCGTGATCTCCCCTAGTGCCCCCTGCTGTGCCAAGGTGGTGTTACAGCACCCTCACATCTTGCCCACCACGTCTTTGATGTCAACCATGTATAAGGGAGGCTGCCTTTTGTCCCCTCTGACACGGTGCTCTGGTGTTTCTTGGTCCCTGTTCTATTTTGGGTGACTCAGTGCACCCAAGCCTTATGGGCTGTGCATGGCTCCAGCCACCCCTGTACCATGCCCCAAGCCTCGCAGATGTACCAGACGTTATTTGGTTGATTTCACTCTCCGCGCCCCGCTGGCGCTCTCTGGCTTGTCCCGCAGCCTGCGCCCCACTGGCACTCTCTGGCTTGTCCCGCAGCCTGCGCCCCACTGGCACTCTCTGGCTTGTCCCCTTTTTTTCTGGGGCTTCTCATGCTGCCCCCTCGTTGGGGCTGCTGCCACCTTGGGGCTGAGGTGGCCATAGCCATGCCTGGCCCCAAATCTCCTCCTCAGGGTCTCGAACCCCCTGCAGGGCTCAGGCGGCCTCAGCCTTACCTGACCTCTGATTCTTTGCTCCCCTTTTCAGGGCTGGAGTCAGTGCACCCCTGAATGCTGCACCTTCTCTGGTGCTGGAGTCCCCACGCTACTGTGGAGCCCCTATGAGGCCTCCAGTCTTACAACAACAAAAACAATAACACAAGCCCCTGGGCTATAATACAAAGCCAAACCGCTCGGCTAACCGCCTTTGAGTCGCCCTCCGCGTGTGCTCCATCCTTCGTTAGTACAAGCAACTGTTCGCATTCAGGCCTTTCTCTCTTGCTTAGTCAGGCAGTACTCCTTCTTCTTGGCTGCCAGCTTACAGAGACTCTCGCAGCCTCCAGTCTGTGTTTTATAGTAGTCAGCCCTGCCCCTTCCGGTCAGCTGACTCACCAGGTTTGGGCCCTTAGCTCCTCTTGGTTCCCCCTAGCAACCAGCACCTGAGCCCATACTGCTGCTTTTCAAGTAGCAGGCACCTTAGTGCCCCGCTATACTGTATATAGAGGTGATTGCATAATAGCTGAAAATAAAGTCTTAGTTTTGTATAGTCTATGAGGAGGGGTTTAGGAGGTGGTGTGGGTGTGGAGAGGGTGTGTGGGAGAGTGAGTATGTGGGGGTGTGTGTGGAGGGGTGCACATCTGTGTAGGGGCTGCCTACACGCCAGGTCTTTGGAGCCAGCCAGGGGGGTGAGAAGGAGGGAGCAGGGGTGCATGCAGCAATTCTCAGCCAGGTGGTATGGTGCAGATACAGTCTGCCCCCCCACATCTAGTCCACTGGCTGCCCCATGGCACTCCGCATGGGGCCAAGCCCTGCCTGCTTCTGCCTGGGGTAGCCTGTGTCATACACATGCCTGCACCCACCCCATATCAACCAGAAAGCACCGCCCTAGCCCTAGTTCTGGCCAGTGTGTGCAACTTCCCAGCAAGGCTGCTGCTGCAGCCACTCAGGTACTGCAGGGCTCCCCCTTGTCTCCAGTGGCTCCTCCTTCTCTTACTGCCCCTGCTGTGCCACTTCAAGCAGCAGATAGTACAAGAAAGGGAAGTGGCCATGGGGACATGTGTTGGGTACCACATGCCCAGCCAGGTGGAGGGAAGCTGCACCTGAGCAGCTCCTGGCCCGGTGCAAGGGACTTCAGCTCCAGTTCCTGGCCACCTTCCACTCACTCAGCAACCTGGTGCGATAGTCAGCCACCTGTGGGCAGCTGAGTGGGTGGAAGGTAGCCTGTAGCTGGACCCCTGTGTGCTGGGGCAGGAGCCACCCGGCTGCAGCTACCCCACACCTGGCTAGGTGGGTGGTGCCTCTCATGTGTCCCATGGCCACCGCCACTGCCTCCTACCACTACCTACTGCCCAGAGAAGTGGAGCAGGGGCAGGAAGAGAAGGAACCGCTGGAGGCAGAGGCAGCTGGGCAGTACTTGGGTGGCTGTAGCCATACTGGGAGCATCTCTGCTAGGAAGTTGTGCATGCTGGCCAGGGCTGAGGCTGTCAGCAGGAGTATGGTATGGGATGCTCTGGGTGGAAGCCAGTAGGACTTGGCCCCATTCAGAGTGCTGGGGGGCCAGTCACAGGCCAGATATAGTCAATTGGCAGGCACCTACCCATAGGCCAGATCCAGTCAGTTGATGGGTTGAATCTGCCTCACCCACCCCAGTCTAGAAGCTACACAAGCCAGTAATAGCCTAAACTACTGCCAGCATGTTATTAATATATATTGCAAATACCAATGCTGATTTACATAGCTAAGTAATTTTTACAGCTAATGTGGAATTCATCCAGTAGTACCGTGGTGATAAAAGGTCCTAAGGGTAAGGAAATATTTATAATTCTGTTGCACAGCATGTCAAGCATGATTCCACATTTAAAATTACATAGCATTGTACAGGCTATCACAGAGAAAGAGTTCATGAGAAAAGGCCAGTGGATCCGTGACTATGAAGTCCATGTGGTTGGGTAGCAGTGACTGAGAGATTGTGCAGCTGGCCTGTATTCTTGCTAATTAGATCATAAGAGTCTGTATCACATCCCCAAACTAACTTAGTTCCTTGTACTTGGACTTTGTTTGGCAACCATGAATTTTACCCCCATGAATAAATAGTATTCAGTTGAGTGTTGTGTAAGAAACAATGGTATCGGAACTAGTGTGTATCATTTTGAAATAAGTAGTATATTAAATTTGTTCTGCAGGCATCATCTCAGCTTGGAAAGCTGATTCATTCTTTGGAAACTAATGAACCTCAAAATACAGACCTTCACTTTCAGAAAATCTGTGTGGTCAGTAGATTGGTAAGCATATTGTGTAAGAACTGATGAAAGTTATGGGTGTGATCCAATTTGATTTCAGAAGTACTTACATTTAGATATCTCAGTGACTAAAATCTGGGCACTAAGCCAGGAGAACGATCAAAATTGACTGACCATAGGCAACCGAATATTATCTACAGTCAACAAGGAAAGCTGGAAAATAGCCTAGGAAGTTCAGAGGCACCTAAAGTAGCCAGAGGGCAATGCTAATCAGAGGGGTATGTTTGAACTTCCTGTCCCTCTCAGGAGCTCAGTCACCTGCATTCTCCTTGAATCCATTCTGCCTAGTCCTCTTTCTGATGTAGGCACCTACCACAGCCATTCAACTTTGAATTCAGAATATTTACAGCTGCTCATGCTGGGCCATTGGGAAACCAGTAATGTAAAAATTAAGGTGGCCAAAAGCACAGGAAATGAGGGGCAATCCCTTTATAATTTAGTGTTCATGACACTCTCAGAAGCACTGGGCAGAGTCCTCAGTTTCAGTTCCTTCTGGTAGGGTTATTTTCTGTTTTTTAACAAACAGCTATCTAATGCAGGGGTGGGCAAAATATGGCCTGCAGGCCTGATCTGACACACCAAGGGATTTTATCTGACCCACAGCATGCCCTTTGGCCCCGTCTGGCCCAGACATGGGAGACAGCATGGGCTGTGGTTTGTGCAGCTGGTCCCACTATCCCCAGGTATGTGGTGGGGCAAGGGTGGCACAGCAGTCGGACTCCACTTTCTGGCAGCTTTTGCATCAGCTCCTGGCTGCTGCTGATAGTGTCACCATCACTGCCAGACCTGGCCCACTGCCCAGGCACCCTGGCCTGTCTGCTTCACACCTACCAGATAGCATCAATTGCCACCAGCTTGCCAGGCCAGCTCAGCACTCCCCTTCTCCACACCCCACTCCCTCCCAGCCCGCAACAGCTTACCGAAATTCCAAAAGTGGCCCCCCAGCCAAAATAATCACCCATCCCTGATCTAATGTAAAATGCATAAATAGCTCTGGCAGCAGAGACTGACATAGTTCTGGCAGGAGGTGCACTGACATGCTGGTGTGGTCAGAGAGCTCACTGCACATGCATCACACAACCAGAGTGGGGTGCAACCATGCCACCACCACAACCCCATGGGTCCTCACCTGTATATATAAATGTGAAATTAATGTTTCTTTTCTGTATACTGCTTTGCTTAGTAATCTATCCATTGTGAATTTTGTTGCTTTCAGTGTGGCAAAAATCAACGTATCTTACAGAAAATATATCGATTCGTTGAACATTCAGCTATGAAATTAATAATGCCAGAGGTTGATTTTGCCAATGAGCTGGGATATCAACTGATCCTTCAAGGGAAATGGAAAGATGCTTCTGTGTGGTTTGGAAAATCTATACAGCTGGATGAAAGCAGTGTAGATGCATTAACAGGTGCATTTTCTGTTCTTTTTTTTTAAGATAAGTGAAAATTTTAAGCACTTAGGGGGTTGCCTATCTCTGTTCTAGCAGTTTCCAAACATAAAAAACTGCTAGAACAGAGATAGGCAAACCCAAACACATGCCAATTAGTGGCATGCAGAGACATTTTCCTGGCATTTTCATTGGCATGCCAGGAGATGTGTGAGGAAATGGTTTAAAAAAAAAAAAAGATTTTTAAGGTGCTACTCCAGGCTCTCTAGATCAGCCACAGGTCCCAGCATCGTGGTAAACACCAAGGGTGAAGTCACGAGAACACATGCAAGGATGCATCTGCATTCTGCTGCCTTGTCCCCAGGCTGTGCTCTCCAGCATCACACAGCCCATGAGAGCCAGAATACACCCCCTTCCCACCATGGGACTGGGCCACACACCCTCCCTTCACATCTAGATCAGGGCCGGGCCATGCCCCCTTCCCGTCCCCTCTTTCCCACCGCATGTAGGAGTGGTTGGGGCTGGGCTATGCTCCTACACCTCCTCTGGGTTGGGCCACAGCCTCTTCTTCCCTCTTGCTCCCTGTGGAGCCAGGTTGGGGCTGGGCCACTCCCTTCACCCCAGGGCCAGGTTGGGACTGGCCACACCCCCTTTCCTACACAGGTCCAACCCATGCCCCTTCCCCTGCAGGGCTGGCTTGAGGCCAGGCTGTTCCCTACGCTCCTCTGTCTGGCCAAATGGTGCCCACCATGCCTGCCCCGGGTGCTGGATGAAGATCACTGGCCAAATCCAGCCCAATGGCAGATGGGGTACTGTCCATTTGACCCTCAGGAAGAAAAGGTTAAGCACCACTGGATTAGAGGACTGAGAACATGTAGGATGAATGCATGCCCCCAACCAACATTGCTAATCAACAGAATCTAAGATCATGCTTAATTGGATATATGTGAATAAAACAGCTTAAACTATCATATTAACTATAAAGTAAGTAGTGATTGAGCCTACATTTATTTTTTGTTGTCTTAGCACTTTATGCATGACTGTATTAGTTTCATTGAATTACAGGAATTATTTGGTGCCAGGTTTTGGAAGGGAAGTTTGAAGAAGCAGAGCACCAGCTGGAATTTCTGAAAGAAATTCAGAAGTCTATTGAAAGAACTGCAGTAAGATATATAAATGCGATTTCTTATTTTAATTATTTGTGTTTTTCATTTCTACACACTTCAAGCAGATTGAACATCACTATTATTAAAAATACTGGAGCAGTTCTGCTCACCTATGTTGATATCAAATCAGTGAATTCATTGACTTCAAAATCATTCCCCCAAACTCTTTAAAAATAGATTAATTGAATCTTCATAGCCAAACATCCTCAAAATCTTCCCCACCATATCATTTTTCTGAAGTAAAACAGGAAAATCTTCTGTATCTTAAAGGATCCTCTGGAGTTTACTGAATCTTGACTCTGGCAGACTGAAGTAAGAAAAAAAATTCCAGAGTCAAGGACCACTAATGGAAACTACTCCAAATTCCTCCAATTTAACCAGGGGTTTATTAGTACCAACCTAGTCTTAAGCAATTAATATCCAGAAATTACACAAATACATTTATAAAATTGGACTTGCTGCTTAACAAGAGGACCACATTCTGCTCTAGCTACCATTTCTGAATAGTTTGGAGGTAAAATCTCACGATTGTACAGGTCACTGATCACATTGGGTCTAGCAAATTACTTAAGTGCTTTTAACTTCTGATTTAGCAGTGTTTTACACTTTATTTTTATTTTCAGAAGCGCCAATGTTTATGCAGGTTATGGGGGAAGTGAAGAATTGGGCCACATATAGACGAGTGCTGAGAGAGATCCATGTACGAAACATATAATTTGATATTCACAAGACATAAGTGGCATACAGCTACCTTCAGATGATCACTGTACTAGCACTGAAATCTGGAGCTGTGTGCAGTCTTCAGGCAGAATTTCACCCAGTTTGCTCACCCTAAATTCTAAAATATAGAATTATCCTTCTTACAGGTCCTAATTTATCTTCAGGCAGTTATTGTTTCAAAGAAAAACAAGAATGAACAGGTTGCCATTGCTCTTTTGAATGAAGCTGCAGAACTTCATTTTTCTGCCTTGCACGGCCTTCCTTTGAGTATGGAATATTATGAAAAATTAAATCCCATGTTTTTGATTGAAATTGTAAAGGAGTATTTGGTCTTCTGTCCCAAACAGGTAGGGAATATTTTAGATTAAATATTTAGTGTTCATTTCTTCCTGCTTTATATTTAATACTGGTGTTGTTAGTTACAAATCTAAATATTAAATCTCTCCATATTACATTTCTCTTGCATAACTTCTCTTGCTTTTACTGGGGTGCATATGTAGAAACAGAGGGGGGTTAGACACTAATTGATTTTCCTTTTGAAAGTGTGGGCTGTATAATACAGTTCTGGAAATAAGTAATAAGGACATTTTATTCTTAATTTTTCATAGCCTCGGTCACCTGGTCAAATTATATCTCCTATTCTTAAGCAAGCATCTATAATTTTGAATTCAGTGGTTAAAGCTGTCCCTGGCATGATGGAGCCTCTCTATCTAATGGCTCAAGTTAAATATTTATCAGGTAAGTCAGGGTCATACTCTCAAATACAATGAAAAAGGAAATTCTAATGAATTAACAGTATAAACACTTTCAGAAATTCAGATTCAACAGTTATTTCTTCTTGAAATTAAGATTTCATATTGCTCTTTTAAAAATAATTGTTAATTGTTGGTTTTCTTTATGTCCTTCAGTTTATTCAATGAAATTGCATTAAACCAACAATTTTAAAACATAGATTTTTTTACATTTGTTTATGCAAGTGGTGGTTTTCAAGACACAAATAGCAAATTGTTTAGAAAACTATATCTTTGAAACTAGCCATGGGCCAATGATGAAACTGGCAGGGAAGAAACACAGTGATGGAGAATATTAACATTATTGGGATCAAACTAGTCATTGTTACTTCTCAAAACAGAAAAGAAACTTTTGGATCTAGTAAAAAGATTGCTGCTTCATTCTCAACTAGATGCCCATTGATCCTGTTGGCACAGGTCCCAGATAAGAATTTTGTCCTCCAGTAGCTCCATTACACAGATGTTTTTCAGAACTTTCAAGAATCAGTGGGCCAAGTGTCACAGTTGCTTCAAATCAGTGAGCTTGCACACAGACTAGCTGACATCACGCATCACTGCAGCCCAAGCTATGAGGCTATCATGGATTCTGACAAAACAGTTTGGGAGATGCTGGCTACTTTTCCTTCAACTGCTAAAAGGATGGGCAAAAATGATCATCTAAAGGGGCAAAGTATTTGTATCCCTACCATGTATCATCTTCCCTTGGTGGTGACTACTGCTCATGAGCAAGCTGAGGTCAACCCCAAAAGAAGCCTAATATTTTGGACTTAATCAGAAGAAAGTCATTCTTCTACTAAGAAAGTCACTCTTCTATTAAGTTCCTGTTTAGCATAGTGAAGTATCAAGCTCTCCTCACCAGATATGCCTTCCACATCTGCAAATGTGTCCTATTCAAAATGGGAAAAACCTCCCATCCTTAGTTGAGGGGCAGTTGGTCACTTAGACTTGCCTAGAAACAGTCTTGAATGTCATCAACACTGCCTCAGGATCCATGGCTACAGCAGTGATATGCAAATTTTCCTGGTTATGAGGTTTGGCTTTCCGAAAGGAGTCTGGAGTCCAGAATGTGTTAAGACCTTCTGTTTGAGAGCTGAGAACTGTTCAGCATAAGAACTGACAGAACTACCTTACACTCCCTCAGATTTTATTAACCAGTTCCAAAGAGAAAGCTAAAATAGCAGGAGTATCTCAGGCATAGACAGTTCAGTGCCTTCAGTTGCTATCTTAAGTTCAAGATGGTAATCGTAGTAGCTATCATACCATTTCAGCAGGAAGGGGGCTAGTTTGCCCCCCTTGATTAGAAGATGCATATTTCCTTAAGTCCACAAGGAAAACCTTATGAAGAATGTCTTCTTGTATTTGGAAGCTTGTCTAACTCTATCCAAACTATGCCGTTGGTCCAATAAAAGATATCATCCAAAGAAATCCCTGCCTGTTGCTTATGCTTATGCCTACTTTTATGACAGGGCATGCCAGACTTCATTTGAGATGTATGCAGTTCTGGTTGCAAACTATATATAGTCTGGGAAAACATCCAATAAGCAAGACAGAAGATCCCCCACCTAGTTCAGTTTTGCCTCTTTTGGTGTAAAGACCCCTGGCACTTGTTGCTTTCACTCAGCAATCTCAAGATTCCTTAATGAGAAAACATAATAGTCACTGTTTTGAGCCCATGGCAACATGTTCTCTGTTTCGCCTTTCCAAGGGAATAACTTGACAATTTGGTAAGAAAGATAGGTGAGATCCAAACCATCATCCTGCCTATACAGTCTTTTACCCAGACAAGTTGTCATAAAGATTAATTCAAAGTTTTGCCAGAAGTGGCTACTGCTTTCCACCTTTAGCCAGAAAAAAACATGTTCTTTTCCAAGCCTCGTGCCTTCTGAACTTAAATATCCTTCCCTTTCTTAGGGCTATTTATCTGCCTGTGATAATTTTAATTTCCCCTGTGAAATGCCAAGATCCCAGTATGTATGCACTAATGTCATGGCAGCCACTGTAGGGATGCATACATAGGCAATCACTGCAAGGGAAAAAGAGAAGTTACCAGGAATTGAAGTTTTTCAAGATGTATTGTCCATACACACATCTTCATCCCACCCTTTGTTTGAATTACAAGCAATATCTAAAACCGAAGAACAGAAACTACACCATCTTTTCTTCCCTTAGTATGGGGCAAAAGAAAAAGAAGAGTTTTAAGTGTGCTTTACATATACTAATAAAGGCTAAAGTCTTCAATCAAGAGCCTTGGGCATTTTTGCAATTCACTTGTTGTGAAGTTGTGAAGGACTCTAATTTTTAGCAATTAACTTCTCTTTTCTTTGGATGAGAGGGCTTGTCTGACTGATGACCCCCTACCAATCTGAGAACAAAACAGAGGAGGGAAGTACTTGCCATGTCTGTATAGTCAGTAAAAACTACAATCAGAATGCTGAAGAGTCCTACAGAATACATCTGACAAGGTGACACTTTGAACATTTTCTGTACATCACATTGTTTTTATTTTAATCAGTCATTCTTAGGAGTTATATACTTTTTAGGTTTATAGGCTGTGGCCTTTTCACATACCAAACACTGACAGCATCACAACACATATGTCTACTATTACATTACTAGAATATTTGTGTTGCTTATTTGAGACTGTCCTTAAGATATGCAAGTCAAGGACAATTAAAATGGTCATTTGTTTTGCAGGAGAATTAGAAAATGCACAAGGTACACTGCAGCGCTGTCTGGATTTAGATCCTACCTCAGCAGACGTCCATCTTCTAATGGCCCAGATCTATCTATCTCACGGAAACTTTAAAGAATGTTCATATTCATTGGAGGTGGGGGTTAGTCACAATTTTCAGGTGAGAACTATTAATGAATAAAAAAAACATTATATTGAAAGTACTTGTTCACAATATACAATCACGATGTCTGTTAATCGCGTATGTTACACAAAACATTCCCTTAGTTTCAGATCCAGAATTGGTTCCGTAGGCACCTACTCAGGATTTGGGCAGAATTTAGGTATTTAATCCCAGAAAGTAATCAGGATAAACCCTGTTCCAGCAAGCATAAATCACATTTTGGTGCCTGTTTTCATTAGATCCTCCATTTTTCACTATGGAGTAATCTAAGCACCTAGATTTAAGCTTTTGTCTATGCTCAGAAGCAATCCTGTTTGATCACTACCTCCTGTCTGATATTGTGTTCCAGATTAGCGTTTAGAAGGCACCTAACCTCTGCCTTCATCCCTGCTATTACAGGTAGATCTAACATTTTAGGCATATCTAACTCATACTGACAGCAGTGATTTCAGGTGCCTGTTGTGCATTGCTCTAGCCTTTCTTCAACAAAAGGGATGGATGGTTCCCTACCCAGCCTATTCTGTAGCCATGGCAAGTGAGATATGGGTTTGACTCTGTGGAGCCCCAAGTGAGGGGGTAGAGACATGGAACCCCAGTGAAGGGGTGAAAAACCAGAGGGCTGAGAGCCCAATATGTTTATATAGAGAGAGCACAATGACATGCTGCTCCAGGAAGGGAGTGAGAGTCCCCATGAGACCCTGAAACACCAGCTGTGGTGTGAGTCACCCCAGCTCCCACAACCTGGGAGTTACCCCTAGTAGGGGTCAGAAGGCAGACCCAAGAAAGTGAAGGGGCTAGTGGCAGAGGCCTGAGGTAGAATACCCTCGACTGGTCAGTGCTGGGGCCAGAACGAGAAAAGTCAAAAGGGCCAGGGGCCCACTGTGAAGAGTGTCCAGAGCTGAGGGCCTGGGGTCCCGACTGGCCTTGGCCAGGGCCTGCGTGGCCAAAGGTCCCAGGGGGATGACACCCAAGAAGGGAAATGGTTTCAGGGAGCCAGACAGCCCAAATGAAAGTGGGCCTGAATGGAGGGATCATAGAGGGGTCCTGATTGGAGGATTCTGGGTCCCAGTGTGGGGCTGGTGAGATCAACAGCTGGATGCAATCTGCAAGGCATGGGCTGCAGTGTAGGGAAGGTACGGAGCTGCAGATAGCCCGCTCTGGCATTGGGGCAAGAATGGGCAGCTTCCCACCATAATTAACATCTTAATTAATTAAGAACAAGGTGTGGCAAGTGAGTCAGGTGGGTGGCGTGCCCAAAGGCAAGTGAGAAACCTAGCACTGTGGCTAGGCAGGAAGCCCCAATTTGCCACACACTCCCTTCCCAAAGAGGATCTTGAACCTAAGTCTTATTTCCTGGGCAAGTGGTCTGACCACCAAACTAGTGTAGAAACAGTGGATATTGCTGCTGCTGCTGCTGCTACCAGTCAGTTAGTTTTCTACCCTGTGAGTTGGGTATTCTAGATTTCAAATGAATGCCAGCACTTAATGTGCAGCTTAACAGGCTTAACTAAACTCTGGAATGGAGTGGGAATTCATATAAGCCCCTTTGTATAGTGTTCTCTGTTGTGGTGTTTGGGTAGCCTCTTGCTTACTGTCACTTTTGGTGTTTATGCTGCTGGGGTCTGGGTTCTTTAAAAGGTGTATGTTCGAATCACA
Organism: Crocodylus porosus; assembly: GCF_001723895.1. NCBI lineage: Eukaryota > Metazoa > Chordata > Crocodylia > Crocodylidae > Crocodylus > Crocodylus porosus. Next base: position 9,300,245 of record NW_017728886.1, on the reverse strand, counting down.
TTGGGGTCACCAGTGGAATTTTGAGGCATGGGGGTGTTTGGATGGGACTTTGCTTATTGTCACTTTCCGTATTTAGGTTGCTGGGATTTGTGTGCTTTAAGAAGCTGTTGTCTTCAAGCATCCTCCTGAAGCCTGGGATGCAATTCACTAAGAGCAATTTACGTTTATATTCAGTGGAGAAAGCTTAGAGATTTATTTTCACTTGGACAGTACACCCACCTTGTGAAACTTGCCCATGACAAGTAGCAACACAGTTCATCAATTATGCTCCCTTAGGATGCTATGAAAAACAAAGATCGCAGCTCCTGTATTTATACCCAAAGTGCCCTAGTCTTGTGCCAGTGTTTATTAATCTTTTTCTTGTGATGTCCATTTCTGCTTGCCTGTTTTGTCATGTTCACACATATGCACCTAAGGTTCTTTTTATTTTTGCCTTAATTTATTTTTGCCTGCTTCTTCCTTCTCAGAATAGATTCTTTCTTATTAATGGGTTCTTACTTTTTACACTACTTCTCAAATCATTTAGCTACTGTCTTCTTTGGATCTCCTCCTTTGCTCATTAGTGTGCTTTTATTTGTTACCTTTCTTATGCAGGTTTCCCTTGCCAACCACAGTTTTGCCAACCACAGTTTTGTGTATCCACACTTAATATTCTATATACCATTTTGGCTACCATGATATACAGTTCTGAGTAATCATGGTTTTCTGTGGCTGCCCATCAGCCCACCACCTGCCATTTTCCCATAAGCCTTTTGCCTTACCAACCACGGTTTTGCCAACCATGGGAACTTTCAGGAACCTAATCCCAGCGGTTGGCGAGGGAAACCTGTAAAACCATTCAGTGGCCAGTGAAGCCTGCTCTTCCCAAGCACCTTTTCAGAGCCTTAGCTTAACTATAGCTTAGCTTACATTTCCTATGTAATAGTCCTAGACAACTTCCAGCTCACAAAATCTGTTTTCAGAAGCATCTAAGCCTCACCATTGACTATATTCCAGGGATTCCAGGCACGTGCACCTGGTCATTTGGGATTATGGTTCTTGGGCAAAACAATTAAGTGCAGAAGTCTCTTTTACCAAATTGGATCTGGCCTTTTTGCAGTACAGTCAAGTCATTTACATGCAGCAGAAGTGAAAATGCATATAAACCGATACTGGCACTAGGCACCGACACACACAGATACATCCTCTTCCTGTTTTTTTACTTTTGCATGTATATTTATGATTTCATAGATTTCATAGACATTAGGGCTGGAAGGGACCTCGGGAGATCATCGAGTCCAGCTCCCTGCCCAAAGGGCAGGAAGTCAGCTGGGGTCATAGGATCCCAGCAAGATAAGCATCCAATTTACTCTTGAAGG
>NW_017728886.1:9266683-9298027 GCF_001723895.1 Crocodylus porosus | reverse complement strand
CCTGTAGTTAGCCGGATCCACTCTCCTCCCTTTCTTGAAGATCGGCACCACATTGGCCTTCTTCCAGTCTTCGGGCACTACACCAGAGCACCATGAGTTTTCAAAGATCCGTGCCAGGGGCTGGGCTACGACGCTCGCCAGCTCCTTGAGTACCCTGGGGTGCAGCTTGTCAGGGCCAGCTGACTTGAAGGTATCCAGGTCCTCAAGATGTTCCTTCACGAGGTCAGCATTGTTGGAGAGTAGGGGATCCCCCTCACCCAGATTTCTCTGTCCCATAGTAGGCATGGGCATCCCGTGTGACTGATGAAAGATTATGCTCTCAGAAAAGCTGATATTCCCAAAACAGCAATTTGTTTTGCGGGTCTATTGTCACCACACTAGAGGTAAGGTAGGAGATATTATAAGGAATATAGTCTTATGCCCTGGGAGTGGTCATTTTTTCATAGATTCATAGTTTCTTAATGTTGAGCCTGAATTGATCTTCCAGGAGTTTGAAGCCATTACTCCTGGTTTTTCTGGTGATGCCCTTTTCCCTCTGGAAGAATGAGTATCATTCTAGTAGTCATGTTTAAAACATTTTTGGTCTGGAGATACCTTCTTTGCTTTACTTTCAAATTTAATATTTTTTTTATTTCAGAGCAATTTTTCTGTATCTGAAGAAACTGCTCACTATTCCAATGCACTTTGAAAATTCCACAGTAATGGTTTCATATCAAAAAGCAATTGAGAATTGAGTTTTAATATTTGATTAAGTAGTTATTTTAGGAACGTGTTCTAGTAGTGAAGTATCTGAATTTCTCCGTTCATCATAAAAACACAGCCTTACTACTTTTTGCAGGTTCGTGATTATCCACTGTATCACTTCATCAAGGCTAGAGCACATAATAAAGCAGGAGATCATCCAGAAGCCATCAAAATTTTAAAAATGATTATCAATTTACCTTTTATGAAGAAAGGTGAAAGTAAAAAAGTCCATGGTACCCGTGTGACAACCAGTGAACAGGTATCCATATACCTTGAACTTGCAGAAGCTCTTCGACTAAATGGAGAGTTGGTAAGATATTATATATATAGATATTATATATATATTCCATATTTTTTAACAAAGATTTTAATTAAAAAGTCAGGAGCCATTCTCATTAGGAAAATCTAAACAAAATTCCATTGGGAAACCAAACTAGGCAAAAATTAATAGAAAACAACACGATTGAATTTTGGTGTTAAAATGACTTTTGAAAGTAGGATTGAAAGTACTGTGAGACATTCATAATTTTCAAATTTGCAGACTGCTACCATGTTGACTGATAGGAATTTCTTATGGGGTGCAGTCTATGCCTGACCTTGTAGAAGAATAAGAAATAAAGAGAATGATTCAGCATTTCTCTTTTGGGGTCTGTAACATATTGGCGTCCTGGGGCTGCTCTCAATGTATGCCTGCCCACTTGCTTCTGGGCAAACCACCCACCCATCTCTTCTGCCATGCCTTGATGTTCCTGATTGTTTGATTGATCTTAATCAGGCAGGAAGCTTCCCTGATCACAAGGGCCTCTATATACATTCCAAACTTCCCTTAATGTGTCCCATGCCTCAGAGATGTTTCCTGACCTAACTTCCAGCCCTATCATTATCTCACTAGTAATTGGGCTCCCAGCCCCTTCCCTGGGCCTACCAGCCCCTTCCCTGGGCTCTAGGCCTTGTCCTCAGGCTCCAAGCCCTGTCCCTGGGCCATAAGCTTCTCCCAGCTCTAAGCCTCATCCTCGGGCTCTAAGCCGTGTCCCTGGACATCACACTGCTCTCTGTGTTTCTGGGCTCCAGACCACCTTAGTACAGCCTCCAAGCCCCTCACAGCAAGACTATGGCTCCAAGCCTCATCCCACTACATTCTCTCTCCCTTCTTCTGGGAGCTTCCCTAATGGCTCCCAAAGGCTCAGGGCTCCACCCCCCTGGATCCTAATTCCTGGCTCCCTAACACGCTCAGGCTGTCCTGTGAGCCTGGGCTCCCCCTGTCTCAGATGACAACCCACCAGGGATATGCGGGCTGGGATTTTCAGGTGCCCCTATCCACCTTTCACTGGGGAGGTAGCTGGCCTGGTATTTCTGGGAAGCTACCCTGCCACAGGTAGCTCCACCAACCCACCCTTCCCCGGCAGGTGCAGTTTCAGGTCCTGCCCAGGATCAGGAGTCTCCAGCCACCCCCATAACTCCTCCCTTACTTCCGAATGGTGCTGACCAGGCTGGTGCTGACCCTCTGGCTTTTGCAATGCAGAGCCCAGCTTGGCTTGATTAGACTTGCAGCCAGCTGTAGCTTCCTGGCTGCTGCTCAGGCCCCTGATATTAACACAGCACCCTGTGCTCTGTTACAGTTCTCAAACAGCATATGTAACAAAGCAAGAACACAGGAGCTATACGCTTTCTGCCTAGCAAAAAAGTCATTGGATATGGACAAATGGATAGTTTAGCTGCTTTAAAAAGGGAGGTGAAGCTGCTGCTTCAGAATATATAGCAGCTGCTGTGAGCTAACTGTTATGTCTTAATGATCTGTTGTGATACAAGAGGGGTGGCCAACATGCAGCAAGCATGCCAGAAGCAGCTTGGGCAGCTGCTGTCTGTGGCACCAGATTCCCAGGTGCTCAATGAACAGAGGCTCTGGAATAGAGACAGGGGAGCTCCAGCCTCCATTCACATGAAGCAGACCAGGAGCAGGATGCTGTTGTGAAGTGAGGTAAGAGCAAGGTTTACCCTTCCCTTGCTATGCAGTCACCACCAACTTGAGCACTTTGGGTCCGTGCTCACCATATAAAACTTCAGCAGCTGCAGGGCCAAGGAATGGTTAATTTAGTTCCTGGCACTGACACTTCTCTTGCAGCAAAGTCCAACTTCCTCTTTGCTTTGTGGAACTGTAGGCTTGCGGGCCCCTACCTCCATTCCGGCACCTCAGGGTGCAAACTCTGTCAGGTACACCTTTAGGGAACAGGGATCAGAGCGACACCCAGGGACGTAACGTAGGGCAGTCGTCTAAAAAGTTTGGCCACCTTTGGGATACACCTTCTCTCAATCATCCTAACTCTGACCCTGAATAAAGCAGGTTAATGTTGGGGTGGTTTTGCTACACTTACATCTCTACAGAATCACACAGACACAACAGTTGCATTCAGATAGCTTGTATCAGTATCCTTTGATACTGATACAATTGTTATATCAGTACATAGACATGTTCCAAGAGGAACTGTAGGGCTTTTGAACCCAACTGTGATAGAAACCATTGTTCAGAAAAAAAATTGTTTTGGTTTACAGTCCGTTTGTTACACCAAACTCTGCATTCATTTTATAAGATATAACTATAGTTTGTAAATTCTAGGGCACTTAAGGTTTAATCAGTTAATAACAAAATGATAATGATTTCTGGAAAGCAAAAATTTGTGTTGTAAATTATTGGTAATAATTTGCCCTCTTAATAGTAATTAAGCTGAAAATGTTTTTCTACAAAATACCAACAAGTTAGTGGTTTCCTCTAATAGTACTGAGTGAAATCCTAACCCCACTAAATTCTAAAAGAATTGTGCTATTAATGTTACCTAGTTTGACCTGCTCGATTGGGCTTTTTGACCTGCTCGATCAGGCTTTAAACTAAGCCTGGGGCGGGGGGCTGGACTAGATGATCTTCTGAGGTCCTTTCCAGCCCTAATGCCTATGAAATTTATGAAATCTTATATAGTCTGTTTGTATATCATCTCTGTGCCCTAGTCTACTCTGATTCTGGGATGTGTCAATAACAGTTTTGAATGTTAAGTATTCTTGGAATTAGATCATTAAAATGTGAGGTCTTTTTGGTAGAGTTTTTATTTTTCTCTGTGATGTATATTAAATTGTATGTGATAAATTTAACTTGATATTGCTGCTTCATTTCCATTGTTACAAGAAAATACCAGAGTTCCACTAATTATTAACAGGAATGTGCAAATAGATAGTTGTCAGGAACTAAAACAAATACCAGCCAATCAACTAAGGACAATAAAAGCAGCTTAATAATAATAACATTAAAATGATTACATTTTATAGCAGAAATACCTTTTTTTAGCTACTAAATGGAAAGACAGTGAGCAGGCTCCCAAACACAGAAGAAGAAGATCTGGACATTGAACTAGGACATTTCAGTAAAGTGAAGGAGAGAAGACAGTTAAATGATTATAAACTGGAAAGGCCTCAGATCTGCACAGCTTACCAGTGAAAGTCCTGAAGTTAGCTTTATAGAATACAATGAACACTTTAACAGAAGCTCTTACAAAAATAGGCAAAGAAATAAAAACGCCAAATGAATAGAAAATGTCATGTAGCAAAGTTGCCAAAAAGGGTTATCACAATCAGTGCAAAAACTGAAAGAGCATTCAGATACTCTGCTTCCCATGTAAATTACTGCCATTATCTTATGCAAGAGGTATGGATTTCTTTGGGTAATATTTTTTATTGACTCAACTGTGTAGCTGGTATCAAGTTAGACAAGCTTTAAAATGCAAGATATACTTCCTTTAGCCAATGAGCAAGCAAACGGAAGACCAAACAGGGCAGTTGTTTGCAGGGAGCAAGAGGAGGATGGGACCAGACAACAAGGCCAGATCTAGGTCTGGGAAACTGAGTTAGTCAGGTGAGCTGCTGTGTGTGTTTCTGACTGTGTGTCTGTGTCTGTGTGGCAGTGGGTCAGGGCCTGTGCTCTGAGAGACCTCATTGTTGGCTGAATTGATGGCTGATTGCTAGTGATTGGTGGTGGGTAGGAGCATCAAGTTCTAAGGACGTGGCCTAGCCAATTGCAGGCAGTTCAGCCCAGAAGGGTCATCTAAAAGCAGGCTTTCCACATGCCCAGGGAGTGAGGGAACAGGGAAGAGCAAACAGGGCAGTTTGCTAGCACTTTACAGATCAGTTTGCCACCCCACTCTTTAAAGTGGGGTCTTAAACTTTCTCAGAGGAAAGAGGTTTGCAAGGATGGACTTAGATATGGTGAGGACACTTCACTTAATCACTTCAGCCCAGGTCCCAGACTGTGCGGGGTGCCTAGCATGGCTTCCAGTTGGTGGGAGCAGGGATAGGGATAGCCCCATTTGTTGGGGGTGTGCTCTGGTCTGGTGGATTCTCTAGAGACCTGGGTGAAGAAGCTCCAGGCAGAGATGAGCAGGTTGTACAGCATCAGGGCTGATGAGCAGGAGATAGATGAGTTGTACAGCAAGGCTTTCCAGCAAAAGAATGAGGACAAGATAAAATGGGAAGACTTGAATGGAGTCGAGTGGAAGGTGGTCGCTTCAGGCTCCAGGCCACATACTATAAGGGAAACTTTTCTGGTTCAGCTGTGCAACAGGTATGGGACCCTTGCACCACTGGTGGAGGAAGGACTGGTGAAGAAGGACCGGAGGCACTTGCTTTAGGGGAGGAAAGGAAGGAAGCTGCTGTCCAGAAGTGGAGATGTAGGGTGGTGGCAGTGGGCGACTCACTCCTGAGGGAGTTGGAGGGTGCCATCTGCTGGCTGCATCACTCCACACAGGAGGTCTGCTGCCTTCTGAGAGCCTGTATCCAGGATGTGACAGAGAGGATGACAAAACTCATCCAGTCCTCTGAGCACTAATGCTGTTCATCCATGTGGGCACGAATGACATGACCTGGAACAACCCTGGGCAAGTCACAAGTACAGGGTTCTGCAGGCTGGGCTCAAGGGGTTGGGAGCACAGGTGGTTTTCTCTTCTATCCTCCCACTCCCAGTCAGGGGTCAGGGCCCCTGGAGGGACAGTTGTATTGAGGAGGTCAACTGGAGGCTCAGGTTTCAGATTTTATGATCCTGGAACGCTGTTCTGGGATAGAGGCTTGTTGGGAAGAGATGGTATCCACCTCATGTCAAGTGGGGAAAAGTTGTTTTCATCCAGGATGGCTGACTTGCTGGAGAGGGCTTTAAACTAGATGCATTGGGGGTTGGGTGTACAGACAGGAATGCAAGTTGGGGGACTGAAAAAGGGCCAATGTGGTGCCAGTCTTTAAGAAGGGGAGGAGGGAGGATCCTTGCAACTATCAGCTCATCAGCTTGACCTCAATACCAGGTAAAATTTTGGAGAAAATTATCAAGAAGTCCATTTGTGAGAGACTGGCAGAAGGCATGATGCTGAAGGATAGCCAACATGGTTCGTTGCTGGCAGGTCATGTCTGAGCAACCTCGTCTTCTTCTGTGATCAAGTAATGAACCACTTAGATGTGGGAGATGGAGTTGATGTCATATACTTGAATTTTAAAAAGGCCTTTGATATGGTCTTCCATGATGCTATTATAAGAAAACTGGGGAATTGTGGACTGGCAATTTCCATGGTCAGGTAGGTTGGGAACTGGCTAAGGGGGTCAAACCTAGAGAGTGTTAAAGGATGGGTCTGTATTGTCTTGGCAGGAGGTGGCCAGTGGTGTCCCACAGGGTTCAGTTCTTGGCCCCATGCTGTTCAACATCTTTATTAACAATTTAGATGAGGATGTGGAAAGCACTCTGACCAAGTTTGTGGACAATACTAAGTTATGGGGAAAAGGGGTCATACTAGGGGATAGGATGTGGATCCAAGCAGACCTGGACAAGCTAGAAAGGTGGGTGGAGTAGAACTGGATGCAGCTCAATAAGGATAAATGTAGAGAGCTTCATCGGGGAGAAGTAATGATGACATGAATATAGGTTAGAAGGAGATGTCCTGACCAGCATGATGGTTAAAAGGGACCTTGGGGTTATGGTTGATCATGGGATGAACATGAGCCACCAGTGCAATACAATAGTCAACAGAGCTAATAGCATACTGGGATGCATTAGGCGATGCATTGCGAGCAGGGCTAAGGAAATGATACTGCCTCTCTACTCAGCACTGGTGAGACCCCAGCTGGAGTACTGTATCCAGTTCTGGGAGCCGCATTTCAAGACATGGAAAATTTTGAAAGGGTCAGAAAAGGACCACAAGAATGATTAAGGGCCTAGAGGACAAGCCTTATGAGGAAAGACTAAGGGATCTGGAACTGTTCAGCAGAGGGAAGAGAAGACCGAGGGGGGACTTGGTGGCTGTCTATAAGTATATAAGGAGTGAATATCAGGTGCTGGGATAAAAACTGTTCACTAGGGTGCCCCATGGAAGGACAAGGAGCAATGGCCATAAACTGTTAGAGAATGGTTTCAGGTTGGATGTAAGGAAGAACTTATTTACAGTAAGGGTGACCAGAATCTGGGATAGACTTCCCAAGAAGGTGGTGCAGTCCGCAACCTTGGAAATCATCAAGAAGAGACTGGACAGACACCTTGCTGAGTTCATTTGATCTCAGCAGTATTCCTGCCCAAAGCAGGGGGGTCAGACTCAATCTTTTGAGGTCCCTTCCAGCATTTATTTTCTACAATTCTGTGATTCCTCATGTCTCAGTTGTGGATTTTCCATTGTAAGTGGCAGATTTTGGTATCTTCCATGTTATGGTAGCGTAGAGTGAAGTTGTACCCATGATGGTCCAGGAATTATGTGAGAGGCAAGGATTTCTTAGGGTGATGTCTCTTATTGTCTTATTATTGGACCCATGACTATGTAGTAGGAATAGAGTTAGACAAGCTTTTGAATGCAAATGATTCTGTCCAGTCTCAAGAATGTCTAGCATTTGAAAGCTTGCCTAACTTTTATCCCAACTATATAGTTGGTCCAATAAAAGATATTACACTAAGACAGGGGAGGGCAATTATTTGTGCTGGAGGACCACTTAGGGAGTTTTGGTGAGGTATTGTGGGTCCCACTGTGCACCTGGGATCAGTGGGACCAGCTGTACATGCCATAGCCCAGGCTGCCCCCAACATCGGTCTGGGCAGGACTAAGAGGCTCATTATAGGCTGGATAAAATCTCTTGGCAGGCCAGATCCAGCTACAACATCACTCATACACTACCATTTCATTATCTCAAACAGACTGAAGTGGTAGAGTCAAAGTTCTGACAAGAACATGCAGGGACAAAAAAAATCATGCCTAGATCAAGTAGTAACCCCAACATTTTTAAATTAGTGACAAAATAATTTTCTGGAAGTTCCTACACCACTATGGGATCTCTGAGAGATCTGTGAACATCATTATGAAGTACTGCAAAAATATGATAACTTAAGTAATATATAATCAGCAACCAGACTAAATCATTGGAGGTCAATTCATACATCAGACAGGGATGTCATATTTCACCCAGACTTCCTACTGGTTATGGACTGGGTAATGAGAAATATTATTAAACACAACTAAGAGAAAATATGATGGATTTCCCTCCCACACAGAAGTTGAAGGGCAGTGCCTTTTCAGATACCATCTGCCTTTTGTCCCATCTCCTCAGAGATCTGCAAGTCACAACGAGTGATGTACATACATTTAGTTGGGTTGAAAATCAATGTAGAAAAAAACTCAAACCAGGAAAATCAACATTCAGAAAAAAATGTCAGTAATGCTTGGGAGGACTGACATTGAAGAGATTTAACACTTCACATGTCCTAGCAGCATGACAAGCAAAGAGGCAGAAGAAGCAAAGACATTGAAGATAGAATAGCAAAAAATAGATATGCTGAAGCCAATTTAGAGAAATCAAAACCCTACTCCTCCCCAAACTAAGCTCCATAAATTTGCCATGAGTGTAACGATAGTAAGGTGCTGAAACTTGGAGACAGTATTACTAAGATCCTAATGCTAAGACTTCATTAACCGCTGCCTTTATCAAATCTTTTAATATATGGTGGTCAGAAAAATGATGCATTATTGAAGAGGAGAAAACAGTCAGTAGGGCTAGAAACAACAAAATAAAAATGGAAGTGATTGCATCATATATGGAAAAAAAGATTCAAGCAGCATTAAAACGTAGGCTTTAGATTGGAATCCTCCATGTAAGAGTCAACAGGGCATATCTGATATAACATGGAGATGTATAAGGGAGAATCAAGAACCATCAAAATGAAATGTGAAGAAGTGCCAATTACTTCTGCATCCTGTGTAACGGCATCCGCACACTTCAAAATGGTGGCAAGGGCACTTTATCTTAATATCGTTCAAAGAGCTTTAAATAAAGTGCCCCCACTGCCATTTTGAAGTGCAGGGACACTGATACATGAGATGCTCTGGTCCCTTTAATTAGAGCTGCTCTTGAAGGCACTCTAATTAAAGCACCCACACCTCCCTCCCAGGGCACATGTATAAATGTCCATTATGCCCAAGAATGAATATAGTCCCTTTTCTAGCAGTCCTCATCTGATACCCTTTTGCCTGGCTCAGAGCAGAGATTTGAACCATGGTGTCCCATCTGCTGAGAAGACTCCATAACCCAATGGTTAGGGGACTATTTTATTACACAGCCACATTGAGCATGTCTACACATGCATTTACACTAGCCTTAATTTACTGCACAGTAGGTTACTGCACAGCAAGCAGAAATAGGCTGACATCTACATGTGCACGTGTTAAAGCACATAAACACTATTTGTGGACTGACTTGGGACTAAAGTTAGTCCCAAGTCAATCCACGCTCACATTGTTACTTCACAGTAAGGCATCTATATGTGCATTACTGTGCTGTAACTGTAACAGAGCACAGGGTGTGCTCTGTTACTCCTAAGGACATGAGTAGCAGCAAAGCAGCCTGTAGCTGATTGCCATTCCAATTAAGGAGGGCTGCCTGATTGGGAACAGGGCTCAGCTGGTCCTTATAAGAGCAGGACCCTGAACAGCAAAGCCATCAGTCTGCTGCTGCAGCTGGAAGAACACTACCTGACTGAGCTGCTGCTTGGAACATCTTGGAGGTAAGGGCGGGAGCTATGGGGATGGCAGGAGGCTCCTGTCCTGGGTATGACAGAAAACTGCACCCTGCCAGGGAAGGATGGTTTGGTGGGGCTGCCTGTGGTGGGGTAGTTCCTGGAAATGCCAGGCCAGTCCCCTCCCCAGTGAAAGGTGAGTATGGGGTGCCCCCCCCACACACACATCCCTGATGGATAGTAAGACCAAGCAGGGGGAGCCCAGACTCAGTGTGAGTGCTGAGGCAAGGTCCAGGTCAGGTGGAGGGACCTGAGGCAGTGCCCAGACTCTCAGTTGAGTTCTGAGGCTGGGTGTGTCTTCAAGGGTGTGGAGCCCTGAGCCTTTGGGGAGCTATGCATGAAGCTCCTGGGGTGAAGGGATAAAGGGATTGTAGCCCAGGGAGGGCAGGGGACAGGGCTTGGAGGCCTGATGCCAGAGTGGGGCTTGGAGGCCCAGAGTAGGGTTGGGAGCCCTGAATGGGAATGGGGCGTGGAGCTCAGAGTTGTTAGGGGCTTGGAGCCCAAAATTGAGATTGAGGTAAGGTTTTGGGGCCTTGAATGAAGAACAACAGAGAGCCCATAAGAAGGCACTGGGACCGTGAGTTCCGGTGGAGAATGAGAGTCCTGTGTGAGACACTGGAGCTCAGGTCCTAGTGAGAGGCACTGGAGGAACATCTGTGAGGCATAGGACACGGTAAGGGATGGTTGGAGCCGTGTGTCCAGGGCAAGTAAATGGGCAGCCTCCCACTTTAGTGACATCTTATAATCAATTATCAAGGCATGGCAGGAAAGAAAGGCAGGTAGTTAGTCCAGAAGCAAGTGGATGGGTCAACAACTGACTGGCCCCTGGATGCCCATTTTCTACAGTAACTAATCAAGTATAAATTTGATACCTGCATGATGTAGATATCAAATGTATTCTCAAGTTGGTGTAATTTGCCATATTTACTGCATATTATGGTCATGCACATGTAGATGCACATCCATACTGCACAGTAATTTTGGTTATTGCACAGTAAATGAGCATCTGTAGATGCACCCATTAAATCACAAATATGTTTAGGTTCCTCAATTAGGGATTAGCTAAAAAAAACTCTAAACCTTGTAATAGTTACCTGTTGTGCTTAAGGAAACATGAATAGTTACAACACTGTGACAGAGGAAATACAGGCTAATGAGAAAAAACTGGTCTGTAGTATCAGACTGTATTTGCTTATTGTATAGGGCTCTTGGTTAAATTGGACCTCCAGTGGAATACTGCTTAAAATATGTTTAGCATGTCTTAGTACTTTAAAGGTGGCTAAATACTGTACCAAATGAGCCAGTTTGTACTAAATAATAATAATGTAGTTACAAGTTTACGTATTGTTTTAATTTTCTAGCATGAAGCTACTAAGATAATGCAGGATGCCATTAATGAATTCAGTGGAACTCCAGAGGAAATCCGCGTCACTGTTGCTAACATAGATTTGGCTCTGAGTAAAGGGGAAGTGGAAGTAGCACTAAGCACGCTGAGAAGTATCACACCAAGCCAACCATATTATATTGAGGTTAAAGAAAAGATGGCTCAGATATACCTTCATATACGAAAGGATAAGAGGCTATACATTGGATGCTATTGGTAATATTTTTTTAATGGATTCTATAAATATGTATTCATTTTCAAATATTATATTTAGAAGAAGTGGCTTTATTTTCACAAAAATCCAAACAAAATAGAGTCAAAATAATTGTAGAGCTTTTAGGAAATAAAGCATATTTGTTAAAAATACTGAGTTGGAATCTAGGATACTGTATTAAGAGATCTTGATTCCAGTTTCACCTTTGCTATAGATTTGTTTTCAGAGCTAAGCAGTTATTTACTTTAATGTTTTATTTATCACAAGGCTTAACAATTGTGTTAAGATAATAAGCATTCTGAGTAACCTGGGGGAAGAATAGAATCAGAAGCTGAATGAGAAAGTTTTTAACCACTGGGTTATGGAATCATTTTATTTCTCTGTGGTTCAGTAAATATGTCAGTATTGTATGCACAGTAGAACGAGACCTACTACAGAGAATATTGAAAATAATAAGGAAATATTTAAGTATAGAACAAATAATGTGAGTATCTTATGTCAAAAACAATCATGTTACATTGTTAAGGCCACATTCTGTTATCTTTATTTATGCTGAGTTCTGCCTTCCTCCACAGAAATGAAAAAGAGTATTTCTGGATTAAGGGCCAGAGCCTAATCCTCTAAGGAGCCTAAGCAGGACTCAGGCAGTATTTAGGCACCTAAATCACAAAAAGCAATCTAAGTCATCCCCTCCTAGATGCCATACAGCTGCTTAGAATCCTGCTATATGAATCTGGTGCCTCCATGTTGGCCTGAAAAAAGTCTTTGGATGCCAAACTTGGCTTGGTACCCATGCTCAAAAGCAACCCAGTTCAGCCACCTGACCAGCACCAAGCAGAAGAGAGACTGACTAGCTTCAAGGCACAGTCGCCTTATGCATATTACTTAATTATGATCATTTCTCTGCTTTTGTGATCGATATCAGCACTGGAGGCACCTCCACCTCATTTAATCTCCAGCTGTATGGCAATATTTGGAATTAGTTCCCTTCTGTAGATCAGAACTGTAACTACTGTTACCACAAAGAAAAAATATTTGTATAGTTTCTGAAGCCTTTCCCCTAATGTCAATATATTCATTGTATGATTATTGGGACATAATTCTCCTTCATTCTGGTATTTCTAGAGCTGTAAAAATCTCTTCTGAAACATACAGAGCAGGCAGAATGGCTCTACTCTTCGCAACTCATTCTGTCTAAAAGGCCAAAGTCTTAGGGCTTCAAAGTTGCTACAGGCAAGATGGTACAATTCTGCATTAGTGGTCATTCCAGGAATCTTGAAAACTATTTAAAAAGGAGTTGACACTCCCTCTCTAAGGATCCTAATGACACTTTGGAGAAGAATGTCAGAACCTCGTTGAAGGTAGTTTTGCAAAGAAGCATTTCATTCTTCTACAGAGGTGCTCATTGGGAGGAAGGCAGTCTTGGGTTGTTTCTTAAGTCATTCTTCAAATTACAAAGTTCCTAAATGCTTGTTATGCCAATAACAATTAAACTCTGCTTATCTTCCCCCTTCTGATCCTGTGATTCAGTCCTCATTGCTTCCCCATAGTAATAAATTAGAAGATCTGTGCAGCAGAAGGGGGGAAGAAATTACCCAATAATTTTCTTTCTGTTAGCAACTTTTCTTCTCAGTCAGAGAACCGTAGCAGGTTGGAAATGACTAAAATAGAATTTGTAACAAATTGTTTTTTCTCCTCTAAAAGTAAACTTAGATCTGTAATAATTTTACAAGGAAGTATGCATTTTATTGAGGTATAATTAATAATTAAATAATAATTCAAACAAATAATTATAATGAAATATGTGAACATTTTATTATTAAGAATTGGCTGTTGGAATGTTTCTGTTCCTTTGGAAGAGCACTTTTGGTATCCTGAGCTAGAAGACAGGACTTTGGTCCTGGTTCCTCCAGTAACACTGTGGAATTTCATAGTTTCATAGTTTGTAGGGTCGGAAGGGACCTGAGCAGATCATCGAGTCCGACCCCCTGCCACGCCAATTTCTCCAAATTCCACAGTAAAACATATTGCCCATTAGTGATAAAAGAGAAGAGCTTGTTACAAGAGTGTATCTCATAAGACTGTTCTTACTGAGCACATCTACAAGAGACACTACTGTACAGTAGCAATGAGCTGGTGCACAGTAGCTCGTTGCTACCGCGCAGGAATGTTGGTGAACACTAACCGTAACGTGCCACTAATGCGCAGTAGAAATAAGCTATTGTGCAGTAGCTCGTTACTACTGCATAGTAGTAACTGAAGAAACATGCAGGGATGGTACTGAGCAGTAGCGCTGGTTACCGTGCAGTCCACTGTTTGTGTAGATGTGGTCACTCTTTACTACACTTTAAATTATGTTTTAATTTTGAACAGCTAAACAATTAGTATATTGTAGAAAAAACAACACACTATTTCATATGGATAAAACTATTAAATGCTTACATATTCCTGACAACAAATCATTCATATAACAGCCTGTCTACAACCTTTAGCCCAGCATTTCTATAAATTAAAAATATTTTATATAGTAGTAATAATAATGTTTCCATAAAAATGAATAGCATTAAGGAATATATTGAATAATATTCTGAATATTATTTTTCTGTCTGTCAAAACCTGATTGTTGATATTGGCATCTATTTCCTCACTGACATGTGAGTATTTACACAAAATACTCAAATTAAGATTTTTTCCCTCAGATGTATTATCAGACACTTTTCCAAATTCTAACATTTTGTTGCTTCCTGATACATTTCCAAGCTCTCTAGAGCTCTAGTTGTGTAATTTTTATACAGGTACGCAAATGCAGAGTGTTGATTACTGTTACTAATCGGCTAAGACCTGTCATATATTATTATTGTATTGCTTTACACCTTTCATCCCTACCAGTTTCTCTCTCTTATCCAACTATGTTGTCTTCCTTTTGAATAGGAAGCTCTTTTGGGCAAAAAAAGTAATTTTCTGTGCTTGTACAGCACCAAGCAGAAGAGAGACTGACTAGCTTCAAGGCACGGTCGCCTTATGCATATTACTTATGATCATTCCTCTGCTTTCCTGATGTTCATGTATCTTCAAGTTTGGTGTCATCTATAATATTTTTCCTCTTCCAGATCATTCCTTGTGATGTTAAATAAGATGGGATTTAATAGTTAACATGTTACATTCAACACCTCTCTGGGCATCAGCCCTTATTCACATTATTGATATATTGCTTTTTGATGTATTGTTTCCAGCAAATATTTCTGCTGAAGTAAAAGTAGAATGACTTTTGTGAGTAAGATTTTTTATATAGAAAAAGTAGGATTGAGGATGTCACACTGCTTTGGGCTTGTGTGGTGAAGTTGGAGGTCCCCAACCAGCCACAGTGCTAGTCTCTCACTGCCTCTGGGCATGCCACCTGCCTCTTTCTCCTGCCATGCCTTGCCATTAAATAATTAATTGGTAATTAGGTGGGAGGCTGCCCTTTGAGGGCCCTGATGTCTAAGGGCCAAAAGAACACGCTCCTACCACCTTAAATATACCTTAAAGTGTCCCATGCCTCACAGATGGCATCTCAGTTCTTAACGTCTCCTTAACGTCTCTGGCCCCACACTGGGCCCCATAACACTCTAGCCTGGACCCCAACTAGATCCCTTCCCATCAGATGGCCTACTCCACCTTCATTCTGGGCTGACAAGCTCCCTGCACTCTTCTCCCTCTTAGGTGTGGCCCCCCGGGACCTTTAGCCACACAGGCTCTGGCCTCACCTCTGAGGCCAGTTGGAACCGCAGGCCATCTGGGCATCCCTTATGGTGGGCCCCTGGCCCTTTTAACCCTTCTAGTCCTGGCCCCAGCATTGACCAGTCAAGGGTGCCTCAGGTCAGGCTTCTGAGCAACTAGCCCACACTCTCTTACATGGATCCACCTTCTCGGGCCCTACTACAGGGATACCTACCCGGTTGTGGGGGCTGGGGTTATTAAGGTGCCCCAACCCACCTTTCACCATGGTGGTAACTGGCTTGGCTCCATTTCTTGGAGCTGTTGTGCCACAAACAGCCCCACCAGGCCACCCATCCCCAGCAGGATGCAGTTTTATGTCATGCCCAAGACCAGGGGCCTCCAAGCCATCCCCATAAGCTCCTGCCCTTACCTCCTAGTTGTTGCAGGAGCAGCAGCTCCATCAGGAGATATTCCTTCCACCTCATCAGGCGGCATATTGCATTTACACCTGGAAGCAATAAACACGTGCACCTGGAACCACAGCACATTGAGCTGGGGTGCAGGAGCCACAGCTGGCAAGGGACCTGCGGGGTTAGCCTGCCAACCGCAAGCTGCTCCACCCTATCTCAACATGCTGAGGAGGGGCTAGCTAGGGCACAAGAGTGCTACAGTGTGGTGCCAGCTGGCCAGTATCCCCAGTCACCATAGTTAGAGGGAGAAAATATTATTTGGGGGGCTGAGTACACACACAGGCACAGACAGACACACACACACACACACACACGCACACACACAGAGCCCAGCACGTCTGTGGAGGGGAAAGGGTGTGGGGAGAGGGAAGGTGCATGGGAGGGGAGAAGATTGAGGCCTCCACAGTGAGGGAGGGAGTGGGGCAGAGGCAGGAGCAGGAGCTGGGGTGAATGGGCCCTGGACGGGTCATGGGACATTCAGAGCCTGGGCAGCTCATCCAGGGGCGCTGCGGGGTGGAGGGGGGCATGGTTCCCCACCACTATGCACACCCCAGGGGAGGCACAGGGGACACATGCCCCCCAGATTTGTGCATGGGGCAGGGGTGGGCTGCCACTGTGGGCTGGGGCTCTGCGACCCACTTCCTTGGGAACTGTGTGATGTTATGTACCTGCTGCTGCCAGGCTGCGCTGCGTCCCCTGTCTGCTCAGCAGTGGCAGGCACATGGCATTGTGCAGCTGCCGAGGTAGCAGCAACGGGTCACAGAGCCCAGCCCACAGCGGCAGCCTGCCTCTGCCCCACACAGAGATCCAGGGGGCACATGCCCCCCGTGCCTCCACCACAGGATAAATGTACAGTGATATATATTCCTCTTGGTTTCTCCCATTTACCATTATGCATCATGTAGTGAAGAAGCAGAATTTTAGTTATTATTATTTTGTAATGTACAAGTATACTCACATATACAAACTACTTACAACAGTTTCAAAATAATAATAAACACAGGGGAAGTTAAAATAGAGGTAAAATATAGGTTTTTCCCACCAACATTATAGTAAAGAAATAAATCATTATTATTAAAACAGTAGTGTCAATCAGGATTTTTTTTTCAGACATACGAGATAAATAATATAAATCTCCTAGTTGAGCAGACCTAGTTATTTTCTCAGATGTTTTACTTATAGAATTAAAACCTCTAAAAAGTCAAAGCTTTTATTCTTGGCTGCATATTTCTTCAGCAGCTTTACCTATCATTAATGTTTTGCATATTTTCCCAACTCATAACAACTTGGACTCAGTTGTTATCCACTGGTATTTAAGCACTGGCTACGAGATTGTTACAGCTGTACAAACATTTCAACACTTCATGCCAGCACTCAAGACATGCCAACATAACTGGTGCTGGTTATAGGAAGTTTTAAATGTTCCTTAATTTCAACAGTCTTACTTATTAATAAAATGTGTACCTGCTCCCCCAAAACATAATAATTTAGACTTGTTGGGCATGCAGTTGATAATATTTGTGCACACATTCCAACCCTGGTAGATTTGTCCAAAATATTTAGTAAAGCTGTACAGCCTTATTTTTATTTTAAAAGCCAAGGTTTTTCTTGCAAGAGAGATACCTTTACTCAGAAGTACAATAACAATTTTGCTATTCTGTTTATTTGTAAATATTGAAAGTACCAGAGCTTCCCTACACCTGTTTTGGAATCTCAAAGAATGTCTAGACCAAAGAGCTGCTATCCTGGACTTCTAGTCTTCGGGTCTACCACATTTTAGCTGTAGGTAGCTGTAAGGTAAATACAGTAGATCCCACCGGTATGATGAAAGAAACTGTTTCTTCTCTGATTTCAAAAAATTAGTGATCTTCAAGCAAAAAGCCTTCTTTCATACCTTGAGGTCTTCCTATTAGCGCTGCTGAGCAACCAGTGGTGATCTCACATCATATCTCCTGTTT
Source organism: Crocodylus porosus (assembly GCF_001723895.1). Taxonomy (NCBI): domain Eukaryota; kingdom Metazoa; phylum Chordata; order Crocodylia; family Crocodylidae; genus Crocodylus; species Crocodylus porosus. The sequence goes on along the minus strand of NW_017728886.1, from coordinate 9,280,488 downwards.
AAGTTCTAGATAAACCTTGATTGATGAACAGGTGTGAGGGGCAGGCTGTAGAAGCTGTTAGAGCGATCTGACTTACCTCCAGGAAGTAAAATCAAACACCCGTGCCTGAATTCAGGCCTTACTATGGGCAGGCTTTGGATATTACCTAAGGGACACATTTCTGGACCCATCTCAGCAAGGTCTAGGCTGAGGACTGAAGTTACTGGGGAGCCATCAGATTGTTGGAATATTAACTCCTGCACTATTAATGATTACTTCTTACTCAAAATCTGCAGCTTCTGTGCCTAATCTTCATAGCCAGGAATTCTGATCGCTGGCTGCATCTACGCATGCAATTAATGCAAAGCAAAAAACTCTGGTTCTGGAGTGTATTGCTCCCAGGCATGCTGTTTGAACGTGTACCCAGAACCGCAGGACATTGAGCTGGGTCAGAGCAGCTGCAGCTGGCACGGGGCTCTGGGGGTCAGACTGTGAACCCGGGGCTGCTCTGACCTGGCTCTGCGTGCTGTGGAAGGGCTGGCTGGAGCATGATAGTGCTCCAGTGTAAGGCTAGCTAGCAGACAGCTGGAGCACTGTCTACATGTATGCCGTTGTGGAGGCAGAAACTCCACAGCAGGATAGTACTATCCCGTTGCACAATTAATTACTTTACTCTAGCCTAATAGGGCCACTCGTGCAGATGTGCAACATTTACTGCAGAGCTAATTAGTCTACTCCACAATAAATGTCTCATGGAGACACGTCAACTGGTATCTTCATTCTTCCGCTCCGGCCTCTATATTTGTTTGTAACATTAATGTATTGTATTTCAGCTTCTTTCATATTGTACAACCTTCTGGGATGGCTATTACCAAAGTCAAATAAGTTATTGTGATATATACTAGCTGAGGTTCTTTTTATATGACATAATTGATGTTGTTTTCCCAAAGGTCTATCAAGTTATGAAAATACATTCCATGCAGTGGGTTGCAACATTTGTTTCTTGTTAATCTCTGATTCTAAATTCTCTTCTTAATTCTGTTTTTATAGTGAACTTTGTGAACATTTGCCAAGTCCTCATACTAGCCTTCTCTTGGGAGATGCCTACATGAATATTCAAGAGGTTAGCATGAATTTGTCCAATAAATCTGTAGCAAATTCAAACAAAGATACGTTTAACTAGAAAGCTGGATTTATTATTAACCATGATAACACTGAGCACTCATATAGCATAACAAATATAACTGAATCACTGCCAAAATGTTTCTTTAACAGTTCATGTTAAATATGAAAATAACTCCAACTTCTTTTTTCTTAGCCAGAGAAAGCTGTGGAAGTATATGAAGCAGCTCAAAGGAAGAATCCTTTGGATGCAGCACTGGCCAGAAAAATTGGACAAGCATATGTGAAAACGCATCAATATAATAAGGTCTTGAACATTCTTTTTTCTCTTGACTATTTTAAGTCGTAAGAACAAAGAAAGAAAACTAATAAATGAATAAATGACAAATCACAAATGAATATGGTAATTTGACCTAGTGTAATTCAGCATTTGGGATAACCTGTTGAATCTTTTTAATTTCCGTATAGGCTATTAATTACTATGAAGTGGCTCTAAAGATGAGTAAGCAGGATTTCTTGTGCCATGATCTTGCTGAACTCCTCCTCAAACTCAAGAAGTTAAGCAAAGCAGAAAGAGTTTTGAATCAGGCTTTGGACCATGACTTTGGTAACAGTTTTCATCATGTATACTAAACTTGCTGTGTGTAACATTTGAAGCCTGTGAACCATTTACAATGCATTATATGAACTTTGTCATAAACAAATATTCTTGGCAATTTATATTTTAGACTCTCAAGCTTTCAACAAATGTTTAAATTATCTTGTGTGAGAGCTGTTTTGAAAGCCTTGCTTTTCCATATGTGGGGGGGGGGGGCGTTAGAATGGTGTAAATGTTTCAACAGAGGCTCTAAACATCCATTCTTTTTCTTGATGGCCAAGAACATTAGGCTAGAAATATAATATGTGGTCATTTTTAATCTTTTAGTTAATGACTTGCCTCCTATGATGAAAGATGTCAAGAGCCTGATTTTACTGGCAAAAGTTTACAAAATCAATAAACAAGAAGAAGTGGTGGGAACTTTGAAGAAGGTAATTGATAAAATATATATATGCTTTCCATATTGCTAGACATTTTCCTTAATAATATATAAGTATAAAGGGTTTGAGTAATTTTTCAGAGGCTTTGAACATATACAGTTTCCATGACTGTGATTAGAATTAGAGTTCAGCTTTTCCATTCCCTCAGTTCATAGCTTAAATACTTCACTATGCACTGCAATAAATATGAAGAGTACTAATAAGCTTCGAATATATTCATGATCTCCTTTTTTGAGCCTTATTCTAACTAGTATTTATAGCCTTACACTTCCAAGAAACACATCCTTGAAAAGCAGAAATCATAACTGTCATGGACCTTATACTATGGAATTCCTTGCCTTTTGATTCCATTCATTTTCAAACAATAAAAAAAATAGCTGTTGTAACACCATCGTTGACTTAAATGGAGTTACACCAGCAAATAAACGGGCTTTAGTGTTTTTTACCCCATATTTAGAAAATTTTACTGATCATCATCTTTCTATATATGACGTTCTCTGTTTATCCTTTTTTCTCAGAGTGGTAGTGTGTTTTTAATATGGTTGTGAATTACTTCAGGATATCCACATCATCTGGGAATAACAAGGGGTTTAAAATGTATGACTCTATTAATTATTCTTTGACTACCTATAAAGAATGATTATCTTGTTTCACATTAAAATGTTATATTATGCTAAAGAAAAATGTGTCCATAAAAGTTAAACAGAATATTAGATCCTGAAAAAAGCATCCCTCTGCCCAGGGTTGGCACAGTCATATTCACCTCTTCAGTGCCACTGAAATCCCTAGGCTTCTGTTACCTCTTTAAACAGTGGTGGATTTCATCCCTTGAGCTTGTTCACCTGTTACTGGAAAAAGCAGATGAACCAAGATCTATATCCAAGAAAAGACTTAGTTTTGTAATGCTTAATTTTTTCCCACTCTGCTGCCTGGTGGAATTCATAGTTCTAAGTGAGGTGCCAGAGATTCCCACATAGTACAGGAAGATTCATAGAAGTCAGTGATGTGAGGATGGGGAACCTTCTAACTAAACCAGTAGGAAATGCCAAAGATAGGGGTAGGGAAAGGGGAAACACACTTATCTCTGCCTGAGATTCTCGGCTGTAAGCCCCATTTATGGAGTTAGGTCCCTACAGTAAACTTTCTCATGAAAAACCAGAGGGAGAAGGGAAGTGTGGAAGAGAAAGATGCACCCATTATCCCCACTTTCTATAAAGAAATATTCAGTGGGCCAGAGAGAAGAAGTGAAGATTGAGGTTAACTTTACATCACTCGATCCACTGGTAGATCTTGGAGCCTCTTGGAGTTGATCCAAGGCTGGGATTTTGGGGCTGAGTTTCCACGTGCATGCATGCACACACCCCAGCTCAGCAGATCAGTCCGCTGGGGAGGGAAGGGCCAGGGGCTAGATCAACACCCCCGTGGTGAGGGACAGTGCCACAGAGGCAGGTTGAGCGGGGCCGCTGCTGGGTGGGACTTACCTGCTGGGGAGTTGCTCCCCCAAATAATTTTTTCTCCCTCTGCCTTGATATACACCCCCCTTCCCTCCCCACAGACTTACCTGCTGGGTTGGGAGGACATGGGGGCAGCAGTGCACAGTAGATCTTGGGTTGCTTTTAAATGTCAAAGATGATCTCCTACTTAAAAAGGTAGGAGACCAGTGCTCTACAGCCAGTAGCGAAGGGACTCACCAAGAATATGAGCAGTCAAGTTCAAGTCCCTATCTCAATTATAGTTTACTTATTACAATTTACTTTATACAAAGCAGAAGAGTTTCAGACTAAAGTGAGGGTATGAACTTGCGACTACAAAGTCATATCACATCGGCATCTTCATAGTAAATGCCTGCATGTATGCCCTTACGCTGTTGTAATGCAAGGGAGCTTATTCCGCAGTCAAAGTTAGATAGGCTAGCCCAGCCCTATCAGCTTTACTGCAGTTATTGCAAAGCAGCTGTTTTGCTGCAAGCTCAGATCTTATCTTGCCTTGTGGTAACTAGTTAGTGTGAGAGGAACTCATCCTAGAATGTCCAGTTGCCTGATGTTTAGGACATTTGTTTGCAAAGTGGGCTAAGTTCAAGTTGCTGCTCTAAACCAGGCAGAGCAAGGATTTGAAAACAATTTCCCACCTACCAGGTGAATGTCCTGACTGTAAACTTATGCACACTATGGTAGCTGGTTGCATGCATCAAAAAACGAGGAGGAGGGGAGTGCTTTAAGCAATAGACCTTAGATTTAATATATCAAAAAACAATAAGGATGAGTTAAACGTGCTTCAAATGAACGTAACTGATGAATTTGATAGAAAATGTGTGATGACATGATCCACTACATGACACGATGTGCTACGTTGCCATATGGTGCACTACAATGATGTAGAGATCATATGGGTCTACACGTGATCAGCAGCATCATTGCTGTAGCAGCATACTCCCTCATTTTAGTGTGCCACTACAGCAGCGAAGCAGCGAAACCTAATCACACACTACATGCACAGCGTAGTACTTCTACGAGGAAATACTAAAGCACAGTGACGTGTAGATGCACCCAATGTATTTAAAATAGTGAATTAAAAAATCCTTTTTGAAACATCTTTACTCATTTATAATCCATGCAAGTTTACAACATACTATTGCCCAAGAAAATGATGATGCTTTTGTTTATTTGTTTATTCCTTAAGGCCTTTGACATACAGGTGAGGGTACTGAGCCGTATACCTCTGGAACAACCTGAACTGATTCCTTCTCAGAAGCGGTGTGCATCACTGATCTGTGTTCAGTTTGCTGATCATTACCTAAGCAAGAAGGACTACATGCAAGCTGTTAAGAACTACAAAGAGGCACTATTTTATACTCCAACAGACAGTAAAGTAAACAGCTTCTTAAACCCAAATCAGTCTGTTTAACAGTACTTATGTGTGTGTTTAAGTTAGAACAGTGATTCTCAACTAGGGTGTGGTAGCACCTTAGGATACAAGATTTCTTTAGGGGTGCTGTGGCACCAGGCCCGTATAAAGGAGGTAAGTGCTTACTCCTCCACCAATCAGGCACCCACCAGTGTCCTGCAGGCAACTGGCTTTGTTGCTAGCTGCTCCTCTGGGGTCTCGTGTCCCTGCCTCTTACCAACCCCTGCACTGATCACCCTCACACTCCAAGCAGCATACTCTGCTGACGGAAGATAGATGTAGGGCCATCAAGCCATGATTTTTAGATCAACTTCTTTACTTCCTCCTCACATACTCCTGGAGCAAATCACCAAAGCAATAGTCACAGCATTGGGGACTGTGCTCACCTTCCCCAGGTACAGACTGTGGGCAAGGAGGGGGCAGATAGTGGAAATAGTGGGGCACAGTAGGGTCCTGCCCCTGCTGCCCTTACCTAGCACCAGCCTCTGCATTTTCAGTGGCCACTATTACCTCTTCCACCTCCTGCAGGGACCACTACCTCCTTCAGGAGCCTAATGACCCACCCTTAACGCTCCAGTCTGCCTCACTAAGCAGCCTCTAGCAGCACAGAGCATATGTGCCACCCCCACCATGCTCAGGGATACTCTGCCACCCCATGAGATCCTTTAAGCGTTCCATGAGGAATGCAAAGGTAAGCGTTGTAAGAAAGAAATTAGATTTGAAATGGGATGCCGCATAATTCAGAAAAGTTGTGGAGGAGTGGCGTGAGTCTAGAAAGGTTGAGAACCACTGAGATAGAAGAACAGTTAGCCAGCTGTATTTTTTTTTAATTCCAAGATATTTTTTTGGAATAGTACAAAAATGTAAGGTCACCATGGGTACATTCTTAAACTTGTATTCCAAGCATTTCAGAACTCCCAGAAAAAACAGATATATGAAAAAAGGAAACAGTTTTTTCCAAGTGTTTTTTTTTAATATATTCATTTTTTAAAATGCATCCATCCAAAAACAGGGGGAACATATAGATTCATAGATTCATAGATGTAGGGTCGGAAGGGACTTTTTAGATTTTCTAGTCCAACCCCCCTGCCTGGGCAGGAGAGAAAACTGGGTTCAAATGACCCCAGCTAGGTAATCGTCAAGCCTCCTCTTAAAGACTCCCAAGGTAGGAGCCAGCACTACTTCCCTTGGAAGTTGGTTCCAGATCCTAGCCGCCCTGACTGTGAAGTAGTGCCTTCTAATGTCTAGTCTGAACCTACTCTCTAACAACTTATGGCCATTATTTTGTGTTACTTCGGGAGGTCTCTCCCATGGTCCCCCCTAGTAAGTTTATAGATGGCCACCAGGTCCCCTCTCAGCCTACTCTTGTGAAGGCTGAACAGTTTAAGGTCCTGTAGCCTCCCCTCGTAGGGTCTGCCCTGCTCTCCCCAAATCATGCGAGTGGTCCTCCTTTGGACCCTCTCAATGCTGTCCACATCCCTCCTGAAGTGCAGCGTGCAGAACTGGATGCAGTACTCCAACTGTGGCCTGACCAGTGTCCCATAGAGGGAGAGGATCACCTCTTTGGACCTGCTTGAGATGCATCTGTGGATGCATGACAAGGTGCAGTTGGCCTTCCCAACCACATCCTCACATTGGCGGCCCATGTTCATCTTGGAATCGGTAATGACTCCAAGATCTCTTTCCGCCACTGTGCTTTCAAGAAGGGAGTTTCCCAGCCTATAGATATGCTGCTGGTTCTTACTGCCCAAGTGCAGCACTCTGCACTTGTCAGTATTGAATCCCATCCTATTCTCATTTGCCCACCCCTGTAACCTGTCCAGGTCCAGCTGTACCCTGTCCCTCCCTTCTAGAGTGCCCACCTGCCCCCAAATCTTGGTGTCGTCCACGAATGTAAACAGGGTGCTTTTCACCCCCTCATCCAAGTCACTAATAAAGAAATTGAACAATGCAGGCCCAAGGACCAAGCCCTGGGGGACTCCACTGCCCACGTCCCTCCAGGTTGAATATGACCTGTCCACCACCACTCTCTGAGTGCAGCCCTCAGCCAATTTGCAACCCATCTGACCATGTAGGCATCAGTGCCACAGTCATCTAGCTTTTTAAGGAGAATGGGGTGGGCAACAGTGTCAAAGCCTTTCCTGAAGTCCAGAAAGACTACATCCACTGTGACACCTGCATCCAGTAATTTTGTGACCTGATCGTAGAAGGCAATCAGGTTGGTCTGACAGGACCTGCCCTTAATGAAACCATGCTGGTTGCCCCTGAGCATCATCCCCGCTGCTGGTCCTTCACAGATGTGCTCCTTGATAATCATCTCAAAGAGCTTCCCCAGGATCAAAGTAAAACTAATGAGCCTATAGTTGCCTGAGCCCTCCCTCCTTCCTTTTTTGAAGATGGGGACAACATTGGCCCTCTTCCATTCATCCAGCACCTGGCCAGAGTACCATGAGTGCTTGTAAAGCCATGGCAGGGGCCCCACAATAACCCCTGCCAATTCCCTCAACACCCTGGGGTGGAAACCATCTGGACTTGCTGATCTGAACATGTCCAGTCCCTCCAGAAGTTCTCTAACTTGGTTCTCCCTGTCCCTAGGCCTGGTGAAGTCTCTCCTGAATCCGTCCCAAATCTCAGTGGTGGGAGTCCCGGTCCCTGCACAACAAATTGGAGGCAAAAAATTTGTTAAAAAGGTCTGCTTTTTCCTCTGGTGCAACCACCAGATTGCCCAGCGTATTCTGCAGGGGCCCCAAATTACCCAGTGCCTTCTTCATACTCCCTAAGTATTTAAAAAAGGACTTTTTGTTGTCCTTGATGCAAGCCCTATTTCTGTAGCTGCCTTAGCTTTTCTAACAGCCCCACTATACACCCAAGTGATGGAGGTGTACTCCTCTTTGGTGATAGCCCTTCCCTTCCACTGGGTTACCTCCTTTTTTGCAATCAGGCATTCCCAAATGCTGTTGGTAAACCGGGGGGCTTTTGAGCACTCTTGCCCCCTTTGATTCTCATTGGGATTGTCACCCCTTGGGCTCTAAGTATTGTCTCCTTAAGAAACGACCACTCATCTTGGGCACCCAGTTCCCCTACTCTCCAGGACCCCAGTGCCTCTCCTACCAATCTCCTCAACTCTTTGAAGTTGGCCCTCTTGAAGTCAAGGGCTACTGCCTTGCTGCAGGCCCTTGACACCCTGCTCTGAATAGTGAATTCCAGCAGGTGATGATCACTGTCACCCAGGTGGTCAAGAACATGGAGTCCCCTCCCCAGGTCATCGCCTGTGGCTAGGACCAGGTCCAGCAGGGCATTTCCCCTGGTGGGACTGCACCTACTGGGTTAAGTGGAGATCCTGTATCTCGGCAAGGAACCCTCATGAGCGGTCAGACCTGGCTGACTGCTCCTCCCAGCAGATGTCCAGGTAATTTAGATCACCCATGACAGCTACATCCCTTGCCTTAAGTGCCTCTGCAAGCTGACCTGAGAATTCATGTGCACATATAAAAAAGCAGAATCAGCAGAAAGACAATTTCATAGAATAGAATAAATGAAACACCAATCCTGATTTCAAGTAAGAAAAAATGATAATTTTTCTTAGACTGCTGAAACAGTAAAGACTGAGCCCAGAAAACTCCTTTTTATGTTTGTTTGGCTGGATTCTCAGGTCTGCTTGGTAATACAAAGTGGCAGTCAAATGACTGGTGGCTGCTGCTGAGGAATTCCTTTGGCACAAACAAAAATTTCATTGAATTCAACAGGATTTTCCCAAATCAGATTCTTACTTTCCTTTTTCATGAAGGCCGCATGGTGAATACAGCTTTAAAATATTATGTACATTCAGCTTCAGCTGGCTCCACTGAGAGCCAGTAGCAATCAGTATGTTACAAGGCTGAGTTTCTGATGAACGTCAGATGAGAGCACTACTGCCATAGGTATATTTTTCTACAATATGTTATTCTGATGTACAAAATTCAAGTACCATGTAGGGAGACTTTTCTGTAATTCACTTGGGCCTGTTTGTTTTCAAGAGCAATAATTCCATCCTCATCACTGGGTTTACTAAACTAGACTAGACAAAGCATTGAAGAGCCTATTGTAGAGAATAATTTTCACTGGCAGGAGGATGGAGTAGGTTTCATAACAGGACAAATTTATCTTCAATGTAACTTCACAGAATCATAGAATCAATGAGTCAGAAGGGACCTAGACAGACCATCTAGTCCGCCCCCCTGCCATGGGCAGGAAGGAGCACTGGGGATGGCAGGGGTCATAAGACCCCAGCCAGGTGCCTATCCAGTCTCCTCTTGAAGATTTCCAGGGAAGGTGAGAGCACCACCTCTCTGGGAAGCCTATTCCAGGCTCTGGCCACCCTTACAGTAAAGTAGTTCTTCCTAATATCTAACCTAAAAAGTCAATCAGAATTGCATTGGAGTAATTTTGACTGAATAGACCTTCGCTGGATCTAACCTCTGTGATTAGAATTCTAAATCAATGAGAAAACAAAGATGACTCTTAGTAGTAATTGCAATAATCATTAAAATTATTCATTACTAATTATTCTTCCTCGCATTCCCAGGTTATATTGCAGTTGGCTCATCTTTATTTGCTATATGGCGACATCGAGTCATGTGAACATCAGTGTGCTCTGCTTCTTCAAGAAGACAACAGCAATGAAATTGCAGCAATGGTATAAATGGGTAGTATATAAAAGATGACAGTCTGACAATCAGAGAATTGTTCTGACATTTTTTCAGAACCTTCTAAAGACTGTTACTCTTATACTGGCATATTATGCTTGCTGCCCAAGCAGCTGTGTTGAAATAGAGGATAAGCTAGGTTGAGATTACTAAAAACATGTTATACAGGAAGGATTCTAGGGAAAAATAGGTGGAAAGAGGAAAATCAAATGTATATACCCCAGAAATGAATTTTGTATAGGGTGGTCCATTTATGTGCATAGGCCAGGGATGGGTAAAAGGCTGTGCAGTCATCCACTGTATGCACTTACCACAACTCATGGTAAACAGTGCTCACTAACTACAGGAACAGCTTGGGTAGGGTAACCATATGGGACACAGCTTCAGGCAAAGATGGGGGTGGGGTGGTGCAGCTCTGACATTACTATGCAGGCACCTAAGGAAGTCAGTGGCCTGTTAATGACCCATTTGTTCTTTACTTCACAGGTATTAACAATCATCTTCCCTTTTTAATGGTCATTCCACTAATCAAGCTAATCTATTTTAGGGCAGTTTTGTTGTCTGCTAGGGCTTCCTATTTCCCAGCTCATGCCACTCAGTCTCCCCTCCCTGCACCTGGGACGTTCGTTTTAACTTTCACAGGCCGAAGACTAGCCTCCAAAATCCAGGATTGTTCCGGCCAAATTGGTCAGCCTATTCATGGGGGCTCATCATCTTGTTTCTCATGAGGGCCTTCAATACCAGCCTGGAAGTTGACAGGCCCATCCTGATCTGTTAATGCTGTTTTAGAACGCTGGGAAGCAGGATGGTCAGTTTCATGAAGGATGTCGTTAAAGGCGGTACGAAGTAGATGTTGGGGCTGAAGAATTCCTTTTCAGGTTATGCATTTAACCATCATTTGGTGACATCAAACTACTTATCAGTGTCCTATAACATAAAACTAAGATTGAGCCAGTAGATGGCATGGAAGTTTTCCACATGCTAAATTTATATGTTTTTACTTGTTATATTATGTCTTTCAATATGTAACAGTCAAAGAAACCATTTCCCAATTCAGGGCTCTTCAATGTTATTTAAAGAAACAAGCCTACTAAAATAAAACCAGCCACAAGCACACAGAAAAATCTTTTAACCTCTTCTTCTCTTTATCCATTCTGCTCTTCCTCTTACATATTCATTATCATATTTCTTTAGCCGCACAACCTCGATAGCCTGTTCTTTGAATCTCTAGTCCTTGCAATAAGGGCTGCAGTCTAGACATACACTATATTAATAAAATGCAATTTAAGTCACAAGATGTGGCATTCAGTGCAATAGTCACTTTTATCTGGAATAGCTAGCAATCTTGACAATGAAAACATCTTATCTGCATTTTGTAGTTAACCTATTTAAATGAATGGGGCTATTCATGCTTCTCAACTTCTGTGTCTGTCAGCAGACTGACTGCAGATGGACAGTTCTGTATAAGTTTGCTGTTGGTTCATGTTTTGAGGCTCTGGTTACTGTAATCATAATGATGAGAAATATTTAAACTGAAAATTCTCATACCTTTTTGAAAGCTTTAAAATCTTTGACAAGGACTTAATTTCATGGCATGTTCCATAGGCACAGAAAACATGCAGCCCCCTAAGGAAATATGACAAGATTCAGCCCCAAAACAAGAAGCTGGAGTATTCTTATATATATTCAAGTGTCCATCCAAAGATTCATGTAGATATGACAGTTATTCCAGAATAAGGTAGCAGAATAGCTACTTTGGAATAATTTTATATATGAACACTCTTGTTTTGGGATCACTGGGCCCTTTTATGGTTTAGCTTGATTTGTTTCCTAAATTGATTAAGTTAATTTGGGAAAAAAGCCATCTTTGCACCCCTATCTGGTGTGATTCCAGAACAACTATTCTGGAATTAGATATTCCAGAATAACTCCACGGTGCGTCCACATGAGCATGTACTTGCACTGTGCAGCACCTCAAAGGCTTTTGAGGCACCACAAAACACACCCTGCATATGTGATTTGGTTCTCCATGCTACATATTTGCATCACGGAGCCGAATTTAGATACTGGGAAATTCTGGTATCAAAAAAAAAGCATGCTGAGAGAAAATGGCACGGCGCATGTGGCAGCAGCATGTGCCACCCAGAACTAAAGCCTAGCCAGCCAGAGTCACACTCTGGTTGCCAGCCCAGCTCTGCACTCCCGGGTCACCATCACTGCAGCCCCAGGAGCCACCCAGGACCTAAGGTAAGGCTGCTGGGGCCAGCCCAGGTACTGGCCCCAGCCTCCCATATCCCATCTGGAATAATTTGCCCTGTGCCAGAGCACACATGCAGGGGCATTCCCCTGGGGACAACTAACAGCAGCACAAATATGTGCCGTTGCTATTTGTCTCCAAAGAAACGCACGTGCATGCTTGTCTGGATGCACCCCTTGGGTAAATTAAGCAAGGATATTGCAGAAGGTTTTGTATTGCATATTTCAGATTATTTACATTTAGTTTCCATTCACCATTATTTTTAATATATCCTTTTCTGTTTGTCATGTTTCAAGAAAAGTAGAATAATTTCTGGTTACTGCAAGGAATTATGTCATTGCAACTTTTCATGCAACACTTTTGTTCTTTGTTAGATGATGGCAGATCTTATGTTTAGAAAACAAAAGTATGAACAAGCTATATACCTTTATCAGAAGGTTCTGGATAAAGCACCAGGTATCTACTATTAAATCAAATTCTTTTTCTGGAGGTTCCCACTTTAAAAGGATAACTAAGGAAATTATGTGATATCCTTATTTTCTTTAATCTACGAAGCTTCCAAGTACCATCATCTATAATATGAAGATTTTTTGTGATGCCATGACACTTAAAAGGACAAGATGAATAAGTCTAAAATGTGACTGTGGTTTAGCACAAGGCTGTCCATATTCTAAGTGGCTGGACGCACATGCCTTTTGGACCACACTAGTGGTTACTTGCCACGCGAGTCACATCAGCTCGAGCCGTTGGGTCCCCTTGACTGCGTGCTTCCTGGGTTTTCCCCTTTCCCCCCACAATAGCACAGCACATGTGGGGACCTCCCTACTTTCCCTGCACTATCCAAGCAGATGCCTTCTCACACTGTACTACACATGCTAGTGCCCTATCTCACTCTCAGTTCACCGACCCCAGGCTCCTCTGCTGCATCATGTCACGGCTCTCCCAGCACAGCGAGAAGTGGAAGCTAAAGCAGGGAAGAGTTGCCTGGAAACCCCAGCTTTTGCTCCAGCTGGAGTGATGGAGAGAGACAGAATGATGGAGAGAGCAATGGCTGGGTGGGAGCCTGGGGGGCATGAATTAACCCCCTGCATGCTGCAAGTTGGACAGCCCTGCTTTAGCACTTTTAAAGACGTGAAAAAGTTGGTGAATTCGAGGTTCCTTTGTTTCGTCATTGGAAGGCTTAGCCTCTTCCCAGCTTTGAATTCTTCAAGCAGCATTACCATATGTTGATAACTATCAACAGCAAAACACCTTAAAAAAGATTGATACAATCTGCATTAGTTAAATATGAAGATAACATTTACTTTGTTGTGTTGTGTAATTTGTAGATAACTTCTCAGTCATGGAAAGATTAATTGATTTGCTAAGAAGAAGTGGTAAGCTTGATAAAACTACATTCTTCTTTGAAATGGCAAGGAAACATTCAACTCGAATACCTTTAGAGCCTGGTTATAACTACTGCGAAGGACTTTACTGCTGGTAAATTGTACAAAGTAATACTTGTAAATATTACGAATACTCATTCTGCCTTTACCTATTTTTCCACTTCCAGGGTTCAGTTGGTGAACTGAAACAAGCATTTTGGTTCATGAGAACTATTCTTCGCAGATTGGTTTGCTTGGAAATTGAATTCAGTACATATTTAAGCAAATAGGTTTTGTGTGGGAATAGGAAGTGTGTTAGATCATAGAGTGAAAAAGACCAAATGAATACAGTACAGTCATAGGTATGACCTCTACCTGACTCAAGAAGTCTATGGGCCAACGAGAGGCAAAGCGCTGCTTGACCTGGTACTGGCTACGGGGGACAACCTAATCGGC
>NW_017728886.1:9260114-9266583 GCF_001723895.1 Crocodylus porosus | reverse complement strand
AACACCTTCAAGAGTAAATTGGATGCTTCTCTTGCTGGGATCCTATGACCCCAGCTGACTTCCTGCCCTTTGGGCAGGGGGCTGGACTCAATGATCTCCCGAGGTCCCTTCCAGCCCTAATGTCTATGAAATCTATGAAATAAAAGAACAGAGTAAAATAGAAGACATTTGGTTGACTTGTATGTCAACTTCAGAAGGTTTATTACAAGAGACTTGAGGTTGTATACAGCTCCAGCAACAAGGAGTGAAAGTTTGGCCCCTTTCAAGTCACTGGCAAAACTCTCATTGATTTCAGTAGGGTCAAGTTTTTGCCAGAGGTCTTTTGGTTTAATACACTAAATTCTATCAAATAAGGTTTTGCAAGGAATAAAATATAGTTCTTTATAAAACACCTTTTCAATCAGGAAAATCAAAGTAGAAGATTACCTACTTTAATTGAGCCCTAAAGTTTGGTCCTGCTTTAAAACATGACTGCGAACTTCTATACTATATTTTAGTGATTCATACATAAGATTAGAACAAGTAGAAAGATTTTAGATTACAGGCTCCATCTTGGATGTGACAGTCAGGCTGAGGTTCTTTCCTTCTCATGTATAGTAAAAACTCCACAGGCCTAAATTGCTCATAATTGAGCTCTGAAGCCATACAGAGTTCAAATTGCATATTCAGGGCTACTTGTGAAACTTGATTGCCAGCAGTGGATTGCACAGGTAGACCTGATTGGAACTTAATAAACAGTTTTCTCGAAACACACGATACAATACAATGCACGGGTCAGCTCATTTAGTATCACCTGTAGGGGCTTTAAAGTGCTCAAAGACAAAAAAAAGCAACAGAAAACCTTATTCTGTAGATATCTTTATAGGATACTCTTAAATGAACTAGCTTAGGTTCTAGAAACAATGTAACTGCATTAATTTAGTAATTTGCCTAGCTAATTTTTCATGTATGTGGAACCATAATATACTTAAGAGAAATATTAGATTTTATTAAAACTTTATGTAAATAAATATGGAAATGCCTTTATAATTAAGATTGATGACAGTCTCACAGACATGTTATAACTAGACATGATATATTCTACTCAAACAGGCACATGGGACAACCCAATCAAGCACTGAAGTATTTCAACAAAGCTCGAAAGGACAGTGAGTGGGGCCAAAGAGCCATCAGCAGTATGATTCAGATTTGTCTAAATCCTGATAATGAGATATTAGGAGGAGACGTGTTTGAAGGCCTTAATGAAGAGAACAGGTAAGAAAACAGACCAGCACTTCTGGAAATGATTAGTAACAGAGAAAAGTCTTAGACTATCAGGTTCATCTCCCAAGAACTATTTGAGAATAACTTTCAAGGTCTGGTCATTTCTGTACAGAGACAGAGGGTTTCAGTTCAGCTGCCCCCTCTTCACTATATTCACCAGCACAAAATAGAAACTTTTGACATACTTGTTTTCCCTCTAAAAATGTTGCCATCCATGAGTAGAGAGAGGTAGTTAACCATGTTAGTCTGCAAAGTAGGCTGTCACTTACAAAAACTTATGCTTCCCTGAACCAATTAGTCTCTAAAGTGCTACCTGCCTTGCCCTCTGCCTGTCTTTAAAAATGTTGAGAAGTATTTAATGGTTGTGAAAACTACTATACTGAGAAGCCTAAAACATAATAGCCTGTTCTTAGTTACAAAGTAGGTATACAAGTAATGGCAATTTAAGGTGCTTCAGCTATGTTCTGGATGGGCGCAGTGGTTTTGTGATTTAATAATATTGAATATATATAAAATCTGCTTCTGTGTATGTACAACTATAAATGCATCCTTGCTCTGGTATGATTAAGAGTGAAAGATGAGCGCAGCAGTTGCTTTTACCATTCATCTATATTTAACACGTTTTGAAATATCAGAGGTTTAATGTTATCAGTAACTTAAAAGAGAAACGAGAAGCTCAGCAACATGGGGTGTGTACAGCTGAGAAACTACTGAAGGAGTTTTATCCTCGATCCCAAGATGACCAAAATCAACTGAAGATGCTACAGAACTACTGTCTGATGACCACTAAAGACAAAAATAATGTGGAGAAAGCTCTTAGTGCATTTATAGAAATGGCCCAAAATGAGGTAAGAAATTCTTCAGTGCATTTTGCATTCTGTTCTGTTGTAGCATGCTAACAGCCCCATGCATGTTTGGTTTTTTTATCAAGAATATTTTTAAATGCCCTGATTAAATTATAGTATTTTATCATTTTTCATTAATAAATCCTTAATCATGTGAAGTGTACAATAAGTTTGCATTATTGAGGTTCTGGTTAACTCAAGGAATTTTCATTCCAGTCAAATGGATATTGGGGAACAAGGGTTTCACTCTGCAGTTCAAGGGTGTTCCTGTTCTAGCAAAGCTTTTCATGGCATGCTTAGCTGAAAGTATACAAGTACCCTTCCAAACAATTATGTAGGTTTAAAGTTATCCATATGTTTAAATGCTTTGCCAAACAGAAGCTAGAGCACTTAGCAGTTTACTGAATGAATCCCTTGCCCCTGGTTTGTGCCTGTTGACTTAATAATGTTATTCTGGCAGTGCACCTTTGGTGCCTGCCACTTTAAGGGCAAGAGCAGGCAGCCGCCAGGTGCCTAATGAGGGCAGCCATTTTTTAACATAGGCCAGAGCAGCAATAGTCTGTGTTGAGCAGCCAAGGAGACAACATCAGGCTGAGCTGCTCCTGGAACACCTTGGGGGTAAGGGTGAGGCTATGGGGACAGAGGAGTCCTCAGTGGTCCTGGACATGATCTAAAACTGTAACCTGCCAAGATAGGGAGGCCTGGTGGGACTGCCAGTGGCGTGACAGCCCCACTTAAATACAGGGACCATGAACCTACCCCGTGTAAGGTGGGTCGAGGCACCTAAACCCAAGCCCCCACCTTTGGGTGGGTTACTAAGAAGGAGGAGTGGGGTCAGGAGCCCACAGGGATATAAGACCCTGGAGGCCCTGGGGAGCAGGCAGTTGTGGAGTCCTAGAGAAGGGGGCAGTTGAGAGACCCTGAGAAAGCAGGGGTGTTAGTGGGCCCACCCAGAGTAAGATGCGTGTTCAAGACCTGAAGGACTGCGTGTAATTTGGGGTTGAGTAGGGCTGAAGGGATGGTCAGAAGGGCAGCCCCAGGGGGTGTGTTGAGTAGAGCTGAAGGAAGGCCAGAAGGGCAACATAAGGGCCAACCCCCCACAAGATCATGGTGTTGTGTATAAGGAGCCCGGTGAGGGGCTAGGCAAAGTTTGTCTTCCATTTGGTGAACTGGCTGGCACTACCCAGGTGAGGGTCATGGGAGAGGCTCAAGAGACTGCATGTCGCCAGCCAAGGCATGATTCAGATAAGCCTGATGGCCAGAAGGGTTGCTCCAGGAGACAGCAGGGCAGAGTGGAGGGGGCACAGTATACTGCAGCAAGCAAGAGACCGTGTGAGAGGGGGTGGAGTGTGAGAGGATCCTGTGAGAGAGGGGCAGTATGAGTGTGTGTGTGTGGGTGAGACCTGGTGGAGGACTAGGTTTGGTCCGGCTTGTGGCCAGGAGTATGATAACATCTTGGATGCTGTCTGCAAGGAATGGGCCATGGTATAGGGGAGGTACAGAGATGTGGATAGCGTCTCCTGGCATCAGGGCATAGAATGGACAGCCTCCCGCTTTTATCGCCAGTGTATTGTAATAGCAAAGTCGTGGCAAGCGAGACTGGGCAGCCTGCCCTACATAGAGAGGTGGGCAAGCTGATTTGAGATTCAGCCCCAAGCTTGCCCCCGTCACAATTATATACTTAGCTTTGTTATAGAGCTTTCGTCCAGATACAGTTGACACTATGTGGATGGATTCTAAGATTAGAGCAGGAGTGTTGGTATGTGTTAAATTGGCATCTCTGATCTTCTCATGGCAAATTAAGTACTGCAATCAGAAATACTGAGAAGCCTATTCATTTTAATAAACCATTGACAGTATTGCTAATTCTTATAAAAGACAGTGAAACCCATAATATTTCCAAATCATGGAAAGAGCTTGTTCTTCAAACTGGCATTTTTATTTGACTGTTAATTTTTCTAATCTGTACGATATGTATATATTTTTAGAGAGAAAGTGTTCAAGCCATTTTGGCAATGGCACAAGCCTACATGATCCTTAAGCAGACTCCTAAGGCTAGAACCCAACTAAAACGGTTAGCTAAAGCTAACTGGACTGTCTCAGATGCAGAAGAGTTGGAAAAAAGTTGGATTTTACTGTCTGATATATACTGCAACAGTGGAAAGTATGATCTTGCAATGGAGCAACTGAAACGCTGTTTACAATACAACAAGGTGAGAAGAAAAGATGTTTACAAGGAGATCTTGAAAAGTAAAAATGCGTTTTGATTAGCTTGGAGTATGAATGCCAAAGCAATGCTGGGAAAACTGGTTTCATTAAGAGTCATTGATAGTTACCCCAAAAAGTAAAAGCTCTGAACACCAGCTACAGTTTGGAACCTGGATTTCAGTAAAATTGACTAATGGAATAAAATCAATGTGATTGTCATGATGATTAAGATTCTCATCTCATTCAGTTTGTGAATTTGACAAAAAGGCAAGGATTGTTGTGGGTGACATCTTTCACTGGACCAACTGCATGGTTGGGATAGACTTAGACAATCTTTTAAATATGACCTGAAGAGGAATGCTTCACATCTGAAAGCTTGTCTAAGTCTATCCCAACCATGTAGTTGGTCCAGTGAAAGATATCAGCCACAACAATCCTAGCTTCTCACATAATTCCTGGAGCATCACAGCTACAACATCACTCCTACACTACCAAAACATGAATTTTACAGTTAATTTTGGTTGGAGCAGAATTTGACCCTAAATGCAAGAAGTGGTTTATAATTAATTAGCTAACTAGTTAGTTATGGTTTCACATTTAAAATCCTAAAAATCAGGAAATGTAAAAGTGAAGGCTGTAAAATCAATGTTAGATTAGCCAAGTTGAATATCCTGTTTTAGTGTACATATTTATGAGCTAGACAGTAAAGCATCAAGCTACACCTTTAAGGGAAAAAATAGACAAAAATCTAGTGTTTTTGTATTGTTTTACTAATGTATTTAAATAGAAAATATAATTTAGGATCCTGATTTACAATCTAGAGAATGCTAAAATGACGTAAAAATATATTAATTTTTAATCCATTTTAGTCGTGTTCAAAAGCTTATGAATACATGGGTTTTATTATGGAGAAAGAACAGGCCTATAAGGATGCTGCAGCTAATTACAAATTAGCTTGGAAATATAGTAATCAAGCAAACCCTGCCATTGGTGAGTTGATAAAAACTTATTCTATTTTAAATCCTCCTTGAAAATTAGCCAGCATATTCATTCTTGAATCATTGTAAAAGATTATATTAAATATCCTGCAACTTTATTTTACATGGTCTAAAAATGCAAGAAATACTTGGGCTATGGTAATTTCTGTCTTCAGTTATACTGATGTAATCAACATGATGTTGGTGGGGTTAAAAAAAGGTGTAACAAATACAGGAAGAAGAACTTTAATGACAGCTAAGAGTTTAATACTGCCAAGAGTTTACTGACAGCTAATAATAATATTGGACAAAAAGTGAAAGGTTATTGTTTGGCCAGGGACATGGTACTTTTTATGTATAGGGAGGACTAAATTCAGAAGAGTCCTGTATAGAGATGAGTTACATTTCAACAAGATTCCTGAGTTCCAGGCCCTACTTAGGATTTTTTTTCAAATAACTGACTAATGTAAAATGTATAAACCATCCAAGAACAAGGACTGAAAACCAGATCTTCACAGAGCTGAGGGAGAACCGTGGCCCCCTCGAGATGTTACATGTATTATGGGTTAAAAGTGAGTTTCATGCAACTTTTTTGAAACATGCCAGACCTTCAGGCAAGTTATCCCACAATAAAAACGATGAACCCACAATAACATTTACAGATCCACCTAAGAGAATTCATGATTAAATCTTTTTAATCAGTTTTAACATCTGGCCACTCCCTGGTGCTGGGCTGCCACTGCACCATTTAAACTTACCATCTCATGGGAAGCCTCTCATCAGAGACAAGCTCCACCATGCTGGGCTGCTCATGCACCCATTTAAAGTGCCCCTGGAACATGCTGGCACACAGACCCTGAGACTGATGAGCCACTCTCCAAACCTAGGCTCCCTGCATGCCTTCTCCTTTAAAAGTCATGTGTGCATCCCAACTGCACGCATGCCCTTTGAACATGCCGGCACACAGAGAGTCCAGGACTTGGAGGCCACTCCATGATCCAGGGCTGCCCAAGTAGCAGCATACCTACAGGTTGGGGAACTCCCCTCTTGTCAGCACAGAGGCGGAAAAGGATCTTGGAGTCATCATTGACCCCAAGATGAACATGGGCCGGCAGTGTGGGGAGGCAGTCAGGAAGGCCAACCGCACCTTGGCATGCATCCACAGATGCATCTCGA
>NW_017728886.1:9245895-9259711 GCF_001723895.1 Crocodylus porosus | reverse complement strand
CGGACTAGATGATCTGCTCAGGTCCCTTCCGACCCTAGAAACTATGAAACTATATTTAAAGGGCTTGCAGGCAGCCCAGCACCAAGGAGCTGTTCCCTGATGTTAGGTTCCCTGAGCACTGGTAGATGCACAATAGGATCTGAGGAATGTTATCCAAGATCCCCAAAATCATGCATCCTACCACGCCAGACCTTGAACATCTGCCATAGCACACACTCGTTTTGGCATCCAGATAAAACTCTTCAGATCCCATAGCATGATTTAATTTAACATCTGGCAGGAACCCATGAGGCTATGAACTCAGCCTCTCTCTGCAAGCTCGTCTATCCCCATGGTAGTGCTCAGTGATCCGGTTTCAGTAGAAAAGATAGGGAAAGCCTTCACTCAGACTATTGTATATCTTGGTGGCATGAGCAATCTCTGTGGAGTTGGGAAATACGTTTGAATCCCTTCACTCTGGGGCCTACAGCTCGGTTTCCTGCTTTGTGGACAAATGCTCTATCCACTGGGCTCTTATGCTGTAGGTAGGCACCATTTTTTCTATTTTGAGTGAAAGTGACGGTGGCTGCTAAGCTTCCTACTGAACTCATGCTGTTTGTGTTTGCTATACGTGCTTGCAGCATGCCAAAAGGATGAGTGTCTCCCCTACGTTTGGGTCACAACAGAGAGCAGATAGCGGCTAAATGCCTGCTTCCTCAGACTGGAGCACTTCTGTGCATGTGTCGAAACCTATGTTTAGACACTACATTGTGGCAGCCCAAAATGTAGTTGCTGTGAGTGGGTTTTGTGGCACCTGGAGTGGAATTTTCTGAAACTTTTTTGCAAATTGAAAATCTAAATTTCAC
Organism: Crocodylus porosus; assembly: GCF_001723895.1. NCBI lineage: Eukaryota > Metazoa > Chordata > Crocodylia > Crocodylidae > Crocodylus > Crocodylus porosus. Next base: position 9,258,866 of record NW_017728886.1, on the reverse strand, counting down.
CCAACCCCTTCTATACCAGTTTGCCAGTCCAGATCTGATCCTGAGAGGTTAGTCACAGAGGAACCATTTAGCAAGCATCTGAGCACAGGAGGATCCCCAATTACTTTTTACGATAGATTTACTGCCCCTTTGCATCCCAGGAGAAATAGTTTCATCTTGAAAAATGTCCATCACATCCTGGGAAGCTGAATTATATTACAGTAATTTCTTTTTATCCATTAGCAATTTTTCTTTTGTGTCCTTGTTTTTTAATAACCAAACACAACACATACATTAATCCAATTAAACATCCACAGAGAAATTTTTGCAGCACAATTTACAAGTTCATAATCCTTTGTTCAATTTTAGTATATCCTATTTTAATTTTAGTTAATTATCATTTTTTGTCTGAAGCACTGTTTAATACAATCTGTTGACTTAAGTGGACATATAGGCTTGTGTTCCAATTACAGCATGTTCGTTTCCCTTTTTTTTCCAGGTTTCAAACTTGCTTTTAACTACCTAAAAGATAAGAGATTTGTGGAAGCAATAGAAGTTTGTCATGATGTAAGTTCTACATAAAACTGTTAATTACATCATGAAACATAGGGTGATTAAGTTAAGTTATAACTGACAATCTTTTCTTTTTTATTAGGTCTTGAAGGTGTGCCCAAGTTACCCCAAAATTAGAGAAGAGATTTTGGAAAAGGCTCAGAGAGGTCTCAAACCCTAAAAATAGAGTTCTTTTTTAATATAAAATGTTCTGACATAGAAATATGACACATACTAGAAATAAAAACGTATCTTCAGTAAGGATTATGAATTTTAGACTTTCTAAAGAGAACAATGGGCCTGATTCTCATTTTTATTTAAGACCCCTTTCTGGCAAGGTGAAGAAGCCTTCCAGTAGGAGTAGACTGTGTTTATATCCAAGTGAAAGCTCCTTTATCCTACTGGGAAGGGATAAAAAGACTTTCTTGTACACCAGATTCAGGCTTGGCATAATGCTAATATCAGAGTTTAAAGTTTTGAAGGATTGCTTTAGAACAGAGATGTCAAACTTGTTTCGATCCTAAACGAGATTTTCTGCAAGCCAGATCCAGACCTTCAGGCTTCCCATGGGCTGGACAACCTGTGAGTGGCAATGGCATTCTTCCCACTTTCAGCATGGTTTCAAAACCCAAAGACTAAACACCATTGCTGCTTGCCCTCCCCATTTTTCCTGTTACCTATTTTAGTCACTAAGTATGACTAAACCCCTGATTTCAGCAATGGCTATTGGGGTGCAGGAAGTGAGTGGCATTAACTCCCTGGTTTCCAGAGCTGCATTGAAACAGTAGTTCCAAGGGCCTTGGGGATTAATGTCACTGCTTCATGGGCTTTGGCAGTCATAACAACAAGCCCATAAGTCAAATCAGACCTGTGAAGGAGGGTAGTCTGGCTTATGAGAAACTGACTGGAGCAGGCTATTTGCTTAACACCGCTACTTTAGAGTATTCCTGAGGCCTCACAGACCTATTAAATGTAATATTTCAAGTTCTTTTACCAGCAAATATGGGCTATATTTTATAGTTAATAACACTAAACCATCTTTTTTGAAATAAATGTATTAATCTATTCACTAAAAATAAATGAGCAAGTACTATACTATGAAATTTTGTGGTTTCTGGTTTTGAACTTTATTTTCAATGCTTCATTAAATTTATTGTACTTTTTATTTGTTTGTTGAGGCATTATTTTTAAAAATGTGTAAAAAGGTAAAGAAGGACAGAGTTTTATCTTGTAGGTCAATGGTTCACAACCTTTTTAACTTCAAGGCACTACACCATGATTTTTCAGAATTTAATGGCACCCTGGTTGAAAATCACTGAGTTGGAATCTAAAATCAGAAGAGTTATGCAGTGGTGCCTTAAGGCTACAAAGATTGAGGACCACTGATCTAGTATGTGCCAGATGAGGGCAGGAGGGACAGGACCTCAGCCAGCCGTGCCCCAATCTTTTCATCAGATGCCCTCTCCCTGCCCGCTATCTGTACTTGAGAAAGCAAGGGCAGCCCCCCACCAGAGACTCCTCCAGAGTCTTTCATGCTTATGACCAGAGCCTAGAGGTAGGCAATAGTTACTGCTGTAGAAAATGGTGTGTCCCAGATTCTGTCCGTCTCCAGATCACACGTGCTTTATATCAGCTTCAGCCAGGAATCTCTATCTACTCAGGACCCAGAGCCCAAAACCTCTTCTGAGTTCATCTATACCCATTTTTTCCATATTAGGTTTCACTCTTTTATTTTCAAGTGGTGATAGGGATTGGCACATTCTGCCATTTAGTCAGAGAGGTTATCCAGAAACTGGGAAGGAGAGCGCTTGCTTGCAGCGGGAGGGTGGTGCTGGGTTTGTGGGTGGGCATGGGGGGTGTATGTGGGTGGGTATGGCCCCCCCTGGCATCTCACCATGTTGCACAGCCCCCACCAGAAGCAACAGTATGTGGCTGGCCCACGGGGCACTCATGTCCACGGCAGGCAGAGCTCCCTAGTGGTGTGCAGGTCCAGGTCCAGCCAAGTCCCAGGAGTTATTTTAATCACTAAAATATGAGCTAAATAGAAGGCAATATTTTACAGTTAGGGTGGCCAGAATCTGGAACCAGCTTCCTAGGGAGGTGGTCCTCGCCCCTACCTTGGGTAAATTCAGAAAGAGGTTAGATGATCACCTGTCTGGGGTCTTGTGAACCCAGCATTCATTCCTGCCTGTGGTAGGGGGTCAGGCTAGATGATGTGTTCAGGTCCCTCCTGACCCTAACTACTATGAAACTATGAGCTGCACGTGGCAGCATGGAGCCAGCCTGGCCCAGCCCAGCCCAGCCCAGCCCACTGCTGCATGCCTTCAACCCAGACTGGGCTGGCTCCATTCCAGCATGTGGGGATCAGCACTCCTGGTGGGAGCTGCACATCAGGCCAGGCCAGCTCCATGCCTCCACATGGGGCTTCCAGCACTCCAACCAGGAGCTGCAGAGAGTTGTGCGTCATCAGGCCAGGTGGGCTCCCTGCCACCATTTGCAGCTCACTGCTAGAGTACTGGAAGCCCCATGTAGAGGCACAGAGCTGGCTGGGCCTGGCCTGATGCCATGCAACTCCCACCAGCAGTGCTGCAAGCCCCACATGCTAGCATGGACCCAACCCAGTCTGGTCTGAAGGTGCGTGCCAGTGGGCTGTGCCTGGCTGGATCCGTACCTCCATGTGCAGCTCCCGGGACTCAGCTGGAGCCATGCACTGCTGGAGAGCTCTGCCTGCCATGGCCATGACTGCTCCGAGAGCCTTCTGCCTCCTGCTTCTGTTGCCACCATTGGTGGGGGATGTGTGCGGGAGGATGTGTGTGGCAGGGGGACTGGTGCCGTCAGTGGCAGGGGCTGTGCACAAGAGGGGGCATGTGGCAGGAGGGCCCACACCTACCCCCTGCACAAATCCCACACGCTTCCACACCCACACCACCCAACACCCACCCACAAATCCCACACCCTCTTACAAACCCCCCACACCCACCCACGCACCCCCACACCTTGACAACCCCCCACACACATTCTACACCCACTCCCAACCATACCCCGCATCCCCCCCATACACACAATATACAAGAATAAGACTTTATTTTGAGGCTTTATGCAGCCTCCTGTATATACCCCATGCAAACACAGATAAATCAGTACAAAAATGTTTTTTTCTAAAGCATGTTATAGTTAATGTTTGATTTCTAGCATATAATTTGTTTTTTTTCCCTGTTCCAAGATGTCAACACCCCCTCCCAAAAGGAGTATTTCCAGGGGCAAGAGGAAGGGCTTCCAGGGGCAACTATCAGAAGTCAGGGGGTGGGACTTCTGGTCCCAAGATGGCAATTGGGGTGGGGCACCTGGCATGGGGTGGGGCTGCCCTTGCAGCCCTCAACAGCTCACCAAAAAGTCTTTAAGCAGCCCTCCAGGTGAAATAATTGCCTGTCCCTGCTCTAATGGTTAGGATATTCAGATGGAGATATTCCGGTCCAAGGAGCCATCTCCCTGTCTGGCTGAGGAGTGTACTGAACCTGTTCCTGAATGATTGCCTCCAGCCCTTTTCTATTATAGTCTATTATTTTAAGGGACCTACCAAATTCATGATTTTGCAGATTCTGCAAAATCCAGTATTGTCCATGAAATCCAAGCAATGCCTGCAAAATCCACGGGGGGAAAAACTTGCAGAAAAGAAACTGCTCTCTCCTTGGAGGAAGGCAGCAGTCCTCAGCATCCTGCAGCAGTCCAGCAGGATGGAAAACAGGGTTGGGGGAAGGGTTGCTGTCTAGAAGAGCTACAGGCAAGCTACACCCCTGTCTTGCACTGATAGTTGGCTGCTGGGACTACCTGTCATGTGGCTCCATCCCTCTCCACCAATCAGCAGTGAGGGGTGGGGCTGCATAATGGACAGCCCTTGCAGCCAATCAGTGGTGAGGGGTGGGGCCACATGGCAGGCAGCCCCTGCAGCCAGTCAGCAGTGAGGAGAAGGCCCACCAGGGCCCCTCAGCCAATCAGGGGCATTGTGTCCTGCTTGTGAAATGGCTGCCTGCACCTGTGATCTCCCCACAAAATCGGGGGGCAGCCCCCACCAATTATGTAGATCCCTAATTATGTAGATCCCCCTGGTCTGGTGAAATTCCCAAGCAAAATGGGCATTCAGGAGTTCAGTTTTTTCCTGAATGTCAGTTACCAGCTGCCTTGAGGTGTTAAGCAGGCGTCCCACACCTCCATTTGTTTTCCTTCTACTGCCTGCATACCTAAAGAAAGACTTTTTGTTGGCCTTGACTCCCATGGCTAACCTAAACTCAGTCACCGCCTCAGCTTTCCTGATCATTTCCCTACAAGTGCTGGCCACTATTGTATAGTTCTCCTTGGGGACCATCCCTAGCTTCCATTGTGTGTACACCACTTTTTTCTTTTTAAGAGGATCGCAATGTCCCTGTTAAGCCAGGAGGGTTTGCCAGCCCTTCTGCTACCTTTCCTCTTTGCAAGAACAGTTTTCTTTTGTGCTTCAAGGACCATATCTTTGAGCAATGACCACTCTTCGTGCACCCCATTAACCTTCGCCTTCCTGGTCCCACATTGCCTCCCCTACTAATGCCCTGAGCCTGTCATAGTCAGCATTTTTGAAGTCCAGGATTTCAATCCTGTTGCTTGATTTGTCAATCTTACAGGAGACAGTGAACCTGATAATTTCATGATCGGAATTTATGCCAGCCCCTCGCATGGAGCAGCTTTCTAGACCCAGCAGTCCCCATCCCATTTTCATTCAGATACCTTCTAAGGACTTTCCTTTTACGAGGCTTGCAGTCAATGCACAGAATAGAAATCAGACAGTCCCTCCAGATCTGCACTTTAAAACAATGACTAAAGCAGCGAATTGCCGCAAACAGCTGTAGTTCATCATCCTCAATGTAATTTATTTCTCCTTTGGGCATTTACAACATAACCCTACATCAAAACCATTCAGCTGCAAAATGAGTATGATGCCATGTATATCACTGCAGAGTACAGATTATGGACAAACAATTAATCAAGCTAAGTGGCAAGATGTTTAAAATGAGAATAAATAGACAACAGTGTCTTTCAATAAAATTGTACATAGGGAACAAGTAACAGCCTTTGGAATAACAAATAAGCCATAGAAAGCATGGAGGCTTGCCAGAGCTAACAGAAAAGATGAATTCAGTGAAAGTCAGTAAAGAGATTGTTTTGGGTAGAAGGCCATTCTCTGGTTGAGGAAGAAAGAAGCTAAAAATTAATTATCATGTTCAGGGGGTGGAGATCCTTTCTTTTCAACATCAGTCACATCCGCTGAAAAGTCACATCAAACCTCTTACAGCTTTCTCTAAAACAAATGTGTCATGCCAGTGTTGTGGACAGGGTATGGACAAGACAAGACAAATCGTTGGACTCCACTGATAAAGTAATAGGTATGTTCCTTACTATTGTTTCCAATGTTTGTTTCATTAGCACTTCTTTATGTCCTGGATGAGAGGTGGGCAAAATGCAGCCCACAGGCTGGATCTGGCCCTCCAACTGATTGGATCCTGTCTGTGAATGGGTGCCTGCTAATCGATTGTATCCAGCCCATAGCACTCTGCATGCGGGCAAGTTCCACCCGCTTCCACCCAGAACAGCTTGTGCCATGCTCTTGCCTGCCCCCATCCGAGCCAACATGTACAGCTCCCCTGCAGGGGTTGTTCCCAGTGTGGCTTCAGCCGTCCAGGTACCGCTGAGCTCCCCCTGCCTCCAGCAGCTCCTCCTCCTCCTACTGCCCCTGAAGCACTGCTTCAGGCAGCAGGCAGTGTGGGAAAACTGTGGGGACACATGCCAGGCACCACACACCCAGCCAGGTGGGGAGAAGATGCAGCCAGCCAAGGGGAAGGCAGCTAGGAGCTGGAACTCCATGCACTGGGACGGGAACCACCCAGCTGCTTCCACCAACCTGGCTGGGTATGTGGTGCCATGGGCTGGACGGGGAACAGATGGAGCACACCTGTCCCTGCACCTTCACCTGCACCACCCAAGCAAGCTCTGCTATATGCACCGCCCCCCTCCCCGTTCCCCGTCCCTCTCTACCCACCCCAGGCCAGCTCCTAGTACATAATGCCCAGGCAGCACCCCCCACAAATGCATACACCTACCTCCCATACACACCCACCCCGCATCCCCACCCCCCACACAGCTACACATGATATAAAAGAGGTAGACTTTATTTTGAGCTATTATGCAATCTCTATATCAGGCTGGACAAAATGCGGCCCACAGGCTGGATGCGACCCGCCAGGCCATTATATCCAACCCAGGGGGGCCCTTAAAAATCTAGAAAATTAATATTTATCTGCCCCTGGCTACCTGTCATGTGGCTCTCGATGGCTTGCTAAAACTCAGTAAGCAGCCCTCCACCCAAAATAACTGCCCGCCCCTGCTCTTTATATACTACCCAAAAAACAAATCAGGACAAAAATTATTTTTTAAATGAAATTAAAATACGTTAGGGTAGATGTTTGATTTTTAGTATATGATTTTTTTTTAACTATAATTAGTTAAAATGCTATCTTCTGAAAGATATTATGTGTGTGGCCCTCAACAGGTCACCAAAACTTGTCCAGTGGTCCTCCAGACAAAATAATTGCCCACCCCTAGGCTAGGTTGCATCGTTAGGACCTCTTCTAAAGCTAGCTTCTGGGGTAACACTGCAGGCCCTGCAAAGTACATTGGGAATGTTTTAGCTACTGCTCACATATGAGTGTTGCTTTCACGGGCCAGAACAAAAGGATAAGAATTGGCTAGGCATCCTATCTGTTGATACTCTATAGGTGCATCTACATGAGACGCTTTACTGCACAGTAGCATAGTTTACTGTGTAATAAGTGTATGTGTCTATACATGCACATACCTACTGCACAGTAAATCTCACTAAATATGAGTAAATTTTTAGACACAAATCTGCTTCTGGTAAGCTGGCCACCAGGGGCCTGGAGATTACTCCCTGCCTCCAGGAGCAGCCTGCTGCTAGGGTGGCTTCACCACCGGAGCCTGGGCAGGCTCTGTGTCCCCCTGCCCAGCAGCAGGGAGCTCCAAGCCTCCCACTCTAAGATCGTGATCGGAGAGCTGGGGTTAGGACATAAGGATCTCCCAGTCCCTGTTTCACCATCACGATTGGGGATTGAGGGCATGTGTAGATGCACATGCTTACTGTGCAGTCAATTATGCTACTGCACAGTAAAGCATCGTGTGTAGAGCTCCCCCTGGTGGCCCCTGGCCCCCTAGAACTCCTACTGGTGGTGGCAGGGGCTAATTGCAGGGCTCCAGGAAGTGGGAGCAGTTTGCTCCCAGATTTAATGCATGTGTAGACACACCCTATGTGGCCCAAGAGGTGCATGCCCGGAGCAGCTGTGGCATTCCCACCAAGTCTAGGAACTATCATTTTCCTTTGCATGGAATCTGCAAAGTTGGAGGGAGTAAAAACCTCTTGCTCTCTCCTTCCTTCCAAGGACTGGGCATGATCTAGCATTATTTTACATTTAAGTGGTGTCTTAGGGTTTCACTGTGTTTAGGCTCACAAGTACTGTCTTGTTTGGAACTATAAATTTGACAGACTTATCTTTTCTGTTATAATTAGGAAAATATCTGGCAAAGTGTGATCAAGCAGATGTGTGAATCAAGTTTAGACTACAATTGTGGTTGCGGCTGCGTCAGGACCAAGGTTCAAATCTGATGGCATCAAAATATAACAAGTCCTGAAGAGAAGACTAGATAAGACCAAATGACTTTGCAAGATTTGTATCATCTCAATTGATGGTTGCCCCATGAGATACAATCTTAAGGTACAACTTTGTGAAAACGGCTGTTCTCAAGAGATTTCAGCTTCTTTGAGGTGGAGCTAGGAAAAAATAGACCCTCATTCATTCAAATCTGAATGCCACTGACATTTGACAAGGTTTGGAGAGACTTTGTTTTTGACCCCTCTTTAGTTATAACATCAGCCAGGTAATTTTATTCTTCTTGGTCACCACCTCACTACAATTTCTAATGGAAAGAGAATTTTTCTATGATAATAGTTACACTTCTATATCATGCAGTAAAAACATTTAAGCTCTATAAACCCTCAGGCTCCAAGATACAAAACAACCACCAGCTGACAGGGCTTGGAAAGTGACCTCCCTAGGTATGTAAGTTATAAAGTTTCTTGAACCTTTCTTTGAAGCAATTTTAATATGGCAGTAGTTGGACTTCAAGTCTGATCATAAATGGCTGTTTTTATGTCTTAATCCAGTGACTGGCAATATAATTAGGTTGCCGACTGGTGTGAGCCAGTTCAGGTCAGAGGAGCATGGGCAGGAAGATGCTTGTACCCAGCCCTGCTGCTACCACTACAACACAGGGGAGGCTCCCACCGTCACTGCTTCTCTCTGCTATAGCACAGGAAATTCATAGATTGTGGGGCTGGAAGGGACCTTGTAGATCATCCGGTCCAGTCCCTCTGCACTAGGCAGGAAAAGACAACTGGGGACAAGTGATCCCAGCAAGGTGACTGTCCAGTCTCCTTTTGAAGATTTCCAGGGTAGGGGACTGCACTACCACTGAAGGGAGTTTGTACCATAGTCTGGAACACCCTGACTGTGAAAGAGTCTTTCCTGGAATTGAGCCTAAAGCGGCCTTCCAGGAGTTTGTATCCATTGTTCCTGGTCTTCCCCAGGGGTGCCCTTGTAAACAGCTGTTCACCGAGTTTTTGTTGTACTCCCCTGAAATGGCAGTACGCTGCTACCAAGTCCCCTCTCAGCCTTCTCTTCTGTAGGCTGAAGAGGCCCAAATCCCTCAGCCTTTTCTCGTATTGCTTGCCTTGCAAGTCCCTGATCATACGGGTGGCTCTTCTCTGAACTCTCTCAAGTTTTCCACGCCCTTGTTGAAGTGTGACGCCTAGACCTGGGCGCAGTACTCCAACTTCCGTCTCACCATTGCAGAGTACAATAGGAGTATCACTTCCTTAGTTTTGCATGAGATGCAATGGTTAATGCATGCCAGTGTGTTGTTTGCTTTCCTGGGTGTGTGGTTTGTGGTGCCACAAAAAGGTTTGTGGCACCACAAATTACATGCAGGGGCAATGCGTAGGGAGTGCACGTGAGTACTTGGGCATCCCTTGAGCGTGGCGGTGCACCCCTTACAAAAAGGTACCACTGACAGTGTCAGTGGCGCCTGTGGGAAGTCATGACTCTCCTTCCCTGTTGCTGATGCCACTGGCAGTGGCGTCTACAGGCATTCAGTGATTCCCATTGGCCGCTGCTGACTCTGCTGGTGGTGTCTGTGGGTGGTTGCCAGCCCCCCTATTCTCCCCCACCACTGACAGTGCTGGCGGGGTCTATGGGAGCTCCCGCTTGCCGCCACAGCATTCCCACCACTGCACTCCCACTGTCGCCATGACCCCCCCAGCCACCGGAGGCACGTGTCATTCATGACTGCATATGCCTGCACGTCTGGATTCAGCCTCTGTGGCTACATTTATCATCTTAAGAGGGTTGTGTTTAATTGGTTTTCCATTTGTGTAGCTTAGGGGAGGACAATTTAAAGATACTGTTGCAGGAAATGCTATATGTATAGCGCATATATATGTGTGTGTGTGTGTATGTGTGTGTGTGTGTACACATAACATGTAACTCTATACATATAGACATTGGTACCTATTAATATGCTGTTCTGGGATGTTTCACATGGGTTTCCCTTCTGTTCATAATTTGAGTATATACTAAATATCTTACTCAGCTTTTTCTGCTCCTTGGGAATTGTGCAGGTGAGAAAACATTTTTGTAACCTTGGGTTGTGTCACTAACACATTATATTTGTTTTTCCTATACATAGACCACTCTGGTCACTTGAGTGGGTAACAGTGAGGGAGCAAAGATAAATGATATAAATAACAAGCTTATAAACTGTTTATCAGATGGATTAGTATAAAAAGATGTTTCACTGGAAAATTCATCCCATTTCATTTTGAAAATGCTCTGCTACCTGGTCCTTCTTAGCTGCCTGGGTAAGTAATAATTAGAAGATTTCAGGTGGCAGAAAGAGCGGGTTGGAGGGTGTAGTCTTTGAATATGTGAGGGAGCCTAGAGCATCTCTGCTTTTTCTCCAGATGCACTAATGTGCTATTAGTAGCACCCTCCTTTAGTTGAGACGAGATGGACAAGAATCCCCTCAGAATTTGTCAGTACTGATTAACCACCAGAAAAATTTAATTTTAAACAAACAGAGGTTTCACATTAAGACATAAGCATATTGCTACTGCAACATTTATACTGTACAGTGTACTGAGAAAAAAGCGGGATCTTTTGGTCTGGGGAATTTCATTTTGTATTTCTGGTGGTTTTATTTTATATCACTAAATCCAAGTGAGATGTACCCCTACAGACACACTTGGAAGTGCATGAGAATCTTGTCATGCTTATTTAAATACATCTGCACAATAAATTGTTAGCAGTAGGAGAATTTCTTGGGAAAAAATAAAGCTAGGTTTTATGAAGTACCATTGATATGTAAGTTCTCTCATAATTGATTTAAAAAAAATGAATGAAATACTAGAACTTTGGAGGTCATGTGGCTGAATGAACACAGGGGAAGGAGGCAAGGCTTGACTGGAGCTCCCAAGCTGGCGGGGACCTCTGGGGAGCCAGGCAGAGAGCAGGCACATAAAGGGGGGACCTTCCAACTGCAGCTCTTGTCCCCAGCTGACCTTAGTATGGGGGTTACCCCAGGGATGACAGTGGCAGCAGGGGTTCCTCCTTCCAGTGCCTGGCCCTCGTTAGGAGGGACATGGGACAGCTGCAGGACTCCGGTGTAACTACTGTGATCAGGGCAGCAATCCTGGGCACGTACTGGGGAAGGCACAAAACCAGCATATGCTGCCACAGCTGCTCAATCGCATTGGCAGCACTGTGGCAGCCAGATGTCACTGCCTCCCCCATGTGTCCCGCTGCTTCTGCTGTCCCCAGCCAAGCCCAGGATCCCGCACAGCTGTTCCCTACAGCTAGAGCAGGAAAGAAACAGCTTTGGGGATTCCCCTGTGCCTGGGTCAGCTGGGGATAGTGGTGGCAATAGCAGGGGATTGTGACTGTACCACTGCAGCCCCCTGGATCCACCCTGGAATGCCTCAGTATGCCTCTAGCCAGGGGCTGTTAGGGGCTCCTCAGGCCTGCTCCCCCAAACATACTGGGGGAGGGAGCCTTTCCAAGCCTGCTTATGACAGCCTGCTGTCCCTGGTGGGCCAAAGCAAGCAGAGCAGTTCAGCTGGGAATGGGCTGTCGGTGAGCTGAGGACCAGGACCAGGTTCGCTGATGGCCTGATCCCGGGGCAGAGCACATAGACAGGGAAAAGAGCAAGCTGCAGTTCCCTGAGGCTGTGCTCAGTGACTGCTCTCCTGCTTCCCCAACCTGCCCCCTTCCAGGGGTTGATGGGGAAAGCAGAGCACTGTGGAGTGGAGGCACCAAGAGATTCCCTGTAGCACTACTTGGCACTAGACAGACATTAGACAAGCTGCTACAAAGAGTGCGCACTAAGGGTGAGCAAAGCGGGCCCTATTCAACTCAGATTTGACCTGAATCGGAGACAGTGCTCAATTCATTGATTTGGATTATTGTCCCTGATTTGATTCAGCCAAATTCAAATCTGAAGAGTTGATACTGATTTGGAGAATTAGCAATTCAGACATGTACACAGCTTTAAATGTTTTTTCTACATACTTTGCAGTACCAGCACAGCTTGGGAACACTGCAATGCTGGGGCGGATGGAGTGTCCCACAGGAGTGCAGGAGGGCCTCCACATGCTCAGCAGCAAACCTGGAAGTGGACTAAAAGCACTTCTGGGTCTGCCAGGGAGTGTGCTGGGGGGCCCAGCTCAGTGAATGGCCACGGGGGGACCCTGGGTGCCACCCCAGACCCAGGAGGCACCAGTCACTGAGCTGAGGGGGTGTGGGTCGGGGGACCTAGTTCAGTTCCCAGCGGATCAGTAGTAGACTGGAAGTACTTCTGGTCCACTTCTGGGTCTGCTGCCAAGTGTGCTGGGGAGCCCCTCGCGCTCCTGTGGTACGCTCCAACCATCCCAGCATCACAGCATTGATGAGCCACCTGGTACCTTGAGGTATGTAGAAAAAACTTTTAAATCTGTGTCTGTGTCCGAATCGCCAAATCAATTGGGAGGCTTATGATTTGATTTGGAGAGATTCAAGGGTTCTCTGATTCAGTTTGGATTCAGCAATTCAGCCACCAAATCGGGCCGAATCTCCACCAAATCAAATCAAGGACTGAAGCTTCGCACAGCCCTAGTGTGCACATCTGTGCACTTGACTTCTGTGGCACTATAAAGGAGTTTGTAGCACTGCATACATTGTAACACCTGTTTGTACCCTCAGTTACACCAACCAGAAAATCCTTTTGCAAGAATAGCTTATTCCATTCAAAAA
>NW_017728886.1:9203851-9245670 GCF_001723895.1 Crocodylus porosus | reverse complement strand
ATTACTCAGAATGCTAGGAACATACCCTACTCCTTTTAGATAGTGAAATGGGATCTTTAGTAGTCATTGGCAGAAGAGAGATCAGTTTCTCATTTCTAAGGGAAGTCAATGATCCTGTTTATGCTAGAACTGCTACCATAAATTTTTTCCACCATTGTAACCAGTGGCCTATGCAACCATTAGCATTTCAGTGAGGTAATGCCAAATTCATTGCAAGGGTCTTGAACTCATAGTTCACTAGCCCAAGTATTGCTGACCTGAGTTGGGATAAAAAGGGAACTGTGTGGTGCAGTATAAAGCTTCCATTTTCAAAATAACCATTTGACTTTGAAAACAATATGAGTTTGAAAGAAAAACTATGAACAGAACATACAAACTGCGAGACATGCAGCAGTACACCCTAGGTAAGTACCAAGGAGCCCTTTGGGCACCAGAACAGGGGGGCACCAAGGGCACCATTCAGAAGGCTCAAGTGCCTCTATACTAATGCTAGGAGCATGGGGAACAAGCAGGAAGAACTCACACATGTAGATAATAACTTTGATTTAGTGGGGCTAACAGAAACCTGGTAGGTTCCTACCCATGATTGGGTGGTACACATTGAGGGCTACAGGTTGTACAGAAAAGACAGAGTAGGGAGGAGAGGGGGTGGGGTTCTCTCTATGTAAAGGAGCATTATACATCTGCCCTAGTCAAAATGGGATCAAAGGAGGAGAAAGTTGAGGCATTGTGGGTTAGGATACATGGAGGTTGAGGGGAAAGGCACTTGGTGGTGGAGGTCTGCTACAGACCACCACACCAAGAGGAAAAGCTAGACTTGGAATTCTTGAGGCAGCTCTCAGAGGCCGTACGGTCTAGGGGCATAGTTGTCATGGGGGACCTGAACTACTCGGACATCTGCTGGGAGGAGCAGTCAGCCAAATCCAACCATTCATGTAGGTTCTTAACGTGCATACAGGACCTTCACCTAACAGAGGTATACGGTCCCCCTAGGAAAAATGCCTTACTGGAATTGGTGTTGGCTACAGGGAAGGACCTGGTAGGGGAGCTGCAGATTCACGGCCACCTTGGGGACAGTGACCACCAATAAATTGAATTCACCATACGGTGTAGGGTGGGTAAGATTACTAGTAGGGTGGAAATGCTTGACTTCAGGCAGGCTAACTTCAGTGTGCTCAGAAGTCTAGTCAATGACACACTGCAGGATAAGAGTATTGGCAAGATGGGAGTCCAGGAAGGGTGGTCATTCCTAAAGAAGGCGATCCTTCAGGCACAGAGGGAGACAATCCAAGTATGAGGCAAAAGGGGGAAAGGAGCCAAAAAACTTCCTTGGCTAAACAGGGAAATCTAGGGGAGTCAAAGGGCAAAAAAGAAACCAAAGAGTCAGTGGAAGCAGGGGGAAGCTACCAAGGAGTATACCCACTTGGCCCGCATTTGCAGGGAGGCAGTTGGAAAGGCCAAAGCAACTGCAGAGCTGAGGCTGGTAACACAAACGAAGACAAGAAAAAGTATTTTTTTAGGTATGTAGGGAGTAAAAGGAAGGTGCAGGGCAGCATAGGACCCCTACTGAACAAGAAGGAGCAATTAGTGACAGACAGGGGGGACAAGACTGAGCTATTCAATGAGTTTTTTGCCTTGGTTTTCCTGAACAGGGGTCAAGATAAGTCTCCTAATGGGTTCTTAGATGGGCATCAGAGGGACAGCAGCCCACCAACTGTCAATGCTGACTTGGTGCAGAGTCACTTGGATGGACTGAATATGTTCAAGTCAGCAAGCCCAGATGAGCTGCATCTGAGAGTACTGAAGGAATTGGCCAGTGTCATTGCAGAACCACTGGCACGGCTGTTTGAGCACTCATGGCACTCAGGTCAGGTTCTGGAGGACTAGAAAAGGGCCAATGTGGTCCCTATTTTCAAGAAGGGGAGGAAGGAGGATCTGAGTAATTATAGGCCAGTCAGTCTCAACTCCATCCTTGGAAAGGTCTTTGAAAAGATTGTGAAGGATCATATTTGTGGGAGTCTAGTGGGAAAAATAATGCAGCAGGGAAACCAGTATGTTTTCATAGCAGGTGGATCATGCCTGACCAATCTGGTTTCATTTTATGACAGGGTCACAAAATACTTAGATGCAAGAGTAGAGGTGGATGCCATTTTCTTGGATTTTAGCAAGGCCTTCTATACAGTATCTCATCCCATTCTCGTAAATAAATTAAGAGTCTGTGACATACATGTTTACACAGTCTGGTGGGTGGTAAATTGGTTTAGCGCTCACACTCAGAGTGGTAGTAGATGGGTAGGTATCAACCTGGAAGGATGTAGGTAGTGGGGTCCCGCAGGGTTCGGTCCTTAGACCTGTACCCTTCAATATCTTCACCAGTGACTTGGATGAGGATGTGAAGTGTACTCTGTCTAAGTTTGCAGATGATACTAAATAGTGGGGTGAAGTGCACACTCTGGAGGGTAGGGAACAATTGCAGGCAGACCGGACAGGTTAGAAAAGTGGGCAGTGCACAATAGGATGCAGTACAACAAGTACAAGTGCAGAGTGCTGCACCTAGGGTGCAAAACTATCCAGCACACCTGCTGGCTGGGAAATGACCCTCTCAGCAACACAAAAGTGGAAAGGGATCTTGGAGTCATAGTGGATGAACATAAGTTGTCAGTGTGATGAAATCATCAGCAAAGCTAACAGCACTTTATCATGCATCAGCAGAGGCACGATCAATAGATCCAAGGAGGTGATACTTCCCCTCTATGCAGCCCTGGTCGGACCACGATTGGAGTACTGCATCTAGTTTTGGGCGCCGTACTTCAAGAAGGATGTTGATAGACTTGAGAGGGTCCAGAGGAGGCCACTCGTATGGTTAGGGGCTTACAAGACGAGCCTTATGAGGAGAGACTGAGGGATCTGGACCTCTTCAGCCTCCACAAGAAAAGGCTGAGCGGGGATCTTGTGGCCGCCTACAAATTCATTAGCAGGATGCAGCAGGGGATCAGAGGTGCTCTGTTCACTAGGGCCCCTCTTGGGGTAACAAGGAACAATGGTCACAAACTGACAGAGAGCAGATTTAGACTAGATATCAGGAAAGACTTTTTTACTGTAAGGGTTGCCAAAATTTGCAATGGGCTTCCAAGGGAGGTGGTGCTCTCCCCTACCTTGGGGGTCTTTAAGAGGAGGTTGGATGGGCATCTGGCTGGGGTCATTTGACCCCAGCACTCTTTCCTGCCTAGGCAGGGGGGTCAAACTCAATGATCTGTTGAGGTCCCTTCTGACCCTGGCGTCTATGAATCTATGAACCTCCTGGTACCATGGTGTCTAATCACCTTTAACACTGGTTAATTGTTTAACCATCATTAACAACTCTTAATTCCCTAATCACCATAGGCACTGAGTACATGGAGGCCTGAGGGCCCTGGCCCCCCTCTAGAAAAGGCAGTCCTGAAATGGGAACATCAAGTCCCAGTCCTGGGCTGCATGACTCCG
Source organism: Crocodylus porosus (assembly GCF_001723895.1). Taxonomy (NCBI): domain Eukaryota; kingdom Metazoa; phylum Chordata; order Crocodylia; family Crocodylidae; genus Crocodylus; species Crocodylus porosus. The sequence goes on along the minus strand of NW_017728886.1, from coordinate 9,242,187 downwards.
GGACAGCATTTTCCTGGATTCCCAGTATCAAGCAGGGTTCCAGGTTTTCCATTCAACATGGAAAAATGTGGAAAATAGCAGGTTCCCCCTTGCAAGCTGGCAGGCAGAGTTCCAGCCAGCAAGGGGCTGCAGGAAGTAGGACTCAGGGGGTGTCACGGGCATGTGCACAGGGGTGCACATGCATGTGGCTAGAAATACAGCCCCAGGTAGCCATGGAGAGCAGCTCACCCAGCTGCCTACAGGTAAATCTATGGAGTGGTGCAGATTGAGGCCTCCCCCACGGTGAGGGAGGGAATGGGGCAAGGGCTGGGCCTGGGGGTGCTGTGTCTGTCTTGGGGCAGTTGATTATTGATTCTTTCCTCTCCTTAGTCTGGTTTTGTAGGTGCTAATTGATGGCAGTTAACTGGCTACATTATCTAGGTCCTGTGTATTGAGCTGGTCCCTGAGTGAATCATGATTGATTGGTAACTGGTAACACAGTAGCTTAGCATCCAGGCCTGCAGTAGTGTCTCCCACGCCCCAAGACAGACAGTCAGTCCCACAAGCACCCATGGCATGAGATTTGCCTATCAGCAGCGAGGGGTGCAGGGCCCCAGAACCCCCCTGCACCAACCTCCTTGACAGCTGGCAGGCGTCGTGGCCACAGCAGGGGCCACCATCCCTGCTGCTGTCACCCCGCAGCGCCTTAACACACACAGGGATGAGTTTTGCTTGTCCGTAGCTTGAGGGGCAGTTCCCAGGGAGAGGGCAGCAGGGTGGGGAGCTCCGAGCCTGCAGCAGTCAGCCTATATCCGGCTGCACCCCTGCCCCCCGTGGGGACCACTCAGCTGTGCTGTGGCTGTGCAACGGGGTGGGCGGTATCATCTTACCCCCCCACCCTCACCCCGTCAAAAATAAAAGTTGGCACCTATGCTAACCACAACTTCTTTCATCACTGAGGAAGTTACCTGATTTCTCAAACTCTTTTAGTTGGTTGCAGGATGCAGCACAAGTTTGCTGCTGACCTTAAATCCAAGCTGATTGACATTGATTAGCTGTGTGGCAAACTATGCTCATTTCTCTGTGGTTAGGGGCAATTTCTGGAAATCCCCCGAGCTATGCTGTTCACAATGAGATGTTAACGGAGCGAGTAATTGGAGGACAAGAGGCCCGACCGAACAGCTGGAAGTGGCAGGTAAAGCCTTTTTCATTTTTTTAAATTTGAAATCTGCACAGTAAAACAGAAAGTGTGAGAACATGACAGCAAATCAAAAATGCAGGATGTCAGATGTAGCCGGAGTTCCACTGGATCGAGCCAGGGCAAAGCAATAACCTTACTAACACTTATTGTCCATCCAGCACACAAATACGAAACAGCAGCTGGCATTCACAAACCATCCCCTAACTCAGGAGTGGGCAAAATGTGGCCCGCTGGCCAGATGTAGCCCGCCAGACCATTCTATCTGGCCCGCCAGGCCATTCTATCCAGCTCGCGCGGCCCCCAAAAAATTGGAAAATTAATATATCTGCCCCTGGCTGCCTGGCATGTGGCCCTTGATGGCTTGCTAAAACTCAGTAAGCAGCCCTCTACCCAAAATAATTGCCCGCCCCGGCCCTAACTGCAGCTGCAGGGAGTCTCTATATGGAACGGCTCAGGATCAAGAATTTAGAAAAACATTACTCCTAAAACCACAGAAAAAACTAACAGACAGTTGTTTTGACTAGGCTGCAGTTTCCTAGGAGATACTGCTTGTTTAAAGTATGATTCGGATTACACAAGTGATCGATTAGATGAAAAATGGCACATCCTTATATATGTTTGTTTCTTGTACAGCTCTAATCATTTGTGTCTTTTTTCATCAAAAACACATGTTTACTCCTGTTTAGCACCAGTTTGCTGGTTGAGCTATGGCAGGATGGGTTGATTCTGTGTGTTGTTTAGGTTTCTTCACCAGAATTGTTAATTGAGCTTCTCCATTTTTATTAGTTAGGCTTGGTCTCCACTAAGGAAAAGGCATATTTTTAACTCATGGTATCTAATGTATGTAAAATCCTAATACAGCCAAAGAAATTAAAATTTTTCAGGTATGTGAGAGACAGGAGGGAAATCCTTTCATTACCTCCATTGGTCATGATGTTTTGCTGGGGCTACACTGCAATATATACGGTAACACAAGTTTAAAAATGTAGTTTTTCTCTTAAGCAGCAATGATGTGTGAGTCTACAAAAGACGTCTGTGAATTTCAGCTCCCAGTGTGAGTTGATATTCCCTGTATTTAAAAAAAAAACTTTTTGTTCATAGATATAGCGATTTAATGTGGTTACATAGAACCTCTTGACAATTTTACAGAGCCTCTTCTCAGAATTTAACTACTTTTTAACAAATCTACTTTCTTTTAACAAATAATATTCACCCTCACTACAAAGATGAGGTTAGTTTCACTGACCTCTCATATCTAGATGTCACTGATAATATTTAGTGGTACCATACAAACCACAATTTTACATGCCCTCGGTAAAAATAACAAAACTAGGAGCAATTAAAAGAATCCATCAGCAATTATTGTAAGTCCCCTTTTAAAAATCACAGAATGAAAGTTTTAAGTGACTCGAAGGGTATTCCATTTTAGATGGTTATAGTGTGTGAATTATGCTGCAGTTGAGGTAGACTTTTAATTCCCATTCTTATAAAGCAAATAAAGAAATTTCCCTTAAGAAATGAAAGGAAAATACAAATCAAGATATATTCGTTAGGGTGACAATATTTGGATCTTGGGGAGCACTGGGTGTGCAGCTGAATAAAGGCTTTTTCTTGTGTCTTAGCAAAAGCTGCCGGTCACAAGGCTGGATATTACATTAAAAGTAACTTTGCTAATGCTTAAGTAAGCAGATCCCTAACAAACGGATAGGGTGCAAAGTGCATGTGTTGTATAAAAATAGGGTACAGACCAATGGCTATCGTTAGGGGACAAAGCAGAAGTATGGCCTTGGAGATGGTGCTGAAGTCAGCAAAAAACCAGAAAGAACCAGCAAGAAACCACAACTGACCGGGAGAAAACGGGGGGGTCAAAGTCTTACGCATGCACTCTTAGCAGACAGGCATGTAAATGAATGAAATGCATAGGCAATGCCGTGCTAAGGAAGCAAACGGTAAACAGAGGCAGAGCTTGAGATGGGAGGAGAAATGGGTGGAACCAAAGAAGGGACATAGGCGGGGTAAATGTTAATAAGTATGAACCAAGGTGTATAAATGTGGAAAGAACTATTGTTCGGCGTGGCTGTCTGGTTTGTTGGTTTTTTGGGAGCTAGTCCGAAGCTGTCTCCATTCTGAATAAAGCTGTTGCGAGCAATGTGTGCTGGTGCTTGCTCCCTGCTCGCTCTGGCTAATGAGTAACAGGATCCACAGGTATCTGGATCATTGTCTCCCTAGTCGTTGGGCGCCGCATTGATTGGGGTCTAACAATATTTACTTGTTAATGTTATTACTGTGTATTATTTCTTCCAGCCTACTGTTCTGATATTACTTAAAGTTAAATACATATGAACATTGGTTCTATAGGTTAGTGAGTCTTTAACTTGAGTATACTTTTAAATTTCTTTGGTTTACTTTACTAAGCTATGCTTACTTGCTCTATATTCTATCTTTTGATATTTTTGCACTTTGGAATTGCAAGCGTTTTACTTTTGTATCTATTGGATAATGTGAAACAGTTTGTGTAGAGGAGCATCTGTTAAGACTGTTAGTGTTAAAAATCTTACATTAAAAGTAAGTCGTTGTATAGCCTTAATTGTTGGCAATCCTACTTTGTAAAATAAAAAATGAATTTATCAGCTTTGATTTAAGAATGACACTGAAGGGATGGTTCTGTCCTCTGTCTACATGGCACAAAGCAGTGCCATGCACAGAAACCCAAACTAGCTTTAAAGAAGCTGGCTGAAGTACTGGAAGCAGTGTATCCACAATAGCACAACTACTGTATTTGTACTGCTGCCAGTACATGCGTCTCTCTGTGTTGCATTGGCATTGTGTCATGCAGATATACCAGAGACACCTTGTAACTCTCTCCTGATCAGCAGCACTCCTTGGAAAGGACTCTGCTGAGACCAACAATTTTGAGTTTAACTTGCAGAATGATGTCTGAGAGGGAGCTCAAGGAGTCACTGCTACCTGGGTGCTAATCAAATGCAGCTATTTAGGAGAAGGGTGTTCTTAAGTAATATTCCCATGTCAGAGCTGGACAAACTGAAGCACAGAGAGATTTGAACAGATGGTTCTTGCAGTCACTGGCAGAATTCTTCTCCCCAAACCCCACCCAGCCGTGGTCCCACCCCTATGGGTCATTTTTGTTTGATGGCTCGTCCCAAAGAATCGCAGGTCTTTCCCTGACTCCATAAAGCTTCATTTATACCTTAGAATTATACCCAAGCCTACAGGTTTCTTCAGAGATTCATGATAAAGATGTTCCACATCCTGCAGATGAATCCCAAAGGAGTAGCTTTCTGTAGCACACTAGACTCGAGTGTTCATACATATTGTTATTATATTGAACCACTTCATCAGCCTTTGTCCGTGCTAGCAAAAAATGGTTCTTTCCACCCAGATAGCTCTTAGAAGTGTTAATCCTTGTCTATATTGCTTTTTAGTGAACAATTGAGTCACATCAGCTGGAATGAAGTAATTCCACTGAAAAAGGGCCTTTTTAATTAGGTCAGGCAAGACCTTGGAGACAGCCTTGCTCTGTATCATGCTGAGCTTGGACTAGTAGCAACTGGCAACAAAGCACACACAAAAAGCAAGTGTCTGTCTGTTTGCATTTTCAATCATTCTGAACCTCTCATTATTTTTGCCAGCCACAGGTGGAGCCGGGTAATGTGCCACATCGCTAATCAGAATAGCACACACAAGCGCCATGGCAGTGTCATGAACAAAACTTTGACATATCGTATTTTGCCATTTGATCCAGGTGTCCCTCCAACTTGCTTATGCAGATGCTCCTGAGTATTTTTACCACGTCTGTGGTGGCACACTCATTAGTGCTACATGGGTCATGACAGCTGCCCACTGCATCAACATGTAAGTACAATAGTAAAAGACTTTTAACTCTCGGTACAAGTCCCAGATCTCACTCTGGACCGCTGCTGGGCCACTCAAACACTCCGAGTTCTCAGCACATTCATTCTGGTCAAGGCAAGATGGTATTAATACGCAGTTAGTTTCATGATATATAGAAAACCTCTTATTAGATTCACTGAAGATATTTACATATAACTGCTGACTTCTGGAAAGCAATTGGTTGATTGTATATTTACATGATGGTATATGTGATTGCATCAATTTGAGTTTTTCAGTACATTTAAATTGGTATTATTATTTATAGAGGCTGAGGGTGAGAGAGAGAAACCCTGCCTTCATCCATTCTCAGCCATAGCTTATGTGCTGAGTAACATACTCATATAAATAGGATCATAATATAAGCCATAAATAATAAACCATATATACAATGCATTATATACAAATGAACACATTTTTAATTGCTTATGCCGTTGGCCAATACATCATTAAACAAAGCACTCATACCGTGCTCATCATCCCATTCTAGACAGACCGATAATTGCAACATGAACAGTTCCAGATTCCTGCTAGTTTGAGAATGCTGTAGGCAGCTGAACAAGGGGACAGAAAGAACAGCTTTTGTTCCCTGACCAGCAAAATACAGATATACGTCCCTAATACAACAGAATATTTGGCTGAAACTTATCCTGAGATGGAAAATGCTACAAAGATGACTGTAATGGGAGGGGGGTGGGCAGGGAAGTTTACTGCCACAGAATCTGTGATACAAATTTATTTCTGTGGAGGTAGGGGGATACTGTACAGTAACTCTTTTGCAATTTATTTTTAGGCCAACTGAAGTAATATACCGAGTGGCTCTGGGTGACCACAATCTGTTTGACTTTGATGGCACTGAGTATTTTATCGGTGTTGATGGAATATTCATTCATGAGGGTTGGGACCCCTCTGACATTGCGAATGGGTAACTAATCTCAAATACTACCTTGCCACATGACTGAATGATGAGGTATTTATACTAGTGCCTGTTCCCACAAATGTCTCTGCCCAGATTCTCTCCAACATCTGCTGAGGAAAGTCTAGTTGGAAGCCCTGGACCTGGGTTCCTGGTCTGCTAGCTTCTTGCATGACCTTCAGCAAGCCACTTAGGGACAGACTTAATAAAAAGACAGACTAAAAAGTAGGTGCTGCATTGCCTGACTTTTGGGTGCCCCTCCCCAAATGGAATCCGGACCAGTGTCCAGAGCTCCGGGATCTCTACACAGTGCCTGGGGAGAATGAGGTGGCTCCCAAAGAGACCCGAAATAGCCAGCAGGCTGAGCAGAGGCTCAGCCTACATGTAGGGCATAACAATACTGTGACCAGCAGCTACTTCACTGTAGCGACACGCTGCTTGGTATAGTGCGCCGCTACGGTGAAGTAGCTGCTGAAAATAACCATACATCACACGTAAGGTGCGGTATGGGCTGTTACTGCACCATGATTTAGTGCTTTCAAAGGGAAGTACTAAATCACAGCGCAGTAACAACATTGCCATAGAGACACATGTAGACGTGCCTGGCATGAATCAATGGGGGAATGCTAAGGTCAAGGGAAGGTCTGAAATCATACCCCCAAGGTAACTCCGTCCACTCAGGGCCACAGCCCTGTGCCACTTCTGGAAGAGAGGCACCTGTGCTCTTTTTGTCCAAGAAGGAGTGTGGCTCGCTCTGTTCTACGATATAACTGCTGCGGGGGACGAGCTGCCACCCTCTGTTTGTAATGGCCTGGTGGGTAGGACTCCTGACCAGGAAGTGGGAGGTCTAGGCTCAGTGCCCTCTTTAGCCATGGGGGCTCAAACCCATTTCTTCTTCCCAGGAAATGTTCATGGACTAGGCTGTCTGGAGGCAGTCTCCAAACATGCTGCAGATTTGTTCAAGATTCAGTAGGCTAGAAAGAGAGCTTGGGCAAAAGGGAGCCCTGCTCTGTAGCTGAGTGGTTAGGACACTTACCCAGGAGGGCAGAGGCTTCTGGTGCCTGCTCCCAGGCCTCTTTCTCTATTTTTCTTGATACAGTCATTAGACAAAACAGGTCTGGGACCAGGGAATGGGTTTCATGTCTCTTCCCTCCGTAGTGTGTGAGAGGCAGGTGTGGGCAATGTGGATTTCAATACCCTCAGGCAGGGGAGGGAATTAAACCCAGCTCTCCTATCCACAAACCCCCTCCCCTACAGGCTCCTGATCAGAGCCGGGGTAGCACTGGGGCCCACGTGACAGGGCCCCATAGGCTGGATCTGGCTTGCAGGCCGTATGTTTGATAGCTCATCTGTAGCCACCAGGATAGCCTATAAAAGAAGGGCTTTGACAGAACCATCACTACCAATGTTTTCAAAGAAAGTGGTAGTAACCACTGCATCCTGCAGAAAGCCCAGTCTTGCTAGGGTGCATTATGGTATACTCAGAGAACATGCATGGGATGGAGTCTGGCAAGGGGACTTGGGCGAAGTAACACCATGTTTCTGGATCTCTGTCAGACTTCGGCCTGTGCATGAATAGAAATAGAGTTTACAGGCAACAGGGGAACTGTTAGGTCACATCTTTGGATTTAGATGCTTCCAGGGTTACATGGTACCTAAGAAGGGGTTTTCAGAATGGCAATTTTGGATCTAGGTCTCTAAAGTCCTATGTTAGATGTAGCTAAACTCTGTGCCTCAGTTCCCCACCTGTAGAGTGGGGTTAATAATTCCCTGTCTCATGGGGTCATTATTGTGTGTGAGGTCTCAGACACATGAGTGATGGTGGCCATACACGTATCTAGAGAGGTGAGTGAAAACCAACTGAAATGTCAGGTTTTGGCTATTGACTGACTCTAGAATTTCCAGCCAGGCATCTGAAAGCCTATTATCTGTGTCCTGTTTCAGCAATGACATTGCCTTGCTGCGTCTCTCTGCTTCTGCCTATGATAACGGCTTTGTTGAGATAGGATTGCTTCCAGCCGCAGGAGACATCTTGCCTAATAACTATCCATGCTACATTACTGGATGGGGACTAACTACTAGTAAGTGGAAAAAAATGTTTTGCAGTTTAGAAAGACCATGCCAGATTCAAGCCCTTGTGTGAATCAAGTCTGTTGACATGCATCTTCTCCAATGCAAAGAGTGACTGAAGGGAATCCTGCCCCAAAATGAATTGAATGCCAAGACATTCTGAAAGAGAGAAAAATTCACCACTGTGCACTGCTGAAGCCCTGCTGTGACAGGACCTAGAGGATGGTGTGATCTCTGCATTATTAAATTCTGACAGTTGAGCTATGCCAGCGAAGGGTGTGGAAAGATCACTCCCCATAACTGCCCCACCTTTGCTGACAAAGTTCTTGCTTTGGACTCAGCTTTGCAGCCAAAGGCTGCTGCCATTCAGAGGAGCTATTATAAACCTGGCAGCAGAAAAAAATTCCTGTCCACAACAGGGGGCTTGTTCACTGTAGCATTGCCACTGTAGTTAAAGCAGCAGCACCTTCTACAAGGCAGACATTGCTTGTGTCGGGGGACAGCATCACATTTTGACATGTGAAATAGCATGTGAACCAGAATCGCTGTGTTTAAAATGCTGTCAGTGATCACAGTTTATCCTGGCATCCACAACCAGTCATCATGATTTTAAGTGGTATTGTAGTCACTGAGGTCAGCAGGTCTGGCTGAATACACATGGGGAATAGATCCACTGGGTAAGCAAGGGATATTTTACTCTTGCTCTGGGCCCACCCTAGCTTCTGACACTCCAAGCTGTGCTCCCCTCAGTGACTCTGGCTACACAGCAATGTTGGGCTCTATATCATTGATGGTGGCTGCGCTGGACCTTTGTCTATTGTAGTGAGAGTGGTTAAACACTGTTCCTTCCCTTTCAGTCGGGGGCAGCATCCCGGCCACGCTGCAGGAAGTGATGCTTCCAGTGGTCGACCATGCCATCTGCTCTCAGAGTGACTGGTGGGGCTCGGCAGCCAAGGTGACCATGGTTTGTGCTGGTGGAGACGGCATGAAATCCGGGTGCAGTGTAAGAGCCATAGTTTCTGGGATTTCCTGGGACTCCTTCTCTCTTCCTCATGTCTTCCTTCCTTCCTTTCCAGTTCAACCCAATTATCACACAAATTGTTAATCCCCTACAACACACTCCTCCCAAAGCCTGCAGCAGCTTAGGAGTGCAAAACCCCTCTGACAAGCAAACTACATCTCCTGAGAATCATCTATTGATTTGCTATTGTTCCAAATCCCTCCTTCCTCCCACCCTGTGCACAGAAACGAGGAGGTTAATGGAAGGGAAGCTCCCAGGTTCTTGTTTTACACATTTCTCCTCAACTCTTCTGAGGAAGGCAGCAAAGAAGCTTGACTCTCTCACTAGCATCTCCTACGGATGTCCAGGATTCCCTTGTTGCCCTGCAGTCAAAGCTTTGGCAATGTCCAGAGTCCCTGTTAAAGGGATATCTCCATGACAAAGGAGCAAGGCTGCAGAAATGTAACCTTTGGAGGTGTTAACCTTCCTTGTTCAGCTTCAGATAGCCACTAGGAGAGACAATTTGCTCCATCTACTCTCCTGGTCCTCCCCCAAGCATACTATGCGTGCCTTGCCCAGCTCACTTCTTATGCAAGCATCTGAGGCCACTCCAATTTGCACCTGCATCCAAATTAGTCCTTAGCTGGCCCCCATTTGGGAAGCAAGACAAGATGTTGTAAAACTATTTTAGTTATAGCTCCACTTTTAGCTCTTCCATGGGCTGTACCTCCAAGAACTCAGTCACCCCAACAGCTAATCAACTGTTTCCACTTTTCCAAGCCTTGATTCCTGAATTACTCTGAGAATTTGGGTCAAACCAACAGTGTGTCATTTTCCCTCACTCTGGTTCCAGGGTGATTCAGGGGGTCCTCTGCAGTGTCACACGGAAGGTCGCTGGAAAATCCATGGGATCGTTAGCTTTGGCATTGTCCCCTACTGTAATACCTACAGGAAGCCGACAGTCTTCACCCGAGTATCCGCCTACATCGATTGGATTTATGACGTAAGTGCCTCTCAAGTCACTGGACTTATTTCATCTGGCGTATAACTCCCAGGAAGCTCAAGGGGTTACGCCAGAGAGAAGTTGGCCCAAGCCCATTAATTGATGGCATTATGAAGAATGGAGTAGAAAAACAAGACAATTCTAAGATCAGCTGGGCTATCTGCCTGCTGGGCTATCTGTCTGGCTAGTCAAGCTTTAGCCACTTGCTGCGATAATAGACGTGGTACCAGAACCTTAGTGCAATTCTCTGCCCTGTGTTATGCAAGAAATCAGAGTAGATTGGTAGTGACCAACCCTTTTGGCAGGTGCGCCACCAGTTAAGACTCCCCTCCATCCCAAGTGCTGCTCTGATCCCCACCCCAGAGGCAGGCCTGAGAGAGTTTGTACCCAGGGTGCCAGAATGGAGGCAGGGGGGGCTTCAGCCTCAGGCCACAGCCACATGGCAGTAAAAGGACACTAAAAGGAACCGGCACTGCTAGGGGCCAGGGTATTCCTTCCCTGGTTCTGCAAAACCCACACAGTTTTATGTGGTAAGCAAGAATGCAAAGCCCTGAATTTGACAGGAGCTGCAGGGCCTGGGAAGGGGCACCTGGCACCTCCTCTTACAGCAGCATCTTCTCTCCACTCTGCTGTACAGAGCCCTTTGCTTCCTGCCTCCATTCGGAGTGTCTGGGGCTCACATGCCACACACAGCAGCCTGTGCTACTTGCGGCACACATGCCACGGGTTGGCCACACCTGAACTAGATAATGTTACTGGCTTCTTCTGCTTCTAACATCCATAAATGTCCCAGTACATTTTGAGATGGACCCCTGTACAGCACTTTTTGCATATATACCACAGCCACTTGCATTCATCTGGTTTCATATTCCCCACTGAGCAGATTCAGTTATAAGCTGTACCCACAAATAAACAAATCTGTTTTGGGGGTTGGACATGAATAAAGAGCTCTTGATCTCAGCACGAGAGTTTGGCTCAATGGGCCAGCTACTTCTGGGCTCCAGGCAAATTCTCTAGCAGAGAACACAGCTCCCCGCCCCCACATCCCAGCATCCATCTGCAAAACTGGGAGCCACATTTGCTGTATTCATAGATTTCATAGACATCAGGGCTGGAAGGGACCTTGGAAGATCATCTAGTCCAGCTCCCCGCCCCAGGAGCAGGAAGTCAGCTGGGGTCAAGGGATCCCAGCAAGATAAATATCCAAATGTCTCTTAAAGGAGTCCAGAGTAGGTGCTTGCATCACCTCTGGCAGCAGTCTGTTCCAGACCTTGGGGGCTCAGACAGTAAAGAAGTTCTTCCTTACGTCCAGCCTAAAACGGTCTTGGAGGAGTTTGTGACCGTTTGACTTTGTCATCCCTTGGGGCGCTCTGGTGAACAGACGTTTCCCCAAATCCTGATGTTCACCTCTTATATACTTATAGGCAGCCACCAGGTCCCCCCTGGGCCTGCGCTCTTTCAGGCTGAAGAGTCCCATAGCTCTCAGCCTGTCATCATAAGGCCTGTTCTCCTGCCCTCTGATCACACGTGTGACTCTCCTCTGGACTGTAGGGTAGGACTGTGGTGCAACTGGAGATTGGAACAGTATTTATATCTTCCATTCATTTAAAAACAATGGGGAAAGGTAGTCGAGTTTGTTCTGCACTGAATCCACTTCTTTTTTTCAGACTATGAAGAAAAATGGTGGATACTAAGGAAGGATCAACTTATACATGGATATGAACTATCATTAGAATGAAAAGACATGCCTGCTAATTGCATCTCTGTGGATCATCATTAGAATATATTGGTTGAAATAATAATAAAGAATCAATGAATTCAAAACCCATACTATTGTGTCTTCCAATCTAGTAAAACAGAACAGCTCAGGCAGAGTAAAGTGTAGTTGTACTTAATTAACAAGGGCATCACACAAGTAGGGCACAAGTCCTAACACTTTATTAGACAAGCTCCCAACTTGGAGAGTTGGTACAGCTTAGGGTTGGTGAACAGCTGTATTTTCCATCTTTAAGTCACCAGTTCAAAGCCACTCCCATCAGAAAGTAGTAAGAACAGCATGGTTTCTTTGTAGTTTTGTCTCAACTCAGTTTGGCCTCAGTTCAGTTCTTAGTACATTGTGTCCTTTAGTACATTTGGCACTAATGAGCAACTGAATTGGTTGCTTTAGCAGAGGGACCTAGGACTGGATGAACCATGAAGACTGAGTTGGAGAGATGACATCTGAGGCTCTATTTTCATGAAGGAATCTCACAGTGGTATATCACAATGGAAGCTTCCCTAGTGATGAGGGAAAGGCCAAAGAGTGAGACACATTGTCAGGACAGTTGCATAATGATCCATGAACAGAAGATTTTGGGGCTATCAATTAGATAGCGCTGTACGCAGTGCAGAAATTATGGAACAAATAACCTTCCTGGAGCTTTTTCACAGAAAGAAACTCCTGGGTTTTCAAAATGCAAGTCAGCAACATTACACCCTTTCAGGGTGTAGACGTGAAGGGTCATGTTTCACTGAGGTGTCAGTCTTTGAACGATGTAGATACATCCACAGGTGTATCTTGTTATTAGAATGCCTATATTGAAGACTGTGAGATGCTGAGATAGTAGATGGGTAATAATTAATTAAGAAGAAAAAATTTAAGTCTTTTAATTAATGATTTGTTTAGCAACATTCAGTTCATTAAGAGGGCAGCTCCAGGTACAAAATCTACAGCAGAACTAATCAATTTGTCTTTGGTTCAGCTTTCAATTGAGATAAGGCTTATTAGTATTTATGTCACTCTGACAATACCCATGAGGTTGTACAAGGCAGAAAAACAAAGCTAATCCCAGCCCAAAGACTTTACAATCCAACTCCCTGTTTCTGCAAAGATTTTTACATTGGCTTCAGTTTAAGCACTGGGAGTAACCACATTGAATTCACTCAGACAACTCTCAACAGGTAAAGTTAAAGCGTGAGAGTAACTTCACACTATGAATCACACCTTACCTACCTACCTTATAAATGAGTAAAATGCTTGGAAGACTGAGCTTTCATGGACAGGCAAAGGGAAAATGTGACAACACCTTGCATTGGGGAACCCAGAAAAAGGAGCTAGACTGGATTTTAAAAACTAATTGTTAAATTTATGGTGGAAGTGTAAGGTGAATTTTTAGGAGGCATTTCAATGAAGTAGTATCTTGGAGGCCTGACTCCTTATATGAGGAACATTTCTATCCATTCCAGCTCACCAAGAGGGAAGGTCAGAACTCATTGGCTAGGGACAAAAATTACATGTAAACTGGTATAAGTGATCAGAAACCAGTTCAAATCTGTAACACAACAGAAGTTCAGTGTGCATAAACTGCTTTCAAAATGACCAAAACTGGTTTAAGATAAACCTAGATGGATGTAATATCAGATTTAACTGATTTAGGTTAAATCAGTTTATTGAACTTCTGTCTCAGATCCTCTCAGATTCAAATTAACTCACAGTCCCTCAGCATCCCAGGATGCTTTGCACCTCTCCTGTAACCCCCCTGCACCCCTTACAGGGTGAGCAAACTAGCCTTGCCCTAAGCTACCTGCTCCAGCCAAGCAGGGAAGCATGCTCTAGCCCCCCTCCCCCCAGCTTCCCCTTTGCTTCTTGACCTGGGCCACTACAGGCACTTGGCTGTATTTTCAGAATCAAAAGTGAATGTCTGTTCACTTGTTTATCAGTTCAATCTATGCAGCTTAGTCTAACCTGGAAAGATTGAATCGATTAAGCCTCAAGCTTTTTGACTGTGTGTACTTACCCATTGAGTTTCATGGTGCAATATGAAGAAAAGGACAGAGATGAGGGATGGAGGGAAATAATTGTCTTCTAGGCCCTTATTGCTAACAGAGTGCTGAGTGCAGGCCTGGATGAAAGGCTATAGAAGGTAAAAACTTTTTTACTACTTTTCCCTGATCATGACTTACATGCAGTGGGGTTTGGGGATGTTGGAATTCAACATCCCAGACAGTTGGAGATTAGCAGCAATATATACAATGTTTCTGTGGACTGTTTTAAGCTACTTCGGGGATGATTCAGAACCATTCACCAATAATAGTAGGTTATGAAACTAGTGTAACTGGTATCTGCAGCTAACAGTTTCATTGTATGGCTAATTATAGTTTGGGTGGTGGATCTTGCAGGAGAATATGGGGAAAACTTCCCCTGCTAAATCCTCTTATGCCATACACATAGACAGGGGTGGATCCAGGATATGGCAAAGTGGTGTACAGGAGCAGTAAGCCATGTTCTAGGGATGGCTCCATCTCACACTGACAGCATCTCCCTCTGCCCAACCTCACCATCACCCACTGGTGTGGGCAGACCAGGTAGGGAGAGTGTCTGGGAATTTTTTAAGCTCCCAAACCAGGTAAGAGTCCTGCCCCCACCTTCCCTCCCGGGTCACAGTCATGTCTCCTCCCCACCCCTGCTCCCCATCCCCCACCTATTGCTTTCCCAGCTGTCCTGGGGGTGGGGGAAGCTTAAGTGCCACTTTTGTCTGCTCTGGGGGGGTTGCGTAGGGGCTGGGCTCAGTTGGGAACATAACAGGACAGCAGCAGTGGTGATCAGTGGGTGGGTTCCCCCACCTTGCTTTGTCCTCAGGAGTAGGCACAGGGAGGGTGAATCATCTCTCACATCTCCACTGCTGCTGCTACTGTCACTGTCCCAGCTGAGCACGGGCCCTGCACAGCCTGGCTGGAGTGGGCAGGAGTGGCTCTGAAGCATTTCTCCCCTGAGACATCCAGAAAACAGCAGCAGCAGGGAATTTGTGGGCAGGGTCATGCCTCTGAGCAGGAGGGGAAAAAAGAGTATTTTCACCTGCTTTGGGGACTTTAAAAAAGTCCCCAGAGGTCTATCTCAGCATGGTCCTATCCTAAAGGGGATGCAGCTGTGCCACTGCAGCCCCTCCGGATCTGCCCCTGTACATAGATAATGCTTTAAAATGGTAGAACTCCTGATTAATTTACTGTTATTTCCATTTCAACTCATTAATGACTTTGTGCTGCCTTGTCTTTCTTCCGAGAGCTGAAAAGTCGCAAGCAACCGCCTGAACGAATCGTTTCCAGCAGGACGGAATCCATGCCTGTTATTAACTACATTCATCACAAGAGGGCACCATCACATCAAAGAAATACTTAATGCATCCATCTGCACAAAGCCACTTTGGTTCTAAGGATGAAAACTTTCCATGTTATCCTTTATATTCACATACAAATGTATCGAAGACAACTGCTTTTCAGGTACAGTTTATCAGCAAGATCTCCTTACTGATTTACCAATACAACTTGTATATTATCAGAGGTTCACACCAAATTGAAATCAGTGAATAATTTTTGTAAGGGTTATAATAATACACTTGGGTATCTGTATTGATTGCTACTGATCACCAAGTTATTTGACTACCCTTGATTACCTGTTCTAGATGCTCACATATATTAACAAAAAGACTTCTCCTGATGGTGAAAAAATAATATTGGGTATCTCACCTTAGCAGTTTTTGATATTGCAGAATGTTTTTTACTCCATTATCTCATCATGCCTGTATTTTTTTTTTTGCTGTAGCATCAAGTAAAAATATTTTGAACCTGACAAAAGAAACTAGATTTTTAAAAGTCATCCAAATGGTGAAGTACTGTCCTATATAATATAACAGGCTACAGTCTCGAGAGCTGAGCAAAATGACGTTAGGCTTAAATGCCTCACCCTTTATATTTTAATTTCCTCATTTTGATTTAAATAATAGCTGAAAAGATGCATATCCAGGGCTCTAGGGCTCTGATATTTGGAGACAGCACCAAGGACTAGATGCAAACAATTGCAAAGGTGTCTAAAAGTTTCAAAGCCTAATGTTTAGATGCTTGCCCCCTGGGGTAGTGTCCAGAATCCTGTGTTAGGGAGTGCAAAGGGAGAGCACCGTCAGTGTGCACCACTCAGCAAGCTGGGCAGGAAAACACTCAGCAGCAAGCTCCCTAGATCAGTGGGGATCAACCTTTTTGGTAGGCATGCCCACCCTAAGTGCCATTACAGCCCCCTTCCCCTACCCAATCGGCTGCTTTGCTTTCTGCTCCCAGCCCCTTTCTCCCTAGCCTATCTACTGCTCTGTTTTCTGCTCCCAGCCCCTTGCTCCCTGTCCTATCTACTGCTCTGCTTTCTGCTCCCTGCCCTATCAACTGCTGTGTTCCCCAGTCCCTCCCTGATCTCCCACGTGCCACACAGAGAGGTGGCTTGTGCCACAGGTTGGCCACCCCCTGCCGTAGAGCTTACCAATAGGAAATGCTGAGCACAGAAGGGTGTCTCGTGTCCATCCTACTCGGGGTCACAGGGATGGGCCTTCATCTACTGGGGACCTCAGCCTGGGCTCTCTCCCAAAGGTAGTTGCCTACACTGTCTTTCAAACACCAGCCAGAGACAACTCTTGTAAAATACTGGGGAAGGCATTGCTGTTGCCCAGCTCTTGCAAATAGTGATGACGCTAGGAACTGTTTATGCATCTGTCCAGCTTATACATCTGCAGTCCATGGAGCAGGAGCTGTAACCCAACGCTTCCTCTCCCAGGCGGTTCCCTAACCAGGAGGCTGCCACGGTCAGGCTCCAGGTATATTCTTCTAGCTCCGTGACTCCTGGCATCCTTTTTGCACAGCTCTTGCAGGATCTTCATGTAACCGATAAAACTGTGGTGAGGGCTCTCTCCCAGGGTAAAAGATGTGGCTTTGAGCCCCCTCATGCAGAGGGTTGGGTATTGTACCTAGCTGTCTTCCATCCTGGGTGAGTGCTGTTAGGTACTACCTTGTTTTCATCCTCCAGCCACGTTTTTAAAAAAGGAAGCAGTCATCACTGCAGGAGAGGTATCTGCCTCGGCTGGTGTGTGTTAGGCTCTGAGAATGCCACCTGCATGGGCCCCCTCAGACGTTCATACACACATAACTCAGACAACACACGGATCTGTGAAACACCTGACAAGCCCTGTCACTCTCGAACTGGGCTTGCTCGTCAGGCAGTGAATTAGACCTCTTGTGCATGCACGTGATCCATAAATTCGTATATATATCCATATATATACATATATGCACACAGCAAGACTCCACTTGTGGCTGACTGGCCCAATTTGTGAGTGGCACAGCTTGGAGTGAGAACTGCTTGGGGCTGGACGCAGGGCTTCCTCTCATCATTTTGATCAGGATGAGTGTTTGACATTTGACTGGTTCAGGCATTAACCTCCTCCCCACCAGGAGCTAAAGCAGACTAGAAATGAGAGGGAAGATTAGATCTGAGAGTCCCTTGTCTGAGCATTTTGGCACCAAGTCGTGCTCAGCAGTGATTAAGCTGCATGCTTTGCTGTTTGATCTGATGGCATGAGTTTCAGCCCACAAAAACTTGTGCTCTCTCTCTATACGTATACATCTACCTCATTTAATTAGTCTACAAAGGTGCATATCTACCCTGTCTTCTGGTAAGGAAATCAACAGGTATGTTCCCCACGTGCGCTTTGGGCTTTTCACCCTACATTATTACACCGTTTTGTTCCTTACAAGGATTTGAGGGGTGCTCTTAGCCCTCTAGTGCATACACAGAGCTCATGAGCGGTACACAGCGATGCTGCGCCAGACTGGAGATAGGCAGCCTGGCAGTCCCCCTGCAGCAGGAGCAGCTACTCTCCCTGCCAAAGCCAAACCACAGCAGGTTGAGCCTCCTCTCCCAAAACTGTCCCCCTCCCAGGGCCTTCAATCCTCCACCCTCACAGCTCCTCGGACAGAAGCATCACTCCACCCTCGTCAAATAGCTCAAAAATTGTTAACCAGATGCCACAATCCTTTGCAGCTCCACGCCCCAGGATGCTATTCTGGTCTTATGGCAAGAAGCACTGTCTTAAATCATGTTTCCTTTGACAGGTGGGTGCAATCCGTTGCTCTCAGCCAGAGCCACAAAGCGCGGCCTGCTACAGTGCCTTGGGCACGGCTGTGGGCAAAGGGGACTCTGAGTGTTAATTAAGTTTGTATTCACTTGTAGCCTGATGGCTTGCTCTCATGCATGGCTCACAGTGAACACAGTCAGTCTGAGCTGGATGACAGGATATTTCAGCACTAGTATTTCAGCACTAGAGACATGGTGTTTAATCAAGGAGGCCAATCCAAACAGTACTGGATGTGGGTAAATTAAACAACAGCCCCTATTTCTTTTATTTATGAAGAATGTTGCCCTTTAAAGGGCTCCTTTTGGCTTTGATCTCAGGCTTGAACTCCTCCCAGCTGACTTGCTGGAAGAAGGACGTGGTGGACCACAGAGTAAATTGGCTTCACAATGGAGCAGGCAGCTGATGCACAACCGTACCACACAGTAAATCATTCACACTCTGTTGGATAATACATAGTAACTTTGCTGGCTGGGAAGTCACCATGTAGAACGTGTCACGGATCTACTCCCCTAGTTGATTTAATCTGTAGGCTTCATGCAAGCTGACTCCCTTCCACCCAGCAGCCAGGCACTGTTAATAGGGCCTACTGAAGGCAGCCGGTTTGAAAGAGCTGATCATGCATCCAATTTTTACTACACAGTAAAATCCAGCTTGTGTTATGCCATCGACCACCAGGATGATATTATATGGCCACATTTTTAGAGCACACCAGCTTCTCATGCATCCACTAACTTCTGCAGTCTATTTAAAGGTGCCTGTGTTTGCACTGTGGTCTTGAAGAACTGGTTGCTTCCAGTGAGGGTGAGGGATATCTTTGGATTTATGAAGAATTGCAGAGCTCCGTAAAGCTGATGATCAAGGTTGCATGGGAGGAAAAGCAATTAAACTTTATAAAGGAAAGTTAAACACTAGAAGCCACCACCCAAGGTACTGGCCACCTGGAAGGCCTGAGTAAAAGCTAACTCAGGAGGAATAAAGAAGGTTTTCCTGGGGACTGACTGTGAATACAAGGGCTGAGACACTCTTTGCAGCTGTGCTGATATGTGTATGTATTAGCAGCAGTAAATAATGAGAAAAGAAGGGCAAGCCAGAGAGGCAGTTGCGATCATGAATCTGAGATAAAGCAGAAACATAGCTCTTTGGGGCACCAGACTGGTTGGAAAGCCAAACTTGGGACCTGGGAACAAGGGAACGTAGGATTTGGTGAACATGCTTTGTAAATCAGCAGGACTGAACCATATAAATCCTTGACTCCATCCTCTATTTCTCTTCCTAAAGAAAATCATCTGAGTACCGGCCACCTGCTCAGGGCAAGAGACAATAGGTAGTGCCTAGTCAAAGAAAACCGTGGTGTTATACAGCAGAGCTAGGATAGTGTGGGGAGAAGGGAAAGATGCTCAAGATAGGCTCAGGAAGTTCATAGAAGCCTTCTTCTGAGGGTGCAGACACAGGCCTACTTTTCTTGTGCGCATACAGAAACAGAACGTGATTTGCATGCACACAAAAGTTAGATAGATGCCTGTTCAGCCATGCATGCGCACAGATCAGGAAACTGCATGCATACATTTGCTACTAAATGTGCAAAGTGTAGTCTTTATGAATGAGGATCCACGCTGAGTGCAAGGCATGCTTTGAGTAACCAGATCAAGACAGGGCTTCGGAGAGCAGGAACTGAGAAAGAGGAGACTCTCTAAAGAGTTTGCGGTCTAGTTGCTTAGTAAGGAGACGATTCTACATGACGTGTGTGCCTGTGGGCATTGTGCTGACATGAGAGTGTGGGGATCCTGCATCTGCACAAGCACCCAAGCCCTTGGAAACAGTAATCATGCAATGTTTCTGCAGTGTGAGGTCGTCCAAGGTTGCGTCCTGCCAGCTGACATCATGCAATCTCATATACTGCGACACTATGAAATGCAAATCTGGGTTTCTCCATCTGTTCTTTCCCTTTAGATAGTGGCAGCCTTCCTGCCAAATTGCAGAAAATGATTTTTCTCAGTAGTTGATTGAGCCACCTGTTCTCAGCCTGGCTGGTGGAACTGCTATGCCCGAGACAGAGTGGAGTGTGCTGAGAAAGACAGCATGAAGTCTGGATGCTGTAAAAGAGCTATTTTAACCCTTGAGTTCAGTTGATTCCCCATAGCCATTCCACTTTGTTTGTCACCCTATTAATGAGGATGGGACTGGGACGTTTCTTTTTAACAACCTTTGCAGCAGCAGATCTGTGGTTCCCCTGCTTTACCCGTGAGATTAGGGTGTTATGTCTTCTGTTGTGTCAGGGTTGACTGTGTAGTTTTGATAAAAGACTGGATTTGTATAAGGTGGTTTGGACAGAGATGATTCTGCCTCGGGCAGAGAGTTGGACTGGATGGCATCTCAAGGGCCCATTCAACCTGACCTCCCTATGATTGTCTATAAGCAAACTCTTGTTCTGGCCATGGGGGAACAGGTTTCATAGGCAGCAGCTTTAAGACTCCAACCTGAGTTGGAACGCACGCTAACCAGCAAGAAAGCAAGGCTGGCTCTTGCAAATCAACTGACTTCTTGCCCTTTGGTCCTATTTATTTGTTAGAAACAAGAGTTCATTCTTCTAGGGCAGCAGACCTGGTGTTATCGTGGACTATCTGGATCATTGCTAACATATTTTTTGACCTGTTGCAAACAGAGGACCTACCTGAGTTGCAGCTAGTAAAAGGATTCATCTCATCCCTCATGAACACTGTAACTCTTGCCCTTTCCTGAAGACTGAAAGCTATTGGAAGAGAAGCTGCTAAGCCTGGCAGGTGCTAACGCTGAAGGCTGCAAAGATCACTAATATCTGAAATAGCTTCTCAAACAGCTGAAGGTATTCCCATACTCAGCCACTGTACTTTCATTCATCAAGAAAATCTAGACATCCAACTGGAGTCTTGATCCAAGACCTGTGAATCTGACCCTGGCTTTTTCTGGCGTGTAAAAAAGTCATGAGGAACTGACACTGCCTCCTCCAAACACACACCAGTCCAACTAACACTGCCGAAACCACCCGTGTGTTCAAATGCGCCGACTTTTATTTTTGCCAGGGAGGGAGGTCTAAGATGATGGACATGTGGAAAGTTTTATGCATTTCAGGTGACAGCCCTCTTCCCGAGGAGGGCCCAGGCCCTCAGGCCCCCACATACTCAGCTCCCCTGCCTGTGCTCACTGGCCCTAACCAGTTCCCCTACACTGCCAACATTGCCAGTCCTGAGCAGGCTCATACTGAAGGTAGCCACAGGCCAACTTCATGCTCTGATTGCTGTTGGTATTTGAGGCCTTGAATAAGCTGGATTCAGGCTGGGACTTGGAACTAAAACCACTTCAGTGGCACTAACGGATGCTCCCCTGCTGTCAGGATAGGTTAGAGGGCAGACGCACATGCTCATCCTCTTGGTCCTCTCTACACAATTTAACACGGTCACAGATAAGATGCTTTGTCTGGTTTGAGAGGTGAGCATCCAAGGTAAAATGATTTCCACGCTGGAAGGATGCCCCCCATGAGTAATGATGGCAGACTTCAGGACTGGACCTTGTACTCGTGGAGTCCTACGAAGTTCAGTCCATCTCCCTCAGGCCACCTGGGTGAATTGCTCAGATGACATGGACTCAAATGCCAGCAATGAGCAGGTGACACTGCACATTAGGGTAAAGGGTGCATCAAGTGCAAGAATGCCTGACTGAGAGTAATCCTTTTACTTTATGACCTGTCACATATATAGGCTCCCTCTTTGCAATAGGCCAGTTACCTGACTGGCTGCAGGAAGCTGGGCTTCAGGATATCAGCCCAGCCCCCTCAGACTTTGGCTGCTCAGTGCAGGCTTTGACCTCGGCCCATGACTCCTGACTCTTGCTTTTGGCTCCTTGTTCCAGTTTCTGACATTGATCTTTGCTCCTGACTCTGGTTCTTGACTCTGGCATGTCTCTGAACTGCTGGCCTTGGCTCCCTGACCAGACTTCTGGCCCCTGATGTCTAACTCAAAGTAAAATCACCCATGTCCCCAGTTCTCAATACTATCCATATTTCACAACTCAGGACTGTAGCACGACCAGCAAAATAGCCCAGTGCCTCAGTGAGATCAGTTCATACACAAAGAACAGTTCACTGGGGCTGAACCCAAGTCTGATTGAAATTATACTGGTTGGCCGAGGAAAACATGTCAAAGAGCTTGCACTTGTGGTTGTACTGTGCCGGTGAGTCGAGGGTATGTCCCTTTGATGAGTCAATTCAATCCTTTGCTTAGGCGTCCTCCTGAATTCCACACTGCTACTCGGCTCTCCCATGGCAGCACCCAGGAGTTATGCTTTTTGCCATGTCCCGTAGTTTGCAGACTGGCACTGCTGTTGAGGGCTGTTGTAGAAGAGCTGGGACACCTATGCTGAGCGTGTTGGAAAAGTGTTGGAAGCAGACATGTAAATCTTTCTTCAAGTGCGTAAACCTGGCTGGGCTGGATCAAGGCATCGGCACTACAAACCCAGGCTGTTGGAGTCATGTGACTCCATCAAAATCTCAGCGGTCCTTCAAAACACATCTGTAGGTCTCCTACTTGTAAAAGAAAGCAAGAGCTCAAGTGTAAGTCAGGTGCGGCGGATGTGTGCCTATGTCTGCAGAGAACCTGAACCAATCGCTCTGTGACCTCTCTGTGGTTTGCTATCTCCATGAATTGCTGCTTCTGCCAACACCGCTCCTGCACAGGACCCTGTGCGGCAGAAAGAGCAGGAGTACAGTGAGCTTGGTCTGTGCACCCAAACTCGCAATGCCTGGTTGTTCAAGGAAGTATTGGTGCTGCCTCTGCTGCCCCGGGGAGGTTGAGGATACCAGGCCTCACCACCCTGTTGCAAGGTGGGACTATGGCACAGAGGCAAGCTTGTGTGAGATGAGATATCTCATGTCATGCTGTGCCTGAGACTGGGTTGCCCACATCTAGCCCTAGAGCCTGGAGAATGTGAGTGGATCAGAGCTGGTAGGCTTTGAGTGATTAAATCAGGCTGCCTAGACTGCAAATGACTCTGCCCGCACCCCATTTCACATATTGCTTTATTTCCTCTACCTGAGGTGCCACTGCTTCTCTCCAGTCTCACCGGGTGAGTCCATCTGTCTACATCTGTGCTATTAGGAACTGGGCAAAATACAGAGAGCAAAAGCTTAGAGCAAAGAGATCTTTCTCCAGTGCTCTCAGCTGGAGGAGCATGGCCTTGTAAGCATGGGATTTTCATTTCCTCATTGATTGTGGGAGAAGACTCTCTTGAGAAAGTGTTTCATGTCCGTCATGGCTATTAAAGCAAGAAGGGGGCATTGTAATGTCCTGCATCACACAAGCCATAGAACGGCATTCAGCAAAATCCTCTCCCTTTCCTCACTCAGATGAGGACTCAGACTGGTGTCTTCCCATGATGGTTCCTGCAGCTGGGGCCCTCTGGCAGGGCCTGTCCTAACTTATGGGCAAGGGACAGGCATTCAAAACCCTGAGAGAGAACTGGTCTGAATGACGTGGTTTTCTGGAAGTGGTGTAGTTTAGATAGGTAGTGAACAGAAACACATTCGCCCTGTGGGAAATCTTAGCCCAGGTTCCACCATTTTTAAACCAACATACATATGCTGAACTTATGTTCTGTTATGGCTGTAAACCAGTTTACAATCAGTTATACTGGTAAAAGTGTAAGGTCTGTACCTGGTCAAGTAGTCTAATAGGAGACGGGTGAAGCAGAACCAGATGAACTCTGGACACGACGAGGTCGGAGGTGTGGATGTTGCTCCAGGCCCCAATTCTGTTTTCTTGCTAAGACACATAAGCATCACTTAGGTTGTTTTTAGGCATTTAAGTTACCCAGCAGCATCCTGCTTCACCTCACGTAATCTCATGGATCACTTGTACCTGGCTACCTGCCTTATGTAGCTGCTGTTCTGTCCTATGCAACTACACTTGTCCCTACTGTGGGTGCTCACAAGTGACTCAGGCCAGATGAAGAGACAGTCCGTTGTAACTCATCTGCACTGTGAACACAGAAGTACAGCATAAGCCTCTGAACTGGAGATGACCAAAACCATAGCAAGTGTCCGATGGCATCCTAGTGCTTCAAGCGCCTGCCTACAGAAAGGGAGGTCTGTGGACCCAGGTCCTAGCCTCCCCTTCCCTGGGGATTTGTACACTGATTCTTCACTTTGCGGACACTGCCCTAATCAGCAAGTCATGAAGGCCTGAGGGCACCTTCTTGTCGGGGCGGCCAAGAGGGGATGAAATTTGGGGACAGAAGGACCACAGGCATAAATGAGCCTGCCTGTGCCTGGTGCTGCCCTAGCAGGAAGGGAGAGAGCTCCTGATTCCACTGTTGCTTTTGCCTTGGAAAACTGCCTTGGCGGCATGGCAGGCAAGGACCAGACTTTGTCCCGTGCTGCCCATAACTTGCTCCCTGGGAGCGGGATGCTCCGACTGCACTGTCTGCACAGGCTTTGAGCACCAGGCTGCTTCACGCTACTCATTTCTTCATTCAGAAGACCTCTTCGGTCAGAGCCCCTATCTGGAAGGAGCGTGCACCTGTGTTTGGCCAGAGTTAAAAGCCCGCTGAGTTGGTTATAGAGACCTTGAGGTTTCCTTTCAGAAAATAAGGGAGCCCACATGTGTGCAAAGCTCAGCCAGCTCTAATTCTCTGTCACTAGCTCACCCTGCCCTGTGCTGATTCTCCATGTCCAGTGTCTCCTGAAATCACACTGCTCAGGTGATCCCTCTCCACTCCTCACACCTCCAGCGCACACCGGCAGGTAGAGGTGGCCATTTGCTTTCAGAGCACCCAGGGCCCCGTAGGCCAGGATCCCCACCCGCCGGCACCACTGCATTTCTCTTGAGCCAGATGTTACTCAGATGCAATGCGAAGCTGTGCTGTGACTTCTGTGGTGCGCATCTAGGCGTACGTGGGTACGGGTGATGCACTTAACGTTCAGGAAGCAGTGGGTAAAATACAGAAACAGTCCTAGGAGCAAGAGCAACAGCCCAGGGTTTTGTGCTTTCCAGGACAGTGTCCTCCTCCCTGGGCACAGAGATTGGTCCCTGATGCTTGCTTCTTCTGGCACCTTAGCTCTTGACTGCTTATTGAGTCAGCTTGATGAGGAGAGTTGTTTAAAGCATCTGACTCTCAGCCTGGGAGTCAGGGTTTTTTGCTGGGAGGTTGAGATGTGAGTCCAAACCTTCTGAAGCAGAGTGGGCCTAGAAGCCCTCATGCCCAGAGCAAGGCCCCTATTACCACTAGGCTATGGGAGAAAGGTGTTTATGATGCTGATGTAGGTCAGGTGCAGACATTACACTTTTACCAGGATAAGTCATTGGAAACTGGTCTATACCTGTAACAGAACAGAAGTTGGGCACAAAAAGACTGGTTTAAAAATGGCAGAGCCAAGTTCAAGATTTGCACCCCCTCCCTCCCCACAAAGGAAAAGTGTGTGTTCTGCTTGCTACCGACCTAAACGACACCGCTTACAGAAAACAGCGCAAGTTAAATAGGTCCCGCCTCAGGCTTTTGAATGTCTGTACCTAGCCACAGATGTCTAGCCGTCCAGACAAAAAGGGGGCAGAGGGGAAGCAGGACTCTGAGCAGCTGGACGCCCACTACCCCGGGTTAAAATATCCCACTGGTGCGAATAAAGATTGACGCATCTCCCTAATTGCAAACCCAGCGCCAGAGGCAACAACCTGCTGGCTGCTGGAACCTGTGTCCAGCACTGTGTGTCCCCGCAGGGGGAGGCAGTAGTCACCTCTGGGGGTGCGTAAGCTCCATACTTGTGCCCCACCGAAAGAATAGGAGAGCTGTGTGTCTACACAGCCAACACTGGACATCTTTCTCACATCAGGATCATCAGGCTACATGCCAGACCCAAAGTGGGTGAAGTAGGATTTAGCTCTGTGAGGTTCTCCCTAATATTCCTTCCCCGGGCAGGGGCAGTAGCTCCCTCAGAAGCACTTTCCTTTACCACTCCCACCTCCCCGCCACCCCAGAAAGCATGACCAGCACCCCTATACCTCAATCCAAAATCCCAATTTATTAAAACACGAGGCCATCTTTCATTTACTTCCTCTTTATTTCTGTTTAAATGATTTTTTTTTTAACTTTTTATTTTATCCTTCAGTGGCTGACTTCCTTCATTTCACCACCCGTCCCCCCCACTCATTTCCTTTCCACCTCCCCTTTCATTTCCCTCCCCTATCCCATTAACTCTCCACCTCCCGGCTTCAAGTCTGCCCCCCCTCCAATCTCTCACACCGCTGTCCATAGAGCAGGGATAGAAACCTGTCCTGGCTCACCAGGCATCTCGTGGCACGTCACAGTTGTGCAAGCAGGGGACAGTCAGAAGGTTTTTAGCCTCACGGTGTGACTGCTCCAAACTCAAGCAAGCACTAACACTGATCAGCATTTGAGCAGCTCGAAGTGCAGCGTGTAACAAGGGCCAGAGATAAACCTACCCTGGAATGGCAAAACTTTAAGCTGTCTAAAGTGTGCTGGAAATTAGTTTCAGGTGTTAATATGTGGACAATCCAGGGGTTAAGGGCTCTGGGAGCTGCCTACAATTAAAGCCCTAATAGGGGTTTTTTGGCTCATGAGTTAGAACAAAGGTGCCTCAGTTCCACCCAGGACCTGGTTTAGGTGCTGAAGTCCCTCACTGGAGCTAGCTCCCCAGCCTCTGATCACATCTGTGTCCTCTCTTGACCCACTTGTTCATCCATCCATGACCCAGCAGACAAAAATTATGGGCATTTGGAGGCATGAATAAAATAGACTCCATTGTCTCATGACAACTATTCAGCCTTAATTACTGGAAAGCACTTTGAATGCTTTAGGTATTAAAGCACTTAAACACCACTAAGCTCTAGTCTTTATTCCTCCAAGGAAGTGTAACAGTTAATAGCCTCCAGTGCACTGCTGCTTATTGGATCCAACCTATCTGCAATCTAGATCTTGCTACGTTATTCATCATTGTTGCTGGTAGGGCACTCACCTTGGGAAAGGACCAGGATTGCAGTCCATTCTCCAATTAAATATTTCAGCATTTACTGTAAAGCTTTGGTAGAAGACAGTCCCCGGCCCACCTCCCAGAATAGCTTTGAGCCTGGTGGTTGTAGCGCTTTCCAGGCAGGTGGGACATGGGTGTTTGCAACCTTCCCATAGAGAAAGGAATTCAAACTACATCTCCTACTTCTAGTTCTGTCTCCTAGGGGTTGGGGTTCAGTAAGGCAGCACCTACCCTCTTATCCCTTCTGGCTGTGTTTTGTGCACAACATGATTTGGGGTAATGCCTTCCCGTTGGCATCAGAGCAGGCCCTGCACAAGAGGCAGAAAAGACACCATATGCTCTGTGAAGCCCAGAAGGGCCCCAGTCACCCAGATGCTCAGCCCTGTCTGGAGCGAGGTGGCTCCGGAGATGCCCAGCAGCAGACATCTAGGCACCAAGGCAACTTTGGTGTTGAAACTATCGGTGCCTCCAGGTTGGCTGAGCTAGGGTTGGAGGATCTTCATTATGGACTCAGGTGTCCCAGGCTGGGATCTTTGTAGGCCTCAGGCCTTGTGAAAGGGGCCAGCTCCCCAAAGTGACGCAGCCTCAATGTTTAGCCATGAAACAGATGCAGCAGTAGGAGCAGTACCAGGCTTTCTACCCGACCCGTGTATCTCAGCCCAGAGGGAAGGCAGGGTGTGAAAAAGGCAGTTCTGGTTTTCGGCTTTGTCAGGCCTTTGCCTCTTGTTTGAGACAAGGATGCCAATTCATACCCCTCTGTGGTGGGTCTGTGGCATGCATTATTGACCACTGAGCGCTGGCCTGAGACTGCTGGCCTCACATCATACACTCCATCCAAGAGCCGTCATCTGCTGAGAGCTCATAGCCGCCACAGCTGGATTTGATCCCGTGAGCGTCCCACAGCATCCTAGTCTGTTGTGCGCTGTAGCGGACAGCGAAGTAGAAGGGCTCAGAAAGCTAGGACTCCTTTTTTGCAGGGGTTAGTGGCACAAGGGAGTACTGCCAGTGCTGCCCGTTAGGTGGTGATGTTGCTATTTGTTGAGCTGTTGCCTCACTCTTTTTAATAGGGATAGAGGCATCCACATTAAAAAAGGTCGTAGGAAGAGGTGCTCTCTGTGAAGGAGAAAAGTTAATCTTCCCTATTAATCATTTAAAGTGCAACCACTTCCTTTTCCTACACATGGTTGGGTGTGTGTTTTTCTTAATCATCCTTCACTGGGAAAATAGTAATGCCAAAATATTCCCTTTTGGGAACTGAAGAACCGGAGTCTCTTCCAACGACATGGCATCTAAGTAGACTTACGTGCGGTTCTGTTGTACCCTGCTCAAGTCCATGAAAAGCCATTTATGAATCTATTTGTGCAACTTGCAGTCACCAGCCCCTTAGGACTGAGTCACCAAAGGAGACAGAGGGCACTCACCTAATGCCGGTCACCTATGCCATTAACTGATTTCTTGGGGATCAAGCAGGGTGAAACAGAATCACACTGAGATGCCTAAATCCTCTCTTGTGCCTCATAGGTAGATTTGAATCTGGCTGTGAATGTCGTCACCTAAATTGATATGTAGGGCCCTACATGTTGCAAGACATTGGGTACCCAGAAGTTTGTTTGACCTATGTGAGAGCTGCAGCTCTGAAAATCGAGCTGCCGGTACACCAGTGCCTAATTCGAAGCACCCATGTTTAAGAAAAAATGACTTAAGTGTCTGGATCTCTTTCTCTCTCTCTCTGAATAATGGAAAAACCTTTGTTGACTTAAGTACATGAGATGAGGACTGAGCCCAGCGTTCTGAATATAAATCTCTGGAAGTGAGACAAGAAAGAGCTGGTTTCATATCAAATTAGAGAGGGTCAAAAATATCCCAAAAGACAGCTCTTCACCTGCAGATTGCAGTTCAGCTACAGAAAGAAAGGACGCTAAGGGCACAGACAGAAGTTATGTTTGCCATGCAAGTAGCCCCCTGAAAGCGCTCTACAGCTATGCTGTACAGCACTTCTAAAGTGGCTGATTGCAGCACCAAGTAGCCCTTATCAGCTGAGGGATCAGATGAAGGTGCTCGGCTTTGGAGTGCCTTAGGGTACTTGTGTTCCCTAGGCTTGAGCTGGGCTAATGCAGCCCTGCCCACGGTGCTGTCTGCAAGAAGAGAGAGGGAATGGGAGAAGGGAAGCGAGGTGCAGCTGGGATTTGCCCAGCCTGAGCTGGAGGCCGAGTGGGTAGATTGGAGCCCCCACGCTTCACGGCCCCCTCCCAGCCCTGCCCCTCCAGCTCAGGCTGGGCAAACCCCTGCCTGCAGCTTGCTCCCTCTTCCCCAACCACCCTCCCTTCCTGCAGACAACACGGGAACTGGGAGAGGGGGGCAGAGCTAGGAGAGAGAGGCTGCAGGCAGGCTCCTGCAGGCAGGCTTGATCCCCCGCCTCAACCCAACAGGTGAACTTTGTTGTGTCGTGGTGGGGAGCACTCTAACTCATGGTGCTTTATGTAAAGCACCATGAGTTAGAGCAGGGGCTGGACGTCTGTCAGTGCCCAAAGGTACTTGGATAAAGATGAAGTTGAGTGGGTAATGAAAGGTCTGGCAGTGAGAAGGGCCTGATGTTTCAGAGGAATACCCCATAAGCTGCTTGTGCAATACCATCCATGATGGTGATGCAAGGAAAGAGTCTCCCTGTACAGATCACCTTGCATGCCAAGCTCTGGGAGCTGCTGCCCCACACCACTTTTTGCTGTGATGCCACAGTCTCACTTGGCAACTCCACCTGGCTTCACTGCAGATCAGCAGATCTACAACAGTTGAGGATTTTGCTTGTCCAATGCTACCTATGCAGATGTCCCAGCGCTGCATCCTGGGACTAGTTACTCCTGGTCATAAAAGGTCTTAGGTTCTTCTGAAACCCTGCTCTGTGACCCACAGGGGAAACCTCTCTCGACTGGTTGCTCAATGTGCTGTTTAACTCTTCATTGAGATGCCGGTCCAGACCGGGTATGAAACAGGCGAGGAATCACTCATTCTTTGCCTGTGAGTATTAAAAGAAAACCCTATGTGGTTTGCCTGGCACAGGAAAAACGAAAGCTAATAAAGCCCCGAGCAAGAAATGACTGACAGAGATCATGCAAAACAGAAAGACCTGGAAAGGAGCACAAGCCCAGGATTACAAACACACAATGCAAGGATCCACTGAACAGCCATCACCGCTTCCAAGCAACTGAGTCAAGAACCTCTTGATGCCACCAACTGTGACCCTGCATTTGCCCACAGCGGTGCCTGCAGTGTGCCCACTGGCCCGATC
Source organism: Crocodylus porosus (assembly GCF_001723895.1). Classification (NCBI taxonomy): domain Eukaryota; kingdom Metazoa; phylum Chordata; order Crocodylia; family Crocodylidae; genus Crocodylus; species Crocodylus porosus. The sequence continues at coordinate 9,211,882 of NW_017728886.1, read as the reverse complement.
CCACTCTTATTTCCACATTAAATCAGGCAGAGCACCGCCAGCTTCCATGGCATTGCCTTTGCACCGACATCAGACTCTGTCTGGCCTGTTGGGCACGGGGGTGCACGTTAAATATACTCTGGCACCGTTGGCTTGGCAGAACCTGCAGTGGCTTAGTGGCACTAATTGGCAGTACCAGAATAGCCTGGTAGGCTATTTTAGGGAGGCTAAGAGCCAGAACGCTGATTTTTTTTTTCCTTTTGTTTTGAGGCATCAGAAATAGAATTAAAAGAAAATAGACTAGGCAGATTTGTGGCCTTTTACAAGTCAGTCTTATAAAAATGAAGTGTTTGTCACTTTAAAGTTATGGCCTTGCAGAGATATGATACTGAATCACTGAAGGAAATTCCTCCCGGGCCTTCTCTTGCATACTATTCAAATCAAACATAAACTCCTCTTGGCACAAAGAGGCTATTATGAAGTCGGCTGTTATTCTATATGCTGCCAGCTCCTGCTGCCACTGTCCGGGAAGACTCAGCAAATGAAGGAGGTGCAGAAGGGAGAGACAATGTCCTGAGCTTGTTTCTCCTATCACATGCCCACACCACCATGTGGCTGCCCTTAGGTGGGACCAGAGGCCGCCCCCTGAACAACATGGCAGGCGTCCCATTAATGCAAAGCAAGCTAGATCAGGCTCCGCGAACCCTTTCATGCTGGAACAGCAAGTCCCCAGTCACTGGGAGAGGCAGGCAGTACTAGCCAAACCCACAGAGCTGGAGACGTCTGCCTATGCTCTATACTTTTAGCCAGTGTTGTCATTAGGAGAGATAGAAAACCCACTCCAGTCGCTGGCAGTCTTTCCATTGACTTGAGTGGACACGGCTGAAGCTGTTGGGTCTCAGATGCCGTGGTGATGGGCACAGCGGAAGGACGTGGCTAGAACAGCATACTCTTTCAGCTTAGAAAAATGTGCAGTGCTGCATAAAGCCATCATTACAGTTTCCTGATCCCTTCAGGACCTAAACCCATTACTCACAGCTCATATGGCTGATGAATCAATACAATGGGCTCTATTCTTCTCTCAATTGAAGTACAATTAACATAACGGGAAATAATATGCACAGACTCCATAAATTAAAATTATGACTAAACAGCTTTATGTGTGGGGGAAACACATGCCATCTTCACAGCTAACAGTGTGTTACATAATAGTCATTACAGGGTTTTTTTGGGGTTTTTTTTAAAATTATTATTACTTTTACAGCTGAGAAAATCGTTCCTAACAAATAGTGTATTCACTACAGTTAACCTCTTTCTCTGCTCTGGGAGTTGATCACAGCCTTGAAAAATGCAGCCACTTTTGGAAACTGTGCAAAAATTATGAAAAGTGCATTTCATTTGCTCTTTGGCTTGTTATTCAATATTCCACAGTTATGATTTACACTACTCAGGCACCTTGGGCTGGAAACAGCTCTGCCATGGGTGTAGGCCTGGCTTCCAGAAGCTGGGCTTCTGGCTTGAGAGACCTCCTAAAAACACTTATTGAAGACAATGGTTTCTTGGCACAGGGTTCAAATCTGAGACTCACAACTTACAGTCCAGCCCAATGCCACTTGTCATCTCGATCAGTGTAGACTTAATTTTCCTTCTTTGGGGAAGCTAGAACCATTGTAGTGGGCTGGTTTATGACTTTTCTGCAGTGAGCCCTAATTTACAGCTGAGCTGAGAGTCACCCCATGGAAGAGAGAATAAGCAAGAGAAAGAGAGAGAGCGCGCCCAAAGGCCTATGCACAATTTAAGTCTCACTTAAGCTTTCAAATGGAAAGGAAGTCAAGCATAGCATTGCAGTCGCAATATCTACCCAGGGAATCCTTGCATTAGGCTTGTCGTGCATTATTTATCAAGAGCAACCCCTTCCTTTTTTATGGTGCCAAGTCCCACAATCGGAGGAGCTTGTATAACACATACTCTTCATCCAAACCAACGATGACCTGGGCAGAGCCACCTGCCTCTCAGCTTGAGATTGGATACCAGCGGCCCTGAGTCCAGGGAAGCCAGCGGTAGGCAGTTTGGGAGCCTCAGCCACGATCAGACTTCTTTGCGGCGAGCGCTGACCGTGGATATCACGAGGGACTGTTGCTACTTTCTAAGTAGGCAAGACAGACAAATTGTAGGGAGATGGCCCAGGCCCTGGCTAAGCTGGGAAAAGAAAGCAGCAGTGACACAATGACTTCGGCGAGGCTCGAATGTCAGCCAAGGTCTCTTGAGATGTCGGCTGGCACCCTTGTCTCCTAGGGCACTTTACTTCTCAAGGATATGCTTGCCGAAAACCTGGCTTAGTGCCTGTCATCACCCACCAGGCCTGTCATCTCACTCCCAACCAAACAAAGAAGACCCACACTTGTGGCTAGCTCTCTTTGGCTCTTGTAAGAGGGTCCACATTCAGAGACCTTCTGGTTTCCCTTCTCTCAGCAGTGACTCCCACCCAGCCCCCTAGCCCCCAGGGAAACTGCCTGGTGTTGCTCAGAGCTCACTGCATTTCTAGGTCCCACCAGCAGAAGCCACAACTCTTGGGTCTGCCCCCAAAGTCTCCGCACACTGCATGTGGGTTTATGGCGTGCTCCTTCCAACCTGCTGCAGGGCCAGGATTGTCTCGACTTGCTGCTTTGTCCCTAATGCTGGATTTGGAGAGAAGGCAGCATGGCCAGAGGCACATCTGTTAGCGGTTAGCAGACTTCTTCACGGGACATCATTTTTAAAGAAAAAAATCTTTAAGGATCCTTATAACAGAGGGCTGGGCATGTCTGGAGCTCAGCTGGGACCCAGCCAGCATTTTACCAGGGTAACGATATCAGCAAATACAGCTTGTTCCTATGGTTACTAAACCAAAGAAATGCTTATGTAATTGTCCCAGGAAAGGGTTAAGCCGTGCGTTTGACAACATGTACAGCTATCTGGCTTGTGTGTACTGCTCGTTATCGCATCTCTACCGAGTACAACAGAAAGCATACTGCCAAAGAAAAGGTATTTACTTAATCGCTACCCCGGGCCTTGTTTATATGGGCCCTTTCCTTGCACTGCAAGCTACTGCGTTAACTTGTTTTACCCCGGTGGCATCTGAGTCCAGTGCGCTCATAGCAGGAACTGGGTCTCCAGTGGAGCAGTCGTGCCCATCAGGGTTGCATCCTGCTCTGTACCCAAGCCACAGATGAAATGACTGTGGTTCAGCTCCTGGTTACAGAAAGCAGTTTCTAGCTTGGGATCTCCTGCCTCTACTCTGCTGTGCCATCCCTTGGTCTATTAAGGCTGATTTAAACTCTAAACCTCCTGGGGAAAGAACCTCTCATCTTTATTGCCTCTCCTTCTCACAGTCCTGAGCACTCATGATGCATTAGGATGATGTACTTTTCTTGGGAGCAGGGCTGCCCGGGTCAGGAGTGCCCAGGGAACACCTTGGATTTTTTCTGCGCGAGGGGCTGGGTTGGACTAGCTTCCCGACGGATGCTTCACTCTGGACGTGGGAGGAGACACATCACTCTGGTGGCTTTTATGCCACAACACAGTGTCCGCACAGAGGCTATTCCACATTAGCGATTGTGGAGTAGCCTGCTATGCCATAGCTATTCTAGTCTTTTCCCTATGTCAACAAGCCCCTGCTCACCAGCCAGCACTCACTGTTGTTCATGGATTCGAGTGCAGCTCTAGTCAAACCTAAATCAACTCGTCAGCTTGTTACACCAGTGTCAGCGGATGCCTGTGCAGCTACACCAGCAAGGAAGAGCACAGGCCCAAGTTTTAGGAGCATAGAGGGGTTAATTCCTGTCTCCACCACAAATGTCTTGTGTGGCCTGCTCCGCCTCACCAGGAAGCACGTCCCAGCCCATGCCACCCATGCACCTGCTCAGGGCAGGTGAAATTAGGCCGGGTATCCAGCTTACTATGGCCCTGAGCACATACCAAGCACAAGCTGGTAGCTCCTCGTGCGTGTTCAGGGCTGTACCGAAAAGGCTACACTGTCCAAAGTCTGGGCTTGGAGTCTATTGGGCAGGAGTGAAAGGGTGTGCAGTGCCGCGGGGCTTGCCATGGAGACTTTTCTCTGTGCCTCAGTTCCCCCATTGTAAGATGGAGATTGAGGTTCCTTACCTTTCAGAGGTGTAAGCGTAAGGGCACTAATGCTTGTGAGGCTCTCAGAAACGGTGGCGATGGCAGGTCAGCAGAAGGCGTTGCTACACTGCAGTATTTACTGTTGAAGCACCCAACTGCAAGTCATTTGCAAGCGGTGTGCACAGATCTGGGACCTCAGCTCACAGCGGCTCCCTCATGCATGGGAAAGCATAACACAACTGCTGTGTGGTGAGACCTGGAAAGTAACCGTTAGCAAGATCACTTCTGCGTGAGCAGGCTTTCCAGTTCACATCTACATTGCATAGCTACACCCTTCCCATCCATTCCCACCAGAAATCCGTCGCCTTCTTAATTGTCTCAGCCTGATCTTTCCCTACCATGTTCCTCCTGTTACTCTCCTATATCCCAATCAGTTGTTCGAGATCTTTCATGAGCAACTTAAGCTACTTTCCTGCAGTCAGTTTTCTGCTCCAGAAGCCTCAAGCCCAAGCCAACAACGTTTACAGCATCCACTGTTTGCCTTGCCAAACTCCAGCGGCAATACCCCAGATCCTACTTCTGACGGGCTGATTTTCTTGGTGGTGGCTTCAGAAGAGAAGCCAAGGGCAGGAAGACACGGAGGCTAGATCCCCCTTTGGCCATCCTCATGCCAGCCTTAGGTGCTATTGGTGAAAGTGTCTCAAACAGAGCAGTTGTCGCGGTCCCTCGCCGCGAGCCAGAGTAAGGTTGCAATCCAAAGGTTACAAGTGCCTTTTGTTCCCGATAGCCTGTTTTACAAGTTGTATCAGGAGCTGACCTGTGAGATGGGGTACTGCTCTGAGAAAAGGCAGGATAAATAAGCTTTCACCCCCTAATTCAATTCAAAATTTTCCCAATTAATCAGTAAAAGATTGATTTTTTTTAGGTTTTCAGCCCCTTCGAAGAAAAACCTGGGCTCTGAATATCAAGAGGGGTTCTTTCTGCAATACCGCCACAAATCTTGACCCGTTGATGTACACCGGGCTTTGTGGGAAGAAAAAGCAGTGGCATTTTTATCTTTGTCAGCAAACGTGATTCTGAATTCAGACCCAGAACTGGTCTGTTGAATAAGAAGGTGTCTGGCTTCACAATTATATTCACTTTAATGGAACTGAAGAATATGTCTCCCAAGTCCTTTCTCTCTTAGCCCTATGTTTTCACTTGGTTCAGAGAGATCTGAGGCTCAACATCCACCCAAACAAACTGTTTGTAGGAGGGCTGGCATTTCTGAAAATAGCTTGTGTTCTAAGTAAAATTTCCTCATTTGCATTCACTTATTTCTCAGCTGCACTGGTTCCCTTCAGGCAGTCACACACTGCAGAGCACAACGGTCCGAGCCCAACACCCACATGGGCTGTTGCCTTCTGAACAAGTGTTGTAGGCTCTGTCTTGACAGACTCGGGCACCTGGGGCACTGGAAAGCCACGCTGTGCTCTCACTTCCACTCATGTCAATCCAGAAGACCTCCTTTGGGCCTGATTCATAGAATTATAGAGAAGTAGGGCTGGAAGGGACCTCCAGAGCTCACCTAGCTGCACCAGAGTTGGGATCAACCGTTTCCAAACCCTCTTATGCAAAGCCATTGTCTAACACCTATGAGTAAAACTACACAGTCGACCCTAATGCAAGCACAAGTAGTATACATAATGTAGGTAGTATGGGTTGGATGAATGGATTGGAAGGTGTATAGAAAAGCAGCTGGATTGTTGGGCTCAAAGGGTAGTAGTCAATGGATCAATGTCTAGTTGGCAGCTAGTATTACATGACATGTCCTTGGGCCATTTTTGTTCAATATCTTCATCAATGGCCTGGAAGATGGGATGGAGTGGACGGTCAGCAAGTTTGCAGATGACACTAAGCTGGAGTAAATTTATTGGAGTGTAGGGCTAAGATTCAGAGAGATTTGACAAATTGGAGGAGTGGATGAAAAGAAGTTCAATAAGGACAAGTGCAAAGTCTTGCACTTAGGGTATAACAATCCCATGCACCGCCAGGAACCCATGGGCTAAGCAGCAGCTCTGAAGAAAAGCACCTGGGTGTGACAGTGGACAATAAGCTGAATGTGAGCCAGCAGTGTGGCCTTGTTGTGAAGAAGGCTAATGGCATGCTGGGCTGCATTGGTAGAAGCATTGCCAGCAAACTGAGGGAAGTGATTCTTTCCCTCTATTCAGCACTGGGGAGGTCACATTTGGAGTACTGTATCCAGTTTTGGGCCCCTCCACCACAGAAAGGATGTGGACAAATTGGAGAGAGTCCAGCAGAGGACAATGAAAATGGTTATGGGGTTGGGGCACATGACTTGTGAGAAAAAGCTGAAGGAACTGGGCTTTAGTCTGGAGACCAGAAGACCAAGGGAGGATTTAATAGCAGCCTTCAACTACCTGAACGGTGGTTACAAAGAGGATGGAGCTGGACTGTCCTCAGTGGTAGCAGATGACAGAACAAGGAGCAATGGGCTCAAGTTGCAGGGAGGGAAGTTTAGGTCCGATATTAGGAAAAACTTTTTCATGAGGAGGGTAGTAAACACTGGAACAGGTTACCCGGAGAGGCTGTGGACTCTCCATCATTAGAGACCCAAGTGGCTGAAGTCTTGGCTGGAATGATCTAGTTGGGGCTGGTCCTGTTTTGAGCAGGGGGTTGGACTAGATGTGACCTCCTGAGCTCCCTGCCACCCCTCATTTTCTATGATTTTAAAACAGTGGGACCATGGTGGCCATATCTATGGCTATAACATAACGCTACAAAACTTACTAGAGTTACATTGCACCAACAATGGTGTGAGACTAACTTTTTGCACACCTGTGCAAGAGACCAGGATTTTGGACCAAACACTGTGTTTACATCAGAAAGCTGCACCGGCCTAACTGCAGACGCCATTTGTAAACAGATGTCATTATGCTGAATAAAATCTTCTGCCAGTTTAAACCAAGCTGATTTCAGTTTAGATTTGATTAGGCATTGATTTAAGATAGGACTATCCACCTAGCAGCCTGCCAGCAGTCAACATGGTCCGTGGGGCCCTGTAACCACCTTTCCCACTGCCACACGGTAAGGAGAGGAGGTAGGGGAGAGGAGCCTGGGGGTCAAGTGTGGGCCCTGGCTGCACCAAAGTTTCATCATGTCATAGTTTCATAGTTGGTAGGGTCGGAAGGGACCTGAGCAGATCAAGTCTGACCCCCTGCCATGGGCAGGAAAGGATGCTGGGGTCAAACGACCCCAGCTAGGTGGCTGTCTAGCCTCCTTTTGCAGACCTCCAGGTCTTTCCTTGGAAGTTGGTTCCAGCTCCTAGTCGCCCCGGCTGTGAAGAGCCCTTTGCTCCCCAGCACCACCTGGGGTGATGAGGAACAATGGTAATAAGCTGATGGAGAATAGGTTTAGATTAGAGATCAGGAGGCAATATTTTACAGTTAGGGTGGCCGAAATCTGGAGCCAACTTCCCAGGGACATGGTCCTCGCCCCTACCTTGGGCAAATTCAAAAAGAGGTTGGATGATCACCTGTCTGGGGTCTTGTGAACCCAGCATTCATTCCTGCCTGTGGCAGGGGACCAGGCTAGATGATCGATATGTTCAAGCCCCTCCTGACCCTAGCTACTATGAAACTATAAAGTAGTGTCTCCTGATGTCTAGCCAGAACCTACTCTCAAACAACTTATGGCCATTATTCCTTGTTACTCCGGGTAGTGCTCCCACTCCCCGCTGGTCCCCCTTGGTAAGTTTATAGTCGGCCACCAGATCCCCTCTTGGCCTTCTTTTGTGAAGGCTGAACAGGTTCAGGTCCCGCAGCCTCTCCTCATAGGGCCTGCCCTGCTGTCCCCGATCATGCGAGTGGCCTCCTCTGGACCCTCTCCATGCTGTCCGCATCCCTCCTGAAGTGCGGCGCCCAGAACTGGACGCAGTACTCCAGCTGC
>NW_017728886.1:9181564-9203401 GCF_001723895.1 Crocodylus porosus | reverse complement strand
ACCACCGCTCTCTGGGTGCGGCCCTCCAGCCAGTTGGCGACCCATTTGACTGTGTGGGTGTCGACACCACAGCCCCCCAGTTTCTTAATGAGAGTGGGGTGAGACACAGTGTCAAAGGCCTTCCAAAAATCCAGGAAGACAACATCCACCGCGATACCTGGGTCCAAGGATTTTGTGACCTGATTGCAGAAGGCCACCAGATTGGTCTGACAGGACCTGCCTCGAAAGAAACCCATGTTGGTTGCCCGTACAACCAACCAGGAAGTTGGGCAGCCCTGGTTTAAGTTAAACTAAAACTCACTTAAACTGCAATAAGTGTTCACACTGCAGTTTGCACAAGTGTAACTCAGCTTAAAATCATGCCTTTGAGCCGGTGTATTGCCACAAGTGCGCCTTTGACCTCACCTGAGCAGTCCAGGTGCACGTCCCCCTCGTCTCCCCCTTGCTTTCTCTCACAAGAAAGGATGTTTCATGATATCAGTCCTCACTGGAAGCAAGCTCCTGCCTGCAACACCCACCCGCCCAAGTGTACAGCCGTCTGGGTATAGTCTGATTTCTCACATGCCACAGGCAGCTCTTTTGAATGGGAGTCTGTTAAACATTAGCCTTTGAAATGCAGAAGTACCATTCTTCTGATGTATTTGTAGCGGGGGAAGCGCACTTTCCCTAGCGCTGTAGTCAGTTGGCCACCCCACTGGTGCTGTGTGTCATTAATCTGCAGAGACCTGAATGCCACATTCTGCAAATTGTCTGAAGGCGCCAGGAAGTTAATACATAAAAAAGCTTTGTTAACAGTAACGCTTGTTCTCCCGGACCGGCCACCCAGAATTAATTACAGCAACTGGATGGCTTTCAAGAAGCTGCCGTCTTGTCTGAATGAAATACGGAGGAAGCAGGAGGAGCTTAACAGGTCCCAAATTCTTCCTCATTAGGTGAAACGAAAACTTCAAGGGGCAGTCCCATGTCTCCACTTGGATTTTTTCCTCAGGCCCTGGGAAGGGATCAGTTCCCTGGAAAGAAAACATGTCGTGGTACCAGCTTCTGCAGCCCGTTCAGCTATTTTTTTTTTCTTAGGTCTTCAAAAAAGGCTGCCCCAACCTAGCTTGCGGTGCACCAGGACGATCCCCGCTGGAGCTGGCAAAGCCCAGTTCATTCGACTGTACAGGACAAGGCCACCGTCTATGGAAGAATGGGCCCAAAGCACTCTCTTATCTGTCCCTCCACATCCGGATTGGACCAGGGCAGCTGGCTGTCCCTTTCTGCCCAGTCCTTCACCTTTCCAGCCCTATTAGGTGGGACTGCAAACCATTTACTAAATGCTGAGCAGATGGGCTAGTAAACTCCATGCCACTTCTCAGCTTCTGGGGCATCTGGCCTGCTACGATCCTGTTGCACCCCTCAGCATGGTGGGATTGCAGCAAAGTCACAGGTATCTTATGAGGGCCCTGGTCTTGGAAAACCTCCCTCAGCCATGACCCTCCATGCCAAGGACTACTCTAAAGCCCCTACTCCTAAGCATCGCTACCCTTGCCCACACCAGCGTGTCCTGCTCCCAGGCCCCCTCTGTGCTCAGTGCTGGGCCCGGGAGCAGGACACGCTGGTGGGGGTGAGGGGGGTCTCCAGGCAGCAGCTGACCTCCACAGTGCCTGCGGGGATGAAGCCTCTCCTGGGTGGCTCTTCAAACTCGGTGTGCAGGGCCCCGAGGAAGGGAGCTGATTTTATGCCAAACGCTCTTCCAAGTTGCACCTGCAGTACTCCAAGGGATTACTTGGCATGGACGTGTAAAGAAGTGATGAGACCCACAAAGAAGCTGCGCCTCTGCTAGAAGTCCAGGCGCCGTGGTCTCCCTCCTGCTGAGCTCATTCCTCCTACATGGGAGCTCGAAGCTTTCGCCTGCCAAAGTCTGTTGAGGATGCATCTGCCACCTGCACCTTATCGTGCCCCCACCCTCCCTGCCACAGGGAGTGAAGCTGCCCCAGTGACCCAGGGTAGGGAAAGACCCCAAGGGAGAGGGGGTAGGGGAGAGGAGCCTGGGGGGCCAAGTGTGGGCCCTGGCTGCACCAAAATTGGACAGCCCTGGTTTAAGCTAAACTAAAACAGAAATAAGTGTCCACACTGCAGCTTGCACAAGTCTAACTCAGCTTCAAATCATGCCTTTGAGCCAGTGTATTGCTGGCTTGGTCTCTTCCCCAACTGGTGTTTTCACCAGTTCAGGGGCCCCATCCACCATAGACATCAAAGCAGCGGGGATAAGGGCAGGCATGGGAGGAGATGCAACATCTCGACGAACCGCAGCATCGCCAGGAAGAAATTCTGCTTGCTGTGAGTCACTTGGTGATAAACAAGGTCATCCTCAAAGAGCAGGAGGCCCCGAGGACACCCTGCTGCAGTCAGCTAAGTAGAGACCTCAGAGCAGCCTGCTCACAGCGGGCAGGCGGCCAACTTCAGTGCTAACGCGTAGTAAAGGCACGGCCCGAGCTCCTGCCAACTGAGCAAAATTATCGCATTTCTTAGGCGAATTGCAGAAGGTACTTGGGCTCGTGTCTCTGATGCAAGATGGGAACAACGTGGAGCGCAGCGTGTGCTGCGCTGAGTGATCCCTGGGAGGAAACAGCCTGATCTGTCACAGCCTGTCCCGTGTGCTTGAAGCTATATAAAACATGAAGCTTGGCTCCTCTGGGATCTGAGTGTGCTGGTTGGGGAAGTTCAGGGCTTTGCTCAGGTGAACAACGAGGCTTCAGCACCCCCCGACCTGTGGAAGTGAGAATGGGTATCTGCCAGTAATGCCTGCATCATGCCAACCCGCTTGGCTGTAAGGACAGCCAGCAGGAAGGGGGCTGGGCATGTGAGGGTGAAGAAAGCACGTGGATAAGGGTGCAAACGGCACGAGGGGGCTGTAAGATGCAAACCAGCCTTTTTACACCTTGTGAACCAGAAGGATACACGAATGCTGCATGTGTTCAAACAGCGAGGACATCAGGCTGGAAGACCAGCTACGCCAACCCTGACAATGCTGTTGGCGTGACCCGAAAGTATCCTCTAGAGGCTGCGTTTCAGGGTCATCGGACAAGGGGCCTGCACTGGTTGAGCCCCTGATGAGAAGCCTAGATGGAAAAGGTCGCCTGCTCTGATACCTCCGTGAACCTTGGGGCAGGTGTCCCGCACTGCGTAAGGCTCCCTCGGGCACCGATGGGGTTGTCCCCATCTGGTGTGCTCTTCCTGGCAGCTTCTAAGCCAGCAGGTAGCGGGACCTATAAAACATTGGAGAACCACTTGTTTTTGACTCTGGCAAAGTAACCTTGGCAGATGGCTTCTCAGCGTTGAACAGCACCTGGGTCTGGGCCGTGCCTCTGCCCAATCTGTCTAGGTCCTCACAATTGGGGCTTCTGGATCAGAGGACTCAGAAGGCCCACAGCTTCATTTCTGTGCTCCTCCCTGTGCTTAGGAAGAAGACCGGCACCAGGCCGGCACCAGGCCTTCAATCAGTGCGCTGACCTGCCTGGGCTTCAGCATTGGGCTCCCAGCTGGCTCCAGAAGACCGAGGATGACTGCTTCGAGGAGATGGCAAACCCTCTCCATGTCCTGATGGCTGCTGCTGCCGTTACAGTGCCTACTCCCTACTGCAGACAGCTACTTGCGCAGGAGCAGGTCAGAGAGGAGTATCCAGATTAATCTGGACAAAGAAGTGAGCTCCCTTACCTGCATTCAAGTTGCAGCAAGGGAGGTTTAGGTTGGATGTTAGGGAAACCTTGCTCACGCGCAGGGTAGTAAAGCACTGGAACAGGTTACCCAGAGAGGTGGTGGCGATGGTGTCAACTTCTCTTGCTGCAAGTTGAGACCATTGCTCCTTGTTCTGTCACGTCACCACTGAGAACAGACAAGCCCTGGCTGGGACGATCTAGCTGGGGCTGGTCCCGCTTTGTGCAGGGGGCTGGACTAGTTGTGACTTCCTGAAGTCCCTCCTCACCCTCATTTTTTATAATTCTATTTATAATCAGTCCATTAGTTTGTGGTAAAAAAAGGTTGCCTTGGCAGAGCCTAAAGCCTTATCTTCAGCAGGGGATAAAGGTATGTTCTTAATTTGTACTAGCTGGAGAAAGGAAAACCGAAGAGGACTTGTGGACCGGCTGGCCTAAGTTTGAGCCCTAGAAAGATTTTGGAACACCTTATTAATTTGTCAGTACCTAGTAGATAATAAGGTGACTTAAAAAATCTCTCAAACCTAGGAACAGTCAAAATTCATTTATCAAAAAGAGATTGCTTCAAACCTATCACATGTCCTTCCTAGACACAGTAACTGGCTTAATGGCTAAAGCGAAGCAATAGTTGCAATATATTTTGAAGGCTTTCGATGCTCTCCCCGACTACATTCTCATCCGCCACGCAAATATTATCTAACTGCAATCATTACAAGATAGATTCAAAAACAGTTTGAAAATTGCTCTCAAAGTGCATCGTTATCAGTCAAACTGGGTCGATATTTCAGCTGGGGTGCTCCAGGTCTGTCCAAGGCCCAGTTCCATACAATATTTTTATTAATGACTTGGCCAGCAGGGTAGAAAGCACACTTATGAAGTCTGCAGCTGACTCCCCACTGGCAGGGGATGCAAGCGCTATGAAGGATGTAGTAGGAATTAAAAATATTCTGAGCAGGTTGGAGAGAGGGTCTGAAATCAGCAAGACAAAATATCGACAACTGCTACACGCAGGAAGAATCCAAATGCAAAAAAATGGGGAAATATTTGGCCAGACAGCAGTATGGACGTATTATTTATTTATATGCCATCCTTCCCAAGAAGGCGCAGGGGCTGCGGGTTAGAACGGATGAGAAAAACTCAACGTGTCAAGAAGGTTATGTTGCTACTGCAAAAAAGGCAAGTCCCATCCTGGGATGTACTAGCTAGTAGGAGTACTGCAACAACTGCAGAAAGCAGCTCATCAGTAGGAAGGATGTGATGGTTAAAAAACAGGAGTTTGAGGAAAGGCTGAATGAATTGGGTTTGGTTTGTCTAAGAAAGAGAAGACGGGGGACACTACCCATCATCCAACAGGGAAAGGCTCACCATAAAGAAGTTAGGGAGTAAATGTTCTCTGCCTTCACTGGAGAACACGGAAGGCAAAAAGCCAGCTTTCATTTGCAACAAGGAAGATTTATGCTGTGCATTAGGAAAGACCCCAGGGCAGGTTACCTGGGCAGGCTGTGAAATCTTCATTAGAGGGTTTAAAAGACAAATATCTGCCAGGCTCGGTCTAGAGCAGTGGTTTTCGAGGTCTCTTCCAGCCTTACATTTCTATGGTGCCATGCAGCCAGCACTATCCGACGCCAGAGTAAATTAATCTACGGTGCCCTAATTGCAGCGCACTTGTGGATGGTAATGCTTTACTGCGCAGTAAATTAGTCTACTCCGCAGTAAAGCACATGTGTAGACACATCCACTGAGGCCTCAAGTTGCTCTTCCCCTCCTCTTCTCTCGTCTTCAGACTAAACCCTCATGACAAGTAATGTGAAGAACAGTCCTGCTTTCTTAGTGAGGATGTACCTGGAAGGCAGGTGCATAAAGGAGGCTAGTAAATACTTATACAGAGATTCAGAAGTGCCTGCAACTAGTGGCTGCAAAGATTTTTTTCTTCTAATTTAGAATAGTTGGGCGGGGAAAAGCCCAATGTATTGTATTCTGGACTTGTAAGCCAGCAAACCTTTAAACCAGCATGAAAAGAAAATAACACACAAATAGCAGTAAGCAAGGCAAAGACACTACCATATTCAAACAAAATGGTTTTATTGAAAGTGTAATGGAAATTTCTTCATATCGCTTTGATGAAATGAGAGACAGCAGCTGTAGACAAATATGCTTTTGGTAACAAATGAAAATGGATAAAGTAAAAATAAAGCTTTTTTTTTTTTTCTTTCTTCTTATTTGTACCTTTAAGCAACAATCACAATATATACACAAAGGAAGCTAAAATAAAGCTATGTTGAAACCAAAGCGTTTCAATCAATACATTAGATAATTACAGATTGTGTCAATAAATACCCAGTTTTTAAACTGTTTAACAGGCAACTTTTTACACAGATACCGAGAGGAAAAAAATAGATATATTTACAGTTGTGCCCTAAAAAAAAAAGAGGAAGAACAAATCTTTTTTTTTTTTGGCACTGACGCAAAAAAGGAATAAATTATAGGAAAAAAAAATTCATGAAGGCAGGAGTTTTTATCCCCATCACTCATTTTTAAAATTATATATATATATTTATATATGCAGAGAAACCTAGGAATGTTCTAAAACATAATCTTACATTAGTGCCAATAAATACAGAACGGTACCAGACACTTTTTGTCAGTATGGTTGATGCAGTCTGAAGGACAGAAACTACCACCAATTAGATAATTGAATGGGATCTTTCAGTACAAAAAAAATACTTGGAATCCTCCATCTGCCAGTAGTATGTATGTCTACAGCGGCCCTCCTGCACTGCCAGCCAAGTGCCATCCAGCAACGCTTGCTAGGTGAAACTTGTGACCAAATGTACCATGGCTCGGTGCAGCACAGTGCGGGGTCCTCGGTAAGGGGTCCAGTGTGGAAGGAATGCCGCGGCTCAGGCAGGGTAACCGGGACTCCGGCTGGGAAGACGCAGGGTCCCAGGGAGACGACCAGAGCCTGCTGAAGTTAAAAATCAGACAGCACCAATGACTCCTCAGCAATGCAGCCTGCAGCCAGAGTGAAACCCAGCTGTTAGTCGCAGCTGCAGAGGGTCAGCTTAGTTTGCTCAAAATAACTTACGTCCATTTTAAGGTCGATTGGCTCAATCCAAGAGATCTACGTTAAGAAAAAAAACAAAACAGAACCAAAAACCGTAACAGCTTTGCAATATTTAGACACGAGAATTTCCTAACTGCTGGTTGGCTGTGGGCAACTTCCCCGCGCCAATTTGTATATACAAGCAATCACTTGATAACTAGCAGGTACAAACTGGGTGATTTCTGTTGTCTGGGCTACTCATAGTTCAGTCAATGGAAGTGTGTTGTCTAAGCTTTTCACAAGGATGGGTTTTGTTTTAATGTAAAAAAGAAAGAAAATCAAACTGACTGACCTCAATCTTTTCTTGCCTGGATCACTGCATATGCTATTTAGCAACGCAGATGACATTCACTTGAATTCAGTGCAGTCTGTGGGGTATGTCACACGCACAGCTCTTGTTCAAACGGGCGGATCAGGGCATTTTTCAAAGTCTATGCCAGGATCCATACAGAAAAGTGTATCCCCACGTGCCACCTGGCTATTGCTCAATTACAGGTATTGATTGCATCACAGAAAAGAATTTCACTGTTTCCACTTTTTTTTTTAAAGCTGGTAGGTTTACACCATGATATACAAACTAGACCAACACACATTAGTACTGCTGGCATAGGCACTTAGTGTACTAATAAAATACAGATTACATCCAATCGTATGCAGTGGCCAAATAGTGTCATGTTTGCAGATTGGTTTAAACACACATGCCTCAGAAGGCCTCTAATACCCTTTAAAATGCTACTCTTTCTCTTTTAAAAAAAGTCTTCCAAATTATTTCAGCTTTAAGTCATTTTTTAGGTTTTCCTAAAACTATATAAAAGCAATAAATAATCCAATACCTTCATTGTCATTTTAATTTATTCATCAATTCATCTATAAAACAAGTATAAATAGTCTGGCCTACTATGCTTTATCACTGTTATACCCTTTACGCTTCAGAGTAGTAAGGAACACTTGAATCGGGAGCACGAGCAGTGTTGCTACAGCTTTGCTTTGCTCTCCGTTCTACAGGCTGGAGAGGTTCTCGTTACACCTTCTGCTGCTAATGGTTCCTCTGCATATTCAGGCACCATAACAGATCTCCTAAAAGATCTCATGGCCAAATCCTTAGGAACTTAAATAAATTATAAAATAATTTATGAAAAAGGTTTTTTTTTTGTTTTTTTGTTTTTAAATATAGTTCATATTATTTCTTGAATAGTTGATGGGTTTGTTTTCCATAGCAGAATTATGGACATCACACCCCTCTGTATAGTTCTCTCCCTTAAAGGATTTTTAGCTACCAAAGAGGATGCAGTTATGAAGACACCCTCGCCAGCTTGAGGCTCTTTTAAGAAATGTTAGACAAGGACTGGAAAGGGATTTGACAACCCCTAAAGTTAACTTCTTTCAGTCTTTCCAAAACAGTGTTGTCGTCTTTAGGATGCATGCCGCTAAAGACTTTATTGCACTTCCAGGTCATTGATAAACCACAGTGCTATTCATGTACTAAAAGGTAAAAAATAAATAAATACAGATATATTATGCAAAAAACATGATTGTACACATAATACATCTGAGGTATTACCAATTTAAATAAGGTTTCATGCTAGTTCAAGCTTCGGTGGCTATTTCATTCTGGAATTTGCAATAAATAGATGAAATATGATTATGTTTCTAGTGTATGGATTTTCTTCTGTAAACCTTGTCTGATTTAAACATAAGAGCACGTTGGGCTCACCCTTATGCAAATCCTTTTTCACAATAGAGATTCAAAAGTTGTTTCAAAAAGTTTCTGCGACACTGAAAAGTTTCTAGAAGGGGCCGTGTTATGACTAACAATGTTAACAAGAAGTATGTCTCAATCATTTTTTTTTTTGGTTTTGGGGGTTTTTTTGTACAAAGCACAGGTAAATCGATACTCAGAGAAAGTCTTCTAATGTGTTTTCCCAAACCATGAAAGTTTTTAAATTTTGCACAAACAGCAAGAGAACTGATTGTAGCTGCAGTATTTCAAAATGTCCATGTTCTAGAGACTAAAAAAAACAACACCAATTTGTCGGCTGAGAAAGTCTTTTGCAGTATGTTCCTCCTTCAGTGAAAGTTTGCCGTCACGCAGTTCTTCATTACAGTTTTAATATTCAGCTGGCCAAAGTTGGCCGTTTTTAAACTTTCACTGTTTCCATTAGAGATGACTTAATGGCATCTTCTAAAAGCTGATTGTCTGTGAAAGGGGCCGGGGTTTCTGGGACAGATTCAGACAAGCCAATGAGAGACTCCAGGAAGCAAGAGCTCTGGTCTCCAGCCTGGGGGAAGCCAGGAAAATTAGGCAGCTGGAATTGCAAGGCTGAAAAGTTATCCAGGTTCTCGTATTCCTTTAAGGAGTTGTAAAGAGGTCCCAAATTATAGTCTGAGAATGACTGAAAGAAATCCAAGGAGTCAGAGGAAAGGCTGAGATCTGTGTAGCTCTTTGAACACTGCTCTGCTGGGGATGACATGCAGCAAGAAAGCCCGTCACAGTGCGAATCGGCAGTGTCCTCCAGAAAACAACTAGCGTCCTGATTCGCATTTTCATCCAGGCATTCGGAGATGTTTGACAAATGGCTAGAGTAGTTTCCAGTGCTGAGTTTTTCAGCATTTGCGTCACACTGGTCTTCAATGTTAGCGCTAAAGAAATCAGTGGGATGGAAACAGCTCAGATTATCTTGGCAATTGTTACTGTTTTCCTCTACGTCGG
Organism: Crocodylus porosus; assembly: GCF_001723895.1. NCBI lineage: Eukaryota > Metazoa > Chordata > Crocodylia > Crocodylidae > Crocodylus > Crocodylus porosus. The sequence goes on along the minus strand of NW_017728886.1, from coordinate 9,193,890 downwards.
AATCGTTGAAGTGGAGTATCCTCGCCAAGCCGTCGTCGTCGACGTCAGACTGTGACTTATCAGATGGGACGCTCTCGTACTGCTCTTCCGAATCCTCGCTCTGGTTGGAGGAGACGGAGGAGTCCGTCATGTCGCTGCTGCAGCTGTTCTCCCCAGCGGTCTCCAGGTCCATGTTGAACTGAAATGCTGGTGTCAGTGGGATGGCTCGCTCCTCGAACACCGGTTTCCCCACCGAACACCCCAACTGATGGAGCCTGTCCCGGAACGTCGCCTCGGGCTCGACGGTCTTTTCACTACTCTGCTGTTTCTTTTCCAGTTCCAGTTTCATGATGGTGTGGATGAAGTGCGTTTGCACCCGTGCCTGATTGAACTCTATTCTCCCTTGCGTGTTTCCGCAGCCGTCCTTTGTGCAGCCGCAAGGGAACGACGTGTGATCCATCTGACGGGGAAAGGAGATGCCACGTGTTAGGAGATTTACTGGTGCTTTCAGCAGAAGCATTACTATACACAATGCCCCGAAATGCCAACTTTTGCAAAAGTCACCACAAGGAGTGAAAACAACCCTAACACTAATAACGCCTGAGAAGCTGTATTGAAATTGCTTTTTGCCGATGACGTTGAAAAATCAGCTTCACAGCAAAACATGAGTTTCAAAAGTTACACAGTGACTTATCTTTTATGCCTGTAACCAGAGCCATCCCAAGTCCCTACCCTGAGCTAGAAGAGTGACTGCTCTACTTGGCACCCGCCGTAGACTCGTACTCTCCTAGGTCTGGCCGGGGCAGAGGAATGTGTGACGCACACTGGACACAACAAACACACTTCCATCCCCACGGCCGTGGCAGCGAGTGAATGAACATACCCCTGTTCTGAGTTGTCTACATCTAACCCAGCCTCACCCTATCAGCAAGGCCAGTAAGGGAGGTGGATTTTGAGGGCTGTGTCAAGTGACCCACTACCATGTGCAGCAGCACCGAAGAGCCTACCTTGACCTCACTCGAGCTGTCACAAACTAAGTGGGAGGGACTTCAGGGGACAACGAGACCTGGCATGAAACCTAAAAGCAGTGCGTTAATGTGCAGGCATGGGCCTACAGCGTAGCCTTCCAGTCTACCTTCTCCTGGTTTCGTGAGCAAGAAGCTCATTAAACAAACAGCGGCCTTGTTTGAAACTGTTCAGAGTGCAAAATCCTAGTGCATTTCCCTGAAGGTGAAAAGGTTGCAGGAACATGCAAAAGACGGAGGCACTGGGAAGTGCTAAGTAGTGCAGCACCCATAGCCCGTTCCAAGGGGGCTGTCAAAAACCCACGCCGGTATCATCTTTAAGGTAGGTTGCAACTTGGCACTTCAGATAGTGTCCTTTAATGGAAACCGCTTTTTGAATGCAAGTTAGAACTAACATGTTTTACAACCTAGCAATGGCAGCACGAGAATCTGTTCAAATGTGCTGACTCCAAACTAGCTAGCCTTCCACTCTCCAATCACGTATGTTGAAAGCTGAGAGGCCCCTGCTTTTCCTTCTGCTTAGGAAGCTAGGTTTGTGACCCTCGCTTGTGCGTAGTTCCAATCCATGTAAAGGACCTTCCAATATTATGTTTCGCCCTCGTTTCATTCCCAGCCTCACCCACTTACACCCCGTGCTGCTGAAACACACCACGCGCAGCCAAGCGAACTGCACGTACCTGACATTTAATGCCTGCTAAGCTACAGCTGCAGGTCTCTGGATCGCAGAACTCCTGGCAGTCACAGCCACAGTCTTCACGTGACAGGCGGATGTTATGCAGCTCCCGTTTCTCCTCTTTGTCAATCTTCTTAACCCCCATGGCTTTGAGCAGAACACGCCTCTTTTTGGCAGGGTAGGGCTGGAGGAAAAAGCCATCCTCCAGGTCCACGTTGCTCACGTCGATGTCGTCGTCAGAGATGTCCTCAATGGTGAGCTGGTTGGCCTCCTCAGATTCTTTCGTGCCGTTCATGGTTAGCTGCGCGCAAGAAGGGAGGAAAGCAGGGTCAGGCGCTGCACACAGTAGACACTAATGCCGAGCTGGTCAGGAGGCAGCCCTCTAACCATGCACACACAGGGAAAAAACACCCCCCTCTCCATGACTGCATCTCAGCATTTCTTAAAAGGGCCACAAAGAGGAATGACAGAAGTACGCTCACTCAGCGAGCCCTACCCCGCGGAGCAGGGGCAGATTACAGGACAGGAGGGAGCCGGCTCTTACCCTGCCCCTGGAACACAGCAGCTTTTGAGATGCTGCGGCAGACAGCTGCTAAATGCTCCTGAATAGAGGAAGGGGGAACGCTGACCAGACACCTCACTGTTACCCATAAGAGCCCCACGAAGGCCATAGAGCAGAGTTATTAAATGGATGAAATTCAGTGTCTGTTCTCTATTGTTCAAGGCTGGAGAGCTGACTAGAGCTGGACTAGAACTTGTGCTTCGAGGGAAAATCACTTTATGTTACAACTAATAGTAAGGCTTCCAAGATGCCCCTAAGTAGAAGAGCTGCCGTGAACTACTAAGTTCACAAGCTAGCAGCGGTACTCACTTTCCATTTCAGTGCCTCCAATTTCTCCTCTTTTAATCGCTCTTCGATCTTCTCCCGCCGGACGGTCTCCTGTTCCTTTGAGAATTCGGCCAGGGTGAACTGCCTGGACGAGCTGTGTTTGCTCACCATCCCCAGGGTACAGCCACCACGGCTAGGCACACTGGTGAACCCCTGGCAGCGTGGAAAGTAGAACACAGTGACCCGGTCGAAATCCACATTGCTCTTCTTTAACCGCTTGGTTTTCTTCAGGATGGATGTTGCTAAAACAGAAGTGACAAGGCACATGAAATCGAAATTCCTGTCTTATGAACAGATGTGCATAAATGTTATCAGGTGCAAAACAGCACAGGAGTTTCAGTTACTCTATACAGATCAGCAGCATGGTGTTCGGTCAGCCTATCTGTAGATTGCTTCTTGCATGTTAAGAAGTCATTTATTTCAAAGACCGAACAAGAAATCCTAGCCAGAACCATCCCTCAGGTTCAGCCTAAGAGGCAACTACTCTTTCTCCTTCCCATACCAATTTCCTTAAACATCCTCTCAAACACAGCAGAGCATAACACACAACATGTTCCACACACGTGTGTTATTTTATACATCCTCAGGACCCACGTGCATGTTGCCAGGGCCACAACGTTGAGGAAACTCTACACTTACACCTCGGATGCTGTTATGCAGATGCCCAAATGGCTTGTTGTTGAAGCTTATGAGGCAGAGCATAAAATAACAGAACTGCTGTTTTTTATGGTACTTCCTTTTACCATCCACTGGGAGGAACTATGAATCTACAGTTTATTCTCAGGAGACTAATTTGAGAGCAGCTGCAAAGATGGTAATCTTTAGGCAGGTGATCCCAATATAAACATGACAATACATGACTCCGGTTTATCTTAAACTGCTGAAACATGCTTTATATATTTAGAAAGTTTAAAAAGTAATCTCTCCTGAGATACCTAGTTCTACATTTGCTAGTGTGAACAGAACAGCTGGGGATTTGCTAATCTGCAAGAGCAATTCCAGAAATCGAGTGCATTAGCCAGAATGCTCATGGCAGATGAAGGTTTTGTCAGCACAAAAGGGGCTAATTTTACAGCCCAAACTACTGACAAATGTACAAGTAAGACCCGGGATGTATTCAGCAGCCCTGTTGGTTTGAGACCACAAGAAATGCAAAACTCTAGTACTCTTGGTTCAGAGATGAGACCTTTTATTAGACCAAGTAAGAAATCACAAAAATATCTCTCTCTTTCAAGTACAACCAGGCATTGTGGATGGAAAGTCTCTAGTTATAGTGGAACATCTGTTTCCAAAGGCAGTAAACCATCTACGTGCACAACCAAAGCAGTGTTACCTGCTAGCATAGAGGCACTCAGGCTGGTCAAACCACTGCCTACACTGGTTAGCTTAAGTCTGTTGGTTACTGAACAGCTGGATGCAAAGAGCTGTACACAAACGCTGTGAGAGTCCATTCCTGGAAACACCTACCGTCTCAACAGACAGGACTGTTGATAGATTTTATATAATGGGATCATAAGTTAGGTACAGGAAGGTCGAATGACATCCCCTTCCCCTCCACTGCAGCTACAAAGAGAGTCAATGGCAAAGCCAAGAATTAAACCTAGATCTCTGGATCCCAAAGCCAGTGTGTGAACTACAAGGCAAACCACGGCAGGGCAAACTACGGAGCCAAATTGTAATGACCAGCCAGGACCCCAAAGGATACCGGATAACTTGGGAGGGAGGAGGGGGGTTCTGGTGCTCCTGCAGCTTAGGGAAACAAGGCAGGACAGTCAGACTTTTAGCAAGACACATTTCTCAAAATATAACAGCCAGTTCATCTTTAATCTAAAGAACTGTTTGAGCAACCATGGTAGCAGTTTCTGCAAAATATTCCAGAGGAGCCTTAGAGACTGTGTACGAGTTACTGGAGCCATGCAAATGGTATCTTTTCACCGTGCGCAGGATTTGTCATGCTTAGGGCTCACCACTTAAAAATATGAATTAAAACAAAAATCTGGTACCCAGTGGGTTCCACTTTGGCATTTGCTTCTTGCCCCCCAGATTGTTTACTCATCTCTGACACTTCTCAACTGAGCCATACACTACGAAAAAAATCACTGTTATTTCACAAAACCTAGAAGACAAAAAAAGAATGGGACTCTTTATTATCACAAGGCTGCTAAAGCCTTTTCAGACCAATGCGTGTTTGTTTGTGTGGGTCTGCTAAGTGGACCTTAACCACAAGGCACTCTCAGGCCTTGAGTACAATTTACTTGGTAAAGCCATGTCCCCCTGTTGAAGATGCCTCTTGCTGCAGCTTTTCAGACGGCAGGTAAAAGACCCGTCACAAGAAGGTCCCCCCCGCGTTTCCCACGTGCGACTAGGAGCTGCTGCGAAAACAAAACAGCATCTGTCCGGACGAGCAGCAGTGCCAGCGTCAAAGGTGTCACGTTATTTGGCAGACTACCCTGTTTGCTTAGGAAACAAGTTCTGAAGTGGTTTGCGCTAACTGAGTTACCAGTTAATCTTTTTTAAGTGTTTCATTTTTTTTTTTATTTTGGGCACCTAATACTAGTCTTCAAGCCCCTCATTATCCACTTAGACACTTCAGGGGCAATCACAGCACCAGGGTTTTACCTTTGGGAAGCAGGGCTCGCAATGGAAAAAAAAACCCGAGCAGCTGAAGAAAGGAATCTTTAAAATACAAGCTAATTAAACTGGGGGAAAAAATGATAGGATGATATTCATTTGTCATCATGGCCAGTCCAGCTTACACTGAATCAAAGTATTTGGCAGACTTTTTGGAGGAAAAGTAGAATCTGTCTGCACGTGCAGCTGTGAGGTTGCAACAGCTGGCTCGATCCCTGCAAACTCTGCTCCGCCGGGCAGGTCCGGCGACAAGCATCGCCGCAAGATACTTACGGGTGAAGTTGGTGGTTAAGGCAGTGCTGGGCCTGGCTTCTCCTCGGGAGTTTTCCTCATCCGACTCCCAGCCAGAGGAAGCGGAAGACGACGAGAACGGGGAGCAGGAGGAGGAGGAGGAGCAGTAGGTGGCGTCATCCTCCAGTTCATCGTACTTCCTTTTCAATACTCCGCTCATGGTTACTCTGGACGTTTCATATAACTGCAAAAAGGAAGGGAGAAGGGGAAAATGAAACAAGGGCAACAACAGACGCTGGCTGGTTGCTTTGTTTTTGGCTTCTTTTTTCTCTTTAACCAGAGGTGCGATTCACCCAGGCAGGGAGCTCCCGAAGCCTCGTGCACCTCGCTTTGACAGCTCAGCTGAAATTCAACAAGGTTGTAACCACCGCTACCTACAGGAGATCAGAGGCAGGCACGCTCAGGTCACCTCCACGTATTCACAGTGTGCTACTTGTGCAAAAGTGAGGTTATCGCCGCACGGCTCTGACAGGACACGGTTCAGTTGCTGCATCCACTAATCCCCCACCCCATGACAGCTTTCCCCAGGTCACAGCTGTAAGAGGCACAGGTTCTCTCGTTTGTGAAACCATCCAAGTCTCTCCCACCGGGTAGTTCTCGCATCTTGGCCTAATTTACCCTACTTACAAGCGTGGCAGGCGGCTCTTCTAAGCGTCAACTAAGATGTCCCTTGCATCCTCCCCGCAAAGGAAAGGCTTCACTTAAAAGCAGCGCCCTAAGTACACGCAGACACAAGGACAAGAGATCTTCCCTGCACGCAGTCAATCCACCAAAATATGTTACTGGACAACAAGTATTTTGTTCTGTGTAGTGAAGCCTGTATGTCCGCTCCCTGCCCCGACCACTTTCTGTGCAGCTTCAGCTCCAACACTGTGCTAATTACAAAAATCAGCCAGTTTGCAGAAAACAATCTGTCGGCGTGATTTACTTGTCACAGTCTCCTGGGGAAACAGTCGCAGGCTTATTAAACGAAGCACTGAAATACAAATATAGTAAATGCAAGAAACATCCTTTGCCGTCAGTTTTGCTCACATTCAACCCACTGTCCAATAAACCATTTTTGTTTATTCGGGGCCATATCTCCGACACAGCACCCATTAAAATCAGCAGCTCATTAAAAGCAGGGCGGTTGTCTGGTGCTCTACATTTTGTTCGTTCTCTCCCAAAGCTCTTCCCACCAAAAGACTCCAAACTTAATTCCTTCATGTTTTTGCAACAACAGTTTCCCGCAGCGAAGAGACGACACACGGTTGCATGATATGCCGACTGAATCATGTCACCTACGCTCTTTCCGAGACCCCCCAGAGACGAGGCCACAGTTGGCAAGGCCTCTGCTTAGACCAAGGACATCTTCTCCTTTTAAACGCAAGCTGCAATGTGCTAGACGCCTCTCTTTTTGTAGAAATTACTCCGGATGTATTTAGGTTTGAAGTGGGTGAGCATGTAACCAGACATCACGACAAGATTACTCCTGGAAGAATGATTTGTTTTGATTGATTCAAACCTGCGTGCGAGTGAGCGAGCGTGCAAAAATCGCGGGAGGTTGTAAATCATGACAGCCAGGAGCTCTGCAGCTATAAGGCAGAAACTCCCTTGGACCAAAACTAGGTGCAGCTCATACGAGTCACCCGCTGTTTTGCTGAGGGAGGGAAGATGCCAACTCCAGTCGCTGGGCATGGCCCAAGAACTGCTGCTTTTTAGTAAGCGACTTCAGCAGTCTATGAAACGAAGGCTGTTCTGAGAACTGCTGTCACTGCAGCCTAAGGAGCTGGATCCAGCCAAGCACAGCTGAACAGGCAGCAAAGAAGGGGAGGAAAACAGAAGGACGCTTGCTCCTTTCTCTTTTCTAGATGCACTACACCGGATCAACATTTTAGGAAGGGTTGAATCACAGCTGAGGACTCAACTGAAAACATCTGGTGAAGGCAGCCAAGCGCTTACCCTGCTGCTGGTCAGAGCTGCACAGAGTTTCCCGAAGGTGGGAAAGCGGGAATCTCACAAGTCTGCTCCGTTTATATTCTTAATTTACAAGCCAGCTACAACAGCATCCTTGAAAGCTACACGAAACCAGAACTCAAGGACGTGTCAGGTATATATTTGAAACAAACCTGAGATCCTTCGACAAAGCTTTAGCAAGACCAGTGTTACACACTACAGAAGGCCAGGACCTCCTCCTCCGAGCACATCCAGGTTAGGCTTTTGCAGAAAACTAACGTATTCTTTGTGCCAATATCTGCATTATGATCTCTCCTCTTTGCATGTCTGTGTATGTTAATTCTGCCGTAAGAATGTAAAACCTTGTGCCAAGCATGCAAAAATACAGAGATTTCAAAACCTCTTAATGATGGGATTTTAAATATCTCAATAGTGCTGCCTAATAATACTTAGCACTATATAAAGTATGCTTTATATCTTTATAGCTCTGTACAAACACTGATTAACTATGTTTACAGATTTTCTTTAGACAATAGCCTCTAAAAGGTTAAGGAAAAAAAAAAGGCTGGATGCAATGGCTCTTTGGTTATAAAGGGAGTTAATCATTTACTACAATGTGGCTGCGTTGAACCCCAGGCAGCCACAAAGGTACCAGGCCAGGCGCGTTTCGAATCTGAAGGGAAAGCCTGCTCCTTTATTGGGCTTAATAAAGAACATTTTTGCTAACTATATTTTCATGTTAGTGAAAAGGGAACCGTTTCCCCAATCTCTCTTTATAGTGTTTCTCGATAGCACCAGCATGTCAAGACGACAAAAGAAATGCTGCAGGTGGTTTTGCCAGGGTTGTTTTTTTGGCCTTAATCCAAAACAGATGGGAAGAAGGTGGATTTTGATATCTTGCATCAGTAACACCACATGTCCAACCTGACACCTGGCTTAACCCCTTATGCTACTTTCCGTTTAGCTCCCCAGCGCCATCAGACAAAAATGAAACAGTCTGAGCTTCCAAAAAAGCAACCTTGGCTGCCAACATAAATGTCCCTTCAGGTTTTGACTCCTGAGTGTACTCCAGGCTCCCTCTTCTTTTCCAAAATGACCAGGAGGTAGGCAGCCTAGAGACCCAATCTTCTCTGCAAAGGGTCTGAAGTCAGGTCTGTGCAGAGACTGAGGTTTTTTCCAGCTCAGTTTAACTACTGTGTTCCAATTATAAAGTTGGAAAATGAGGAGTGGCTGAAATTTTACTTAGCTGTTCCTATTTGAGGGTTTTTTCCCCCTTGCAAAACACAGTGGTTTGAAACCACCCCCAGCTGCACTGAAGGCTAATCTTCCTTTGCTCCCTAGTGCCTCCCTGCTGGTGGGCATCTCATTTGTAAAGCAGACTTGCCCCCGTGTGTACACGGCGTACAGGAACGCGCTACACCGCTGCCAGACTCAACCCCAACACACAGGCTTCAGGCTACGTGACTTAGCAAGGGATCCCACACTCGAACAGGGGGATGAAAGTCACCCCCTCCGCACTCTCCGGAGCCTATCGTGATGGACACCAAACAGCAGATACCATCATTCTTGTTGCAAAAGGATTGGCCAAAGCAGTAAAACCCAAGCCGAACAAGCCCACGCAATTCTGACTACCTGCCTTCAACTGATATAGGTATTATAGAAGTAGTCAAGGTCACCCTACAAAACTAAAGCTAAAGTGGGGGAAAAAATAATCCTTCCTTGTCAAGCTCTCTTACTGCCAGAGACATTTTTTTTCCCCAGAACAATGTAAACCACTGCTTTATAAGAGTTATTACCTTCGAAATTTCTGCTCACAGGCCACCTACAGTGCAGTCAGCCACAACCATCTTCCATGGTCTAACCAACAGCCAAAGTCTGGCCAAGGCACTGCCTCTGCACCGCCAGCCCCTGCCCCTGCCCGGCTCAGTGCCTACCATGGGCTTCAAGAACCCCATCCGGCAGCCTGGGGACATGGATGGGCTACCCCTGTGCAGCTGAGAATTGCAACCACCACACTTCCATTTGCCGCCCAAGATGGACGTGATAGAAATACTGAAAGTCAAGGCTATGACAAAACACATGACCCCGTACAAAATAGCCCTTTTCCATTTGCTTAATTAGGCCTGCAATTCCAGGCTGATTCTCAAAATGGCAGGTCTAAATGACCCCCCTTGGATGGTGGTCTCGCTATCAAGCACAGAAGTCCTCAAATAAAAGCTAACATCCTAGCGCAGACATGCCCACCAGCCTGGGTTTATTTATGGGGAACAGTAAATTACATCTCAGATAAACCGAGTCCAATGATCATTAAGGCAAATACAAGGCGTGATAAAGGGAGGTTGTAATTTAGGGTTACTTAACGCAAGTGCCCTTTACAAAAGTGATCATCTTGCACTAACTACTTTCCTACCAACGGAAGAAGGAAAATTATCTGCCACTTCTCTCCATGCAGATGTAATGAGCTAAAAATGTGGGGGAGGGGGAGATACTAAGGGGTGACAAAGTTATTTGAAATATTTATTGCATTGTCAATTCATAAGTAGAGTTCGTGCAAACACGATTCTCAATTAATGGGAAAAAGCTTTTAGTGAACTGCTCCCTCCACCCATTACACATTAATTCTAGCCCCCCTCCCCCTCCCCCCTCAGCCTCCTCTTTTTATGATTTTGAGTTGGAACATTTCCCAGGTACCGTTTTCAAAACCTTTGCATGAACTGTACCAATACTGTCTACCCCCCTGAAAAGTGTTCAACTGAGAGGAGAGTCATCCTTTCCACAACACCCCCAAGCATCTGAGAGCAGGATTTGGGCTAATGGATTGCACAGCGCCTCGAAAATCTGACGTCTCGTAAAGCACTGGCTGCTCAGCCCATAAAACTAGAAAGCTGATTCATAACCAGCAAGGATATTTTAATTGCTGCAATTCCACAGTTCTCTTTTCTACACAGGACGCAGATAGGGATTTAAGATGAAGCCATAGAAACTGCAAACGGCAGCCTGGGGGGGAAAAAAAAAGCTCCTAAAATTGCAGTTGCAAAGTCTGCAAGTGCTGTATGCTATGGGAGGGGTTTTACCTTTTTTTAAAAAATATAACCTGAAATAAAATAATCCCATCTCCCTTTTAGCTGCCAAAAAGACATTCTGTTCTTGGCTACAACTTCTTACTCATCTATTTTACTGAAAACAGCTTTTTGAACAAGTACATAATGCAATGGATCAAACCCACAGGAATTCCTCTCTGGCATCACAACTCCCACTATCCTGGGAATACTTTCTAACAAATATTTAGCCCAGATGTGCATTCCTCCCTCTCTCTCTTTTTAAAACATCAAACTTGGGCAGGAGGGAGGAGAGGGGGTTGATATCTAGTGGGGAGGGGGAAGCAAACTGCAGTCTGCTAAATCCTATTCCTGGCTCTCGGCAAGTTGCAGGGTAAAGCCCTAATAAAACATTAATTCCTTGCATTCCAGTGCAACTACCCTACTCTTGGGCGACATGTCAACAGTAAATATTTCGAGTCATTTCGATTTAAGAAGGTTTGGCATTTGTTTAGCCAGCCAAAGGGGAGAGCAACCAAACACAGTCTCAGGGCTGGTTTAGTCTATTTATACCAAACTTCACGTTGCCACATTAGGGCTGTATATGCAACTCACTGTTCCTTTTTGTTGCTGAAGAGGAAATTATTTACATGAGACTTTTGAGGCCGTTATACCCGGCTACACCGTGTATAAAGCAGGGGGCACTCGAGCAGCCACGGGCATAAAAACTCAGAAACTTCTGATGCTCAAGCCAGTAGTTGTAATTTCGGCAGCTGCTAATCTCCGCGGCCGTAAACTGGACCCGCGCCCCCTCCTGCAGTGTTTATCCACCGACAGGGGTATTTGAAAATGCAGTTTTATGTTGGGAGGATGCCAGAGCCTGGATAAACGCAGAACTGGTGCAGAAGTAATGGGAAGTCAACTTTATTCTGCAAAGCAACTTTGTAAAATGTAATGGACTTGAAATATCTTCTCGTAGAAGGCTCTCTGTCAAAGTCTGCACGCTTTGCAAGCAAAAAAAAGAGGATCCCTCCCCAAAACATCAGCCTCAAACATGGGAATCAAGGTGGATTCCTTCTGCCCGTACAGATTTTCTGGCTGAAAAAGAGTTACCGATTCTGGTTGTGAGTCAGCTTAGGATCCGACTCACTTCCCCCGAGCGCTGGGAGCTGTGCAGGGCTGACAGGAGTAAATATTAGTTTAAAAACAACCGCACACATTTTAGTCAGGCATGACTGAAAACACTCCCGGAGCACGGCTGGAGAACGAAAGTGCAATTGTTGCCGTCTCTTTTCAGAGTAGGTGGCACTCATCTACATGCTGCTGTTTACTGAAGGTCAGATGACCTTGGTATCTCGCATTAGCAGAAATGTAGTGTGGAGCACCGCTTTCCCCTGCGACACCCTCCCGGGATGCTTCCCCGGCAGCCCTGCCATTATTTAATCCTCAGGACTCTGCCCCTGGTTCGCTGCACAGTCATTCAAGCTCTTTTAATAAGCTGAGTATTTACTCAAGTGGTTTCCATAATACCACTGTTACATCCTCCGCCCTTCCAGCAGATTTTGAGTTACGCTTTCTCAGAAAGCGCCCATGAAAAGCGCCAGCCTCGACACACGCCGGGAAGCGTGCAGCAAGGGGCAGGCGGCTTCGCCCGCAGCTTCCCCGGCACAGGAGCCAGGCTTTCCAGCTCAGACGAGATCATTTTAACACAGCTGGGTTTAAGGTTTCATAACCTTCCTCTGGGTAAAAATAGCCTCTTGCCGACCAGGCGATGGCAGAGGCTGAATTATTCAGTGCCACCGAATAAAAGCCTGAGTCAGCCTGGAGCGTCAAAAGTTTCTCCCTCTGCCCCGGCATCTGGAGCA